>NC_072495.1:6000833-6630416 GCF_027574615.1 Eptesicus fuscus | reverse complement strand
TCTTAAGACATCTGTAATAATGCTCTATGTACATAATGCTATCTCCCCTATGAGACTGTCAGCTTCTGAAAAACAGAATATGTTTTTGATTCATTTCTCTATTCTGCATAGCACCTAACACAATGTAAACTCAATAAATATCTGTTGAATAAATAGTGTTAATTATAAATATGAAAGATCAAAAAACAGTGGTAACACTTTATAAAGCTCAAAAAAAGTCTTTTAAAATATCCTTCTTAGCCTTGTTTTATCACTGTTACACAATACTATAAATTTAAATGTGTGGGCAACTGAGCTGAATCAATGCTGATGCCAGGATATCACATGAAAATGTTTTCGTCCCCCCTTAGTATCTTCTAGCTCACTGCCACAACCATACTGGGATGCAAATTGATATCTGTGCATGTCTGGACTAGTCACTGATGATGGTATATTTCAGTAATTTAACCTTTTTTGTAAAATGGTATGTGCATAAGGAGGATGGGTTAGAGGACCGGGGAGGTGTACATTTAAATCTGTTTGCGGGCTCAAACTGAGTTCTGGTTAATGAAGCTTTTACTGGAGTAATGGGAATAATTGCCTCAGCCACATTTGCTACTCAAGCCCCTTTTTCTTTGTTGCACTCTTCGTGAAACCAATAAATGGCATGATAAATTTTTCCTTGAGTCATTGTCAACAAATATGATTTCCTCCCTAAGCAATCAGAGTTGTGTGTAATTTGTCCAAGGATACCAAGGCAGACATCCTTTCCATTATTAATATCTGCTAGATTACTTTTTAAAAATTTTTAAAATATACTGCCTGAAACTGAACTAAGAGTATCTAAATTTTTCTTTTAGACTAAATATATTTCATGTGAATAACATGTCCTCTAAACAGCAAACATCACCGTGGCGTTTTTCTCAGTGGTTAGAGCGATAGCCCGCGGACTGAAGAGTCTTAAATTCGATTCTGATCAAGGGCACATGTCCAGGTTGCAGGCTGGATCCCCAGTAGGGGGCATGCAGGAGGCAGCCAATCAATGGTTCTCTCTCATCATTGATGTTTCTATCTCTCTTTCCCTCTCCCTTCCTCTCTGAAATCAATAAAAATATATTTTTTTAAAAAAAGACTAGCAAAAAAGTCTTACCTCCCCCCAACCAAGGCTAGCAAAGTCATAAAAAAAATTAATTTGTAAAATAGAAGATATTTTACATATGACATTACATGAAACAGGAGGAAGAAATTATAACAGATTTGTGATCGCTCTAACCTTCATTTTACCAATGTATACAAAATCTTTTCCAACACAAAAGCACATCATCTTTACCCAATTTTTATCTTATTAATTTTTTTTAAAATCAAACTAATTCTGCTACATGATTAACTACAAACTGCAGGGTATTATTCTACCACAACAAGCTGGCAACCAGCTCATATTCAGTTGCACTATCACAGCACACACAAAAAAGAAGTAATTGTGATCATGTGGATATTGTGGAAACCCTTTAGTTCAATCCTAGATGGGCCTCAAGAGGATAATGCTTATTCTGTTGAACTCACTGACAAATCACAATCTGAAAGAGCCAGGATCAAAACAAGACCCAATTACAGAAAGAATCTATTTTATCAATGTCAGGCTTATAAGAAATAGGTATGTGGCCCAGTACTTGTGGAAAATTGTTCAAAAATATTTACATAGATAGAGCTTTAAAGAAAATTATCGAACACTTACTTGCCATAATGATATTCAATGAAAATCTCTTCAGGTAACATCAGGACAGAAGCTCAGTCATGAAATACTTAAAAGTAACAGAATCCAATTTTCATCATTCTCTAGTGATTAAAACAAATTTCTAAATTGTTGGGATCTTTTGGGAGAGGGGAGAAGAAGCATACTTATGTGTTTCTAGCATTAAAATATTTTTTTAAAAGAATTTAAGCCCGGCTGGTATGGCTCTGTGATTGAGTATCCACCCAGAAATCAAGAGGTCAAGGTTAAATTCCTGGTCAGGGCACTAAGTTTACATGGTCTTTTCCTAAGCTTCCATTTCCCTTTGGCTATGCTAATGACAACAGTATAAATGGGAGAGGACACTCACTGAGTCCTTTCAAAGACAGCCCACAGAGAGCATTCCAATCTTCTTCCTTTCTTAAAAAATCCGTTTTATTTTAGGGACTTTTTATTTCACCTCCTATATAAAAAAAAACTCTAAACAGTAAGACTGATCTGATGCCATCTGAATATGTCAGCAATAAACTTGCTTGTAAATTTTGAAGCAAAAGGTGTTTTTCTCTGTATATGCAAATTTATATAGCTACCACATTCACTTTTAATGTTCAAACATATCTTTTCTAGGATTAATTAGGCCCTTAAATTTTACTAATACCTAAAGGTTTTCTCCAATTTACCATATTCGGATTCTTACATCAACCTCCCTGAATGAGATAAAACAAAGAAATTGTTTTACTGGGCAAAGAAATAATACCACTTTCATGTACAGGAATCTCTTCTAAATCTTAAAGTTAGCTATTAAAGAACAAGATTTGGAAATAAAATATACACGAACAAAGGAAGAAAGAATCAAACAGGCTATCCTTAAAATTGCTAGGCTAAATACTTAGATTTCAGTTACAATGTTTATCACTAACATTTTATTTAAATATCAAGGGGAAAAAAACTTTTAATTTCCAAGACTATTTATTCCATTACTGGGGGTTTTACTCAGGTTTACTTTATACATGTAGGTGACTTTATATCAATGCAAAAATATTAAACCATGATACCTATACGCACCAAAACATAAATGCCTCCTACCAATCAGCTGATTAGATTTAACACTTCCCTAAAGCAACAACCTTTAAATTATAATTTTTTACCAACTGTTTAATTTTCATTTTATTAGACCATAAGCCCTTTACATGCTATTTCACCACAATCTCAATATAAATGTCTCATTTTTCATAGAAAAAACTAATTACATGGTTCAGTAAGTTGCCTGTGGTAACACATCGATTTTATTTACATTCAAAAGTTAGACTTTAGCTTGTTCTCTCGATTTCAAGCACATTTAGCTTAATTATTTCATCTAATCCATTAGATCTTTTTTCTAGGTATTATTTTTTATTGAATTTATTGGGGTAACATTGGTTAATAAGTAATCCATTAGATCTTTTTTTATTCTTTGTATGAAAAAATTCTGAAATCACTATGATCTTAGCATAATTTTACAATATAAATTTACTGCTTACCAAAGTCTTAGTATTTATTTCATTTTCTCCTTTAAGGGTATAATTTATAATTTTCTACTAAATCTAATATTTCAGTACAATGCACTACAATCATTTGGGTAATCATCATACTAATTGTTTAACTTTAGCAAAATAATTATTTCAAACTAAACACAGGAAATAGAACATAAAAGCTACTTTAAAAATCAGAAATTTTCTATCAAGACTTGAATAATTTAGATCCCAGTAAAAAGAAGGAACACTTACTTTATAAACTATTTAGACTTAGCTACCATTTACCACTGGGCATTTTGCCCCTACACTGACAGCAAAGCTGTTTCCTAAGATTTCTAATAATAATATTGGACAATCATTCTTTAGAAGTGGATATATATCTTCCCATTATAATTTTCAGTTGTTTTAATCAAAATGAAAAGGGAACCCTGGCTGGGTAGCTTAGTTGGTTGGAGCATCATCCCTATACGCCAAGGTTTCGGGTTCGATTTCTGGTCAGGGTACATACAAGCATCAATCAATGAATGCATAAATAAATAGAACCAATCAATGTTTGTTTCTCTCTCTCTCTCTCTCTCTTCCTCCCCCACCCCTCAAATAAATAATTTCTTTTAAAATGAAAAGGGATAGCACGTAATTTTAAAATAAAATTGCACATTTATAGCTAATTTTCTTTATAGAACATACTCAAAATAAAATGGATTTTTTTTTACCTCCTTGGGAATTAAAAACAAAAATAATAATGCCAATTTAACTAGGTTTCAATCTTCTCACATTATCAGATCATTTAAAATGTTAAGTATTTTATAAGTCAACCTCTAGGAGTTATGTTATATTAGAACTATATAAG
Source organism: Eptesicus fuscus (assembly GCF_027574615.1). NCBI lineage: Eukaryota > Metazoa > Chordata > Mammalia > Chiroptera > Vespertilionidae > Eptesicus > Eptesicus fuscus. The sequence goes on along the minus strand of NC_072495.1, from coordinate 6,626,341 downwards.
CCAAGTTTCATTCATTCAACAAACATTTCTAAGTACATACTAGACTCTATACGATACTCTCCTTCTAGGCTGGGAACTCTTTTTTTTTTTTTTTTTTTTTTTGAGGCTGGGAACTCTTAAATGATTTGGGTCAAGCCATTGCCAGTCCCTAGAAGTCTGTACTTGCTCTTTGCAATATTTTGGGATTTCAAGATTGCATATCTATCCTACCACTGACTAATAGGCAATGAAATGGCCAGAAGATTGTGTTTATAAAATGATTTTGTTTGGTTGATGAGAAGTCAATTTAGCGTACTATATTAATCTCTAAAATTCAAATTGAATTTAGTCAAGAAAGAAGTAAAAGAAAATTGCAAAGATTATTCAGTACATAATCACTGGTATTTTTAAATTTAAATAAATCTGTATCCTAAACTAAACAGAATATTTAACTTCATAGTTCAATTTAGAATAAAATAATTTATTACAATACTAAGGTCTTCCTGCTCATACTCATCTTGTGTATGATCCACCTAATTCTTTATTTTTCTGATCAGAGACCTACAATTCCTCAAAATTTATCAAATCAAGTCCAAATTCCTCACCCTTGCTTCAGTCTACTCCACACTGTGCCCCACACCCCTTCCCAGGCTTTCAGTCTCCCTGATTATTTCAGTCAAACCCCAAGCTCTGGGCAAACCTGCTCTCCCCACAATTTGTTCACTGCCCATAGGCTCTTTGTAAGGCGACTTCCCCTGACAAGGAGTTCTATCCCAACCTAGGTAACTTCTACCTAACCTGTAAGCCTCACAACTCTGGGCTTCCCAATCATCTCCCTACCCTTTGTTCCCCAAGGTTGAATCTCATGATTATGCAGAATCCACACTTAATGATTTATAGCTTATTCCACTGCATCACAATTAAAGATTCATTTAGCTATATACCAGAACTGTGAGCTCCTTAAAGATAAGGACTCATTTTACATACCCAGAACTTATCACAGCTCTTGCCTAATAGAGGTTAAATAGGCAACCCAGAAACCAAAAAGGTTATCAACTTTGGCACTAAGACTCACGATGTTCTTGCTGTAAGTTTATGGAACACTTATGCATTAGATCTGGAATTGAGTGTCTGCCCATTTGGAAAGTAGTCAATCTACTATATTTCTCTTTGTTGTATGAGTTACAGTGTTCTCTGCATTACAGATATTTGTGTGCTTGTCTTATACCATTTTTATATTATCAGCTTATCAAGAGAAGAGATTACATCAAACCAATTGGAGCCATTGATAGATACTCATGGGTGACACAAGGAAGAACATGTTCAGCCAATTCCCTGCTTCAGTATCACTATGTGTAGAAGGCAGAAAAGTTACAAATCTACCTTACAGGTAACCAAGAAAATCAAATCTTAAGTTCTGACCTCTTTGTAACACAACTTAAGATTTATTAGGAAACTTTGTTTACAGTTTAAATCTAGACAAATTTCATATGAGCGGGGTTATCTTTAATGCCTTAGGCACTTTACTATTTCCAGTTATTCCACCCAAACAGTAAAATTCAAAACTCAAAAATGATTACTTCAACCTAAAAGTATACTTTAAAAATCAATATTTGATGAACATTGAATGTTATACAGAACAGACCAATTGATGTATGAGCCAATTGTCATTGTAGTACCAGCAGTAATGTTACAATTACTGATTATTCTCTGTACTATTTTAAGTACTTTAACTGTTTCATCCTTATAACCCAACTTGCAGTGAGGAAGCTACCATACTAAGATAAATAACTTGGCCAAGAATACACAACTAGTAACGATTCAAACCCAAGCCCATTCTATGTACCACTAGGCCATCCTATATAATAAAAGCCTAATATGCTAAGTGTCCACTGTTTGACCAGTCGCTATGACGTGCACTGACCACCAGGGGGCAGGTGCTCCGACCAGTAGGTTAGCTTGCTGCTGGGGTAAAGCTAATCGGGACTGGGCAAGACGGGCCGGACACACCCTGCGGGAGCCCTCCGCAGTCCCTCCTCGGCCCCAATCATGCACCGGTGGGGTCCCTCGGCCTGGCCTGTGCCTTCCCGCAATCCAAGACCCCTCGGGGGATGTCCGCAGAGTAGGCCGAGGGACCCCACCAGTGCACGAATCCATGCACCGGGCTTCTAGTACAATATAAACAGCATTAAGTGACAGGGATAGGCTATAAATGTATTTGTCTTCTCTCCGACTATTTTATATAGATATTTCAAGCATTTAAACAAAAACTCTAATATTATAAAACCAACTCATTTGTGTATCCTTAGGATTATTCTCTATAGGGCTTCTTTATATATTTACATTTAAGATGACTGCTTTGGTATTATATTTTACCGTCAGGTTTCTTAGTGGTATCCTATATGGGTACACCATAAAGACAAAATGAAATGCCTAATAACACAGTCAAAACACATTTTAAGAAACAGTAAGAAGGCCCTATAAAAAGAAAATGTTACAAATATAATAGTACTATCATGTTTAATGTTAACAGGGTTCTACCAAAAGTTATTTTACGCAAAATGAAATGACTCATATATATTAGTAGAGAATGAAATAGATGCCAAAAATCCTCAATTTTATGAATAGTAATTAAAATATTCCCTTCGTATCCTTCATTATTTTTCATGATTGCTCTACTTGTCATATTCTCCCTCACTTAAAACAAGGCTGTCTTTATGCCATTAATTTTTCTAATTAAGTTTCAAATATTTTCTAATATTATGTTGAACTATTTTAAATTACCCTTTTTAACCACTTTATCTACAAAATTAGACGCTTCATATGCTTCAATCAAATAACTTTCACAAATTCAACATTAAAATGAGTAGATGTACTTAACAAAGTTATGACTATTCCATCACTGGAATACTTTCCTGGTGGCTCAGAAAGGAATAAACACTTTACACAGTTTTTGGACTCAATAGGAAAGAAGATAAAAATAAATTATTCTCATGAGAAAACATTCACAATATATGGTTAAGGAAAAGGACTGAATTACAAAACAGTATGATACCAATTTCATTTATACATAAAAACACCAAATATTAAAACTGGTCTAGACTTTAGGTTTTGTTTCTTTGTTCTCTTCATTTGGCAGTTCTGTTTCCCTAATTCCCTAATTAAAATGTATTATTTCTGTAATTTATTTAAAAAAACAATTTAATCTTTGCTTAATTCTTTACCACAAAGATACTTAATACATTAATGAATCTACCTATGTAATCTAAGGCAACTATAAAAAATTTAAATAACCTACATCATTTTTTTAACTCAGTAACATACAAAGTCCATAAGAAATAACACAATAAGTTATTTCTAAGAATGGTGATCATGTGCTTTGTTGGTATGAATAAATAACTTTATACATCAACTAAATATGCCTAATAGACAGTTGGGTTTTGTTTCATCATCATTATAAAATGATAATTTGTGCTGCTTAACAAATAGAGACCAGACCAAAAAGTTAAAATATACAGCTAGTAAAATACACAGCTAGTAAAGGATCAGTGTGGAGTGGAGAAATGGAAGGAGATTGAGTCAGAAAAGAATCATAAAAAATAAAGGTGAGAAAAACTAAAACAAACAAATGTTTTATGGCTCTACTACATGTATAAAAATATTTAAGCAACAAAAATATATGTTTTGATATTTAAATGAACAGATATAAGTTTTAGAAGTATCTTCTAGGAGGTTTCTTATTTTTAAAATTCTGATCAATGAAATCCAGGTGTTAAAAAAGTAATTTTACCTGAGTTCACTGCTAACTACATGAAATAGCTCTGAGCTATATATTAGTTCTGAGATTTTGCTGATTAAGCATCTAAGTTAGCAATCTTACTCAGAAAGGGTTCTTATATTTATATTCCAAGTACTCTGAAAAATATGGGGAGAAAGGTTTGAGTTGAATAGACAAATGGACCATAAGGTAAACAGCTCAATTAGTCCTCTGTGGTTTACTGCCCTCTGGCTGTTGTGGCAGGAGATATCACAGATAAGAGTGACTGCATTAAAAAGCTAGGAAGGTATCAAGCAAAAGTTAGCAGGAAATCATTCAGGCAACTTTAGAAACTTTAGGATAGACTCTCAATATACATTAAAGTTAGTTTTACTCCTTTCTTTTTAAAAAAATAAACATGTCAACTAACAAAACATTTCAAACACTATCTAAAATTTTTCAACCACAAATTACTAAAATATAGAGTAGTCTGGACATAAAAAGTGGCCCTAAAGAGAGTAAGGCAAAAAGAGTTAATGCCCTACCCTAACTAAAGATCAGAATCAGTTTTGATTTAGAAAAATTCCTTAGCGTACTAGATAGAAACATTTGGGTAAAGAGGCAAAAACTTTTATCAGAAATTCAAAAATATTGATAAAATTTCCTCTAATTATAAATCTGTGGTAGATACAAAATGCAGAGTTTAGAATAATGAAACTCTTACAATAATTCAGTTTGTAGGTATCAGATGTAATCTGAAGTTAAAAATTAGAAAACATTGAGACAAATATTTCCTGGAATCACCTAATTACATAAAATGCAGGAGCAAAACAAAAGAAAACTTGCTACACCAAAAGCAGACCAGATCATTTATATTAATATTTCTTCAAAATACTAGCCAATGTCTTCTCATAATTTTGTCCAATAAGGCCTGCACTAGTTTCTATTATCATTTTATAATTTTCCACCAGAGTTCTGCTGGCAATAACCACACAGCTACAGTCCAAGAAGAAACAACTGTTCATTTCACTGACTTGCCAATTATAATTCACTGACTTTGTAGAACAGTTGATTTTTGCCTGCCTGGGCAGGATCAGAGGTTGATCATCGACCTATGAACCAGGAGGTCACGGTTTGATTCCCGGTTGTGGGCTCGATCCCTGTGGGGGCAAGTAGGAGGCAGATGACCTATGATTCTCATTATTGATGTTTCTATTTCTCTCTCCCCCTCCTTTCCTCTCTGAAATCAATAAAAATATTTTTTACACAGTGGATTTCCAACCCAACACACCCAGGAGACACAAAACTCTTCTTTAATAACAGTGGCTCACAAGCTTCTGATTCCCAGCAAAACTGGGAAAGGACAATAGAATTTGAAAAATAAACAAAAAATGGGAGTGGGAAGAAGACGGGTGAGAGTGAGGATTTTCCTTTGAGAGACACACCCATTAAACATTAGGATTTTTCTTCTCAGCAAGTATTAATAACCTCTTTGGAATTTACCACTGTTCAAAAAAGATACGATGCATTTAATTTTTAAGAAAACAAAAACAAAAACCTTACCTTGCAGTTCATGATGTATTACGCCCACTAAGTTGGGTTCATCTCCCCACCAGAATATCCATAATTCTTTGCAATCTGGTTTGACATCACGACGCCATACACATAGCAAGTTGGCTTGCAGACAGCGGATGAAACTTAACAGGATTGGATCATCTTGGGCTGGGGCTGAAATTATGGGTCCACAGTCCCCATGCCCTCCAAAATTGTACCTACGCCATTTGATTCCCGTGAGTTCAGCCTGCAAAAAGACAAGACAATTAATTACAACAGTTTAGATTTTTCTTTTTAGTTGCAAAACACTAAAAACAGGCTTCTATACAGTTAAGCAAATTTGGTAAATACTTACAACTGCACTTAATCATAATATTTTTCCCACTGAAAAATGTATGTCAATCGTTTTAAAAGGGAAAACTATTCACTTCTTCCTATCAAGATTTCTACCTAGTTCTTTATATTAAAAGCAAAATGTAACCAACAGATAATCATTATTTTCTGTTAAGCCATTTTTACCTAAACATCTACTATAAAGTCTCTATATATAAAACTACTTTCTACATTATTCTTCCTTAATTGATTCATTAATTATATTTCTAAATCAGGTAAGAATTGAAAAATAAGTGCAAAATTTAAGTAATTTCTTTCCAAGAATTTCCTCAATTTCTTCTCATCCAGAAATTACATTTCAAAGCCCTTTCAATCAAGAAAACAGTTTGAATGCAGTACCACAGTGCTTCATTATGAAAAAATAAGCTAATACAACCGATGAAAAGTTATCAACAATTTATTCATGTTATTTAACATGTAGCACACAGAAAAGTGTGTTTCTACAACAATTCCCTAATGTAGTTTGGTCTTTCGTGTGTTTTTTTTTAAACATAAGAACTTAAAAAACAGCTGACAGCAGAACCTGTATCTTTGTTCCATTACATAGATTTGTATTTTTAAAAATTTGTTAAATTTTAGATTTAAGGAACTAAACTTCAAAGATGTTTCAAAACAAACTAAAATTTAACTCCTTACTTATGTAGCTATAAACTATAACTATGTATGCAAAACTGACAGTAAAATTAATTCATCATTCTATACCGAACAGTCCATGTGCCCCTTGCACTCAATTCTTCCCTCTCCCCAACCACCACCACCACCAAACCAATAACTTTTGTCAACAAGTTGTTATTCAAAAGACAAGTACCTCAGGGCAGAATAATAACCATTTCTTCTACTAACATAACCAAAACAAATTTAGTGCTGAAACAATCAATCACTATAATGAATATATTTAAGAAAAAATTTTCAATTTTCTTTGATACAAAAAACCTCCACTTCAAAAACAAGCATGGTTCCAAAAATAATAATTCCAAACTAAAACTAACTGAAGCTCAGAAACCTATCCTTTTACACTATGAGACATGCAAATCTAATCTTTAATGAATATTTTCAGTAAAAGATGGTATTGGCATCAGTTAGGCATTCATTTATGCCACTTGGTTTCCTTTGACTATAAAAGTACTACATAGCCAATGCAGAAAGTTCACTAAAAAAATAAATAATATAAACAGCCCGGCCAGCATGGCTCAGTGGTCGAGTGTCTACCTATGAACCAGGAGGTTACTGGTTCGATTCCTGTTCAGAGCACATGCCTTGGTCGCAGGCTGGATCCCCAGTATGGGGCGTGCAGGACTCAGCCGATCAATGATTCTCTCTCATCATTGATGTTTCTATCTCTTTCTCCCTCTTCCTTCATCTCTGAAATCAATAAAATATATTAAAAATAAAAAAAATAATAATATAAACAAAAAGGAAACTAATTGTACCGGAAACAAATGTTTTCCAAAATCACATTAGAAATAATTATAAGCATCCTATTCTATGTTCTACCTGGTTTGTTTGGGGGTTTTTTTGCATACATACGTTTTTAAATTTGGACCATACTGCATGGTTTTATATCGTGCTTTTCCACTTACTATAAATATTTTTATATATTATGAATTATTCTTCAAAAACAATTTTAATGTTTGCATAATATTCTAGTCACTTTTTTGGGGAAAAAAACAATTTATTCCATAACAACTGGACAATCTTTCATTTTTTCCGCTATTATAATTATTACTAGAAGCCCGGTGCACGAGATTCATGCACTTGGGAGGGTCCCTCAGCCCGGCCTGCGCCCTCTCACAGTCCCGGAGCCCTCAGGGAATGTCCGACTGCCGTGGAGGCGGGAGAGGCTCCTGCCACCATCGCTGCGCTCGCCAGCCATGAGCCTGTCTTCTGACTGAGTGGTGCTCCCACTGTGGGAGCGCACTGACCACCAGGGGGCAGCTCCTGCATTGAGGGTCTGTCTCCTAGTGATCAGTGCACATCATCGTGACCAGTCATTTTGTTGTTCAGTCGTTTTGCATATTAGCCTTTTATTATATAGGATAATTGGTGAACATCTTTGAACACTGTTATTTTCCTGATTATTTCCTTAGGAGAGATGGCTAGATGCAGAATTACCAGTCAATGGATATGAATATTTTAAGGCTCATAGATGAGTGCTACCATATTGCTTTCCAATTAATAGTCCCACCAATACAAATGACCTGCTCCAAAATTGCATATATTTTACAATAACTGTCAATTTAATAGAATGATATACCCTTGTACTAATTTGTAGTCCTAGTTCTGCTTATAAGAAATCATTATAATTTATGTGATCAAAAGCATCACTCTGGACCAGATTCCATGGTTTGAATCCCAGCTTTGTACTTATGAGCTGTCTATAAGTAGCAAGGGCATAGCAAGTTATGTAACCTTTGTCTCTCAGTTGCTTCCCTAGAAAAATGAGAGTAATAGTATTTACAGTTTATTAAATGAGTTAGTAAGCATATAAAGCACTTAGGGACAGTACCTGGCACATGGCAAAAAAATATAAATGATACTATCATCATTACTAATAGTAATAGGACTACTTCTCCTGGAGTCAACTATTCATATGCTTTGTGAGTTTTTCTGTCATTTAAGATCCTTTGTTTCTTCAAGTAAAAGCTGTATATGTGTGTGTGTGTGTGTGTGTGTGTGTGTGTGTGTGTGTGTGTTTACATCAGAAAGGCTAATATCAATTTTAACTGTAAAAAAAACAAAACTAAAGAAAAGGACTAAAAAGGGGCAGCTGAAATCAGAAAAGTTAAGTAAAAGGCTAATTTTTCTTATTATTACCTAGGTTAGTGTTCTGTGCCTAAGGATGGGGGAAAGAAGAGGAAGAATAAAAGGATACCAACAAATAAGAATCACTAATACTTACATTAACCATATTCAAAAGGTTAGAAAATTAAGACAGCAGAGCCCTGCCCAGGTGGCTCAGTTGGTTAAGAGCCAAAAAGCTGCAGATTCCATTTCCAGTCTGGGCACATACCTGAGTGGCAGCTTGGATCTCCAGTGGGGTTACATACAGGAGGCAACAGATAGATGTTTCTCTCTCTCACATCAGTTATTCATTCTCATTCTCTCTCTCTCTCTCTCTCCCCCCCCCCTCCCCGTTCCCCCACCCTTCCCTTCTCTCTAAAATCAATAAACCTATCCACTGGTGAGATTAAAAAAAAAAAAAAAAGATTTATCAGAGATTTAAATATCAGGTGAGTCAGTCCCCAAGAAAATCTATGAACAGCAATTTACTCACTAGAATAATTTCACCTATAAAATCCGGCATGGTTCAACAAACAAAATATTTGACCTTGATTCAGGAGAATGGTTTCCTAACCCTAGCACTTCCACTAACTTCCTATCAGTGTTTCTGTGGTCTCAGTGGTAAAGGAAAACTGCTGCCACCTGCTCATACTCTTTGTGGAGTTGTACTAACAAGTGATATAACACAAATGCAAGTGACAGAACAGCAAGGCTACAAACTTAACTACTTCATAACTAATTCAGACAGAATAACTAAAAAATGCCCGATTATTTTAAAACAATTAGTTCCTTTAAGTTAAAGCTAAAATTAAATATGATTATTCTATTGTTCATTGGAAAACATAACAATGAACTGCCATTCAAGCCTAACAGAGATAACTAGGTATAAAATGAATGTCCAAAGACTTATCTTTTAACTTTGAATTAATGTTGATAAAAGGAGAGACAATTTAGTGCTATTGAAATTTATCCAAGAAAAAAGTTCCTATGATGGATATATACATTCAATTTAACTAAAGTATATTCTCATATACTATGATCATGTTTACACTTAAAAATCAATTCGCCCTAGCTGTTTTGGCTCAGTGGACAGAGCATCGACCTGTAGACTGAAGGGTTCCGGGTTTGATTCCAGTCAAGGGCACATGCCTGGGTTGCAGGCTGGATCCCCAGTAGGGGACCTGCAGGTGGCAGCCGATCAATGATTCTCTCTCATCATTGATGTATCCATCTCTCTCTCCCTCTCCCTTCCTCTCTGAAATCAACAAAAATATATTTTTAAAAAATATCAATTCAACACAAAATTCTGTTGACCCAATTTCTGACAAATGTGTATCTCCAAGACTCAAAATTCTTTGATAATTTCAAAATTATAAAGCAACCCTTTAAAATATTTCTAGATGCAGATTATCCCAAAAATGCAATATTTATCATTGTCAAAGGTGAACAACCCATAATTATATTTTAAGTTTAAAATTACACGGTGTTTAATATATAAAATCAAGGAACAAAACTGTGTGTGTATATTTGTGTGTGTATACATATATGTATACACATATGTACATATATGTACACATATATTAATAACCATAACCATCACTTATTCATTGTCAACTTAACACACTGCGGACCAGTAGTTTTATTGCTAGCTTTACTCAGTGGCCAGATAAGTTTCTATTGAACAAGTACAAAAAACGTTTTTACATAAATGTTAAAGGCATGCTTTAAAATTAAATACTCATTGCATTTTGAAGTTATTTATTACATGTTCTTACAAGCTAATATCTTTTTAAAGTATGATACTTTGTAAAACACTGTGTAATATGAAGCGAGAATTCTCGTGATCTGTCCGCAATGTGTTAATAACAGGCACCATATTATGATCTTCACAAATAATTCCTAATATGAGTTACCATACTAGGGTCTTCATATATAGTTTATAAAACTTCACAAACTGACTACTAAAGAAATGAGGACTCAAAAAGATTAAATAATTCTCCCATAACCACACAAGTAGCAAATGGCAGATCCCAAATATAACTGGATTTAAAGCGTAACTGAATTTAAAGCATACATTCTTTCCACTCTACCATCCTGCTTCATGGGGCTAATGGCAAAAATTAACTCTAGAGGATTATAAAATAGTACAAAGAAGCTGTCATCAACTCAATTTAGCAATGACAAGAGCTCATGGCCATATTTTCTAATTAAAGAAAGTTCATAAATCTTTCTTTAGTCTTCCTGAGGTATTAAGAAAACTAGTATGAGGGTGCCCACACACCATCCCATGAATAGAAGAGATATTTTTATTTCACTGAGATAATTATATGCCTTCTTTTACATGTTACCACTCTATACACAAGCTAATTCTTAGAGGATATGTATAACAAGCCAAGAAAATAACTATTCTAATAGCAAGAGAGACTAGAGGAAAATTTCCTCAGCAATGGCTGCTATCTGTTGTACAGGTAGGTAGACGAGGGCCTCAGAAAATTAAACTTAATTGGCAGAGACTCCCCTAGCCTAAACAGAAGGACACTACAGTCAGTTCAGAATAGTTCAAATTAAATAGATTACAACAGAGTCAGGATAAATGCACCTTCTAATAGCATGAGCGTATTTAAAGAAAATTTATATTGATTCTTAATATCCTCTTCTTTTGTTATTACACATAGGAAATGAGCTGATAAATTCTCCCAACGGAGGTCATTTATTTGCACTGACCCATTGCAATCAGATCCCTCATGACCAACAGCATATACTATTCTTACAATGTGGCTCCCCAGATACAAAATTGTATTCAAAGGTCAAGAAACAGAGTCAAACTAACAGACCTTGATAACAATGAACCCAGGATATAGTTACCATGGAAAGAACACTGGCTGGAGGTCAGATCTAGATTCAAGTCCTGCTTTTTCAACCATTTAGCTATATAATATTAGGAAATCTACTCCATCTCAGGGCACCTCAGCTTCCTGACTGGTAAAGTGATATGGTTGACCTAGATACTATAATGAGTCAAGTCTCCTGGCCCAGGCTAATCACATCCCACTCACAAAGGCAACTTGTAAATGAGAGTGAACCCTTAGAATGATCAGCAGGAATAGGAGGGTCACCAGAAGACATCTGAATTTTCAAGAAAGCTGAAAGAAAGATTTCTCAAACTACAGAGCAATTAGCTTAATATCAATCCTGGGCAGGATTCTAGATGGTGTGTAGAAAAGGCAGATTTGATCATTTGAGGCTCACCAGAGTGTGCTAGGATATTCCAAGTAAGCCTCACCTCACTTCTTCCTGTGATAGTATTACAGTTCTAATAGGTCAGAGAAAACATACACTAAACATATTAAGCCACCTCTCAACTCAATTCATAGGAGGGGGGGAAAGTCAGGATAATAGAAAACTTCTGTTAAAACGTAACTAATCAGCTCTAGGTAAAGACAGCAGAGTAAACACATACATCTGCTTTTACTCTCACTTAAATCCCTCTAAAAAACATCAGTAAAAAGTTGTTTTTTTCTTCCTTAAATTATAAAATCACAATGGTAGGTAGGAAAGGAAATAGGAGCATCAAACATTTCAAGATTTTGAAAGCTAAGAAACAGATGCTCAAGAGGTATAGACACAGAATACTTAGGAAAGCTGAATCCTCTCTGTGGAGAAAGGAGAGAAACGACCTTATTAACACAAAACCCCCTCAGCCTCAGGAATTATAAATACAGGTACCTGTGGAGGTAGGGTTGAAAAGCAGAGAGGAGATAAAATAAGGAAAACTGGTTGAAATTCTGCTTAGAAGGCACGCAGAACTGTGGTACCCTGCCCATTGCCTGTCCTTACCCCAGCAAATAATTTAATCTTCTTAAAGAGATAAAATAGGGCAACCATTAAAAAAAGTGTTCTCTGGGTCCAGAAGACCAGAGGGTGTCTGGACTGGGAAGCGCAGGTATAACTGAAGGCAGGGAACCAAAGTAAAAACAGTGCATTAGGTGAGCATGTACAGAATGAAGGTCAAAAACCACCCTTTCCCACCATCTCCCTCTAAGCAACCTGAAAGCTGGCAGCCAATCTTTCATTCCCCAGAAAGGAGTCTGGAGAAGTCTTCTCTGGGGTATCGGACCACCTCAAGAGAAAGGACCTCAAGATATTGATATCAGAGGTTCCCCAAGTAAAGAGCCCTCGCAGATCAAAGTGCATAGTAAACAAATGCCACTCACATACTCAGAACTTCCAAGTAGTTTTTAGTGCACCATTCCTAAACATGAACAGACAAGCAGGAACTATCAAATAGTTAAGGGAAACCACTGAGGAATTAGAGAGACAATAACAAATAGAAAAGTAACCTGAAGGAAACAGACTACATTGGGAAAAGAAAAATATATCATTTTTACAAATATATCATTTTTATTCTTAAAGAGATAAAACAGGAGGAGGAGGAAGAGGGGGAGACCATCTTCAAGTAACAGGAACATTGGAAAGTTACTATATAACCATTTTGGTAAAACAGAAAAATGGAAAAGGTATATCTGCTTTGTAGGAGACAGAGTGAGCTAAATCCTCATCTTTAACAGTGGAAAAACCAGAATTTAAAAACCTAGAAGTAACTCTGTAAGTTTTAGTGTTTAGAAACATTTAAGTAAGGATGAAGATAATCAACAAAAGGGTGAGTATTTGTGTCTGGAGGAGGTATAATAGCGGCCAGGAGCAGGGGAATGCTATTAATTATAAACCTTGTAGAAAGAACTATATGATTCTTTACATAAGAGTACAACTCTGATTTTGAAAAAGGAAACTAATCAAAATGTGGTAACAAAGACCGAAAACCAAGATGGCGGCATAGATAAACACCTAAACTGCTGCCTCACACAACAATTTCAAAACTACAACTTAAAGACAAAACGTCTATCACCCAGGACCAATGGAAAGCTGGCTGAATGGAAGTTCTACAACTAGAAGGAAAGAGAAAAGAGCACTGAGAAGTGCACAAGCGCTGAAAAGCTGAGGTACAGAGGCGCGCGAATCGGGCTGGCGGCGGGCAACTGGGTGCGCTGCTTTTTTCAACCCAAAGGGAGACAAGCTCCCGATTACTCTGAACTCCAGTTTCTGGGGAGACGCTGGGGACCCAAACTCCTACGGGGAGAAGCTGGACTGTCTGCCATCGGGTCGGAAAGTGAGGGTGGCTTTCTTGCAGAGGTGAGCCCAGCAATCATTGTTTACTGCGCTGGGGCGCGGGACGCAGGGACTTGGAAACGCTGAGATGCAGAGACGGCTGACTGGCAGCCATCGCTGTTTGCCACGCCCTAGCCTAGTGACTCCCTGAGATCCCCGCCCAGCACAATCTACAAACCCACCCAAGCTCCACGCAGCGGCTTTTGCATATAAATGGCCTGCCCTATCGCAGCTTAACCTAACAAACTGCAGCTCTAGTCAGACAGCTCCAAAACCTCCAAACCCCAAGCAAAGAGGAGAAAACTGTAGTTCTCGCTGTAGCTCCTGCTGGGTGGCCTCAGACAGTAGCTGACCTGCACCCCTTTGGAGAACCAGAAGCTAGTGTATCTAGTGGTCAGTGTGAGAAGACACCAGATTTCAACTACTCACATCCATAAGTGACACATTCAAGAGGCAGACTCAGTGAGCACCAAAGCTCCACTGAAGCAAGACCTACCCCATAACCATGTCTCCAGCACAGCAGTTCTTCCATTATAGACACAGTGGGTCCTCACAGCCAATTGGCCTGGAGGTCAATTCCTCCCAGTGTACCAACAGCAATCAAGGCTTAACTACACCAACACTTTGCACTCAGCCCACAAAGGGGTGCACCAAGAGTGTCCAACTCAGTTGATAGGGGAGGCTGAACCACACTGGTCACCTACCACAGAAAACCACTCCATCAACACAGGGAAGCAGCAAAATGTGGAGACAAAGAAACATGTCACGAATGAAAGAAATGAAGGAAAGCAAACTACTGGACATAGAGTTCAAAACCACATTTATAAGGTTACTCAAGAATCTTTCTAAAAACCGCCGAGAAACTTGATGAGACCTCCGAGGAGCTTAGTGAGACCTTCAAGGACCTTAATGAGAATGCCAAAAAAATGGAAAAGGACCAGTCAGAAATTAAGCATACACTGTCTGAAATAAAGAATATACAGTAATTCAACTGTAGATCAAAGGACCCCAAGAATCAAACCAAAGATCTGAAATATGAGGAAACAAAAAACACCCAACCAGCAAAACAAAAAGAGAAAAAAATCCAAAAATACGAAGATAGTGTAAGGAGCCTCTGGGACAACCTTAAGCATACCAACATCTGAATTATTGGGGTGCAAGAAGAGAGAGAGCAAAATACTGAAAACCTATTAGAAGAAATAATGACAGAAAACTTTCCCTACCTGGTGAAAGAAATAGACTTACAAGTCCAGGAAGCGCAGAGAACCCCAAACAAGAGGAATCCAAAGAGGACCACACCAAGACACATCATAATTAAAATGCCAAGGGCAAAAGACAAAGAGAGAATCTTGAAAGCAGCAAGAGAAAAACAGTTAGTTACTTACAAGGGAGCACCCATATGACTGTCAGCTGATTCCTCAACAGAAACTATGCAGGCCAGAAGGGAGTGGCAAGAAATATTCAAAGTGATGAACAGCAAGAACCTACAACCAAGATTACTGTACCCAGCAAAGCTATCATTCAAAATTGAAGGTCAGATAAAGAGCTTCGCAGACAAGAAAAAGCTAAAGGAGTTCATCACCACCAAACCAGGATTATATGAAATGCTGAAGGGTATTCTTTAAGAAGAGGAAGAAGAAGAAGACAAAGGTAAAGATAAAAAGTATGGCCCTAACCGGTTTGGCTCAGTGGATAGAGCATTGGCCTGCGGACTCAAGGGTCACAGGTTCGATCCCAGTCAAGGGCATGTACCTTGGTTGCGGGCACATACCCTGTAGGGAGTTTGCAGGGGGCAGCTGATCAATGTTTCTCTCTCATCGATGTTTCTAACTCTCTATCCCTCTCCCTTCCTCTCTGTAAAAAAAAAAAAAAAAAAAAAAAGTATGAACAACAAAATGACAACAAATACATACCTACCAACAAGTGAATCTAAAAATCAAGTGAATAAAAAATCTGATGAACAGAATGGACTGATGAATATAATAGGATCAGGGACATAGAAAGGGAGTGGACTGACAATTCTCAGAGGGAAGGGGGTGTGAGGGGTGCGGGAAGAGATTGGACAAAAATCGTACACCTATGGATGAAGACAGTGGCGGGGGGTAAGGGCATGGGGTGGGGTGGGGAATCAGGTGGAGGGGAGCTATGGGGGAGGGAAAAAGAGGAACACCTGTAATAATCTGAACAATAAATATTTATTTTTTAAAAATGTGGTAACAAAATACATTTAATACATACAAAAAGATATTACTAACATGGAGAACTCACACCCTTGTATATAGACTGATTCTAGACTAATTCCTAAGGTTAAGAATACCTTAGTATCCCATAAATTGTGTTACAAAAGCCAAAAGGTTATTTACCATGTGTTAAAATAGTGTGCTGCTGTTGTCTTGTTTCCTTTCTCCCTTTTTGGACTATTAAAACTCCAGCTGCATGCTCCCTCCCACCTAGCTCTTCTCAAACTCTTCCACAGCTAAGAAGTTTGTTTGCCAGGGATTCTCTCTGCAGAGGGACTGAGGAGGTTTTATTTGACAGCACAAGTAAACAATATGAAGTGACTACTAAAAAAGTGACTGCCATCTTATGCTACATTAATAAAAATACAGTATCTAGATCCTACACAACAGATCTTACTTATCAAGTCATTAGACAATATGGTTTTCAGCTCCTAGCTCCATACTTAGAAAGGAATCTAGTTCAAATGCAACACATTAACCCTTTGCATTCGCTTGCTTTTTTTCTGGATTCCTTTATTCTAATGCTAACCGTGTCGAGTCACACTCGACATCCGAGTGCAAAAGGTTAACAGATGAAGGACTAGGTGAGTAAGGAAACCTAAACAAAGCATATGGCTAGAGATTATAATGGCTTCATGTTCAAATCCTTTCAAGAAAAGAAACATGGCAGCAAAAATTAAATAAAAGCATAAAGCCACAGTTGAATTAAGTTGGATGAATTTAATGTAGAGTTAGAAGACGCGTAAGTAATTTGAAAAATCTTCAATTATATGAAAGACTGATATGTGGATGATGAAATTGATTTGCTCAGCCCAGACCCAAGTGGTAGCAGAGAATCAAATGGAAAAACGATCATTAAAACAACAATAGTGAGAGCTCCCTCAAAAAAGAATCCTTGACTAAGATTCCTGAAAATCACAGATACGGAGGGTTGTGGAGAAGCTGGTCAATACCAGATGTAACTTCAAACATCAAAGGGTTGAACAATATGATTTACTAGTAAAAGGTTCCTTTCAAAACTGAAATATGAATCTCAAAGGTTCTTCTTCCAACCATAATATTTCATAATTCTAATAACATCTGTATCTGTCAACTAGCTCAGGGTTTGGTAAACTATGGCCTGCAGGCTGGCCACTTGCTTTTGTAAATAAAGTTTTATTAGTACACAACTATGCCTATTATTTACATATTATCTGTGGCTGCTTCCATGCTATGACTAGAGTTGAGTAGCTGCAACTAAGGCTGTATGACCCACAAGCCTGAAATAATTACTCCTGGTTCCATAAGAAAAAGTTTTCTGGCCCCTGAACTAGATAGGGTAACAAACACAGGCAAATACGAGATTTAAAATATAAATTAAAAGTAGTATCAGAATTGTCTTTCCACCATAAACTAGGAAACTAGACCAAAAAAAAAAATATATATATATATATATATATATATATATATACACATACACACACACACATACACACACACACATACACACACAACACTACTGTTTTCAGATATTAAACAACTGTAGTAATGACATAGGGTCTGTGACACAGCTGAATTTTGTGAGAGCATATCACCAGAAAGAAGAGAGTTATGCAGAAAAAGAGTTCCAGAGGTCTGATAGGGGTTCTTTTTAAAGACTGTTCTTAAATACTAAGCTGCACATTCAAACAATAAAATTCAATGGGGCCAGGCAAAGAACGGCTAGAGAGATACTGTTCTAAAAGCTCACACAAAGCTGAAAGACAAATCTAGTTCTGAACAGTCTGAGTGGAAAAAAAATCATTAAATAAAGATCACAGAAAAATCATGCCTCAAAAGTAGGAAACTAGGCCTAGCAATAAAGACTGCTCTAACCCACCCTAATAACTGAGCCTCGAAAACTATAATAATAATAATATCATCTACAAGTAATTTAACTGCCAGCCAAAACAAAATTCAACTCTTAATTTTTTATTTTTTATATATTTTTTATTGTTTTAGAAAGAGAGGAAGAGGGAGAGGAGAAAGAGAAACATGGATCTGCATGCCCCGTCTGCCCCACAGGGACCAAGCCTGCAACCTGGGCATGTGCCCTGACCAGGAAATCACACGTGACCTTTTGGCACATGGGCCTACACCCAATCAACTGAGCCACACCAGCCAGGGAAAAATTCAACCCATAAAGAAATAAGATGCAGACGTTCAACAACATAATATTCACCATGTCCAGCATCCAATAAAAGAATATCAGATACTCAAAGAAGCAGCAAAAGAAGACCCTTGGCCAGGAGAAAAATCATTGAAGAAAAACCTAGAAATGACAGTCAAAATTAAAAACCACTTTAAAACAGCTAATGTAAGTATGGTCAAGGACTTAAAGGAAAACACAAAACTTAACAAGGACAGAAATGAAAGATTTAAAAAAGAAAACCCACAAAAATACATGTAATTAGCGTCCCAGAATGTAAAGGGGAATGAGGGAGGACCAAAAATAACATTTTTTGAATGATGGCCAAAGTGTCTCCAAATTGCATGAGAACAATAAATCTCAAAACCAAGGAGTTCAGTGGACTCCAATCAAAGCAGCATAAACAACAAACCACACCAATACATGAATTTAAATTTCTGAAAACCGGGGACAAGGCAAAACTTTAAAAGCTGTCAAAAGGAAAAAAAGACATTATATAAGGGGAAACAAAGACAATATTTACAACAAACTTCTCATCAGAAAATATGCGAGCTAGAAAACAATGGCACATTTGAAAGAAAAATATCTCCATATCTAAAACTCTAGATCAAGTACAAATGTCCTTCAAAACGAAGATAAAACATAGATTTTAAAAAGATGAACAGAAGCCAATGGAACTGCATGCACTATAATAAATTTAACTATAATAAATGCTTTAAGAACAGTTCAAGCACAAGGAAAATATCAGATGGAAACCTCGATCTATGCAGAATAACAAGTACCAGAAACAGCTAATATAAAAGTAAGTATAAAACATGTTTTCTCATTTTCTTACATTTCTTTAAACGCTAATTATCTTACTACAGGAAAAATAATAAAGTAGAGATAGAAGAAAAATGTATAACAATACTAGCACAAAGGCCAAAAGGAGAAAACAGAAGTATACTGTTCTAAAGGGTTTTTTTACCTTATAAATGAAGAAATGTAATACTATTTGGAGGTAAACTGTGATAATTTAAAGATACATATTACAAACCCTTGACCAGTCTTTAAGAAACAACACTAAGAGGTATATCTAATAAGCCAATTTTGAACATAAAATGGAGTCATAAGAAAATACTCCAATAATCCAAAAGCAATCAGGAAAATAGAAAAAAGGGAATAAAAGTTAGATGGGACAGGTAAGGGAAAAGGCCAAGATAGCAGACTTAAATCCAATCTTATGGATATCATTAGGTTAAATATAGTCTAACTATTATAATTAAAAGACACTGATTTTCAGAATGGATAAAATTTTAAAAGACCCATAAGAAATACTTTTTAAATATAAAGACAAGTTAAGTTAAAGGTAAAATGATTTTTAAAAAGATATATCATGTAACAAACTACAAGAGAGCTTAAGTGTCTAGATTAACATCAAAGTTGACTCTAAAAGACTATTACTAGGGATAAAGAAAAAGGTTTTATAATGATAAAAATGTCAATTCTTCCAGATGACATAAATCATAAATGTGTAGGCACCTAATAACAAACTTCATAATATATGAAGCAAAACTGATATATCTAAAAGGAGAAATTGACAAATCCTGAATTATAACTAGAGATTTCAATAGGCCTCCTCTCAGCAACTGATAGAACAAGTGGACAGAAAATCAATAAGAAGATAGAAAACATGAACAACACTGTCAACCAACATAACTGTTTATAACGTGCACTGGGGGGTGGGCCTGCACCCTCTCCAATCTGGGACCCTCGGGGGATGTCTGACTACCGGTTTAGGCGGAATCGGTCCTAAACCGGCAGTCGGAAATCCCTCTTACAATCTGCGACTGCTGGCTCCTAACAACACTGCCTGCCTGCCTGACTGCCCCTAACTGCTTCTGCTTGCCAGCCTGATAGACCCCTAACTGCTCCCCTGACAACCTGATTGATGCCTAACCAATCCCCTGCCAGCCTGATTGATGCCTAACCACTCCCCTGCCAGCCTGATTGATGCCTAACCACTCCCCTGCCGACATGATTGACACCTAACTGCTCCCCTGCCAGCCCAATCGCCCCCAACTGCCCTCCCCTGGAGGCCTGGTCACCCTCAACTGCCCTCCCCTGCCGGCCATCTTGTGACAATGTGGGGCGGCCATCTTGTGACGATGGGGGCGGACATCTTGTGGTGGCCATCTTGTGACGACATGAGGGCATGAGGTCAATTTGCATATTACCTCTTTATTATATAAGATTACACTCAACAATAAAATACATATTCTTTTCAAGTGCACATGGAACATTCACCAAGAGAAACCCATATGCTGGACAATAAAACAATATATTTTCAAAATGTGAAACTTCTGAAAAGAATTAAATTTGAAATTAACAAAATATTGAAAATACCAAACACACAGAAAATCTGGAAATTAAAGACTTCTAAATAATGCATAGGACCAAAATATGTGTGTGTGTGTGTGTGTGTGTGTGTGTGTGTGTGTGTGTATCACAAGGGAAACTAAGAAATATTTTGAACTGAATGATTATGAAAACAATATATACCAAAATGTATGGAACACAAGTAAAGCAGTGCTCAAAGAGAAATCTGTAATTTTACATATGTATATTAGGAAGTAAGAGAAATAAATATTGCTTTAAGATTCTTCCTTCAGAAGCGAGAAAGTGTAAACTAAGCTAAATGTAAAATTGAACAAAAGAAATAATTAAGAACAGAGAAGCAATAAATGCAACATTAAAAAAACTAACAATAGAAAAAACCAACAAAATGAAAAACTGGTTATTTTAAAAGATCAATAAAATTGACAAACTTTTCACTAAGTTAATCAAGACAGAAAGAAAAGACAAATTACCAGAAATGATTGATAAGGAATTGCTTCACATCATAAAGAGACAATAGAATTATTATAAACAACTTTATGTCAATAATGACAACTACTCAGATTAAATGGACAAATTCTTTGAATTAACACAAACACACTAAATTTCAGTAATCACGATAGCACGGTATTGTCATAAGAGACATGTAGATCAAATGAACAGAATTATAGCATATAGAAATAAACCCATGCATACACATACATATATACATTGACACATTCAATTAATTTTTAACCAAGATATCAAGATAATTCAATGGGTAAAGCATAATCTTTTCAACAAATGATGCTGGAAAAACAAGATACCCACATGCAGAAAGAACCTCAACCCGTACCTCACATCACAGAACAAAACAAAACAAAACAAAACCTAAAATTAAAAATGGATCACTTAATAACAGACCAAAAACCTAATAATTACCATAATAAAACTTCTGAAAGAAATCATATGAGAAAATTCTTCACTACCTTGGAATAGCAATTAGAACTCATATATAGCCTGGGGGGAGGGGGGTATGGTACAACCATTTTTAAAAGTTTAGCAGAGCTTTATAAATGGAAACCTCTATTTCCCACATGACTCAGCAAGTGCACTCCTATATTTACAGAAATAAAAACGTGCCACACATAAAAACCAGTATATGAAAGTTCATAATCATCACACTAAAAGGATAGATAGGCAAACTGTGGTATATCAATATAAGGAACTACTACTTAGCAATAAAAAGGAATGACCTATTTAAAGAAAATATGAAGCCAGATAAAGACCACTGTAGACTATAATTCCAATTATAAAAAATTATAGAAAAAGCAAAATGAATCTATTGTAACTGCATGGTTACCTGGAGATGCAGCAGTTTCACAAACACATATATTTGTTAAGGTAGGAAAATGTACTTATTTACTTTTAAAGGGTACATTTTATTATATGTAAATTATACTTCAATAAAGATAATAAAAAATTTAAGTAGTAATGAAAGAATCCATATAAAAATATCTCAAAGAAAAAAATATATTTTTAATACAGCTAAAGTACCTTCTTGCACATATTCAAGGTAAGTGCTAATCTCTTATAAAGTATACAATATTTTCAAAAAAAGTATTTTCATACCTAACTACATCAGGACACTAGTTAATGATTTACACTTATTAATCTTAACTGAAAGAGAATTCTTGTGAAATTTCTGGAAACTGAACTATTTAATGAAGCTCATTAGTGACATTAGGATGATTTCTTGCCCAAATGCAATAGCAGACTATAAACAGAAAATTATATCCTTTTCTCTTCACAGCAGACACTGTTAATTGCTCACCCAAACATTAATGGCTCCTTCCTCCACCTAACATACTGGTATACTCTATATTGCTGGAGATAGCAACAAGTCCACTTAACTACATTTTTCAGCCTCCCTGAAGCTAAGCATGGCCACATGTGTTTTAAGGAATTTCCTGGAAGTTTCCTTTAAAAGGAGAGGTGTGGCCTGCCTACATTTCCTCCTCCTTCCTATCTAGACTACCACCAAGATGACTAGGTTTTGAACAGCCATCTTGGACAATATGCTACTTGTGATAAACTAAAGATGACGGAGTAACAAGAAAGAGCAAGTCCCTTGATAACAGAGAAGTAACCAAACCAGTCATGAAATGCTTCCCTCCAAGTTGATTGCATATAAAATATAAATTTCTATCTTGTTTAAACTATTTGTCTACTTTTTAATAAGCACATGATTGTTACTATAATAAATCATTTTTAAAAGCATTAAGGCAACTGGCATTTTATTTTTAAAAATGAAAAGACTTTTAGTGGAGGTGATGAATTTAAAAAAAATAAAACTATGCAGTTACTCAGGCTTTTTTTTATCTTGCCCCAGTCACTGATCAAAAAATTAACTACCCTGATTTTTTATTTCCAAACGATTCCTCAATTTGGAATGAAGTAGTCTAAGAGAAAAAACACAGACAACTATCTGCCTATCTGTGGGAAGAAATTTTAAGCTGCATTATTACTCCATTAATCTCTGATGAAACTTTAAAAAAAAATGTAAGCTGTATTATCACTCCATTAATCTCAGGCACATCTATATGCTCCAATGATTTCTACCTTCATGCTTGCGCTAAATTATATGGTCTTCACAGTTAATTTTTAAAAGGCTCGGGAAAAAAGAGACCAATGTTTGGAATAGCTAGGGGGAGCTTCACAGAAGCCCTAAATTAGAAGAAAGAAGAGCATACAATACAATGTACTGGTTAAGGTTCGGGCTCTGAAGTCAGTGACTTAGTTCCATCACTTGCTGGCTATGTGAACTTGGACAGTTACTTAAATTTCTTTAGCTTTCTTATCTGAAAAATGGGAACAGGGCTTTGATGAAAAAATACACATAGCTGGCAATAAGTGAAGTAGTTCCAGGCATTCAGTAAGCACCCTTAGAAAAAGCAAAAGTTCTGAGGTAAAACTGTGCATTCAGAACATAAAAAAGGCTGACTTGTAATAAAGATTCATATAAGTGAGTGGCTGGAAATTTTAAATAGAAACAGAAAACTTACTAGAGATTAAATACTTTTGGGAAAAATAAGGAAACTTACAGTATGAAAAGATATTCATAACCTCATTACAAAAAAATAAACTACAAATTAAAATTTGAGGGTTTTTTGCTCAGATGAAAAAAATTAAAATAAATAAATTTCACTATAGCCAATTATAGAAGAAATGCCAATTCATGTATTGCCCATAGGAATGTAAAGCATTTATGGCTATAACTATCAAATTTTAATATATAACCCTACTATCACAGAAAAAACTGAATCTTAATGTTTCTCACAAATGATAGTTAAATAAATAATAGTCCATCCCATCCCATTAAACAGGATTCAAGTGTTAAATAATAATAACAATAATAATAATAATGAATAAGGTATATCGAAGTATACTGACTTGAAAATATCTTAAAACGTTAAACAGGAAGAGCATATTTCCAGAAAAGTTGGAGAATGCACCTCTATCTATAATATTTTAACAAACATATATGTTCACCATCATGTTGAGTGTCGACCTGTGAACCAGGAAGTCACAGTTCAACTCCTGGTCAGGGCACATGTCTGGGTTTCTCTCTCATCATTAATGTTTCTATCTCTCTCTCCTTATTCCTTCCTCTCTGAAATCATTAAAAATATATTTTAAAAATAAAAGTAAACTGTGGTGTAAGAGTGAATTACAACTGCACATTGTTT
Organism: Eptesicus fuscus; assembly: GCF_027574615.1. NCBI lineage: Eukaryota > Metazoa > Chordata > Mammalia > Chiroptera > Vespertilionidae > Eptesicus > Eptesicus fuscus. The sequence goes on along the minus strand of NC_072495.1, from coordinate 6,602,200 downwards.
AATCATTAATACTTAACCAAAAAAACAAGTTGCAAAAAAATATGATATATTCCATTTATAAAAAGTTCAAAAATTATATATATATGCATGTACACACACATACACTAAACATTCATGATTAAAAGTATTGCTAGGATGGAATGAAAAACATACAATTCTGGATAACAGTTACCTCTGAAGGGAGAAGAAAGAAAATGGAAAGGGAAGGACACCATAGGATTTCATAAAAGACTAGAGGCCCGGTGCACGACTTCGTGCACCAGTGGGGTCCCTCGGCCTGGCCTGCAGGATAGGGCTGAAACCAGCTCTCTGACATCCCCCAAGGGTCCTGGATTGTGAGAGGGCGCAAGAGACCCCACCAGTACATGTTCAGGGCCGGGGAGAGACGCAGGAGGTTGGCCCGGGAGGGCCCGCAGGAGGGCTCCAGGGCATGTCTGGCCCATCTCACTCAGTCCCGATCAGCCGGACCCCAGCAGCAAGCTAACCTACTGGTCAGAGTGTCTGCCCCCTAGTGGTCAGTGCACATCATAGTGACTGGACAACCGGTCAACTGTCTGCCCCCTGGTGGTCAGTTCACATCATAGCGACTGGTCAACCAGTCAACTGTATACCCCCTAGTGGTCAGTGCACATTATAGCGAGCAGTTGAGCGGCCTTAGCATATCATTAGCATATTACGCTTTGATTGGTTGAACAGCTGACCGGAAAACATGACACTTAGAATATTAGGCTTTTATTATATAGGATAACATTCTTTTTCTTACTCTGGGTATTAGGTACATGGGTGTTCATTGTATTGTGATTCTTTCTACTTTATGATTTATACATGCTATTTTTATCTACTCCATATCTAATAAAAACAATTTCAAACTACGTATGTGCATAGGCAAATATACTCAAAAGCAAGAAAAAAACCTAGAATGATAAAGATTAAACTACTGGTAGTTACTTCCCCCGGGGGAGGGAACAAACCTTCATCCTTCAATATTGTTTGAATTTGAAAATAATTATGTTTTATTAAATGTATAAAAATTAGACTTTTTTCTTAATGTTATTATTTTGAAAAGTGTAATCACATGGAAAATGTTAGTGTTATGTTTATACTGTGATTACATCTATGTACAATAAACAAGCACATTAATAAGAATAGCAGAGTTGTAATTCTGATCCAATGGTATAGCTGGATTATGGGTAATTTTTTTATAGTTTCAATTTCTTAGAAGTTTTATTTCTTAGAAATATTTTGCATTTCATTAGTACTAACTCACTTGGAGAGAAATTAAAGAAAAATGACAACTGCAAGAAAGCCAACTCTACCTTCAGTATAGCCAAGGGAAAAATCTACCCACATGGGAAGGCTGAATGAATTACAGCCAATTTACAATAGATGGCACAGGCTGTGCCAGTAAGTGCACTCAAAACAACTGGAGAGGATCCCCAACACACCAAGGACATTATATCAAAGGTTCTGAAGTGCATATATACATTTTAGCTCTGAACTGAGAACTGGCACTGCCAAGAAAAACTACAATAGGGGCAAGGAAGGCTCAAGTGCACAGGGAGCCCAGGAATGTGCTAGAAAAGAAAGAGGGGCATGGAGGCATGAGCAGAGAGGGAGGAAAGAAGGAAGGGAAAACTTTTCCTAATACCTGAGGAAAAATATGACATAACAATTACACTCAATATCTATAAAAATATTGTACAATCGGAAAGCTAGTGACAGGGGAACAAAGAATAGGACAGGAATGAAAATTTAAAGGAATCCAAAATCAGCCCAGCTGGCGTAGCTCAGGGGTTGAGTGTCAACCTATGAACCAGGAGGTCACAGTTTGATTCCCAGTCAGGACACAGGCCCAGGTTGTGGGGCGTGCAGGAGGCAGCCCATCAATGATTCTCTCTCATCATTTATGTTTCTATTTCTCTCTTCCTCTCCCTTCCTCTCTGAATCAATAAAAATATATTTAAAAAATAAAAAAATAAAGGAATCCAAAATCTGAATGAGAACCGGGCCAAAGATATGCACTATTTTGTAGTCTTTACAAATGTCCTTTATATTCTACACATTATGTCAATTCCTAAAAATTGGCAATTTCCACAAAGGTAAGAAGAGAAACAGGGGTAAAAGTCTATTTCATCCTCCTTCCAAAAATAACACCGATATGAAAGTAATATAAACCAAACTTTAAAAAATAACTAAATTAAAATATCCCAAAGCAGATTTGTAGAGAAAAATGTAATCTGCTTTCTGAGCTTACCACTGGTACAAACTGAGGCTCTATGCAACCAGGGCTAAAAGAGCCAACTGCTGTTAGGGGACCTCCCCCATTTTCTTTCTCCAAATCTGGGTTTTCCACTCCCATTTCTAATAATCAAAATTTCATTACCTCTTCCCCTGCCAATATATTCTGATTCCCATCACTCACACCACCATCAGCACCCACCCCACCAGTATTGCGATCTTTCTTCCCAATATTTCTTCTCCACTCCTCCATTCTCTTACAAATCTTTCTCAACTTGAGAAAAATCTTATTCTCATTGCCTCAAGTATTTTCCTAAAATAGGCAAGTTACAAACCCTAATTTTTGGTTTAATTTTTTCACTATCCCCTGCCTTTCTGCCCCCAGCTCCCATATATGTTTAATTTTAAAACTGAGTTTTGTGGGGCTTAATTTAACAGAAAGAACCCAGGCTCAGTGAATACTTTCATATATATACACACCTGTGATCAAAATGTAAGTCTTCTACTAACTATAACTCATATGTGTTGTCAACTGTTCTCCTTGTTTTACATACACAAGAATGTAAATGCCATAAAAACCAAGAACATGTTTGGCATTTGATTCCTCCCCTATGATATACACTGAGTGGCCAGATTATTATGATCTCTGAACGCATAATAATCTGGCCACTCAGTGTATATCCTATATAATAAAAGGCTAATATGCAAACTGTCCGCTCGACCATGAGTTCGACCAGCAGGCAGGCCGGCCAACTGCCCATGTCCCCTCCCCCTGGCCAGACCCCACCCATGCATGATATATATATATATATACACTGAGTGGCCAGATTATTATGCATTCAGAGATCATAATAATCTGGCCACGCAGTGTATATAATTGCTCACCAAGTCCTGTTAATTCAACCTCCAAAATATTACTTGAGTCCATTTCTTTCTCTCCATTCCTACTGGCTCTGCATAATTTCTTACATCTAAACTACTCCAAGAGCCTTCTCTCCACCTTTGGTTTCTCTGCTATTACAATCCACACTCCACAGAGCCCATATGAGTTTTCTCTTTTTTTTTTTTTTTTAATATATTTTATTGATTTTTTACAGAGAGGAAGGGAGAGGGATAGAGAGCTAGAAACATCGATGAGAGAGAAACATCGATCAGCTGCCTCCTGCACACCCCCCACTGGGGATGTGCCCGCAACCAATGTACATGCCCTTGACCGGAATCGAACCTGGGACCTTTCAGTCCACAGACTGATGCTCTATCCACTGAGCCAAACCGGTTTCGGCTGAGTTTTCTCTCTTAATCATAAATCTGATCACATCATTATCCTCCTTAAAAGCCTCCAGGCATTCCCCTGTACATACAGAATAAACTTCCAGCTCCTTGTCGTCCAATCTAGCATCAAACATCACCTTTCAGTCTTGTCTCCAATTTACTAAAGACTAGGCACTAAATAAAAGGTAAGTAAATTTTTTAAAAAGAGAATAATTTCCCAGGATGTCTAAAAATGTTGTAGTATGACTTATTAGTGTATTTTTATGTAATTACTTATGTAATTGACAAATTTATTGATCCTAACCATACAATATTATCACCAAATTAAAACTTTTACAAAATAGCTAAACCAAGTTCTATCCATATACTGTAATGTATTAAAACTGGATTGGGCTGTTTAAAATATTTCTATTTTCAATTCCAATACTAAAATGTAAGGTAGATCACAAGGAATCTAAATCAGCAGTTTTTTTCTAAAACGAGTGTTAGTTAACATGTATCACCAAATTTCTCAGTTTTCTGGACATGGTAGTCAGTTCTCTGGGTTCTTAAAAGTGCATCACAGTATTATATGAGAAAGTCTGGCAACAAAATCAAAGTTACATTGGAAAATAAATGCCTATGTAGGTGAGGTTTTCCATCTAGAATATTCCTTGAGTTTATCATATAAACTACCAAAACAAGCTATTTATCTTAACAGAATCATTAGAAAAATTTCCTAAGAACAAGTAAATACTTCTTTTTCAAATCAAATTTGTAAATGTTACTAAAGAAACCAGTTTACTAGCTTACATATATCAAATTATAAGTCCTCATGAGAATCATTCCACTGTTTAATTAAGTGTTATAGGATCTTGCCGACAGCCTCAAGAATAGCACCATCTGTCTGAGTTTCAAATCTCAATTTCACCAGGATATTACCGAACAGCAACAAAAACATCACTTTCATAGATATCTCTTTCAACTAATTTATAGACAACTAATTAATTTAGTCTACTTGGGATCACAACAATTGAGCCAATCCACATAGATGATTACACTTTGTATGTAAACCAATATACTTTGAGAAATGTTTTTAATAACTTAAACTTCAGTTAAGAACTTGTATTTAAGAAGACAAATATTTATGATCTTCAGTAGCTAACATGTAGATTTATGTTCTGGTATAAATTCTAAATGTTAAACTGCTCAAGTGTTATATAAATCTATAAAATTAAAAAGGGCCTGTTATTATTTGTTTAGAATAATCATGTAAGTAAATTTTCCTAAAACATCTATAGGTATAGAATTATATTACCAAACTTTTAATAGTATTTCAACTCCCTTTTTTAAAATATGAGAAGTACTTTTAAGAAAAAAAATTATAAAATCACCCATGTAATCTGAATCTGAAGAATATAGAAACAAAGGTGACTAAGGAAAATTCCATTATATTCCTGAGTTCAAAAATAGAAAATAATACTTGCCACTGCAACTCGTAATCTAAACAAATACCTAGGCATGCTTTCTGTAGGTAAAACATCCTCTGCATCTCCCCTAACATTGAATATCAAGGCAGACCACAATAAAGTCAAACGCTAAATATATGAGTGCTATTGTCCTAACCCCGTGGTCGGCAAACTGCGGCTCGCGAGCCACAGGCAGCTCTTTAGCCCCTTGAGTGTGGCTCTTCCACAAAATACCACGGCCTGGGCGAGTCTATTTTGAAGAAGTGGCGTTAGAAGAAGTTTAAGTTTAAAAAATTTGGCTCTCAAAAGAAATTTCAATCGTTGTACTGTTGATATTTAGCTCTGTTGACTAATGAGTTTGCCGACCACTGTCCTAACCTTCAACTGTGGGAGAAATTGCTGAAAGAACATGAATGGGATAGATACCAGATGGCTTACTGGGCTTCTCAAATGAATAAAAAGCAACATTAAGTAGGCAAAGGTAAGAACTTTGGTCTCACAGGCCAAACTTTCTGTAAAAACTTAAAAAGTTCTCAACAAGATACTTTAATTTATCCCAATGCTTCTTCCCCTCCCCCAGAGGGGGAGAGGGAGAGAGAGAGAGAAAGATCAATGATGAGAAAGAATCATCAATGGGATGCCTCCTGCATGCCCACACTGGGGATCGAGCCCGCAATCCAGGCATGTGCCCTGACCGGGAATCGAACCATGACCTCATGGTTCAAAGGTGGAAGCTCAACCACTGAGCCATTCCGGCTGGGCCCCAAGGCTTTTCTTAATGATTACTTCAGTCTCACCAAAAATGAGCATCAGGATATCTTAAGTTTGCTAGACTTATAATTTCACTGCCCCCTTATAATTTGCCTCGATCTCCAGAAAGCAAAAATTCCACTCCCATTTAATTTGTCCCAATCTCTAGTCTTACCAATTAATGGACCACTAAATCCACCTCCATTGAAACTGTACGAAAACAAAAAGGTACCTTGAAGTATAGTTGACTACACCCAGGACCTGGGAGGCAGCTGTACAAGCAGGCAGGAATTCTTGGTACACATCCACAATGTATGTATGCCAATATATCCAAAAGTAGAGTTCTTCTCAGGGTTTTTGCTCATCATATGTAAGACCCCCATCAGAAGGTACTAAATTGCTGACTTAAGCAACAATTTAGAGTAAAAAAATAATGGAACTAAGATAATATATTTACAAAGACAGACATGACATGACACTGACCAAGGAAGCATCCTTTAAAATGAGATTTCTGGGGTGGTGACTAAAAGCAATTCCAAAGGAAAAGGACCAAAAAATATTATGAACAATGGCCTTGGTATTTGCTCCATTTCAAGGGGGCTTACTTTGAAAAATACTTCTCATTTGGGCAGTTTTGTGTCATTTTTTGGTATAACCAGCTCAAAATTAGTTTTATAACTGAAAAGTGTACCAGTATAACATGTGACCTACTTAAAATGACCAATAAAAGAAAATAAAGATGTTTGAGTGCAACAGCACATCAAGTAAAATGTGAAAATTTTAACTAAAAATATTTTTAAATGTTTATTCTGGCTCAAACTCAGTATCTTTAATCTTTGCATTTAAAAAGTACTCAGGCTACAACTGAGATTGTCCCCACTTCCTTCATGCTTATTCATTTCTTACATCCTCTCATCTTTTATTTCTAAAAGGTTATCTTACTCTTTTTCACTGGTAACCCCATCACCTGGGTGCTTGATACCATCTCCAGCCAGACCTGTTTAAGCAACAACTTTTCTTATATCTTCCACCTTTCTGTCTGTCTCTCCACCATTGATATCCATAAGCCCACAAACACAAATGAGGTCCTGGTCCGTTAAAAATTTTCCTTCAATCTACTTTTCCATCTTTAACCCTCCACTTCCCCCACTCCCATGTCCCTGCTTGCTTCACAGTTAACATTCTTCAACTGAAAAGTACCATTCATTCGTTCCACAATCCACTATGATCTAGATTTTACCCTCAACAGTCAAATGTAACAGCTTCAACTAAGTACCAAGCTGTCCAAATAGCAAACTTCCTCATATTTCACTCGTTGCTTCTCCCGTTCAATGTCTATCACAACTGCCTTTGAAAATCACGATTATTCTCTTTATTTGGCAGAGAAAGCAAAATTATATTGCCTACTTAAAGCACATATAACATATACAATCATGACTTAAATGCCTAGACTTCATGAGAAATAATCCTGGATCAAAATTTAGTTTGTTTTAAATGCACAAATTTTTTTAAATGATGGGTTACACAGTTCAACAATTCTAATTTGTCTATGTAAGAGAGTAATCCTAGAAAGGCTTTTTAAACACATTATTAAATGTAATAGCATTTAACACACTTCTTTTTCCTCAATTCATTTCTCATAATAGTTTCTATATCATCTTGGATTACCTCCCACTTTGAGTTTCATGTCCCATCTGCTCATTTAAGATTCACGTCTGTCCAGTTTCTGGAATATTTGTCACTTTAGTCATTAGCATTTTGGATAATATAGCACTGGTTTGGTTTTTTTAGTTCAGAACTGAATTATTTTAGAAAACTGATGATTTTAACATCACCATTTCTCAATCTAAATTGGCCTGTCCCTGCTTCAAATTTTCCACCTAACAAAAATTAGATTTCAATAAGTTTGTGTACTGTTTTTTAAAAGAAAACTAAGACCATAAATTAAAAGTGCTCTCCTACATACCGCTTCAGCACATGTTCTCAAGGATAGACTCAGAGTTGTCAAATGAGCTTCCAAATAATGCCCTTTCCAGTCCTCTCTAGCAAGCCACATCCATCCATTCCTTCAAGACCCAATTTAAAACTCCCCTTCTGAGTTTTTCTGGCTACGAGGTATTATACTATCTGTCCATGTTACCTTTTCTCCCTCTGCACTTACAACATAGCATCTTAGAAGTTAAATAGATCTTTTTTCCAAATAAGACCCCTAGCCCCTTTGTAAGCTTAAGCCCATTTTAACCATTTCTGATGTATGTACATTATTCGAAAATGAATTATATAGCCCACGTTTCTCAAACATAACATAAAAAAATTAACATTTCTAAATAATAGTTTATTCATTACCCCATCCAATCTCAAGCCCCACCACCATTTCCTTTTTTATTTCACTGGCGCTCAGAAGTCCTCATTTACCACACAAAATTGGAGGTAGAAAGCTTGTCTATAGTGTAAGTAAAGAAGAAAAGATAAGGAAAGAGCTAAAGGGCAAAGAAATACAAAATCTTTTCCTGATGACATCATAGGACCTGCCACTATTCTCAACATTTTAATAAAATATCAATCAGCAAAGAGGAAGCGATAGATTCCTGCAGGAAAGGTAAAACCTGCCTCAATCCTTACTCCAAAACTGCTGCACTTCACACAGGGGGCCATCCTTGCCTCTCACCACTCTTCAAGCCTCTCCTTCAAATAGCAATCCTCTCCCAGGCCTAGAAGAGGGCTGAGCCTGGGCAGCCCTCACTCCCAATGCCTGGAGCCAAAAAAGGTTTTAGGAGTGCCTGCTGTGACTGCCAGCACTGCACAGTCAGAGGAAAGGTACTCCCCTAACATTCTAAACAGGAAAAATAAATGTAAGTTTGATCCCATAAAAAATGCTGCCATAAATAGCATCTGAGTTCTCTAACACAAGCATTTAAGTACCGTACGCTGTAAATAGGCTAACCATCATTTGTAGCAATAGAAGAGTAGGTTTTTATGTGAAAACCAACTTACAAACTAACTTGTTCTAATATTTTATAATGCTAAAGACCACCTCCATGTAAAATTCTACATCTCTAGATAAAAACTTAGGATACTATTCCTATTCAACAGGACTAATACAAAAACTACAGATTTGTGGGGTTGTTTGGAGGGGGGCCCTTTTCTTCCTTCAATAAGGTCTAAACAATATTTTTAGATGTTGCGACATTACTAAATGAAAAATAGAAATTAGCCAGTAGTTGAGGATACATACTTTGTTCAAAACGTAGTAAGGGTTTAATACACACACATATATATTACATTTTATAAGTAATCTATAATTTTTGGCTTTCTTTTTGTGGTTGTTTTATCATATGTAAAAACAACAACAACATAGTAAGGGTTGTTACATGTATGTCAGACTAAAAAGTGACTTAGTCTTTAAGAAAAAAAATATTTATTAAGTACTATTTCTGACATTCACTGAGACAAATCTCAAAATGTTAATAAAACAGCTATTTAAAGTTCAAAGAGCACTCCAGAGCTGCCAAGGAATTAATAGCTTAAACTACCAAATAAGAGTCACAGTTCAGTTTCCAATGTCAGCCAGTCACAGCTCAGAATTGGGAGAGCAAAATCACTCAGCATATTAAAGACACCACGCAACTATGAATCATATACAAATGAAAAGTTGTAACATCTAAAGATGAATTTCAAGTTTTTCTTCTCAATCACTGCTTATTTATGAGGACAGACACAAGAACAATTTAATCTTCTGCTTACCCCCAAAAAAGAATAAATACAACTTAACTACTATATTTAACACAAGTAATTTTGCCACTCCAACTTCCTGGTAAACTGCCTAAGGCTACTCTAAGCTTTAGATGTAATTTGCTAGAAGTTTCTTCCTATTAAAGAACATTATCAAGTCTTACAAAGTGCTTTCCTTAAAAGGTACTCAAAGTGATTTTTCACACTTCCTGCCTTCCATATTTCTGTCAAGTTTACAGAAGCAGAAACTGAGGCAAAAAATAAAAATAAAAACATTATGCGACCAACCTGATCTGAATAAGTCACTCATAAAATAATTCAATTTTCCTTATTACCAGTTCATTGCCCATATTACTGGGCTCATGGAAAATAATCTTGTAACTGAAGGTTGAGCAAAAGCCCTCCCTCTTATACAGCTTAAAAAAAATGGAAATGAGGGAATTCTGGATCAAAACCCAAACAAAATTTCCAACAGGCTCCAATATCTATAGGTTGCCCAACATATAGAAAATCTAAATACTAACTGAATTCCTATTCCTTTGAGGTATGATAAGCATACCTCATCTCTTGATCAGCTGGATTCTCTTTAATAAAGATTTCCTAGAACTCATCTAAAATATTACCAAGCCACAGTACATAAATCCTAGATAATATATATTCAGAACACAGAGCTAAACATCTAAATAAGTTCAAAGAAGAATAATTATGATCAGGACCTAAATGGGCAATGAAAACTCCCTTAGGGAGTAAGATGAAGAAAACAAAAATAGTTGTCCAGCAAATAATTAATTTAACAAACAGTTAATGAGCACCTAACTATGAAGAGAATGCAAAGATGATTTAGACAGGGTCACTGCCCTACAGAAGCTCATCTACTTATCAGAGGCATATAGAAGGAGATACACATAAGGAGCAAGAGTGACTAGTTCTACCTGTGGGAGTCAGGGAAAGCTTCACGGAGGAGGTGATATTTGACCTACTTAAAAGATGAGCAGGATTGTGCCAGGCATATACACATGTTAAAAAACAAAAACTATGAGGTGGTTCCTGAGTTAGATAATGTATGTTTCCCTTATCTCTCTCTAGGACATTAAAATTCAATCATGAGACTTGCCAACACAAAATGTTTTTACACACCAATTATACTCTTTTGAATACCTTACTTATTAGCTCTCAAATTAAGCCCAGATGGATTTAATCATCTTTGCTATTTAATGAAATGAAATAATGTGAAACTATGTGAGGAAGCTTCATGTGTCTTATGAAAAAATACTTCCTCGGGAATTTATCAATGTTCTTTGGGTTTAAAAAAAAAAGTCACATCCTTTTAGATGATGTCTTTGAAATTTTCAATCAATATTATAAAATTCCTGTTCACAATTAATTATATTTTATTTTAAACAAATCATTACCTCAAATTTAATTTTAATATCAAGTGTCTTAAATGGCCCTGGCCAGTTTGGCTCAGTGGGTAGAACATGTACTGGTCAAGGGCATGTACCTCAGTTTACAGGCTCCTCCCAGGCCTGGCCCTAGTCGAGGAGTGTGCAGGAGGCAACCAGTGGATGTGAAAATCAATGGAAAAGTGTCAAAAAAAAATCTTAAATGTAACCAATTAATGCAATAATTTAATACAAATTAAGACTTATTACAGTAAAAAGGTCTAGAAAAGACTGAGAAAAAGTTATTTACCTGCAAATATACCTAATTTTCTTTATCTTCCCCTTTTCATTTTTAAGTTGACATTGCAAAGTTAAACTATGCAAAACAAAGACACAAATGAAATTTCAATATAATCAACTCAGGAGGTTCCGTTAACAGCAATGGAATTTCTCTGTACTAGAAAAAGTACAAAATGTAGAGAGCTGTCAACCAGGGCTCTGTGCTGTTTCACAGTAGTAGAAATACAGTTTTAATAAGGTTCTAACACAATTCACCTAGAATGAGAAAATAAACATTCATGAATACACATAATAAACCAGAGTGTGGAAATGCCAATGGCAAAACATTTTCCTTTGAACACAACTGATTCTCCTAAATCTCATCCAGAAAGAAAAGGAAAAAAGTCATCTTTCTCCTTTTTTCAGACTGAAACCTAAATCTACTCTAAAAGTTATATAATTAGCTTAAAGAAGGAAAATAACTTTACTCCAACAAAAATAACTAAAACATGCTAATATAAATGCGAGTAAACCAGGAGTTCCTATAAGAGAAGACTACTATAGCCAATTTATGAGGATAGAATCTACTCCATACAACAGATGATTTTAAAAATCAAATAACAAAATAATATAGTGGAGAATTGTCTCTGAAATAAACACAAATCACAACATTTTTACAGACGTTAAAGCTATGTTTATATCGACTAATGCAAATATAGAAAACTATGCTGATGTACATAGTGACTTTATACTAAACAAAATTGGGCAAGCATACATATTTCATTCATGCAAATGAGTTGAATTTACAATTCCTCATTTATGTTAATATTTACCAAGATTAATGGAAAATCATCTCCCCTAGGTTATGAAGTGAATTCCCTCAACAGAACAAAGCTGACACCTTCAAATCTTTTGAATAAACAATGAAAGGACATACTATAAAAGGAAATATCTGAACAGGATTAGAAAGAAGTTAAATGATACAAGAAAGTAAAAAAAAAAAAAAGCCCTAAATTCCAAGAACACATTACAAATATTGATTCTTTAATTCCAAAACTCTAAGCAAGTCCTATGAAGCAAACATGCATGTGTGTGAATTCTTTTTTAAACTATTCCCCACAGCACATTTTGAGACTACCCAGTTACCTCACTTTGCAATGCATTAAATATAATTTCTCGAAATAGTAAAGTTTATAAAATGACAAGATTGAAATTCTGATAGCTAACACTACACAACACATAGTTTGGAAAGCAGATTGGCACAAAGTGCATTTTAAATAAATGACACTAATAGCAATGTCGCAGAAATCATTGTTCTCCACTTCTAACAAATGGTTGCAATGCACAGTTCAGTAATAATAAAACCTAATATTCAACTATATTACTATTTCTCATAAACTTTGTCTAATCTCCCTCACTGGCTAGCATCTGTGAAAAAAGATGTATCACCCACTTTCAGGAAGAAAAAAGCACACTTTCTACTACTAGTTTAAAGAAGGAGAACATTGTTATTTTCTTCTATCAACAATAACTCAAATCATTTGAAAAAAATATCCAGTCTATCTTTGAATCAAACTTGAAGAGATAGTTGAATTGACTTTTCCAGAAACAAAAATCCAAATCAATAATCTTATTACTATTTACATTGAGTTTCATCTTAATTTTAAATAACTTGACAAATAGAACTATAGAATGCACTTATCTTCTGCAAATGGTTATCACAATTTATAGCATATAGTACAAAAATAGTGACAGTGTATCTTTTTACTAATCTCAAGAATAGAGGAGATCTCTGAAAATGTTTGATGAATACAATTAACTCACAATTAAGGAGGCTAAATTAGCCAGTGAACAAAAAAGATTAATCAATTTTTCCATAAGTAATTAATATAATCCACACTATACCTTAATGTTACTCAAAGGAATGTCTGAAGAGACATTTTTTCCTAATACCTAATACAATCATAAAAAATATGACCAAAACATTCCCAAGAAAATGCTAAGTTATCTAAGCACCTGGCAAAAACTCAATAAACACTTATTGTCCTAAAGGCACCCCTCCCCACCTTTATTCTCACAAAGAACAGATCCAACCTAACTTCCTCTCAATGAGCACTTCAAGCAATAACACAGCAACATATTGTATAGCATAGAAATCTTGGGTACATTATTTTCTCTTTAAAATTATGAACCCATCACACGTACAAATGGCTCTTTAAAATGGCCCAGTAAACTGCTACACTATGCCTTAAATTGCTGTCTATTATGTACTTAAAAATATTTACTAGCAATTGGAGGTTATATGGCAACTATTATTACTGTGTGACAATTATTGCTATTAAAAATATATAAATACTGTAACACCATGTGCTACTAACAACAAAAGGCTAAACAGAAAACACACATTAGCAAGTTATAAGCATTTTCATTTAAAAAAATGAACCATCATGGGGGGAGAAAAGATGCTTTAAATGTAAATACTAAAATTGGAAATTGGGATAAAAAAATACCCTGTGTATGTATTTTAGCACTTGAGAAGATTAGAGAAATCATTCCCTTTTCCTCATTTTCAATTGACAGTCCTCCCCATTTGGTTCTAACTCAAAAGAATAGATCTCAAAGTTTACAACTATTTTCTCTTTCTGCAAAAAAATAAATCTCTTAAGTTTTGAAAACAGTAACCAGGTCACCAACAACTTAAAATAAAGAATTAATGATCCTTGATAGGAATTAATGACTAATGTGTTTATGTGCGTTTCAATTCAAGGAGGAAGAATTTGATATTACCCAATTACCCCATAGTCAGGGAGATTCTAAGCAAATAAAATAATATGAATGTGGAATACACATACCTAAGAATTAGACTGCCTCATGTCAAAGAGTATATACTTAAATCTAGTTAAAGGACACAAAATTGTTTTTCTCCATATCATCTCAATAGAGAAACATAACTAAGGAAACAAAACTAAAGATATACTTATATCTGGAAATTATGTGTCTTCCCACAAGGGTGGCTTGACATATCATAGGGTGCACTGTTGCTACACTTTCCAGAAAGACAGATTTAACACACTTAACTGAATTATAACTGAGTGACTATATAACAAGAGTCTCCCAGAAATGTGATGGACAGCATGAGAAAACAGTTTTGAGTCACAAAGGCACAGCCATGCATGTATTTAATGCAGTAGCTACAAATCTCACAACAGTAAGAATAAGAAACACACACAATGACCCATATCATGTATACACAATGGCATTTTCACATTAGGAAAAGGGGGCAGGGGTTGACAGAGAACTTAGGAAATCTGACACCACAGAAACTGATGTAGTAGAAAAATCCGAAAGCAAAATAAGTAAAGGACTAACAAAAATCTTAAGGCACCTGATTGCAAAATCATTGTTTGCTAAACCATAATGAACAACTCAAGGTAATAGAAAGTGGATGGGTGATTAGTATGGTACAGACCTTTAATCTCTAGTTTATATTTCAATTCACATAAATATGAATGTCTAGTTAAATTCTCTATAAACAATACTTTGTTCAAAAAGCTGCAGGCCAAAAAGAAAAATATATGCTATTAGTAAGTACATAGAGTTCTTACAATGCATGCTTTATTTTGACCAGGTGATGATTTTATCCTTTTAGAATTAACTATTCTATACAATGTACTTCAGGCAACATATTTTTTATATTCCAGGTTGCTGCTGTATGTAATTTTCAAGAAAAATTCTCAATTTAGAATGAGAAAAATTTATATTTATCAGCAGCTTTCTAACAGACTAATATTTTTAAATTAGCATCTTATTCATTCCACATACAAGAAAATGTAGATATTTTAGTCTTTTCAAAAAATTCACCCCATGCAGCCCTGCAATTCTGCATTTCCAAGTTGCTACCTAAAGAGTAATTCTGTTTTAATAAAATAAAAAAATCAATTCCTGGTTTAAAGAGGTTCAGGAGAGGAATACCCAAAGCTCTTAAAGCAAAGAATCCTTCTCCCACAAAACTGTTTCTCCAAAAGAATCTCAAGCACCGTATCTCATAACATTATAATCCTCACTTAAGGTTGAAAAAAAAGGAGATAAAAAATGACATATCCTAAAGAATGGCTACACATGTAATATACTTGCATTCATCTACAAAACCTACTGTGTATAAATCAATCACATATACACAAGCCATTACCAGTCAGCATGATATATGGTAATTTGGAGGATCTCTCTTCACTAATATTGGTCTACTTGGTTATTTTAATTACCTGTTAAAGTGTCAATGTGGTCACCAGACGCCAAACAAAAACCATTTTAAATACCACTTAATCAATACATTTGCTAATCTATGAAAGTCCCAGAACCTGACTGATACTAAATGATAGACTGAGAGGAAGAAAAAAGGAAGCAAAATGCGTTTTATTCCCATATATCAAAAGATTAAGGGAAAACCATCACAGCATTGAGAGAAAGAATCACAACTTATAACTGAATTTTAAGATTAAATGTCTTAATAAAAATGTTGGGGGGGAAACTGACCTGATCTCACTATAATGAAAGCAAGGATACTGTGTCCCTCAGTCTTTGTAGATAAAAATCGCATGTTTTGATTTTTTATCTGCATAATGAAACATATTTAATAAAACACATTTGAAAAGTTGGCAATAATTTGTATTTCTCCACTAGTCTTGAAGAAAAAAAGCATCTATGCTACCCATAATTAAATGTAGCTAATTACAATTTGAACACTAAATTATTTATCCAGTGCAAACAACGATTAAGAAGAAACAATGTTTTTATCTACGGCAGAGGTTACAAAAAACAATTTCCAAAATGCATGCTGTCCAAAAGGCAGTCCCCCCAAAAAGGGCACACAACTTAAAATAAGTTGTTTTTTTAAGGCTAAATTAAACAAACCGTTTCAGCCAATTTTCCAATTATATTCTACGCTTGAAACGTAATTGCCTTACATCTGTTTACAAATCTTTGCTCAATATTTAAACAAATTCGTAGTGTCTCGGGCACATAACTATACATACAGCAACTCATGCACAAAGCACATGTTTAAAGACCACGCACTGCAATTATTAGCCTAAACGCCAGGTTTAACAACGTGAATGTTTTCAGAGCTAGGTAATACGACCCAATAAAAAGCAAAGATGGCATTTACCACCAAATGTCACTGCCACCGCCAGGGAAGAGTTGCTGGAGCCCCATACATTTTTAATTTCCGCGAACCTAGATGCCGTCGTCGGGTGCCAAGGCTTCCAGGAGAACAATTGACACCCTAACTGCTTCAAGATTAAGGCAGGCGATTCAAATCCGAAGGAAAAGTTGTCAATTATCAGAGAGCGAGCGCGAGAGAGGCGAAGGCAGATAAAAGCGATGTTATCAAACCGCCCAGCTTGTTGCTTTTTTGTGTGTGTGTGGATTCCTTGTTAGGGCAGAGAAAACAGTTTTTAAAAGACACAGGAGGAGAGAAGGAAGAAAAAAGCTTTCTCCACCTTCCGTCGGCTCCGGGTAATGGCTTTACGGCTCTCCAGCGTAGTAAGCCCTGAGAGGCAGGCGGCTGTCGATGTTTACAATCGAGGGAGCTCCGGGTGCAAGAGTCCTTTACTGACACAATCGCATTCAATCAACTGTTTTCGGGCGAAATTGCAGGTGTCATTATGGAATTTGTTTAAAAATTCAAAAGGCGGGCGGCCAGGCAGCCGATCCGACCGGGGTTGGGGGGGCGGGGGGGGGGGGCGGAGGGAGAAGGCTGCTTATCGCAGACGCGGGCAGCACAGGGCGAAGCTTTTCACATTTCGGGGGCGAGACGGGGGTGAGGGGAGGGGATGGGGTGTGTGACTGCAGCGGAGGGTGGGCGTTCGAAGTGCGACCCAGAATCGGCAGCTTTGAGACTTCCACATGCAAATTCCACGCCGAGCGCCGCGCTCACAAATGATTTTTAAAGAGCCAAATAAACACTGGATGGGATCCAAGGCGAGGGAGAGACGATCCAAAAGGGGGAGAATCGGCGAGAGGCGAACGGCGGGGAGAGGCGAGGGAGGGGCGAAGTCCCGGCGGCGGGAGGAGAAAGTTGGTCGGCGGCGGAGGTCGGGGACCCCCTCCCCCCGGCACGGCCCCCCTCCCCGCAGCCCCGCTACTCACCAGCGAGAAGAGGTTGGAGTGACAATCCTCCAGGCTCGCCCCGTTCGCCACCCAGTTCGCTGCCGCAGTCATGATCCTCCGCGAGCCCGGCCGCCAGAGCGGGGCATGTCGGAGCGAGGCGTCCGAGGCGAGGCCGGGCCGGGTGGCGGCGCCTCGCCGGGGAGCGCGGGGCGGCCGGGCCGCCGCCGCCGCCGGGGAAGGGCGCGAGGGCCGGCGGGCGGGCGGGAGGCGCCGCGGCGACGCCGCGCCGGGGGCGGCGGGCCCGGGCCGGCGGGGGGGTCCGCGGCGGCCGCGCGGCTCCTTCCTGCTCGGGCGGCGGCGGCGGCGGCGGCTCCCGCGGCTCCGGCGGCGGCGGGGGGCGCTGTCCGCGCGGCCCGGCGCCCTCCCCGCCTCTCAGGGCCGCCGCTGACTCTCGGGCTGGCGCTGCGGGCCGGCCGCCGCCTCCGCCTTCCCTGTTCCTCAGCCGCCGCCGCCGCCGCCGCCTTGTTTATCTCCAGCCACCGACTCCCCCTCGGCCCCCGCCGGCGCGTGAGGGGAGGCGAGCCCCGAAGCCGCCGCCGCCGCCTCGGAGCCGCCGCCGCTGCGGAGCGCGAACTCGCGAAGGGGGGGGTGCGGACGAAGCCAGCGGGCGACCCCGGCAGCCGAGCGACGTCCCCTCCTTCCTCTTCCTCCCCCACCCCCCCCTCCTCCCCAGTCAGCCTCGCTTCTCCTCCCTCCCCGGGCTCGCTCGCTCTGACAGCAATGGCGGCCGCCGACCGCGGCTCGGCCCGCCATTGGCTGGAGGCGCGTCACGTGACGGGCGCCGGCCGCGCGGGGGGGCGAGGGGCGGGCGGGGGTGGGGCCGGAGCGGCGGCGGCGCGGCGGCGGCTCGCGGGCGGCGCTGCTGAGCCGCTCGCGGCCAGATTCTCGGGCCGGGAGAGGGAGGGAGACGGGGAGGGAGAGAAAGAAGTGCGGGCGGCGCGGCTCCCTGGCGGGCGGCGCCGACCGACCCGAGGCTGCCGTGGGCTGCCCTGCGCGGCCACTGCGCCCCGCCCCCTCGGAGGGCACAGATCTTTCGGGGACGCGACCGTGCGCCCCAGGAACGCCGGTGGCGACTGCAGCGCAAGGTTCGGGTCCCCTCGCGTGTGCCCCCGACCAACGCAGGCGGGCTGGCGTGGCGGGGGCTCCCCGTGGGCCAGGCAGCCGGTCCCAGTGCTCGGGGGAGTGTCTCGTGGAGGTCGCACTTACGTGGACCGCGTTTTGCAGATGAGGAAACTGAAGCACAAAGAGATGAAGCCACTTGCGGAGGTCGCACGCTGGGAAGAGGAGAAGGCGGAATTCGAACCCCTGCACAGGGAAGCCTCGCTAGCCCTTGCACTAGGTTTTATCAGCCTCGCCCAGCGATACTTAGGGTGAGCGCTTACCGTGTAGGAGGCACTACGCGCTGAATACAGAAATCCAAGCCCTGACTCCAGAGTGTGCATCCATTCATTCATTCACCGCATAAATCTTTCCCGAGCTCCTGCTACGTGCCAGAATGTGCTATAACTGCCAGGCACTGTACCAAGGCCGTGTTGGGAGCAGACCCTCCTTCTTGGCTCCATTCATTCAATAACAAACATTTCCTGAGGGCATAAGGTCTGGGAGTCCAGGGGAGTGCCGGTAGGAAGAGGCTTTCCCAGCACTCAGGGCTTTTGCTGCCTGCAAAGGTGGAGAGGACAGAACGACTTCATTAACAAGCCCCCAACACGGAAGAGCCAGCTGTTTCAGGTGGGTTGGACTAAAAGAGAGAAGAGTAGAAAACAGGAAAAAGATGGGAGTGTAACAAAAGAAAAGTCTTACCCCTGTTAACTGAGCTTTGGAACTACCACAGGTAACTGCTAAAGCAAAACGCATGTGCAATTTGTTATCATGTGTATTATCATCATGGCCGATACTATGTTACAACCCGCTGACTCTGTTATAACGAATATCCATACATTATTTCACATAACCTCCAGAGCAACCACATAAAAAAGATACTGTTACTGTGCTTAGAGTCTTAGACTATAATACCTCGAGTCTCCGAAGTGCAGTGACATCTCCAGGCTCTCCGGTTAGCAGCTCAAACCGGGTCTAGCTAGCTCCAAAGCCCAAGCCTGAACCCAGAAGGTTCCAAGAGCAGGTGCCTGTAGTTGGCTTGGGCAACTCTGGTTATGTTACCTTGACCCCGTGATCGGCAAACTGCGGCTCGAGAACCACATGCGGCTCTTTGGCCCCTTGAGTGTGGCTCTTCCACAGAATACCACGGCCTGGGCGAGTCTATTTTGAAGAAGTGGCATTAGAAGAAGTTTAAGTTTAAAAAATTTGGCTCTCAAAAGAAATTTCAGTCGTTGTACTGTTGATATTTGGCTCTGTTGACTAATGAGTTTGCCGACCACTGCCTTGACCCATACAACAGTCCCTCCTTATCTGCAGCTTCACTTTCTGTGGTTTCAGTTACCCTCGGTCAACCACAATCCAAAACTAATTAAATGGAAAAATTCCAAAAATAAACAATTCAAAAGTTTTATTTTTATTTATTTGTTTATTTCTGTTAATCCTCACCCAAGGCTATTTTCCCATTGCTTTTTAGGGAGAGTGAAAGAGAGAGGGAAAGACAGAGAGAAACATTATTGTGAGAGAAACACATCGATTGGTTGGTTGCCTCCTGCACGAACCCCTACCAGGGCCCAGGCCGGGGAGGACCCTGCAACCAAGGTAGGTGGAATCGAACCCGGTACCCTTTGGTCCTCAAGCCGACGCTCTATCTATCCACTGAGCCAAACCGGCAACAACTCATGAGCTTTAAATTGCACACTGCACCAATCTTGAGTAGTATGATGAAATCTCTTGTCCCCCATTCTGTCCTGCCCCTGGCAGGAATCATCCCATTATCCATAGTGTCCACGCTGTAGACTTGGTCATCAAACCCATTATCAGAGAGAGAGCACATTCACATAACTTGAATTACAGTATATTGTTATAGTTGCTCAAAATTATTAGTTATTATTGTTAATGTCTTACTGTGCCTGATTTCTAAAATAAAGTTTATCCTAAGTATGTATGTTTAGGAAAAACATAGTATCTATAGGGTTCAATACTACCTGTGATTTCAGGCATCCACTGGGGGTCTTGGAATGTATCCCCAGTGGATGGGAGTGAGGGGGAATAATGTTGCTTAATTCTCTGAGCCTCATTTCCTACTCTGTGAAAACAGGGATCCCAATTGCTGACCCACTGACCCCAATGTTGTACATTTTTATTAAGAGATGCTATTGGTGACTGTGTTTAGAAAAAAAGCCAAAGAACTCTATCAACATGCATAGTGTTACACTGAGGCCTGAACAATGAGATAATGTGATAGTCCATCATATCTAGGTGTATTGACATCCCTGGAGGCCTTCACCCTAGACTAAAAGTCTCCCAGAGCAACCTAATAGAAAATATGAGCAAAGGACCTGGACAGTTCAGAGAACAGGAAAGACATGGGGGTTTTAAGTATGTTAAAAGACACTTAGTGCCACTCATTGCTATGGACCGAATGTTTGTGTCCCCCTCAAATTCTTATATTGAGCCCATAATTCCCAGTGTGGCCCTAGCCAGTTGCTCAGTGGTTAGAGCATCAGCCCACGGACTGAAGGGTCTTGGGTTCAATTCCAGTCAAGGGCACGTACCTCTACCTCAGTGGCCTGCTCCATCTCCAGCCTCAGTTGGGGCATATGCAAGAGACAACCAATCAATGTGTCTCTCTCACTGGATGTTCCTCTGTCTCTCCCCCTCCCTTCCGCTCTCTCTGAAAATCAATGGGCAAAAAAATACCCTGGAATGAGGATTAGCATAATCCCCAGTGTGATGGTGTTTGGAGATAGGGCCTTTGCTGGTAATCAGGTCATGAGGGTGGAGCCCTCATGTTGAGATTAGTGCCCTTATAAGAAGAGGGGAGAGGAGAGAGATTGCTTTCCCTCGCCCCCTAAGCAAAGACATAACCAGGAAGAGGGCCCTTACCAGGAACCAAGTCAGCCAGCCCCTTGGTCTTGGATTTCCCAGCCTCTAGAACTGTGAGAAATACTCGTCTGTTGTTTAAGCCACCCAGTCTATGGTCATTTGTTATAGCAGCCCAAGAACACTAAGACTCTCATCATACGAAAAATAGAAGCTAAAACTGTAAGTACTGGCAATATTTTAAAAGCTTAGGCAAATGTGGAGGGAAGCAGAACTCTCACACAGTCAGTGGAAATATAAATTAATACCACCGCTTTGGGTGTCAATTTGGAGAATATCAAAATTTATAATGCACATACCTCATGCCCCAGCAATTCTACTTGTAGGGATACATCAAGTCAAAGCACTTTATCAACATGCACTTTACCAACAATAATAATAACTAATAATTTTGAGCAACTCCACAAATACTTGTACAGAGGAATAAAGACCTGTAGTGTAAGGGCATGAACTATAGCCCTGTTTGCAGGGCACACACTGGAAGCAACCTACATGTTCATCATTTGGGGAGTAGTTAACAATCAGATTTAATCCCATGTAGCCATTAAAAATAATGAGTTAGCACTGTGTGTACCAAGTAATATAGGATAATCTCAAAAATAGATTATTAATTGAGATATCCCTGGAAGTTAAGGAGACACTAGAAACATCAGTCACCTCCACAGACAAGGAGTCAGGGTGGGGAGAGGAATTATTTCTCTATCTCTCTTTAATGTTTTTATTGATTTTTAGAGAGAGAGGAAGCGAGAGGAACAATGAGACAGAAACATCGATGAGAGAGGAACATCAATGATCGGCTGTGTCTTGCACACCCCACTCAGGGAATCAAGCCTGCAACCCAGGCACGTGCCCCAACCGGGAATTGAACCAGCGAACTCCTGGTTCTGGAGTCAACGCTCAACCACTGTCCCACACGGGCCGAGGCTATTTGTCACTATACTGTCTCCTTCCTTCCTTCCTTCCTTCCTTCCTTCCTTCCTTCCTTCCTTCCTTCCTTCCTTCCTTCCCTACTTCCTTCCTTCCTCCCTCCCTCCCTTCTTTCCTTCCTTCCTTCCTTCTTTCCACCTCCCTTCTTTCCTTCCTTCCTTTTGTTCCTTCCTTCCTTCTTCTTTCCCTGCCTCCCTCCTTTTCTTTCTTACCAAATGTGTATATTATGTAATGAGTTATGAACAACACAAATCAATACAATTGAAAACAAAATAATCAAATGGCAGCATAAAATTAAATTGAACGGCAAATAAACAACACAAGACAAATGAAAAAACCCTCATCTGAGGAGAAGAGAAAGGGCCAGAAGTGTGGTATGCGATTGCCCTGGCCCCGGGAGCACAGACTGAGCCCCCCGGGGAACCGCCCGTTATCTCAGACAAGCCGCTCTGCCTCTGTGGGCCTCAGTTTCCTCCTGTGTGAAAAGGGCAGCCGGGCCACCCTTCAGTCATTTCTAGCAACGAAACTCATTGACTCTGCACAGTTGAGATGACTGATAAAGATCCACAGAGTTCTTACTCAATAGAGAAAGCAAAGGGAGTTGATGGGAGGCCTCAGGAGATAAGATGAAAGGCAAACAAAACAAAAACCATCAACCGACTACCAGGAAACAGCCAGGCCCCAGGACCGGGGAATCGGGTCCCTGGGGGGGAGGGAGGGGACATGAGAGGCAGCCTCCTGCCTTAGTGTCCCCCCTTCGTCTGAATGCCTCCTGCTCACACCGGAAGCTCTGCACAAGCCTCAGATCTCGCTCTGAGAATGACAGGTCAGTTCCCTTTCACAGTCCCCACATGTAATGGCAGAGAGAAATGGAAGCAAAAAATAGGACCAGAGGGGAACCACCGGAAGCCGGCCCAGCTGCAGGGTGGGCGCGGACTGTGGGAGTTGAGAGTGTGGCTTCGGAGTGAGACGCACCTGGGTCCCCACCCCTGCTCGGTCCCCTAGGAGCTGTGCAGGCTTGCGCAGGCAACGCAAACCCAGGCCACCCCCATGCCTTGCTGTGCAGTGACCTCCCAGAGCCATAGCACAGGGAAAGCTCTTAGCTCAGAGCCCGGCCCCAGAGGCAGCCATCAAGACGTTAAAACCCTCACCATCACCTGTCCATCCCCGTATGACAGAAAACACCACCCAGTCACATCAGGTGGAGGTTTGTCCGCTTTGTCCTAAGCTTGCCTCAATTTTCTTTTCTTTTCTTTTCTTTTCTTTTCTTTTTTCTTTTCTTTTGCAAATAACTAAAGTAACAAGATGCTAGTGGCAGCAAGTCAAACAATATACCAAGAAAATAACAAGACATATAGGAAGATACCAAGAAAAAGGGAGTTTGCTTCTCTCTGCCCCACAGACATCACCCAAGTTAACAAATTGTTGTGGACCCTTCCCCTCCCCCCTCCCGCCCTCCTCCCGCCTTGTTCATCCCTGATAACACAATTCAAACACATTTCTAAGGAAAGTTTTTAAACACTTTATGAAAATGAGATCATGTCACATTATTTTGCAATCTGATATTTTTTTCACTTGCCAGCTTATCACAAAAATACCTACCAATAGGCCTATAGATCTAGATCGAACTCTTTCTTTTATTCGTTGTGTAATGTTTCATAGAACACCTGTGCCATAATTTATCCAATCATTCCCTTCTTCCTGAACATTTCGGTGGTTTCTAGTATTTTTCTCCTCTAAACAAGGGTTCAGTCAATATCCTTATCCATACATCCTTACCTCCTGCCACTTTTATTTATGTAAAATAAAGCCCCCCGAAGAGGCTTGCTTTTTTATTGTTAATAAATGTGTGTTTTTATTGTGAATAAACACAGCCTGAAGACTGTCCCCAAAGATGTAGCAATTTGCACTGCCTCGAGCAATGTGGGACACTGTCCACTTCCTCACCGCCATGCCAGCATTTGGATGTTGCCAAATCTTTTGCAATTTGTTGCCAGCCTGATGGGGGAAAACGATACACCCTTGTCATTTGAATTTGCTTTCCCCGGAACTCTGGGATGGTAGCTCTTCGCTCCCATGTCCTGACACCTGCATTTCTCCCTGCGTTGTCCACTTCCCACCTCGGCAGCTTAGAAAGACAGAGAGCTAAAGGCAGTTTCAACGCCACCCGTGTGGGGCTTGGCACCGTGACAAACTCCCACTGGTCTTCGGTCGCTCTCACCTGGTGTGGACGAGCAATTCATCCCATAATTCCGTAGCGATGATCCAGGGCAGGGGTCCTCAAACTTTTTAAACAGGGGGCCAGTTCACTGTCCCTCAGACCGTTGGAGGGCCGGACTATAGTTTAAAAAAAAACTATGAACAAATTCCTATGCACACTGCACATATCTTATTTTGAAGTAAAAAGACAAAACGGCAAAAACACCCGCATGTGGCCCGCGGGCCGTAGTTTGAGGACGCCTGATCCAGGGTGCTTCCGTGCGGCAGGCCTTTTTTCTTTTTGTTCCTTCGTTTTCTTAATTCAATTTTTAAGGTGATGTTTTAAGTTCCTTCTGAGAGCACGGTCTTATCCCAAACAAGCTGCCCTGCCTTGGGCAATTACAGCTTTGCTCATAACCACCGCGGATTTCCTAATTGCTCCAACCTCTCCCCGAAGACGGTGCCGAGGGTGAAGTAAAAACAACAGCAGTTGCTGCTGGCTTGGAGCATGGCGTGAAGTCTGGGCAAGGGCCGGGGTTTTAGAGTTGGACAAAACCTGGTTCAAATCCCAACTCGGCCACTTGCCCTCCTGACCTCTGGGGGCTGTGATTTAACCTCCGGCTGTGCCTCAGTTTCCTAAAGCAGGGACATCTTTGCACCTGCCTCCTAGAGCGGTGGGGAGCGTTCCATGAGTTACTGCACACAAAGCACTCAGCACCCCGCCCGGCACTTCATAGGTGTTCCATAAATGTCAACTCCTCTTGTTAACACCAGAGCTCTTTTTATAAAATCTAGGAGGAGACGGAACTCCAAGGAACACCACCGAAGAGATAATTTAAGCAATAGAGTTGCCAAAAATGCCAATGAGCTGGAGCTAACTGCATCCAGCGGCATTTCCCTCTACCTTTTGCACACATAAAAAGGGCTCTCTTGCTTCTGGTAATGTCGAGTTTAGAATACACTTAGCAGCCCACGATGAAAGGCTTTCAAATAACCAATAATAAAGAAGTATGTGAGCGACGTCCCCTGATAGTTTTCTGTGACTACACTGCTGCTCGACCCAAGACAGGTGACTGTATTCATAACCTTTCGGCCTCCGCTAAGTTTACATATTGCAGGCTGTGCCCATGGCAGGTGGTGAAATGTGTAAATGTATCGCATGAAATGAAATTCTGTTTCCTCTGGGTAGACACACACACACACACACACACACACACACACACACACACACACACAGAAACCTGACCGGCCTCGATATTCAGAGTGCTGGCCTTTGGACTGAAGGGTCCCAGGTTCGATGCCAGTCCAGGGCACGTGCCTCGGTTGCAGGTTCGATGCCTGGCCCTACCTAGTCAGGGCACATGTGGGAGGCATTCAATCGATGTGTCACTCTCACATCGATGTTTCTCTGTCTGTCTCTCCCCTCCCTTCCACTCTCTCTAAAAAAAAAATAATCAATGGAAAAACATACTTGGGTGAGGATTGAAAAAGGAAGAAGAGAGTGCGGATTCTCTACCTTCCTCTCCAGGGGTGTGCAAGTGTGAATTCCATGCTCATGGGAGAAACAGCCGCCTCCGGTGGCCCAGGGCCAGGCTGTGCTCTGGGAGGGGGATGCCAACTTCTCTGGCAATTCTGCCAACACACCTCGCCCTTTCTGTTTTGTGCTACAGGCCAGACCCAAGCGTCCAGGGATTTTGTAAAAAAAAAAAAAAGAAAAAAAGACAAATGCCTTTTCACCAGTGGCCTAAATCAGGGACTTGAGCCGAGGTCTGGAGAGGTGAGAAGCAGCGGATCCAGCCACCTACCTCTGTGATACGCGCTTTGAGAAGTGACATCCAGGTCCGGGCATGTCAGACAAAGGCTGCCATCCCCCAGGGATGGTACCTGGGCCCTCCAAGCTGTCACTTTAAATTAGAAGTCTGAGAGGTCACTTTCCTGCTCCCACGCACAGGCGTCCCGTCTCCTGCTGGCTGGATCCCCGCCCGGCCCCAGACCTTGCCCTGTGCAACAGATCGTGTTATTTAAAAGCGACCCGCCCTAGCCGGTTTGGCTCCGTGGATAGAGTATCGGCCTGAAGGGTCCCGGGGTCGATTCCGGTCAAGGGCACATGCTTGGGTTGCGGGCTCAATCCCCAGTGTGGGGCATGCAGGAGGCAACCCATCAATGATTCTCTCTCATCATCGATATTTCTATCTCTCTCTCCTTCTCCCTTCTTCTCTGAAGTCAATAAAAATATATTTAAAAACAAAATAAAAGCAACCCTTTGGAAAGAGCATCATCCTTACTCAGGCAACTATTTGGAGGCAATAAAACACGCCACGTGTGACACCTGAGTCATCCCTCTGTCTTCATTTGCCCCCGTGCCAGGTTCACTGGGCGCTTCCGGGTCGGTCAGCTGGGTTATGCGTTCTCAGCAAAGATGCGGCAAGCGACCCACCTCTGCTGCCTCGGCCTCAGTTTTTCCTTTTTTAAAATGGGCTGCCAGCCTCCTCGGCTGCTGGTGAGTTACAACCAATTGGTGTTTCAAATTGCAGACACGATTTCTCAATTTCCAAATGTGCTGACTGCAATCGTCGATCGTGGATGGAAATGGAGCCGCTCACGTTGCCGTCGGTACAGATCGCTTCCCCAAGGAAATAAATTACATTTCATTCTCTCTGTATTGTTTACTTTATAGTCTCTTGATCTTACTTTGCTGACTTCTTGTTGTAGATTTTTCGGGAGCTTGGTTCCCACTTAATCACAACAGCTTCTGTAAATGTTAGCGAGTTGTGTTATGGGGATTGGCCACCAGCATGTTCCCCGCGGTTACAGAACACAGAAGCCCCTTCTTTATTCCACCAAAAGGCCTCCGTAAATATCCCCCTCACTTGAAGACAATAATAGGCCCTGAAAGTGATTTCCAAACAGCCGGCTTTATTCCGCGTGAACCACGCAATAACTCAAAGCACATTGCGCGTTGTTCTTTATTTGTGGTTTTATGGAGAGGTCACTGTGGACGTAGCATGCGCACCCCGACGAGCCTGCTCGTTATAATCTAATCAGTCGCTTCTCCACATCCCGGCAGAAAGACGCTCTCTTCCCCCACCTCCTCGCAGAGCTGTGGGGTGTAACCCGCAGGAGGCCCGCTAAGACATGCCCCCAACCACACACACACCCAGTCACACCTCCCGCATTGTACCATCTTTTCAGGAGGGGGGGATGTTTTCTGAGTGTGCTTAGGAAGCTCATTTTATGCCAGGCATTTCATTGTTGCAACTATCTGATGAGATGGGTCCTATCCCAGTTCCCATTTTACAGATGAGACAAGCGAGGTCACCCAGCTTGGCCGGACAAGGCAGGATTTGAACCTGGGCCAGGCCTGCCTCCTGGACTAAGATGATGCGAGAAGAGTACCCTCTCCCCCATGCGCTTCAGACATCCTCTGCCCCTTGTTCTGAGCCCCGCACACGTCCCACGGGTGCCTGGAGCAATACAGCTCTGCCACTGACCAGCCATCTACTCTTGGATAAGCAGCCTCACCCCCTCTGGACCTCAGTCTTCTCATCCATAATGTGGGCATAATTACACCGGCCTCACAAGGAGGGGGTAATAGCAACAACAAGCACGGGCATATTTATCCAGCTCTTCCTGTGTGCCAGGCACCGGGCCAGGTACTTTACACCATGACCTTGTTTAATCCTCCCATCAAGCTTACGAGGGAGGTACTATTATTGCCCCATTTTGCAGATGGGGAAAATGAAGGACGAAATGGAAATACCCAAAATGTGCCCCCCTCCCCCACCGAGCCTAAGCCACTGTCCTCTTATTGCTCTCGCTCCTTCTGCCCCAGCCCAGCCCCACTAGGTTCTCCTTCCCACACTCCAGTCAGAGGACTCCTATTCCAACCTCAGTCAGACCATGTCATACCTCCACTCTAAAGCCTTCCACGGCTCCCATCTCATTCAAAGGAAACGCCAAACACTTCGCCTCGGCCTGCAGGGCCCTGTGTGACCTGCCTCTTTGCTCTCTTGCCAGTGTCCCCGTGCACACTCTGCTGCAGGCCCATGACCTCACCGAGGCTCTGCTCACATGCCCACGCTCGGGGCCCTGGCCTTCTTGCCCTCGGATCGGATGTCCCCAGATTGGAAAGGCCCTCTCAGACCACTGCACCTAAAACGTCACGCCCCGTCCCTCCCTCTCGCATCCCTCACTCTGTTCAGTTTCCTCCTAGCATCTAAAGTCACCAGGCAGATACTTGTTTTTATATATTGTTGCCTGGCTTCTCTCCCCCTATCCATAATAGTAAAAGTGTAATATGCTAATTAGACCAGACAGCTGAATGACCTTTTGGACGTCATTTTGGATGTCTTTCCGGATGAAGCTGCTGTGGCGGGGGCCAAGGCAGAGGCAGTTAGGGGCTATCAGGCAGGCAGGTGAGTGGTTAGGGGTGATCAGGGAGGCAGGCAGAATGGTTATGGGCAATCAGGCAGGCAGGAGAGCAGTTAGGGGCATCAGGCAAGCAGGCAGAGTGGCCAGGGGTCATCAGGCAGGCAGACAGAGGCAGTTAGGGGCGATCAGGCAGGCAGGTCTGCAGTTAGGGGCGATCAGGCAGGCAGGCAAGCAGTTAGGAGCCAGCAGTCCCGGATTGTGAGAGGGATGTCTGACAGTCAGACATCCCTCAAGGGGTCTAGGATTGTGAGAGGGTGCAGGCCAGGCTGAGGGACTCCTCCCCCACCCCCATGCACGAGTTTCATGCACTGAGCCTCTAGTTAGAATATAAGCCCCATGAGGACAGGGTTGTTGGTTATTTTCCCAATTTGTCCACTACGGTATCTCCAGTGCCTAGAACATAGCTGTTGTTTAACAAAGTGTTTGTTAAATGGAGGAATTTCAAAATAACACTAAGGTGTTAAGTCCCTGACCAGTGCCTGGCCAAGAGCAAATGTCGATAAAGGCTGGCAGCTATTATCAGAGGCATTCAACCACCTTGGCCACAGGTGGCTCCTCTTATCAGGAGGACAAGGGTCAATCAGCTCTGAGTCTCACTCCGCCGCCACCCAGAAAAATCGGTCCCGTGGGAGGGACCTGGGGGGAAAGTTCCCCCCCCCAGCAGTAGCCTCGAGGGGACAGCAACATTTCCTGGCCTGGAGAGTGGAGGCGGTCCCAAGCCAAAGAGGAGGGGTTTCTGGGCTTCTAGAAGGATCTGCAAAGTCACAGTGCATCGTCAACAGCAGGAGTGGACAAATGCCTTCTGGAGCCAGAATTGGGGTCAAATTGTATAGTCAGAGCATCTCACGGGAGTGCTGCACCCTCACAGCAGCCTGGCCAGCACTGAGGATTCAATTCTGTATCATTCGATTCCCCCCTAATATGGAAGGTAACACATGTCCTATAAAGTATTGAAACATCAAAGAAAGGTAGAATCTAGCAAATGAAACACCCCTTCCCCCTGCCCAAGATAATTTACTGCTAATTTGGCATACTGTGTATTCATTGGGAATTTTTTCCTGAGCCGATGTACTCTACCATTTATTCTTGTTCTTATTGTTTACAAAAATGGAATCATACCATATATAGCTTTTGTACTTTGCTCTCTCCCTTAATTGGGTTATTGAGGTATAATTTACATAGAGTAAAATTCAATGGTTTTAGTGTAGAGTTCTGTGAGTTATGACAAAACATTTACTAAAGCATCACCACAATAAAGATTTAGTACAGTCCCCTCACCCTCCCAAATTCCCTTTGCCCCTTGGTAATCAACCTCTTCCTTCACCCCCAGTTCATGGCAAAGACTAATCTGTTCTCTGTCGCTATGCTTGTACTTTTCCAGAAAGTCCTTTAAAATAAATACATAGGCCCTAAACGGTTTGGCTCAGTGGATAGAGCGTTGGCCTGCGGACTGAGGGATCCCAGGTTCGATTCCGGTCAAGGGCATGTACCTTGGTTGTGGGCACATCCCCGGTGGGGGGTGTGCAGGAGGCAGCTGATCGATGTTTCTCTCTCATTGATGTTTCTATCTCTCTATTCCTCTCGGTAAAAATCAATAAAATATATTTTAAAAAATAAATAAAATAAAATAAATACATAGAACCACTGGATACACAGCCCTTCGTGTCTGGTTTCCTTCACTCAGCGTAAAGTATGTGAAGCTCTTCTGAGTAGTGACAGGAATCAGTGGTTCATTCCTTTTTGTTGCTGTATAATATTCCATTGTATGGATGTACCACGGTTTGTTTACCCATTCGCCCGTTGAAGGACACTAGGGTTATTTCCAGCGTGGAGGCAATTACAAATAAACCCACTATAAGCATTCGCATACAAGTTTTGTTGTGAATGTGAGTTTTCATTTCTCTTGGGTAAAAACCCAAGAGTGGCATTTCTGGGTCATTATGGTAAGTCTATATCTAACTTGATAAGAAACTGTCAAACTGTTTTTCAAAATGGCTTTTCCATGCGTCTTGCTTTTTAAAGTAAACACTGAAGCCCTGGTCGGCGTGGTTCAGTTGGTTGGAGCCTCCTCTCAGGAACCAAGGGGCCACGGGTTTGATTCCCAGGCAGGGCACATACCCAAGTTGTGGTTTGATCCCGATTGGGGCATGTACAGGAGGCAACTGATCAATCTCTCTCTCTCTCTCTCTCTCTCTCTCTCTCTCTCTCTCTCTCTCTCTCAAATCAATGAAAACATATCCTCCGGTAAGGATTAAAAACAAACAAACAAACAAACAACAAAACTTCTGGAAGTAGAATTACTGGGTCAAAGGTTCATAGATATCACAAAAGGTTATACTTCCTCCCAAAGGGGAGGAGAGCCCGCTCTAGGAGATTGCCTGGCTCACCACAAACCTCACCTGCACTGAGTAGGACCAGTTGGGACAAGTGTTACATCCACAGCTGGGGTCAGCTCAGCAGGTCCGGTGCCTCTCCGATTTTTAAGTGTCATACATGGATACAATCTCCAGAAGGAATGGTGGAAACTGGCACGGGGCTGCCAACTCCATGTTTTGCTAAGAAAGGACCAAAATAAGAAGACTAAAACAAATCCGCCATCTACAAAGCATAACACCTCGTAGGGTCTTATACATAAAAGGACATTTCACTCCACGGAAAAAAGTGAAAGGCAAAAAGTCTGAGAATAAAGTCAATCTCATTGGAATCCATTTGGACTTGGTTTTTCTGTTTCACCGTGAATTGGGGGGGAATGCCTCGGGGGGCTCGGGGTGGCTTTGGATGGGGACCCGGTGACGACCAGCCTGCCTGCGGAGGTGAGCCTGCGCGGGCTCCACCTGAGAACAACAGAAGGGAGTTGGGAAAAAATGAAACTGAACCGGGGAGGTGGGGGAGGAAATGAAAGTGTTACAATTAGGTAATTGGGCTGAGTTCTTCTGTATCCTCCCCACTGTGCACGGAGTTCGTCTCCACATCAAAGACCGCTGCACGCCTGGAGAATTGAAACCGATGTTTATGGAGTGCTTTGAAGATGGGAAGTACTGTTTAAGTGATAAGTATTATTATTATTATCATCATCACCTTAAATGTTAAATACCTTTTGGGGGAGTGGGAATTTTTAATATGTTTGCAATTCTTTTTAAAAAATATATATATATTTGTATTGATTTCAGAGAGAAAGGAAGAGGCAGAGAGAGAGAGAGAAACATCAATGATGAGAGAGAATTACTGATCACCTGCCTGCCTCCTGCATGCCTCCTACTGGGGATGGAGACCACAACCCAGGCTTGTGCCCTTGACTGGGAATAGAACCGTGACCTCTTGGTTCATAGGCCGACGCTCAACCACTGAGCCACGCCAGCCTGCCGGGCAAGTCTGCAATTTTTATGTAACAACTAGTAGCCCATTTGCAGGAAAATCCTGCAAGCGGCTGTTGCGGCCATGTGCGCTGCCACTGCCACTGCCTTTAAGGCCACCAGCACCTGCACCTGCTCGCCACTGCCGCCTGCCCCGCTCTGCCCCGCCACGCTCCGCCCCGCTCCAACCCCGCCCGGGCTTTCCCTCTGGCAGCCACCTTGCTTTCCGCTTTTCATCCCTCTTCCTTCTAAGTTGTCTTCAGTCTTCACTCCTCCCTCTCTCAGCATATGCAAATTAACCACCATTTTTTGTTGGGTAATTTGCATAGTCGCCCTGATTGGCTGGTGGGTGTGGCTTTGGCAGGTGGGCATGGCTTGGGCGTAGCGAAGGTGCGGTCAATTTGCATATTACTATTTTATTAGGTAGGATAGAAGTGAGCCCGTGGGCACAATGACCCCTGGATTCAGGCTGGGGTGAGGCAAGAAACCTAACATCCCAGTGTACCTTCGGAATCCCACACCAAATCAACCACTCTGTCCCTGTAAATTGTGTTTTCTGGGAAGATGAACACTGTCAATCCGCTGCTGTCAGTTTATGTAAGAACATGTCTCAAGATCTAATTGAAATACGGTGTCTTTCCAGGCAGAGTTGATAGAGTTATCACGTTACAGATTTTATTTGACTCCGCATCTCAATTCATTCCTTTGTATAGTTTCCAGATTTCTTCATAAAACAGAAATTAGACACAGTCTTGACATTAGAATTTCACGAAGAAGCAATCAAATCCAAATTACTTCGAAGAAGGAAAGGACTATAAAAGTGACTAAACAAAAATGAAAGAAACAAAGATTCCGGAGGGCCCTCGTTCATGAATTAATTTTCTTATTTGGTCCTTGGGATAAATCCAACCTAATTTAGGAGGCTGCCAGATATAAAATACAAGGAAAAACGTTTGCATATGTGGCTACTAAGAGCTTAAAGACAAATATTGTAAAGTTTGAAAGTTATGTTGACTTTTCATCCTTTTTTTTTTTTTTTTTGGCATAGAACTTAGACAATGAACTTGACTCGCCAATATCCCTTTCCTGTGTTCACCGTGTACTAATAGATTTTTTTTTTTTTTTTTTTTTTAGCATTGGTGGGGAATTTTTTAAATTAAAAAAGCATCAGAGCTTAAATGAATCACCCGACGTAAAACTTGGATCCAAAATGGAACACGGTCATCAGGCCTTTGCAATTTCCTATGGAAACCAAAGACCAAACTGTGTTTTAAAAACTATTCGAGTAATGAGATTCACAAGAGGTCTCAAGTTACTAAGTGGCCTTGAGCCTCTTTTGAAACCAAAGTAAAGGGAAATCTCATTAATTTGAACTGTGCTAATAGTGGAATTTGTTATAATTCAACCTGGCCTAAGCTTACCTCTCGTCTACCTGGGAAGCAAAGTTCACCAGCGTCATGGTGTAAAGCTTGTGTGAGGCATGTTACCCGTCTTCCAAAGAATAAACTGTGTGAAGGCTCTTAGCACCTCACTCTTACCCAAATAAATTCCTGCCAAACCCAGATGAGTTTTAAATGTTGATTAGAGCAGACAGGAAGTAATGCTACTTGGGAGCCCTTTCTTTGTCAAATTCTCCTCTGTTCTCAAAAGAAATAAAGGTTCGTTTTGTTTAAGGATTCTAAACAGTCCCTTTAATGCAGACGGATCTCTTAACCTGCCTTTCATGCCAATTGTCATGAATGAATGAGGTTTTATTGAAGCGGAGGCAGAGATCTGTAATTACAACCACTAACAAAGGAAGAAACTCAAAATAATGTGTGTGTTTTTTTCCATGACACATATGCGTGAGGCTGTGTGCTAAGCACTTTCTGATTTCTTTATACTGAGCCTGGAAACCAATAGGTTCTCAGTAGATGGTCGCATTTAAATATTAATCTGTATCCTTCCAGCTATCGGAGGACATTATCATCTATTGGCCTTGTTGGCATGCATGGACAGATAAAGGAAAAGGAGGAAAATATGCGTAAAGAAATAGACAATAGCTGATAGTTGGATGGATAGATAAATATGGATGGATGGATGGATGGATGGATGGATGGATGGATGGATGGAAAAAGTACACACACACCCACAAAAAGAAAAGAAAAAAGTACACAAAGCTAAGACACAGAGGCGGCGCTTGGACATACTAGCCAGATGTTGCTGAATGGTTTCTCTCCATCCAATAGAACACTGTGAACCAGGAGGTCACGTTTGATTCCCGAGCAGGGCATATGCCTGGGTTGCAGGCTCTATTCCCAGTGTGGGGCTTATAGGAGGCAGCTGATCAGTGGTTCTCTCTTGCCCTAGCTGGTTTGGCTCAATGGATAGAGTGTCGGCCTGCGGACCAAAGGGTCCCGGGTTTGATTCTGGTCAAGGGCACATACCCTGGTTGCAGGCTCCTCTCTAGCCCAGGCCCTGGTCAGGACTCATGCAGGAGGCAACCAATCGATGTGTTTCTCTAAATCAATGTTTCTCTCTTTCTCTCTCTCTTCCACTCTCCTTAAAAATCAATGGAAAAATATCCTCGGGTAAGGATTAACAAAAAATAAATCAATTTAAAAGAATGAGTCTCTCTCGTCATTGATGTTTCTGTCTCTCTCCCTCCCTTCCTCTTTGAAACCAATGAAAAAATATATATAAAGAAAAAACTGTGCAGGGCACATTAGAAAGTTAGCTGTGAACCAAGAACACAGCCCTCCTGGAGATCACAGCAAGCTGGCGTAGAATTCTGTATTTGCTGCTCTTCCGACAAGGCTCCAAGGCTGTAGGGAACCAGTGGGAGGAACCAAGCAGCCAGGACCCCAATCGGCGGAGGAGGCTGGAGGAAGCCTCAGTGGGGCAGCTGTGTGTGCCAAGTACAAGGTCCTGGTTTGATCCCATGATGCTTGAGTTTGGTTTCCCTACCACAGTATTCCTTAATGGATGTCATTTAATGGGTACCAAATTCCTCCTCCGTACCAGAAGGAAATGCCTCAAATTCCTACCATTCCATTCACACTAAAAAAATAAATTAAACTTTTTTGCTTTATCTGATTATAAAAATAATACCAAAAATTTAAATAAGTGAGATAAAATAAGAGAAAAAAGTACACTCAGCTCTTCATTAAAAAAATGAAACAATATAGAAAGATATTAATGAGCAAGTGAAATGATCTATGATCCCATCAGTCAGTGATAGCCACTACTAACATGTTGGCCAATATCTAATTAAGCAATAAAAACAATATATTTAAAGAAGAGTTATCATGTACCAGGCAATGGAGATACAGGGGACAAAATACAGATACAGTCTCTGGGCTTGAGGACTTCTGGTTGAGAACCGCTGCTGTAGAGCCTAAGACCATCGGAAAACACAGATATTTACATTATGATTCATAACAGTAGCAAAATCACAGTTATGAAGTAGCAACAAAAATAATTTTATGGTTGGGGGTCACCACAACATGAGGAACTGTATTAAAAGGTCGCGGCATTAGAAAGGTTGAGAACCACTGTGCTAGAGGAAACAAAGTAAACGAGCTATTACAAGTGTGATGAGTATTTTGCAATTAGCTTTTTGTACTCAACAATGCATCATAGGCATCTTCCCATGTCAAAATATTTCTGACGTATTTATCATCCTTTTCCCTCACTCTTTTTTCTAAGGGGACTTACCTTTGCTTGCCCAATCCTTTGTGGGGCTCATCAAGGACTGGAGAAAGCTACGCGGGATATATTGATTGCATCAGAAGCTACCTGGGATAGAACAGAGGAGACCAAAGTGGGAGAGTAAAGGGATTAAAAAGGAAGGAATGTCTGAGGCCAAAGAAAGAAAAGAAAAGGAAAAAGAACCCAGGCTACAGTTGGGAGGAAGTAAGGAGAAGCATTTGCCAAAGTAGCTGCTGTGATGAGGGAGACTTAAAATCTTAAAGAGGCCCAGTGCACGAAATTTGTGCACTGCGGGGTGGGGGAGCCCTCAGCCCGGCCTGCACCCTCTCATAGTCCAGGATCCCTTGGGGGATGTCTGCAACCCCTCACTCCTTACTGCCTGCCTGCTCTCTGCTCCTTAGTGCTGCCACGGAGGTGGGAGAGGCTCCCGCCACCACCACTGTGCTCGCCAGCCGTGAGCCCAGCTTCTGGCTTAGTGGCACTCCCCCTGTGGGAGCACACTGACCACCAGGGGACAGCTCCAGCATTGAGCATCTGCCCCCTGGGGGTCAGTGTGCATCACAGCGACTGGTCGTTCCACCATTCAGTTGATTTGCATATTAGGGTTTTATTATATAGGATAATTTATTTCAGAGAAGGAGCAAGAGATAGAAACATCAATGATGAGAGAGAATCATTGATGGGCTGCCTCCCGCACGCCCCCCCCACTGGGGATGGAGCCCAACCCGGGTCACATGCCCTGACTTGGAATCACACCATGATCTCCTGGTTCATAGATTGATGCTCAACCACCACTGAGCCACACAGGCTGGCCAGGCCAGAGATTTCTTAGTGAGAGGTCAATTAAGATGTCAATTCCCCAGTGCTTTGGACATCGGGACTGGTGGTTCTTTGGAATGTGACACCATGCTGAGACCGGCCACAGAACAGCCAGTTGTCATTTGATACCACATAGAATGGCCTCATCCTTTTGACTGGCTGTGTAGTATCCCACTGTGGGGGTGTTCCCAGCTTTATGTAATTCTTTCCTTATAGGCAGATGTCCAGGTTGTTATAAGTGCTTTTGCTATTAAATATAAATGCTGTGATGAACATTTTACAAGTAGGTTCACTTTTACAGGAAGTGAAGAGATGAATGACTGATATAGAGAGGGAGTTAGATGGTTGGATGGAAGGAAGGCAGGCAGAAGGGAAGAGAGGGAGGGAGAAAGGAAGGAAGGGAAAAATGAATGAACAAATTGTGGTATATTTGTACAATAGAATACTATTCAGCAATACAAAGCAATGACGTGTTGATACACACAACATGAGTAAATGTAAAATGAGTATGCTGAGTGGAAGAAGCCAGACTTCTGTACATTTCAATTCATATGAAATTCAAGACAGAAGGCAGATGGGCCACTGCCTGGGTCCTGGGAGACGGGACAGGAAGGAAGGACGACAAAGGGGGGTGAGCGAACGAACGTTCAGGAGGGACAGTATATTCGTTACCTTGATTGTGGTGATTGTTTCGCGGGTGTGTGTGTGTGTCAAAGCTTATGAAATTGTGCAGTTTAACTAGGTTCTGATGATTGTATGTCAATTATAAACTTACTAAAGCCATAGTGTAGATGATGATAATAGACAGACAGTTGGAGGGGGTCATTTTAAGGTGAACAAGAGGAAAGGTTTCCAGCAGAGACTGGTTTAGGTGCCACTGGGCTGGAGACAGAGGGAGAGAGGCGGAGCCCATTATAATATAAACTCCAGGGGAACCCCACAGCATGGAGATGTAGCCCTGATAACAGGGCTCCCAGGACTGAGGAGATGGGCAGGACAAAGGGCCTCACCCCTGAGCCCCAAACCATACTAGTTTCCCATCCATAGGATGGGCCCGTTCTTGGCCCTCTGCCTCAATAAAGATTGCCCCAGAATCCAGCACTGTGCCTGGCGCACAGTAGGCACGCAGTGAATGTGTGTCAACATGAACAGACTCCACCTAAGCCCCACCCAGGCAGCACTAACTCACGGTGTCCCAGGGACGCCAGCCCTCCTTCTGGCAAAGGCCTGAACCACCTTCGTACCCCGACTCCATTCCCACAATCCCCCTGCCCCTGGCTCTGCCTTCCACCTGCTATGCAAGCTTGTCTCTTGGACCTAACGGACAAATCTGCTTCTCCAGCCCTACCCTGGGGGCTCATCTTTGAACGTGAATCCATTCTCTTTCTGGCTTCTGTGGATGCCCGCAGCTTCTTCGGAAGGCAGGTTACCAGAGGTGGTTAAGAGACTAGGACAGCCCTGGGTTTATGCCTCAACTCTGCCTCTCTTTAACTTCACGACTGTGGGCAGGTGAATGCCCCTTTCTGAGCCTCAGTTTGCTCATCTGTAAGATGGGGACAGTACATATTAACAACAGTAGTGTCAGAATTCCTGTAATAAAGGCACAAAGTGTTTGGCATACTGCATGGCACACAGCAGGCACTGAATAAAAGCTTATTTTGTTTTGTTTTATTTTATTTATTTTTTTGTTAATATTCACCTGAGGATATTTTTTCCATTGATTTTTAGAGAGAGTGAAATGGAGGGGAAGAGACAGAGTGAGAGAAACATCAATGATGTGAGAGAGACACATCAATTGGTTGCCTCCCGCACATGCCCCAACCAGGGTTGGGGATGGAGCCCTTTACTGGATTTGAGCCCAGGATCCTTCAGTCCATGAGCCGATGCTCTTACCACTGAGCCAAACTGGCTAGGGCTATTTTATTTCTTTTATATCGTAGTTAAGAGGTTGGACTCTGGAGTCAGGCTGAGCCAAATTCAAATTCCAGATAATCGCCCCTGGGCAAGTGACTTAAATTCTCTGAGCTTCAGTTTCCTCCTCTATAAACCAGGGATGATAACAAATGCATCGGTTAGAGGCTGGCAGGAAACAGAGGACACATTCAAACTGGGTAATCTGAGGAGAGTTAATAAAGAGATTATTTGCACAGGTGTGGGCAGGGCTTAGGAAGATCAACAGTGGAGCGTGCGACACCTGACTCTAGCTCAGGGGGGCGCTGTTCCCGCCCTGGGGCTGCAGCAGCCAGGGGAAGGGTTGCTTCCAGTACGTGCAAAGGGGGCTGTAGGAAGATACTCACCCCACAGGAGCTGTGGCTTCTGGAGGCGGCACAGCCAGCCCATGCCAACACAGCAAGGAGGAGCCTGGGGGATTAATGGGCCTGTCATTGCCTTCCTTCCTCTGATCCCCTCTCTTCTTGGACGATCCCAACCAGGGGCCACGGATGCTGTCCACCCAGGTCAGCCTCCTGGGCTCAGAGCGCCGGGAGTCAGCGGTGAGTGAACCTGGAGGAGCAAAGAGATGAAATCCGATACGCAAAGGTCCCACCCCAGAGGATCAGTAGGATTAACCGAGATCCCGTCCATAAGCCATTTAGTACAGAGTAAGGCTCTGCAAAGCGCAGCCCATGGTTACCCCAGAACCCGCCCTAGCCCCGCTTCTCCAGGTTGGTACCAGGCCAGCCTTGACCCAACCTACAGGGCTGGGAGTGGAACGGAGCTGACCTGCTGCATTCCGTGTTTACTCAGAGAAAACTTGGCTGCTGGGAGCAAGAAGAGGTTGGCTGTGGTTTTCTGCAACAGCTGGGGGTGGGGGGAGGCGGAGAGAGGGGAGCTGGAACATTCTAGGGCTCCTGAAAGCCAAGGAACCCCAAGAGCCCAGGAATCTGAGAAGAGCCCACGGTGAGGGCAGCGTGTGCCTGCATTCTCTCCGCCAAGCGACTGTGGGTTCCGGGGAGGCAGGGCCACGGGGCAGCACCCAGCACGGGCCACGTGGAATGTGCCGCTCTGGGAACCCAGGCTCTTGCTTTTTCAAGCTGGCTTGTAAATCTCCGTATAATTTTCAGGGTTTAGGAATTTTATTTTATCTGGATTAAAGTCATGTTCAGCTCTGGCATGGGAAGGCGTTTATGACTGTTAAAACAAGAAATGAAAAATATAGGCCTGGAGTCAGGAAGGCTGTCTCCTGCCAGACTCATCGGGGTGTGTCCTGGGGGCCCGGCCGAAGGTCTCCTGCCTCCTCTCCCTGACTGCTCCGGACGGAGTTGGAGCAGCGAGCACCATGGCGGTGTGTGTGTGTGTGTGGGGGGGGGGAGGGGGGGGGGGGGGAGGTAAGGGGGGGAAGGGGAGGCCTTAGGAAGCAAACCTTTATCTTCCCAGAGGTGAGTTCCATGGCTTCCCCTCATTCCATGTCCCCCTCTGATTCGGAGAGAACGCTGCACACTCTCCAGGGCCTTGCTTAAAGCACATTGTCATGTGGCTGCTCTTGGTCTAGGGGCCAATGGCTTCAGACTTTCGATTCATCATTCTGGGCTGACTTTGAACTCCCCAAATTGCAATTTTGGGCAGGATTTAAATAACTGAAATTCCAGCTTCCTTGACCTAGTTTGCCACTTCCTCTATTCCCTCTTGCTTTTAAAGTGTGTGTGTGTGTGTGTGCGTGTGTGCGCGCGTGCGCGCACACACACACACACACACACACACACACACCTCTTTCCTAAAGGCAAGTCTTACATGCTTCATAAAATACTTGGAAAGGGCCCTGGCTGGATAGATCAGTTGGTTAGAGCATCATCTCAATACGTCAAGGTTACGAGCTCAATCTCCAGTCAGGGCACATACAAGAATCAACCAATTAATGCATGAATATGGGAACAACAAATCAATGTCTCTCTCTCTCCCTCCCCTTTCTTCCTATTTCTCTCTTAAATCAATACAATTTTTAAAAGAGTATCTCAGTCCTAACTGATTTGGCTCAGTGGATAGAGCATCGGCCCTCAGATTGAAGGGTCCCAGGTTCGATTCCAATTAAGGGCATGTACCTTGATTACGGACTTGATCCCTAGTAGGGGGCAAGCAGGAAGCAGCTAATCAATGTTTCTCTCTCATCAATGTTTCTAACTCTCTATCCTTCTCCCTTCCTCTCTGTAAAAGTCAATAAAATATCCTATCTAATAAAAAGGGAATATGCTAATTGACCCTCACGCCATCACAAAGATGCCCCACAGCCAATGAGTAGAAAATATGCTAATTGACTGCCCCGCCCTCAAAGATGGTGATGCCCACAGCCAATAAGGAGGGAATATACTAATTGATTGCCCTGCCTTCAAAGATGGCGGCGCCCACAGCCAATAAGGATGGAATATGCTAATTGACTGCCCCACCCTCAAAGATGGTGGCACCCACAGCCACAAGATGGCAGCACCCAGTCCCCTCAGCCTTGCTGGGGTGCCTGCCTCTGGAGTTCCCCAGTCCCCTCAGCCCCCCAGCCACCCAGGGGCGGCCCGAGGCTCAGATAACCAGGGCCGGCCAAGGCTTGCGCTGCCGGCAGTGGCAGCAGCAGAGGTGTAATGAGGGCATCACCTTCCCCTGATTGTCAGGTCGCCTCCCACCCCTGAGGGCTCCCAGACTGTGAGAGGGGGCAGGCCAGGCTGAGGGACGCCCCCCTCCAGTGCATGAATTTTCATGCACTGGGCCTCTAGTAAAAGAAATAAATGAAAATAAAGGGTATCTCATCATTCACTTTTAAAAATTGATTTCAGAGAGGAAGGGAGAGGGGGAGAGAGATAGAAACATCAATGATGAGAGAGAATCACTGATTGGCTGCCTCCTACAAGCCCCACAGTAGGAATCGAGCCTGCAACCCAGGCATGTGCCCTGACCGGGAATCGAATCTTGACCTCCTGGTTCATAGGTCAACACTCAACCACTGAACCACACCAGCCGGGCAATAAATTTTTTAAAAATTTAACAAAAACTTGGAAAGCAAAGGAAAGCACCAGGGGGAGAGGGGAGTAGAAAAAAAATGAGAGCCCTGGGAGGTGTGCTCAGTGGTTAGAATGTCAGCCCATGCACCGAAGGGTCGAGGGCATATACCTGGGTTGCAGGTTTGATCCCCAGCCCTCTTCGGGGAGCATGCAGAAGGCAACCAGTTGATGTGTCTTTCTCACATCAATGTTTCTCTCTCTCTCTCTCCCTCCCTCCCTCTCTTCCGCTCTGTCTGAAAAGCAATGGCAAAAATATCCTCTGCTGAGAAGTAACAAACAAACAAAAACAAAAATCATGAGAGAAAATCACTCAAATGTTTGGCGAAGACTCTTCCTTCTACCTACCGATCTATTATTTATCTATCCTTTTCAACAGCATCAGACTACGTGTAGTCTCGTTGCTTGTATTTCTATTTCTACATTGTGGGCATCTGTCCATTCCTACAGATAATGCATTCCATCCATTTTATGACACTAACAGTAATGACTTCCGCTTATTAAGTGCTGAGGTTACGAATTCGGCCTTTGCCATCAGAGAGATCTGGGTTCGCATCCCAGCTCAAGTTCTAGCTGCATCCTTGGGCAAGTTACTTAATCTTGCTGGGCCTGATCTGTAAAATGAGGCCACAATTTTATCGAGCTCAGAGGGAGGGTGGAAGTGAGGACATAAAATCCTGTCAAGTAAACCCAAGCGTGGGGACTGCCTACATCCACAGGAGGTGATCCACACATGCCGGCCCCTGTTCCTCCTGCTGCATTCAGCAGTGATCTGTGTAGCCCATTGGGCTGCAGTTTTCTTTCACGAGGGTGCATGGGCAGCCTTCTCTCTAAGTCAGAACTTTGGGTTCCACGGCATTTGATTCACGGGAAGCAGCGAGATGATTTTAAACTTCTATCTCCCCCCGAAGAACACTCCACAAAATTGGCAGTGTGCACTATGCAAAAATTCACCCAGAAATGGAAGAGAGGGACATTTGCACAAGCTGGGTTGTGTCTACAGAATTAGAAGGCGCAGTTGGACTAATTTTAGTGCCTAAAAATTGGAAACATTTGAACACATGCTTCAAGGGAAAGGCGAGTTCTTGAAAGTGACAGAAAGGGACCCTCGGGATTGGTTGAAATTGGGGACCGTCCCCTCCGGGATTGGGCCCTGCCCCCAGTCAGTGCACAGTCTCCCGGTGGCTGGAAGGTAAAAGGCTGGGGAGCGGGGAAAGGGTTAACCGCCCTTCCAGTCTGCAGGTCCGAAATGACTGCGGATGGATGGCTGGGGGATGGCTGGGATCCATTCTCCAGCGGGCCTCATAGTCCTGCCTTCCCCAGCTATCTGCCTGCCTTTGTCCTGCCACAGATCATGG
Organism: Eptesicus fuscus; assembly: GCF_027574615.1. NCBI lineage: Eukaryota > Metazoa > Chordata > Mammalia > Chiroptera > Vespertilionidae > Eptesicus > Eptesicus fuscus. The sequence continues at coordinate 6,559,194 of NC_072495.1, read as the reverse complement.
TGATCCTGGGGCCGCGCAGTCACCGTGCTGGGACGCTGGCATTTTGTCCCTGGGGATTCCTAAGCGCCTCGGGCCCCTGGGATTGGCCTCACGTGGGCAAACTGCACACAACTCACTTTGTATCTGAGGAGCCGGCGGGGGCCTGGCTGCCTTTGGCCGCAGCCAATCAGGCCGGGCCTGAGAATTTATGAGATGAAGGCGAACCACTTTGAAGAAAGGCGCCCTTGTCTGCCGCCTCGCCATTGCTCCGTGCTGCTGCGAGTGGGGCGGTGGGGAGGGGTGGGCATGGCCAGAGGGCCGGCGCCCTGGGGATGGATAGGGGGGAAGAAAAGAATCTGAGAGACCAGGGTCAAAAGTCTTTCTGTGAACAGGAAAGAAAACTGAGCAGGTTTTCTTCCTGCGCGCAGGTGCGCGCTCACAATGGGGAGCACGGTCAGGGGCGCATCACGATTCCCCCTCCCCACCTCTCCCGCCTGCTTTGGCCCCCAGCCCCCACCTCTCCGTTCTAAGCAGAACCGGAGAGGGTGAGACCCGAAACATGTCTAGAAGCATCCATGGCAGACAAAACTCTAGGAGCAATAACATCTCCACAGAGGCAGAGAGGGGCAGCGTCCATCTTTGCCTTCCTATCTCGGAGCCTCAGTTTCCTGGTCTGTAAAAAGAGGCGGTTCATAACAGCACCTTGCTCCTAGGGCTGTTGGGAGGGATGTGTGTAAAGCTCTTAGCGCAGCCACCTGGCATGCAGCAAGTGCTGAATAAGTGGAAGCTATTATTATTAGTGGCAATCATATTTGGTTTCCAGAGAGGCCGCCTGCTTTCCTGAAAGCCAAAAATCAAGTCCATGGCGTTCATTCTTCCACTCACTCAATCAGGCAATCAACAAACATTCAACCGGCCCTACTATGTGCTGGCTAGTTTACTGGAGAGGGGGATGACAGTAGCTATCACTTGCTTGGGGGTTTGCTATGCACCGGGCGGTGTTGTAAGCCCTTCGTGTGTATCAACGTACATAAGCTTCACAACCACACTTGGTCTTGGCCACGGTCACGCAGCAAGTGAGATTGGGAGCTGGAATTTGACCTAAGCACTCTTCTAGCTCTAAACTAATAAACCGCCTGTGAGTCTCCCCGCTCCCCCTGGGCAGTTCCGCCCGCTAGAACATTCTACAAAGACAGAAATAGTCCATATCTACGCTGTCCGCGTGGTACCCGCTGGCGGCTACTGAGGATTGAGAATGTGGCTAGTGCAACTGAGGAACTGGTTTTAAATTTTATTTCACTTGCGTTCATTTCTTTGCAGATTTAAATAGCCACACGTGGCGAGTGGCTGTCGTATTAAGGTATTGCCTTAAGGAGCACCGTTCTAGGAACCCAGAATCCAGGGGGAGAAGTTCACCTTGACCAAGGCAGTAAGTGTGAGGCTGTGGCTCTGCCAGGGAGGTGAGAACACGGCCCTGGGGGGCGGGGGTGGCCTGGCTCCAGGTCCTGGGAGGCGTCTTTCCCAGAGAAGGTCTCTGAGCCAGGTCCTGAGGAAGGAGGAGTTGGCAGGAGGGAAGGTCATGTTAAATATACCCACGTACGTACGCTGGGTTTTACACCAGGGCTTGTGCTCGGCCAGTTCTTTGGTGGAGGCTGAAACCTGTAATCAAGGCCCCGGGTCTCCTTTGAGCTGCAGGATAACCAAGCTCAGCGCCGAAAGAAGGATGAAAGAATACGGGACTCAGGAATGTGTCCATTGCTCATTTTGGCTGCAGGTAGCGGCTTGTGCTTGGCTGCCTGGCTGCGAACCATCCCCTCTCTGAGGACGTGCAAACACCTGAAAAACAAATGTGAAAAATTCAGTGGCTCATCAGGAAGCTTCATTAATATCGCGTGAAACTAAACATCCAGGAACCGTGAGCCAGCTCCAGGCAGACAAAAGTGTAGTAGCAATAATAAGGATAATGATAATAATAATGAAAACCAGTTACCACTTATTAAGACACTTACTTCGTGCCAGACCCCATGTTAAGTGCTTTTGTGTATTGATCGGCTCACACAATCCTACAATCCATTCTCCACGTGGCAGCAAAGTGGCCTTTTTAAGACATAAACTCTAAATCAGATCATGCTAGTCTGTGGCTAAAAACCCTCTAAATGGCTTCCCATTAAACTTAGTAGAAAATCAAAGTTTCTTGCCCTTGCCTGCTAGGCTTGGTCCATGCCTACCTTTCTGCATCTGCTCTCACTCTCTACCTATTCACTAAGCTCCAGACACATAAGACCCCTCTTTGGTATAAAGTACCAAGCTTTAGCCTGCCCCAGGACCTTTGCACTTGCCATTCCCCCAATAAGCAACTCAACTCCCCACTTTAACCCTCCACTAGAATGAATGTGCTGGAGGATAGAGACCTCATCTCTTTGATCACTGCTGCATCTCCAGCCCGAAGGACAATAGGCACTCAATAACAATTTATTATATGAGCCCTAGCCAGTTTGGCTCAGTGGATAGAGCGTCAGCCTGTGGACTGAAGAGTCCTGGGTTCGATTCCCATCAAGGGCACATGCCCGGGTTGAGGGCTCGATCCCCAGGACGGGGAGTGCAGGAGGCAGCCAGTCAATGATTATCTCTCATTATTGATGTTTCTATCTCTTTCTCCCTTCGTCTCTAAAATTAAAAAAAATAATAATTTGTTATATGATTGAAAGGCTTTTAACCATATGCACTCTGCATCATTGTCCTCATGTAACAGATGAAGAAACTGAAGGTCAGAATGGTTAATTTGCTCAAAGCCACGCAGCTTGTGAATTTCCAGCTGCATATCCGAGGATTCTGTCCATTTTCGGCCTTGTCAGCCAGCTGTGCTGAGGCTGCACAGCCTCCTCAGCAGGAGAAGCATCCTTCAAAATGTGGTTTTCATCCCTTCCCTCTGCAAAGGGCCCTGGTTTGCCTCACTCCGTGCTTTATTGCCAGGATCTGTCTATATAATAAGAAACCCTAGCCTGCAAAACTACCCAGTCTTCCCCTGGCTTTTACTTGGTTTCTCTTTGATCATAAAAATGAGTATTGTAGAAAGACTGGAAAGTGTAGAAAGAATAAAGAAGCTGGGAAAAAAACCACACATGACCTTACTACCCAGAGGCAACTCGGTTAATGCTTTGGTTTCTTTACTGCCAATCTTTTCTATCATAAAACAGGGTTGATATCATAACTGTATATAATTCTGTGTCCCACTTTTATCCCTCCACACTGTATCTTAAGAGTGCTCTCCAGGAATTTGATTTTTTCCTTCTGTAAGCGAATGGTGGCATAATATTTCTCCCCTTGAGTACACCCGGGTTAATCAACCAAATTTCTTCTGTCTGGAGGGGAATCCCTTTTTACACCTTGCAGGTCAGTAAACCAAAATAAGACTTAAATGCAAGGAGGCACACATACAATTAAGACTTACACGCATGGACTTAGATGCATGGACAATTACGTTTCCCTTTCAAGATCGGGAAAAGGCATGTCGGGGTTCCATCTGAATAATTATTGCTATTATTTTAACGTTTCCTGAGATTTCATAATATATGAAAGTTGTGGGTAGTCCAGGGAAAATCCTGAATTATATCTAAATGTCTTCACCCAAAGCACAGGTCTTAGGGCTGTGCCGACTCTCAGCAAAACCCGCTGGGTACGTTGTCATCTACACCTCCTCGGCCGCCACCTCTTCCTGTGAGGCAGCAGCCGGCACTGCAACCAGGATGTGGGGTGGGAGAGAGACAGGAATCCAGAGGCCAGAAACCGAGGTCCAAGGTCCAGCTTCGGGGCTTAATGATGTGCCCTTGGACACATCACTTCTCCTCTCGCCGAGGATAAGGATGGCAGTCCTTGCCTCGGGGAACTGTGAAGGTCAAATGAGGGATCAGGCTGGGAAGGTGTGCCATAAACTCAATAGTGCCGTAAAGTTGCTTGGAGTTCTTACGATCCAATGAGTTTTGACCATAGTGGCTGTTTAAAAAGATTTAAAGGTGCCGGTTTGGCTCAGTGGGCTGGCCCTTGGACTGAAGGGGCCCGGGTTGGATTCTAGTTAAGAGTGTGTACCTGGATTCCAGGCTGGATCCCTGACCCTGGTCCGGGTGCCTGTGGGAGGCAACCAATAGATGTTTTCTCTCTCTCTCCCCCTCCCTTCCACTCTCTAAAAATCGATGGAAAAATATTAACAACAACAACAACAAAAGAATAAATCTCATTCTAAATAAATAAATAAATGAAAGGACTTAAAGGTGAGCAGAGCCAGTGTTTTCCAGCCAAAATCTTTAAAAGGCTGGCTCTTGATAGAAGCTGATAAATAAAAACTGGATCAATGGGTCCCCTGCTTGTGGTAAACTCATGGGGATCTGAGAGAATGGGCATACGCTTTGCTGCTTGCTTACCCAGGATCCATGATCGACCCCCCCTGGTCCTAACAGGAGCCCTGTTTGGCTCAGGCATTCACCCAGTCCCCCCATTCAGCAGGTGACTCAGGACAAAGTGACTCCACCCCCAGCTCCAGGGGTGGGCCTGATTGGTCAAAGGATAATCCCTCCCCTTGCCAGCAATTGGTTCTGCAGAGGGCTGTGACCCCATTGGGACCACTGACACATGTGGATCATGTGAAATGATGAAAGATCTCCTGGCACATAACAAAGTACCCTAGAAGGAGAGATTTTTCCTTTCCTTTCTGGGTGCCCCACCTTGATCTGTAGCAGCCATCTTACTGCCAGACTGGGGGGGAGGAGTGGAGAGAGGATGATGGTAGAAGGTAGTAACACCACCAACAACAAGCAAACATGTACTGAGCACTTACCGGTTGCCAGGTACTATCCTAAAATGTATCATACGCTTTAGCTCAGGGGGATGGCCCGAACTATTTTGGTGGCCCGTGAACTAAGAATGGCCTTTACATTTTTTAGTGAGGGAATAAAAATCCAAAAGACAATATTATTTTACGACACATGAAAATTATCTGAAATTCATTTACCTGTTGTCTATGGTGCTTTCCTGCTACAACAGCCGATCCGAATAGTTTGACAGGGGCTGCCAACTGCTTTGCAAAGAGCAAAACCTAATATATTTGCTCTCTGGCCCTTTATAGAGAGGGTTTGCCCACCCTTGCTTTAGTGCTCACAGCACCCCTATAAGTTAGCGTAGCATTATCATCCTGTTTCTCACAGAGGAGAAGACTGAGGCCCAGAGAGGCGAAGTCATTTATCCAAGGTCACACAGCTATTATGAGGTAGACCTGAGATTCACTCCCAAGCAGTCTGGCTCTGGAGCCAGCGCTCTTAACCACTTTGGGAAAGAACCTGGATCCCCGATGACATAGTTGAGATGCTGAGTCAGCCAGCCCTAACCCTGCCTCACCTTGGGACTTCCAGGTGTCAGAGGTATCTGACATTACTGTCTGACTGAAGCCGTGACTGCCTTTCTGTTCTTTGCAGGTGAGAGCATCCCAGCTGATGCCGTGAGAGAGCACCTTTAGAAAGGTGAAAACAGGAAGAAAAAAGTGAGCTATCACCTTCTTGGACCAACTGCTTTGTGTCCCTGCTCAGGAGAATAAAAGCTTTCTCTCTCTTCAGACACAAGTCTCCACAAGTTCTCCCTTTTACAAGGGATTATGAGGAAATCCTATTTTAGAATTGCTGCTGCTTTTGGCAATCCGCAATATTAGCCTGATGAGGAATTACGCTCACTAATAAAATATCGAGAGTTGGGTTGAGTCTAATTGTCACAAATGCCAGTAGTAATAGCCTGTCGCCGGACTGTGGTGCCGGCGCATCCCTCGCTTGGCTACAGCCCATGTGGAAAATCAATTTCCTCTAAATGTTTGAAGAATGGCCTAGAAAGACCTGATTTCCTTTCCCTCTGCTGGAGTCAATCTGGAGACAGCGAGCCTATAAAATGAATGAAAATAGCTAAGGTTGCAAGATGCAGGGGGGAACGCCAAGCTGAGCAACGCCTGATCCCAAGCTCTAAGTTCCAGCTCTTTTGTCCTAAGGCCGGAGACGATACACGCGCGTACCCCAAGTTGACATGCTCGTAAGAAGTCACAGAACAGAAAGGATTTGACTTCAACTCAGCAGTTTTGCTTCTAGGAATCTCTCCCACAGAAAAACTCCCACGAGGATGCAAGAACATATGAGCAGGGTGTTCCTTGCAACCCGCTTGGTGAGGGTGAAAAATTGGAGGCGAGATAATTGTCTGACAAGAAGAGACTGGCCCTGGCAGAGTGGCTCCGTTGCTTGGAGCATCATCCCCTATACCAAAAAGATGGTGGGTTTGATTCCTGGTCAGAACACATGCCTAGGTTGCAGGTTCAATCCCTGGTCGGGGCATGTACAGAAGGCACCTGATCCGTGTTTTTCTCTCTCTCTACCTCTCTTGCCCTTCCTCTCTAAAAAATCAACAAACATAAACAAATAATAATAATTTAACACACACACACAAATAAATATCAACAAACATATCCTCAGGTGAGGATTAAAAAAATAAAAAAGGAGACTGGTTAAATAAACGATGATGCATCCATGCTCCGTAGCCATGAAGAAAAAAGAGGTAAATCTGTATTCATATGGAAAGATTTTTGTGATGTGGCCCTGAGTGCAAAGAAAGCCAGCTGCAGATTAATGTACAGGGTGTCCCAAAAGTGTATACACACCTTGAATAATTATTCATTCCAATGAGTTAAATCTGAAAAGAAACATCGTTTGAGCTAGCTGCTGTTAAAGTGTATATACATTTTTTTGGGACACCTTGTATCTAAGTTCATTTTTATAAACGAAAATTCCTTCGACAATGATATTTGTATATAAATAGAGAAGGGTCTGAAAGAATATACACCAAGTTGTAGACAGTGGTGGCTAAACTAGGGATGGGGATGGTGCAGGTGACAGGGAAGGAGGGAGGGAGGAAGAGTGAGGGAGGGAGAGGGAGAGAGAAAGAGAGAGATTTGTTGTTTCACTTATTTATTTATTTATTCACCCAAGGTTATTTTTTCCATTGATTTTTAGAGAGAGTGAAGGGGGGGGGGGGGGAGAGAGAGAAACATCAAAGTGAGAGAGACACATTGATTGGTTGCTTCCACAGGAGCTAAGCCCAGATCAGGGCCAGGGATCAAGCCTACATGCCCTTGACCGGAATCAAACCCATGACCCTTCAGTCTGCAGGCCGACACTCTAACCATTGAGCAAACTGGCTAGGGCTGTTTCACTTATTTATGTGTTCATTGGTTTGCTTCTTGTATATGCTCAGACTGGAGATCGAACCCACAACCTTCGTGCATCGGGATGAGGCTCTAACCAACTCAGCTACCTGGCCAGGGCCTGGGAAGGGCTGCGTTTTAAATGGTGTGATTTCCATAAGCCCCACTGAGAAGGTGACATTTGAACAAAGGCATGTGGCTACGTGGGAGGAAGAGGAACAGGTCGTGCAAGGGCCCTGAGGCCAGAATGTCCTGCCAGGTTCCCAGAAAGACAAGGAGACCAGTGCGCCTGGACCAGAGTGCACGCGAGGGAGAACGGAGCAGCTGATTTTGTGGGCCATGGCGAGGTCGTTAGGTTTTAGCCTGAGAGGAATGAGCCCGTCTAGGCTTTTGACCTGAGCTGACTTCCACTTCCAAAGCATCATTCAATCTGCTGCGTTGAAAATAGACCCCAGACAGACAAGAGCAGCGGCAGGGAGGCCAATTAGAAGCAGACTGCAGTGATCCAGGTGAGGGGAGCCGGGGCTGGGGCCTCGGTGGGAGCATGGAGGTGGTGAGAAATGTTTGGGTTCTGAATACATTCTGAAGGTAGAGCCAACACAACTTCCTGTGGGGAGGATTAAATAAGATAATGCAGGCGAAGCTCTTATCACAGAGCTGCATGTAGTTAGTACAAAATAATGGCAGCCACGATTATTATCAAGGTGGGCATGGCGTGTTCCCCTGCAGGGGCTGAGCAGCAGCTGAAAAGCAAGTGAGCGAGAGGGAAGCTATTAAGGTTCCCGTGTGATTTGCAGTGAGTTATAAGGCCACCAAAGGTAACGAGGCTTTAGCACAATGGAGACCGGGGCTGCTGGGCCTTCCGAGAGCTGGGAAGCACTGCAGTCTAACTCTACTAAGTGAGACCAAAAGAGGTTTTAGGGCCAAGTGTTTGTTTTGTTTTTAATAACTCTTTATTATTGAAAGTATTACACAGGTCCCCTTTTCCCCCTCCCTTCACCCCCTCCTGCCCTAGGCCCTCACTGCCCCATATATGCACGGCCTCATCTGTGTCCAAGAGGGCCAAATTTTTGTTAATTAATGGTGAAAGCTTCTTTCTCATGTTCTCATAGTGTATGAAAAGCAACCTCAGTTGGGAAAACATTTGTTTCTAGGTTCCCTGGTTTGGGAAATATTTACTGGTGATACTATCTCAGCCCTGATATTTATTTATTATTTTTATAAATGTTTTTATTGATTTTTTGAGGGAGAGAGAGAGAGAGATCGATCTGAGAGAGAAACATCAATTGGGTGCCTCTTGCATGCTCCCTACTGGGGATGGAGCCCACAACCCAGGCACGTGCCCTGACCGGAATGAAACCAGCAACCTCTTGGTGCACAGGATGGCACCCAACAAACTGAGCCACACCGGCCAGGGCCTCAGCCCCGATACTTATTGGGGGTTCTTGATGGAACGGCTACTCCAGCAGAATTCCTTTCAGGAAGAAGAACCCATCGCCAAGAGACAATTGGATTCCTTTTCATCTCCTCTTCGTTCTCTTTGCTCCAAATTCCAGAGAGGAGACAAGAGGTCGCTTCCGAGGCTGAAAGAGATGGATTTTTCCAGGGGCATGCCAACGTGGCTCCTCCCGCCTGCCTCCGACAGCCCTCTGCCAAGGCCTTCCCCTCGGACATCTGGCCCCAGCAGGGGGAAACGGGGGCCAAGGCACTGATCCGGGCTCTGACGTCCGCAAAGGAAGGCTGCCTTCATTCATCCTCAGTGCAAATTAAAGCCCTCCCACCCCTCTCTCTCCTCCTTCTATCACCTGTGTTTCTAGAGCTGCCAGAGGCCTCGCTTTCCTTTTGTTTCCATTTAGCTCTGGATTAAGGTGTGGTTTTTTTGTACAGTTAATTAGAAGATAATAATGCCGGCGTGCTTATTGTTAATTGTTTGTATCTGTACTTGATACCTAGCAGTCTGCTAAGGTCTCAAGAGCGAATATTTGGCTTGTCACATGCGTTAGTCATTGTAATTAATTGAGCCCATCCACATTTACGGGTGCTCTGGGTAGAGTTAGAGGAACAGCGGCAAATGTGAAAGTCTCCCCGCCTTGCACTTATTCCTAGAAAGAGAACTTTGGGGGATCGAATCCTTCCTGTGACATTGACTCTACCTGACCAGCTTCTTTTCCCATTCCTCCCAAGAGGGTCTTCTCTGTAGGACCCTCTGTATCCTCTCTCTCTCTCTCGTTCTCTCTCTCTCTCTCTCTCTCTCTCTCCTCTCCTCCCTCCCTCCCTCAGCTCCCTGTTAATTACCTTTGTACCACTGGGCCCAGCGGCATTGTTGGTGGGTCCTAGGGCAAAATAAAAACGTGAGTCCCCTCGTTCAAGATTTAAGACTCTCGCCCTAGTCGGTTTGGCTCAGTGGACAGAGCGTCGGTCCAGGTTCCATTCTGGTCAAGGCCATGTACCTGGGTTGCAGGCTCAATCCCCAGCCCCGGTTGGGGCACGTGTGGGAGACAACCAATCGATGGGTCTCTCTCATGTTTCTCTCTCTCTGTTTCTCCCATTCCTTTCTACTCCCTCTAAAAATCAATGGGAAAATATCCTTATTATTTTTTTTATCTCTCTCTCTCTCTCTTTTTTTTTTTCTTTTGGTTAACCCTCTCCCAACCTCCGACCACAGAGGCCGCAGGCCCAGGAAGCCAGCTCTGCGTACCTTTGATCACCTCCTCCCGTTCTCCAAAAGGCGTCTTTCCCTCCAGGATGTCTCCAGCTCTCTCCCGCCCCCCCCCCCCCCCGCCCCCTCCACAGCTAGAACACCATGTGGCACCCAAGAGGGGTTCGAGACTCGAGCCAAAGGATTTTCCAAGCACAAGCTTGAAAATTGCCAAGTGTAACCATGCAACTCCCTTGCTTAGAATCCGGTGGACGGAACAGAGGGAACTTTCTGGAGGAACAGAAATGTTCTATATTGACGGGGGTGGGGGTGGGGGGGCAGGGGGGGTGTCATGTAGGGGTAAACATTTGTCAACACTCACCAAACTGTAGGTGTTAGACACCGTGCATGCCCACACATCAGTAAAGCATGGCATGGCTGAAAAACCCTCCACAGCACCCTCAGGATAACGTCTCTCCCTTGTCACATGTCACACAAGGTCCTTTCCCAGAGCCCACTCTTAGTCTTCCAGTCTCACCTCCAGCACTTCTGTGGCTCCCTAGTTCCAGCCCTGCTGGCTGCCAGCATGCCCCATACCCTCCTGCCCCTCACTCAGCTGCTCTCTGGCCCAGGAGTGAAAATTCAAATACCTAACACCCAGTACAGCATCACAGCACCAACCAAGGAGGGCTGAGGGGCTGGAGTGGAGCCCAGCCCTGGAGCTTCCTGCTGGCCCAGATGTTAACCTTTTAGTCTCTGCATCCTGGGGAAGTGGACAGAATCCCAGGTGAGAGAGGGTGGGGAGAGGCCCACTGGTGGGTCCTTGGAGATTAACCAATCAATATGGAGGTAATCTATATATATAAAAGCCAAGCGACTGGAACGAGGCCACCACCGAAATGACCAGAACGACTGGTCACTATGACACACACTGCAGCGGCCAACCAGCCTGATCGGGCCCCGATTGACCCCCTCAACCACCTATGGCCCCTCCCCCCCCCAGCCTGCCTCCCGATTGGCCCCCCACCCCGATTGGGGGTGGGGCTGGCTGGCCAACCACCCGCAGCCCTTCCCTCTGGCTGTGGCTCCTCCCCTGGCCAGCCCCACCTGGATCAGGCCCCCTCCTTCCGCTCCCCCTCTCCCCTGCTGGCCTGGCCCATTCTGCCCCCATCGGGTCAGGCTGGCCAGACCCCACCCGTGCATGAATTCATGCACTGGGCCTCTAGTCAAATATATACCCAGCATGGCCACAGTAGTACATGCCTGCTGAACCCACTGCCTAAAATGCAGGCCAGCCCTTCCTTGTCTGAGTGACATCTCCCTCCTCCACCTTCAAATCTCAATCCCAGGGTCTACTCCCGGATTTTCTCTTCTCTCCTGGTCTCCCCTTTTGTATCTCTATAATAGCATTTGCCACGCTGTCCTAGATTAACTGATACACCTTCCCGTCTTCTCTGTCTCTTTAAGGCGGATATATGACCTCCTGTACTGAGTCCAGCAAAGAGCTTGGTGCACACCTAAAAGGGAAGGGATTTTCTTGTTGGCTTCCCACATGTGATACAGACACAGATGGACGTGCGTGGATGGACGGATGGACGGATGGATGGATGGATGGATGGATGAATGGATGTATGAATGAATGAATGTGTAAACAAGTAATTTAGTGCATTTTCCCTTTCTTTTATCTAACAGATGATGCAGATTCTTGGAACATGGGTTTAGACAGACAATGTTACAGCAGAGATCTTGAACTCTGGACTCAGGCAGCCTGGGGAGGTCTGAGCACTTGGCAGTCAGCATATCCAGGCAAGTGCCTTGACTTCCCTGAGCGTCAGATCTGACTTCACAGGGTTGTTGAGAAGCTCAAACGAGACAATACTTAGCCATCTGTGGCTCCAGCTGAAAAAGAAATGGATCTTGTTCACTGGGAAGCCCGAATGAGTAGAGCCCTGTGGTCACAAGACAGCAGGACAGGAAGTCACTTGCCATTCGTGGCCTTTCACCATCTACCGGGTCTCCTGGGCCAGATGATTGCACAACAAAAGTGAAAACTTCCCTGCAATAATATAACCATTGGCAGATGTTACTGAACTGAAATCCGGAAGATAATAAAAATGGGCATTTTTTTTACTTGCCTCCAACTTCCTGTTTCTCTGCTGGAATTTCAGCCGAGAGAGAGAGAGAGAGAGAGAGAGAGAGAGAGAGAGAGAGAGAGAGAAGGCGGGGGGGGGGGGAGAAGATAGGCAGGGGGGTTGGTCTCCTAGAGAAACCCACTTGGTGATTGCCTTCCCGATCAAAATGCCTACTTTTCAGCCTTTCTGGACTTTCTGCCCAAGAATAAGTCTTGGCTATTCTTGCGCAGAAATGGTCCCCTTGCCCCACACCTCCACTCCTTCTAAACCATGGCCTCCCAACGAAATCCTAAATTTCCAAGGAATGTCAGCTTTGCATCCGGCCCACGAACTAGGGCCCCAGAGTCAGACACCCTGGGCTCCAATCCCACCCTCACCAGTTCCTGGCTGTGAGGGCTTGCACAAGGCTTTAAGCTCTCACATTTCACTTTCCAGCCTTGTCCGGCAATGACAAAATAGTGTCTGCATCTCAGAGTATCTGCGGGGACTAAATCACGTGACTGAGTGGCAGATCTTGATGGGAGTTCATGAAATTCTGGTTGTTATTGCCCGCATTGTTCTAAGAAGAGGATAGGAGATGGCAGAAATATTTTTAAATTTTATAATAAGGCCGGCAGTCCTACCTGCAAATCAGAAAGACTTTCATTGGATAAGTCGCCAGGCCCCCTGAGGAAAGATCCAGAGTCAAATCGCTGGTTGTAATGACGTCAAGGATCTCATGAGATGAGGTCACCCTGGATTAGAGTGGGACCTAAGTCCCATATAAGTGTCCTTATAAGAGAAGAGAAGGGGAGATGACTGGCACATGGCAGGGCAGTCTCAGAGGCAGAGACTGGAGGGATGCAACCACAAGCCAAGGAAGCTGGCGGCCACCAGAAGCCAGAGGAGACAAGGAAGGAGCGCCACCCCCCCCACCCCCCCCCGCCAGAGCCTTCGGAGGGAGCACAGCCCTTGGTTTCAGCCAGGTCTCCAGGACTGTGTGAGAATACATCTCTGGGTTTTTGTAAAGCCCCCCAATTTGTGACCATTTGGTACAGCCACCCCAGAAAACGAACATATCCCATGGCATCTTCAATGGGGAATGCGACCACTTGCCTCCACGGGATAGTTCTGAAGATGAAGAAGATGATGCGGCAGGTTTCCTGCCTTAAACTGTTTTGGTAGCAGCCAGCACAGGGCCTATACCACCTGATCGTTAAGAGCAGACTGACTTGGGTTCAAATCCCAGCCTCCTTTGTAAGGCTGTGCAATCTTGGACAAGTGACTCAACCTCTCTGAACTTCAGTTTCTTCATCTATAAAGTAGGAGTAGCAATACGCCTAGGTCCTGAGATAATGGGATGATTCAGAAGATATGTCTGATGGGCCTGATATGCAGAAAATGCTTGGTGAACGGCTGCCGGAATGACTCTTCGGGGCAAATCCATCTAGCTTCGCAGACCTGTGGCAAGATGCCCATGCGGTTATGGAGTGGCCTGTGGCTGTGGGGGATCCACAAAGCTCAATGGCTGGCTAGCACTGCTCTTTTCCTTCTAAAGGAAAGTCCTGGCTGTCTCGAGGTGCCTTGTGAAATAGCCAGGCATTCCGGGCAGCCGCTCCATTGTTCCTGGCTGATGCCAATGGTGATAGAAAGCCGTGCGAGGCAGCCCCCAGGCATCACCCCGTGTCTGCCACGAACCTTCTCCAGGCAGTGACTTCTAACCAGGCCGTGTGGCTCCATGGCCGGTCCTGCTCCTCTTCCCGAGAGTGTCTGTGTTCAGAAGGCTCCACCGCCCATGACCCTCCTACTTACCGCCTAGAAGGGGCACATCCTTTCCACTCTGTGAAAGGACACTTTTCCAATGAGACCGGATCATATTTCAAACTGCATCGCCAAGGTATCAGGAGCCAGTAAAAGGGGGCATTTAACACCGTATTTATTTTGACTGGCAAAACAGGTCACGGCTGTAAAAGAAACAGCTCTTGAGAGCGAGGGAGGCAGCCTGGCCGGCTCTGGGCTCACTCTTTTCTACCCACACACACGCTGTTTAAAGCATTCCAGGGCTGCTGCCAACTTTCCTGGCAGAGCTCTTATTTCTTTACATGTATGTTGCATTCCATCTGTTTAATGTGCGCTCTGTGCCATTCGTGGATTTTGGCAGGGCCTGGCGAGGTGGCATGGCATGCTCAGGCTTGTTCTAAGCAAAACAGGGCAGGAGGTGGAGGGGGCCGGGAGGCCGGGGCAGGAGTCTTGTTTCGCTTTGGCTCAGGGGGGCCTGGCGTTGCAGAGACCAGAGGGCCATCGCTTGGCAGTTTTGCTCCAGATGCGGCTGAGTCCCATGCACGCCACTCCTGTGGTTCACCCTACACGAGGGGGCCGGTGGGTGAGGCGGTGCTGCTTCTGACACACGGCCAGGAAGAGAAAGGGGATGGAGAAAGGTAACCGTGGGGAAACCCACTCCCCCTCATGACTCTGGGGTTTCCCTGGAACCATTCTGAGGCCTTGAAGGCCAAAAAAATGCCAACATCCAGATCCGATCGATAGCCCCCAGGCCTCTAGAAAACAGAAAGGGAGCTTGAGGCTATTCTCAAGAACCACTCAATGCTGGGTGGGAGAAGCTGAGGCGACCTGCTGTGCTTGGAATCTTGTTTCACCCTCTTGGAAAGCTGGTTTCTGCGCCCCAAAACCTCTGGTGAGACCCAGTTTAAAAATGAAAAGGTGCCAGCCCGGTGGGGGAGAAACAAAGCCCTCGATGCCCTGCCCGGTTTTGCTCAGCGGTCAGAGTGTCGGCCTTCGGACCGAAGGGCTGCAGGTTGATTTCGGTCAAGGGCACGTACCTCGGTTGCAGGCTCAATCCTCGCCCCGGCCGGGGTGTGTGCAGGAGGCAACCAATCCATGTGTGTCTCTCACATCGATGTTTCTCTCTCTCTGCCTCTCCCCCTCCCTTCCACTCTGAAAATCAATGGGAAAATATCCTTGGGTGAGGATTAACAACAAAACAAAACACACATAAAAAAAAAAAAACAAAGCCTCTAGACACTATTGTTGGGTGTCGGGTGGCCCAAACCACGGCATGGCTTGATTCAAATGTTCGCTTTTCCTCTGGTTCCTATTGAGCAGAGCTCTTTGAAATGAGGAAATGGAACACTCCGGACAGAGGAAGGAAGATGCCAGGGTTAAAAAGTGCATAAGCGTTCTCACCGTAGAAAAACGTCTGCAGCCACATTTTTTCTTTGCCCCGTCCAGCCTGGAGTGTGAACAGAATCCCCCTGTTAAGAAGTGGAATTACTCACCTGAATGGGGAGAGATGACATGGCACAGGGAAAAATAAGCTCTGGGCTCCTAATGAGAAACAGCCCATGTGGGAGAAAACGAGTGCGCATTGTGTAATCCGGGTTGGCCGGCTGCGAGGGGCGGGGAAGGGGGGTAGGCGGGGGGGGGGGGGGGGGGGGGAGGAAGGGCCCAGCAGGAACATGTTTCAGATGGGACTCGAGGTCCTGGAGCCCATCCTGACCCTCTGGGTTGGAATTTCTGACTCTCTTCTCCGCCTTGACTCAGAATAGGAAACCGTATCCTGACCGCGTGTTGCTTTTTATAGAATTAAACTTTCTTGCCAACTTCCTCCAGAGATCATCCCTCATCGGCTCTAAACGATACGCCAATCATCAGCTGGGAGTGAGGGGAGCGCTGACCTGTGTGCCCCAAACACAACCGAGGCCCAGAGCACAAGACAGACAGCGGGGACGGCGTCTGGCGCGGGTACCTGGCCTGGTAAGTACGACGTGTTCATACAGGTTGGGAAACTGTCTGGCTCATCTTTGTACTTTCTCTCTCTCTCTCTCTCCCACTTCTTCTAACTTGGATCTCATCGTTCGGCGGTGACGCTGGCCAAGTTCACGTTTGCCAGTTACCGAGTGGATAATGGATGGTTTGTGAGATTAGTAATATGCGAAGGATGAGGAGCGGGGCAGCCAAGTGCATCCCGTCTGTGCGATAAAATGACTTCCCTTGATCCCCACACAGCCCGAGAGACTAGCCCCGTGTGGACAGAAATCAACAAGGACAAGAACAGAATGACTTCATGGCCATTCGTTCTGTCACCATCCTTGCACTGGTAACAACCCCCACTCCCACCCCCGCCCGGGACCCCCCTTACCCTGGCAGTCAGTTAGCAGGGGTCATTTCTTGTGTGTAAGGTATCCTGGAGCTTGGAAGCCCAGAGGGGACATGAATAGGATGCAAAGGGCTCAGCAGTCCCTCATTGAAGCTGGGTTTTGTTTTCAATGCTTCGAGGACGGGAACAGTGGAGCTGGAAGCTGCTTGTAATTGGGAGCCGTCTCCTGCCAGGTCCTCGCAGCTTTAAGGGATATCCAGTTTTAGGTTTACAGTACTACATTCTGGCTCGTTGAAATCGCATCTAAACGTTGCCAGAATGTGTCATAAACTTACAAAATCTGTACAAAAATATACCGACATGATGGTTCTGCAGCCTTAAGTCAGAGGGGTCGGGAGCAGCGTGTCTCAGAAGCATTGATCTTGCGCCGTCTCACCAGGGATGTGGGTCACCTGGGGCAATTACCATTCATGGGATTCCGACCCTGGTCTGACTAGTTGGCTCAGCTGCTTAGAACACCAGGTGAAAGGGCCGAGGAGTCGGCCTCACCCTGTGCCCTGGCCACCAATGGCATCCCTACCTGTGCCACACCGGGCAAGGGCCTGGGGATCAAGCCCAGTGAACCATGCCCACTTGCTCCTGGAAAAAAGTCCCACGTGCCCTGCTCACCTGGCCGGGCTCAGCTCCACTTACCTTTTGCTCATTGGGCTCTAGACACAAAGCCTCTCGTTTCGGATCCTCCGGCTGGCCAGTTCCCTCCTGCCGCTGAGCCTTTGCACATGCTATTCCCCCTGCTAGGAAGCCTCTTCTCCAGGCTGGCTTCTGCTCCTCTTCCAGCCTGCCGTTTGCAGGCGGATTGTTCACGGGAGCCTGACCTCTGTAGCTGTCTTCGTCCACTTGGGCCGCTATAACAAAAACATCAGAGATTGGGTGACTTAAATGACACAGTTTTCCCTCACAGTTCTGGAGTCTGGGAAGTCCAACGTCAAGGCACTGGCAGATTTGGTGTCTGGTGAGAGCCCTGTTCTTAGACAGTGCCTTCTCTGTGTCCTCACGTGGAGCTCTCCCCGGTCCCTTTTATAAGGGCACTAATCCCATTCACAAGGGGTCCACCCTCAAGACCTAATCACCTCCCAGAGGTCCCATCTCCTAATACCATCACCTTGGGGGTTAAGATTTCCATAGGCGAATTAAGGGAGCCACAGAATTCAGCCCACAGAAGCAGCACTTAGGAAAATGATCACTTAAGCTTCTGCTTCTCAAATGGCAATGTGCACACGAATCCCCTGGAGATCGCGTTCAAGTGCAGGTTCTGACTCGGCAGGTCTAGGGCGGGGCCTGGGACTCTGCATCTCTAACAAGCTCCCAGGTGAAGCCGATGCCAAAAGTCCATGGACCACACACCCTGAGGCCATGGCACCAACCTTTCTCAATGAGGGTCCCAAGAGAGGAAAAAGTCTGACAGAAAATGAGCTGGGCTGCCATTTCCTCCGTTCTCCTAAAGATGGAACTTAGCTAGCACCGTTAACCAGAAGCTAATTCATTACATAGGTTAGATGCCTTAGGGCAGGATTCTCCACCTCCAGGCTGCTTACGTCAGGAGTCAGGTCATTCTTTAGGGGGGGGCCCTCCTGTGCATGCAGGATGTTGAGCAGCACCCCTAGGCTCTACCCACTAGACGCCAGGCGCACTGTCCCCCCATTGTGACAACCAAAAATGTCTCCAGATGTTGCTCAGTGTCACTGGGAACGTGGCGACAAGAGAACCACTGCCGTAGGACATTAGGGCGTCATTCTTTGCATTCCCTGCAAAGAAGGGTGGGCAGTCTAAGGCAGTGTTTTCTTTCCTTTCTGAAAAAAAAATTATTTATTTCAGAGAGGAAGAGAGAAATAGAACCATCAATGATGAGAGAGAACCATTGATTGGCTGCTGGGGATCGGGTCCGAACAACCGGTCATGTGCCCTTGACCGGAATTGAACCCGCGACCCTTCAGTCCGCAGGCCAATGCTCTAGCCCCTGAGCCAAACCAGCTAGGGCTGAGGCAGTGTTTCCTTCTAGGCTATCACCCCATTGCCTAGCACAGTGCTCTCTATACGGCAGACCGTCAGTATGTATTTGAATAAATGAATGAACGAAAAGAAATGAATGAACATGAACTCCCAAATCCTGCTTGGCTGGTGGGTGAACAGAATTGCATTCACACAACCTCCAACCTTCTCCGCCCCACTCTTTCCCTCAAAAAAACACGTCAAACTTTTGGGTCAGTTGTCATCCATGGAACAATTTTTCTAAATGGAGCATTTTCCAAAAGTAAATGTCCTTTTGGGGGAAAAATGTAAAGAAAGATTCTTACTTGAGATCTTTTTTAAAAATGTCTCCAGTGACTGAAATCCTCCTACTGTAAATACCCAGAGGATTGCATTTGCTTAAACAAAATTATAAAAAAAACAACACACACAACTGCTGTTTTTAGTCTCAAGTGTAGAAAGTACTTGAAAATCATATCCCCCCTTTTTTTTTCATCTGACTGAGCAAATTATAAAATGGTAGAATTAATTTTGGTTCTAGATTGTGTTTCTAAGACTCCACCTCAGACGGAGGCCTCATGGATAAAGTAGCATCAGGGACTTATATTTTAAGAATCCCTGTCATAGTAACACCAGGAAATAAGGTGAATTCATTCAATTTTCTTGTCTCTGCATGCTCAGAGACTCATTTTCAAACCAAATTGCTGTGTAGAAAACAAAGCCTTCTCCCTCTTTTCTTCCAAATGTTTGGGCAAGTGGGATTTGGAGCACTGAAGAAGTTTCTGGAAAAGAATATGGTGATGGTGATGACATTCCAATGCTCTTCTAAGTGTATCCTTCTTTACCTAGTAGAGGCAGAAAACCTTTCCTACCTTGTATGCCTGTGCTGCCGTCAATTGATAGTGTCTGCATGTATGGCTTATGGAAAAGTGTGCTGCGATCAATTGGTAATGTCTGCCACAGGCAGAGGTGTAGAGAGTGGTGGAACAGCTGTGCGTCTGTCATTTCTGGATCCTGATATGTTTTTCTCCTCTAACACAGGTGTCCCAGGCAAAAAGAGAGTGTCAAGGAGAAGGCATAACATGTCTGACTCCATTATACTGACACACCAAGTCAGAACTTCAACTCAAGAGACTTCCCAAAACAGACATGACACAGAAACACACTGTTGGAAGAAATTTCCCTTCCTTCTGTGGACATACTGGAATAGGATGCCATCCGTGTGACTCCCTCTCGGGGTGAGTATGGCCAGGCCATGCCATTAACACCCATCCAGTCTCCTGACATTGCACGTTGTCACCGTGACATCATATCTACTGAAACAACACATCCTCCTTCCTTGGAATAAAAAGATCTTTTCAGCCCTAACCGGTTTGGCTCAGTGGATAGAGCATTGGCCTGTGGACTCAAGGGTCCCAGGTTCGATTCCTGGTCAAGAGTATGTACCTTGGTTGCGGGCACATACCCAGTGGGGAGTGTGCAGGAGGCAGCTGATCGATGTTTCTCTCTCATTGATGTTTCCTGCTCTCTATCCCTCTCCCTTCCTCTCTGTAAAAAATCAATAATAATAATCAAAAAGATCTTTTCATAAGACTTACTAAGTCTGAATAGGAATCATATTCATCATTAGTCAGTTGGCTTGCTGTCCACAGTATTTAAATGAAGGGAAAAAAGAAAAGAAAAGAAAAGAAAAGAAAAGAAAGAAAAGAAAAGAAAAAGACCAGTTTAGGATCTTCAAGACGCTGATGAATAAGTAATGATGGGGGAAAAGCAACAGTGACCATAAGAAAAAAGAAACAACTCAAAGTGAAAAAAATCCCAAAGAGACTCAACATTCAATATTCGTCTTTATTTCAAAAATAAGGAGAGGGGTGGTTAAAGAGATGAATTCACATTTGAATAGAGTCCAAATGACTTAAGAGTTATTTGTATTCTAATTTTTCAGATGGACAAGGAGGGGTACCACAGTCATGTGATACATTAGGGGTCGGAATGAAATGGGAATACTTCTTTCATTTAAAAGCGATTTTCTTGCCTTTGCGGTCCCTGAGAGTTTCCTAGCTTGTGAGCGACAACCAGCCCCCTCCTCCTTGGGCTCCTATTTCAGATCCAACCTGTTTGGGGGCGAGGGGGAGAGAATGGAGTTGGTAGTTGTGAGAGCTCCCTTTTTTAAAATCATGTGGCTACAAGGGAGGGCTTTCCACGTAGAGTTGAGAGGTCAGTAGTTTTGAATCTGAATTAGAAAGTTTGGGTAATAGTGGGATGGCAGAATCACACCTGAGTTGGATGCAGGTTTTGGAACCTCCCCCTCAGGGAAGATACCACCATGAGACCCATCACTGCTGAGTGGGGCAAAACAGGAAGTGCCAGCTTGGAAAGACAGGAAGCAGGTGGCTGAGTTCTCCTCCACCGCATCTCAAAAATAGAGCATATGGGGTGGCCCCATCAAGCAAAATTTAACTTTAGGCCCAGCAACCATTCATTGAGTACCTACTATGTGCCAGGTCCTATGCTAAGAGCTCTCACATAGGGCATCTCATTAAACCCCAGTGATAAGCAGGAACATCCTAGCAGATTCCGGCCCGCTCCCCTTCCTAAGTGTGGATTTGATAGTTACCAGCACAGGGTTTCTCAGCCTCGGCACTATTGGCATTTAGGCGGGATAATTCTTTGTTGTTGGGAACTGTCCTGTGCATTGTAGGATGTTTAAGCAGCATCCCTGGCCTCCACCCACTAGATGTCAATAGCATACCCCGCCCTAGTTACGACAACCAAAAAATGTCTCTAGACATTGCCAACTGTCCCCTAGAAGGGCAAACTTATTCCCAGTTGAGACCCTCTTCCTTCGAGACGGAATGGATTGGATGCCCAGGCAGCCACAGGTAAACATGCCTTTTGTTCCCTCCTAGGGTCTGACTCAGTGGCGCTCAGACCTGAGTGGTCCATACACAATACCGTATATACTCTACTCGACGGGCAGGAATTTTCAAGGGGAAGTTGATTCCATCCATGTTTGCCTTACGCGCTGGCATGAGAACCAACCCCTCTCTGAAGTTTAACTGCACAGGCCCCTGGGCAGCCCCGCGGTGGTCACAAAGGCCTTCCCAGCACAGAATCTGTGTCGCCCAGACTTCTTCCGTGAAGCCGATGACGCTGACCACGAGTTCTGAACACAGGGCCCGGTGCTGGGTCCCCTCACTGCATCCTCAGGCCGACACTGGGAGGTAGGCACTCTGACCGCCCCCTTTTGTGAGGAGACACTGAGGATCACCCAGGTTAAAAAACTTGCCGTCAATCACACAGCCAGTCAATGGTGGGACCCATTGGATACCAAGCTGTCTTGCTTTTCAATAGAAAATATGCACAGTGAACATTCAATAACTATTAGCAACTGTTTACTAGTGGGAAACAAATCTGTCTAATTTGATCATGAACTGTTATTCAAAATTGTTTCCCTGAATCAAACAAGACTGATGGAATTGGCCAATCCTCCCAACACCACGGCTAGCGAGGATGCAGATATTCAGGAAGTATATGTACATATACCCCTAAGTGTGTTTCTCTTCCAAAACACAAAACAGAAGCTACCCAAACGTCATTAACTGTCAAAACAAGGCAGATCATTTCATTTGAAGCTTCAAAGAAGACTGGAGTGTTGGCAGGTCCTAAAAATAATCACAATCTTACTTGCCACATCCCAGTATTGTTGCACATTTGCTACTACATACATTTCCCGACGTGCGTGGGTGCTTCTTGAGGTCAGGGACTGCCTTACTCATCATCACTAGACCCTACTCCATTGAGTTAGTGGGTAAGACATGAATGTACTTCCTAGAACCTAACACTTAGGCACACTTTGTCTCCATTCTCAGTAACTGTGCAGGGTCTATATTGTTTATATCCTTTCTCATAGGAAGAGACTGAAGCTGAAGAAGATAAAGTGAATGGCCCAAGGTCACCCCTTGGTAAACTCTGGGTCCAGGCTGCCAACTCAGGTCTCATGCTTTGAGCCCCAGATCTCATGCTTTTCACCCTAAGGGCTTCCAAAGTAAAGGTGTGTTGGGAACCTCAAGTGCTAGATTTGGCCTTGATGTCTAACATTTCTGAACTCTCTTACTGCTAAGCAAATTAAATATAGGAATATTGCATCCCACAAGCCTTTAATGTACAAGGACTCAGCCACCTATGCTTGGGGAGAGAGGGGGACAGTGTGATGAGTATAGGTAGCTCCCATAGCAGGCTACGGGATGTGTGCATGTCCAGGGTGAGTTTTGGGTGGGACGTGAGGTTGGCTATACCTTGTCAGGCTCAGCAATCTCTAACCTCTCCTCATATGTGGCCTTGGCTGCCCTGAGTGGCAGTCCAGTGTTTATAAATGTTTTTAAAGTGTTTAAGGACTGTCATTTCTCATACAATCTGTCCCCTAAATACAAGAAACACACTTCATTGGTTCTCAACCAGAGAATAATGTGGGATTCTGGCTGGTCAGAACCTAATGTATCGAGAGATGGTCTATGATGACCAATGTGGCTGCTTTCTAAGGGATTTTTGAGGGATATATGTGACTATCACCAAATATGCTGATTTTTGATCCTAAGATATACCTAAGAATTATTGGGAAAACATCAAAATCAGACCTTAATTTATGAAGTCATAAATTAAAATAAGAAAGAAAAACAACTTTGACTTATTATTTTTTTGGAGTGCTAGGCATGGTTTTATGAAATTGATCTATATTAATTCATTTAATCATCATAACTTGCCTATGTGCTAACTTGCCCAAGGACATAACTAGGGAGTGGTAGAACCAGGAGTTGAACCCAGGTAGATGGGGCCCCTCTACACTAAACCACATTCTTTTTAAAAAATATATATTTTATTGATTTTTTAGAGAGGAAGGGAGAGGGATAGAGAGTTAGAAACATCAATGAGAGAGAAACATCGATCAGCTGCCTCCTGCATACCCCCTACTGGGGATGTGCCTACAACCAGGGTACATGCCCTTGACTGGAATCAAACCTGGGACCTTTCAGTCCACAGGCCGACGCTCTATCCACTGAGCCAAACCAGTTAGGGCTAAACCACATTCTTACCTCCCCAACCAGGTGGGAATCCTCAGGAGACTTGGAGTAGAGGTCCTCATCCTTCCATCTCCCCAGACCTGACCCTGTCCTGTTACCACCGGGAAGTCAACAAAGACTTGTTTTGATGTGACTCAACCTCTTAGATTGTTGACAGTCCTTTACAATTTTTTGACAAGGGAAAAAGGAACAGTTCAACATTTGAGGCAATCTATGGCTTGGTAAACACACCAAAAGGAGTGGGAACAGGGTGATAACGTGAAATAGACATGGCTTCACTGTTATCTGCAGAGGGTGTTAGAATGCATAACAGTGGCCACTCTCCATGGAAAACACAACCTCTGTGCAATGTTTTGTTTGTGTTATTGTTTATTCGTGTGAAAAGATTACAAACGAAAAGTTAAATATTATAGTGAGAACTCTATTAATTGAGCCAGGCGTTGAATGCAGGCCTGTATTTGTCCCAACTCTGAAAAATGCTTTGTGAAGCCCAATTCTTTCAGGCATGTCAGCAGGGGAAGGGCTTAGCCTACTCAAGACCATTGTTTTCAAGCAAGCTGACAACCGCTTTGCACTTTGCCAGGGTTCCTTTAATGAGCTCATTACAAAGGGCTCTGAGGTGTCTTCTGCAGCCAGTCCTGGAGGAGCTCTGCTTAGGAAACACTGAAGGAGTCCTTAGCACCTGAAATACCAGGAACACTGTAAACTCTTAAAACGCATAACGCGATGAATTTATCTGCCAACTTCAGACTGATCTTCTGTAACCGGCAGGTCTTTTTCGGTGGCAAGCAACAGAAAAACGACTTCAATTCGCTGAAACAGGAAGGAGTACTTGCTAGTGTTCAGCATGGCTGACTCCCTATGCCTAAAGGACATCAGCGGGATTCTGACTTTGCCCATTTCCTGTTTTTTTTTCCTTGGTGTTCGCTCCCTTCTCAAGCAGGCTTTCCCTAAATGGTGTTAAAACTGTTCCTGGCACTTTCAGCCTTACATTCTACCAGCTTAGCATCCCAGTCTAAAGAGAGGACCTATTTCTGAGTAGTTCCAGCAAAAATATCCCAGGGCTGTCTCTGATTGGCCCAGCTTGGGTCACATGCTCATCCTTGAGCCAATCCCAGTGGCCAGAGCAATGCAGCACTCTCATTAGTCAGGTCTGAGTCACGCCTTTCTTTAAAACTCAGATGTGAGCAGGCCCACTTGAACCACAAGGATCAAGAGGGAGGAGCATTTCCCCAGAGAACTATCCAGATTCTGATGCCAGACAATGGGGGCAGGGAGGAAGGGGTGGTGGATGCTGAAGAGGCAAAGCCAATGGAAGTCCTTGGAACCTTCTCTCTGAATTATCTCCAACAAGTAAAGTGTTACTAAGCAGAAGAACTTCTTGTGGTTTACAAGCATAATTTAGAAATTTGCTTAGATATCTGAGGTTTAAAACATGGCCTGTTTTGGCTACAACATTTTGGAAATATTTTCTGCAAATTGCACTCACCCACATGGCTTGAAGCTTTGGGATTTTTCTTTCTTTCTTTCTATCTTTCTTTCTCTTTATTTTTTAATTTTTTTTTATTCTTGGAACAAGTCCTTAAGAAAAAGAGGAACAGAAATGCCACAGAATGATTCGAAACAGACGACTCTGAGAGCAGTGGAGATGGCAAATTAGCACAGTTGAGATTCCTTCTGTCCTGATGACATTTCTTCGGCCTCTCCTTTTTTTATGTTAATGACGGTGTTCCTAATTACAAAAGCAATACCTGCCCAGTTCAGAAAGAACTGAATGCATACGAAAGTACTACACACAAACTCATGCACGCACACACATGCACATGCTCGCGCACACTTGTATACGCACACACACTATGGCCCACCATTTTAGTTAGAAACATCTATTTAATGAGTACCATGCCCTAGGTCTTGTCCAGGCACCACCCTAGCCCCATTTCACAGATGAGGAAGCTGAGGTTTACAGCATCCAAGTTGATAAGCTGAGGTTTACAGCATCCAAGTTGATAAGTGGAGGACTTAGGAATTCAACTCGTGTCTTTCTGCCCTCAAAGCCCATGTCCTTATCCATTCTGTTATTTCTCCAAAATTAACCTTACAAAAATGGCAGATTAGCCATAATGTTTTATCACCTGCTTTTTTTATATACCACGTTTTCCCATGCCATTCCGTATACTGCTATGTAACTTCCTTGGACTGTATTGAACCATCATTGACTCAACAAATCCCCATGTGCTGGACATTGAGGTTACTGCTAACGTTTTGGTATTATATTAATGCTCCAGTGAACCACCGTGGGGGAACATTTTCACATACATCTCTGATTATATCCTTAGGAAAATTCCTAGAATTGCTGGATCAAAAGGACTAGATATTTTTAGTGTTGACTACCTCTTACTAAATTGTTCTTCAGAAAAGCATGCCCAATGCACAATCCCACAGCGATGTCTGAATTTCTGTTTCCCCACTCTGTCCCATTCTGCCTCTTCCTCCGAGATTGCTACTCATTAGCTAATTGTGCCTCTCATTCCCTGCAATGGGGAATGGGAGCCTTTTCAAAGGACCTCACTTGACAGTATTCAAATGGTCTAAAGCAAATGCAATGGTAAGGATTGCATCACCGTTACCATCCGAAATGGGAGAGTTCATAGCCTTTCTCCCCCAGCCCATGGGACTGAATCCATAGCCTCGGCCCAGCACTCCAGCCTGTGTCATGAAGATAGCTCTGGGCCCGAGTGGGGAGTGATACGTTGGCTCAAGTAAAGGACAGCAGAAGGCTGACCCTATGATAGTGATCCTCACTTGTGACGTAAGTGGTTATGTTGACATGGAGCCTGCCCCACTAACCATCTGCTGCTCTGGGTCCTTGTGCCCTTAACCACTTTCCACGCTCCTGTCCACTCTGATCAGACTCAATCAGAATTGAAGACATAAATTGGGGTGATTTCTTGACCTGCCACCAGTCAGGACCCATGTCATAGCATCCTTCATTCAAATATTTATTGGGGACTACTGTGCATGGCCCTGGTCTAGAAAATTGGGATCTATCAGATCCTGCCCTCATTAAGCTTACAGTCTAGCAGGGAAAGATAAATAAGTAATAAGTCGTAATAAAAAAGCTAATGAGCCCAGCTGGTGTGGCTCAGTGGTTGAACATCAACCTATGAACCAGGAGGTCATGGTTCAATTCGCTGTCAGGGCACATGCCCAGGTTGCAAGCTCAATCCTCAGTGTGGGGTGTGCCGGAGGCAGCCAGCCAATGATTCTCTCTCATCATTAATGTTTCTATCCCTCTCTCCCTCTCCCTTCCTCTCTGAAATCATAAAAAAAATAAAATTATTTTTAAAAGCAAATGATCTAGTATATTAAAGGTTATAAGTGCTCCAGAGAAAAAGTAGAGCCAGGTAAGGAGGATTAGGAGGAAGTGGAGCAATGCCTGTGGTTTTAAAGAGAGCCCTCAGGGGTGGTCTCGCTGAAGAAATTTGGAGGAAGGAATGGATGCCTGGGGGAAAGGGTGTTCCAGGCAGAGTGACCATCAGTGCAAAGGCCCTTCGTGAGGAGCTGTAGAATCCAGCAGATCTGGCTTCCCCTGTCTAATTCTCCACTTCCTTTCTGGGTGAGCTTGGGAAAGTTAATTAACCTCTCTGAGCCGAAATGGAGCCAAACATGAGATCATACCCATGAAGCAGCTGGAACAGAGCTGATACTCCCTCACTATTGTTCAATGCCAGAGGTTTAGGGAATAGCTGCAAGAAAGTCCAAGGTCGCGGGGGTCAGCAGAGTGTGCCCTGTGAAGAGCTCCGGCTGCCATTTGGTAGCCCTGCCACCCTGGGCTAGTTTGTGTAACCTCAGGCTCCTTGCTTTAATGTGGGATAATAATAGCCATGATATCAGCGTCATTGTGAGGGATAAATGAGAGCATCCCCTAACGTGCTCAGGAGGTGGGCTTGGCTCTGAAGAAGCACTCACTGAATGGCGGCTATTTTTTGGCTGCCGCCATGGGGAGAGAGGCTTTCTTCTCTCCGGAGGACTGCTAAGCTGGTAGACTGTGAGCCGGGAGCTGCGGGGGCCACCTGTGGGAGGTCCTGCCTGCAAAGGAAGCCAAACCAACCCAGGCAGAGCTGAGACACAGCCAGCAAGGGGCTCCTGGGGATGTTTTTTTAAAATGTAATTTAGCCCAGCCGGTGTGGTTCAATGGTTGAGTGTTGACCTATGAACCAGGAGGTCCTGGTACAATTCCCGGTCAGGGCACAGGCCCAGGTTGCAGGCTGGATCCCCAGTGGGGGGCGTGCAGGAGGCAGCCGATCCATGATTCTCTCTCATCACTGATGTTTCTATCTCTCTCTCCCTCTCCCTTCCTCTCTCTGAAATCAATAAAAACATATTAAAAAGTAAAATAAAAGGTAACTTTAAAAATGAACGTTAAAAACGTATAGCCATGAAGTTGCACTTGACATGCGTTTAATGCATGCAAATGCCACTCCAGCTGGCGCCTTGGTCATGAGGAAGTGAGTGCCACCGGGACAGGTGAGGACTGAGCTTGTTCCTCGGTGGCTTTTGGAGCTGAGAGGGTCACAAGCCAAGCCCGAACTTCTCCCTGCAGCCGCGGTCCCCATCCCCGGGTCCCCCCTCCCCCCCCCATTCAGCACCAGGCTGCCCTTTTAAAGCCCTCCGAAATCTCACCAACCTGCACATGAACCTGCTGTCTGAAAAAAGGCTTAACAACAAAAAATCACTATGAATTATTCTCGGCTTTGAAAGAAATTTGCATTTTTTTTTTCATCGCACTAGCGCTGACAATCTAGTCATCTGTCTATGTGTAGGAGGTATTGTTGATTCATTCTATGGACAATTCCAGCTGCGCTTTGGGTCTGTAAACCCTCGCTAGGGCTCTGAGCCCAACCCCCTGACCTGGGTAGTCTGCAAGTCACAGTGGAGCAGTTCTCAGTTTGGGGCCTGCAGCCCACCCAGTGGGGCTATAGCTCACCCCTACAGGCCACAAACGGATCCCCAAAAGCCACACTCTCCCTCTGATTCCTAAGAACAAGTAACACCACACACATCCATTGATTTCCAGCTTCGTGCATGACTAAGTGCCACTTTCTAGGAAACTACTGAGTTACTGGGATTCACTAGTCAGAACTAAAATTAGGATGTTACTAGGGTTTACCACGAGCTCAGCTGCAGGGAGTCTGGCTCCTGCTGCGTGCTTGCCGACGCTGCGAAACTCCTACTGCCCAGCTCAGAGTGTGGGCGCTGGGGGTTTGACGGGAAGAAGGGTCTTTGGCCTTGTCTAAGTGAGCCGAAGGTCAAGTGAACTTGAGAGCCACTGTTCTAGGCGCTGCAAATTCTGGGGTGCTTTA
This sequence comes from Eptesicus fuscus, assembly GCF_027574615.1. Taxonomy (NCBI): domain Eukaryota; kingdom Metazoa; phylum Chordata; class Mammalia; order Chiroptera; family Vespertilionidae; genus Eptesicus; species Eptesicus fuscus. The sequence continues at coordinate 6,530,655 of NC_072495.1, read as the reverse complement.
GTCACCCACGTCTCCATTTAAATAGCCCCGACACTGCCAGCAGCCCCGACGTCAATCCTGACGACGCACATTTTAAACCACAATGAGTCACCCACACGACAGACTTTAGACAACTCGTACCCATCAACGACATGCAGATTCCAGTCCTGACCTCCAAATGCTGAAGACCTCCTTTGCACCCTTAATACATATTCATTAAGACTCTGCCATGTAGCAGGCATGTGTTAGTTCTGGGGCATGCAGTGGTAACCAAGTCTGCCAATTCCCTGCCTGCATTGAGCGTACAGTCTGCTGTCAGAAAAAGACATGACACAAGCAAAGAGGCAAAGCAATTATACAATTCTAGTGCTTATAACACACACACACACACACACACACACACACACACACACACACACACACACACACACGGCACTGCAGTAGAGAACAGCAGGAGAGGCCCCATTGAAACACAGTGGTTAAGGAGGGTGTGTTATCAGCCAGGGTTCTGAGGAGCCAAGCAACAGAAAACGATGCTGGCAATTGGTGGGAAAGATGCGGGGTGGCTCACAGAAACGATGGAAAAACTAGAAAAGGCACAGGAAGAACAGGAAGCAGAGAAACTCTGGGGGTCTAGGGAGCAAGAAGGGGTAGTGTGTCCTCAATGCCTCACATACCATTGTATCAGGGCCAGCAGTCCCCCATCCCTGGTTCATTGGGGTCATTTGTGATCTGCTGGAGAAGGAGGTGGATGGGCAGGGCACCTTGACTGACAGTTGCTCCAAGACCACATGGAGTGGGGGTAGGGGGTGAGGGGAATAAGGGTTCTATGGCAGATCACACTGGCTGGCTGAACGAATCCGCATTTCCACTGCCTTCCTTCTTCTTGCTTCCATTGTCAAGGGCAAGAAAAATGAAATTGTTGCCTTCCCAGCTTCCCTTGCAGAAAGAGGTGGCCACATGACACGGGTCTGGTCAGTGAGACAAGCTGCTGGGGGAGGAGGGGTAGGGTGGGGTAGGGGGTTGTTCTGGAAAAACCTTTGTTTTTGAATAAAAGGGACAGATGTGGCTGCTGCCACCACTTCCCACTTCTTCCTGCTTTGAACTTGGATAGAAAGCCTGGAATGGCAGCCATCAGCCTTCTTACAACCAGGAGAGAAAGCCCAAGAGAACCACAGAGACACACTCTTCTGGGTATTGCTGTGCGGCTGAACAAACTCTGGAATCACCTGAGATCTCATTTTGTGAAAAAAATAACCCCCCCTTTTTTAAGCCATTGTTTGTCAGGCACTCGACTGTTACATGCAGCCAACCACTTCTTAGGTAATTGTGGGCAACTGTATCAGCGTTCCCAACTCTTTACTCCTTCCCTACAACAGGATTATACATCCTATCAACTGCCACGTGAATTGCAGCACCCCCCAGAAGTGGTGTGGCCTCCCCGATCCCTGACAGACTTGGGCACATGACATGTTTTGGCCAATGGAACACCAGCAGATATGACTCACGTTCATATGCTAAGGCTAAACCAAAAGCATTTAAAGAGATTGTGTAATTCAGTTCTGTCCCTTGCTGTGTTCCGTCAGCCGTAAGGACAACTTGTCCCAAGTAAAGGCTGCTTCTTTGACCCAGGTCTCAGGATTAAAAATGCACGGAGCAGAGGTGTAGTAGCCGAAATGTGACAAACATGAAATAAAGGTGTATTGTTGTAAGCTGCTAAACTTGGGGTTGTTTGTTACTGTAGCAAAGCTGACTAATACACTGGAAATGACGCTGTTACAAAAAAAAAAAAAAAAAAATTGTATGGATGTTGGGTAGGCAAAATTAATGAATACTGATTCTTGAAGGCCTTCCTGAGAAAGTGACAATGAAGCCTAAAAATTAATCCGCCATGCCAAGAATCAGGTGAAGCGTATCCCAGGCCAGGAACCACATACTCAAAGATTTGAGCTGGGACAGCACTTTCAGCATTTTCTAAGAAACTGCAAGAAGACCAGCATGGCTGGCACATCCTCGTTCTTACTCCTTTCTCTGCTCCCATTCTCCGTTTCCCAATCGCTTGGCTTGGACTCACGTTTCTGGTGCCGCTGGCATCTCCTTGGACTTGTTCAACCAGCTCAGATTCACTGTCCCTGACCATCCATCATCTCTCTAAGGACTCAGCTTGTAATCACCTCTGGCTCAACCCACTCATAGCTATCTGGGGCATCCCACTTGCTTATATGCCAGCTCTGAGCCCAGGAACCAAACAGCAGCCTGGACCCATTCTGGACCCCAGCGAAACACAAGGCCAGGCAACAGACAAGGCGAGCTTTCTCCCATTCTCACTACCCAGGTTCATTTCCTGGGGCTCCAATTCGGGAGGTAGGAATGCCTCCATTTCTTAACTGGTGGCCACACACAGCTTGTTAAGGTTAATTAATGAGGCTTTATCAACTCATTTCTGATGCCTTGGTGGAGAGTTGAATTCTACACGCTGGCTGGGCAAACAGATGGGTGGGCGTGTCTTTGTGGTTCTCGGCAGTAGGTTGTACTCCTCCTGGTGGGCACTCATTGGATACCTGGTCGAAAACAGTCAACACCCGAAGCTTATTCAGCTGAATGGCATATCTGCTCCTAAATCCCATGGAACAGACTCGGTTTAAGACACTTGCCTGCACACAGGTCCCGGGGCTGAGAACCTGCCTCCATCGCAGACTTGGGAAGCTTCCCAGTGGCTCTCTGTCACTCAGGAGGCTCCCCGGTGCTCCCCTGATTCCCTGTTTTGGATTCAGAGAGGGCTGTGTCTTTACAGTAACTCCTGTCTCGCTTGGGGGAACCCCAGTGGATCTCCGTTCCTTATAACTGAAGCTGTTCAGACCTGCTCTGAATTGTGCCCACAGCTGTGTTATCTAGCAGACTCCATAGTGTGTTTATCTGGACAAGTGCTACCTCCACCTCAAGTTGATCCTTTGGGCCAGTGGTCGGCAAACTCATTAGTCAACAGAGCCAAATATCAACAGTACAACGATTGAAATTTCTTTTGAGAGCCGAAAACCAACTTCTGCGCATGGGCCACGAAGTTTCAATCGCACTGTATGTGTGCGCCCGCACGTGGTATTTTGTGGAAGAGCCACACTCCAGGGGCCAAAGAGCCTCATGTGGCTCGCGAGCCGCAGTTTGCCGACCACTGCTTTTGGCGAAGGTTTGGCTTTTTTTCACAATGGAGTCAAGGTGAGCCTACGTAGCGAGGAGCTAAGGAGGGACGAAGAAGTGGAGAGACGGGGAAGCACGAAGCTGGAGGATGACTGAGAGACGGAAGAAGCCGCTGGCTCTTCTGAACTTCACAAGCTGGGCCCGCGGGGGCCAAGTTCAGCCTTGCAGACAAACACGTTTTGTCAGGCAGGAACCATGACTTCTAAAATTTTGAGTATAAATGCTTTGGGGCAAGAATGCATTTTCTGTGCGCCATAGTCCCCACCACTCCCTATTGTTACACACCCCATAGCTTCCTTCACTTAGTCACATCAGCCAGCTGGCTTCTGTAGCCAACAGAGTTTGTCATCTGTGCTTTAGGTACAGTACTCGGTAAGAAAGGGTTAGGATCTACCATTCAGTTCAACCCCCGACCGCACAGTTGAAATCTTTCTGCCAGAGTCCCACCCTCATTCGCCTCACTCGCCTCTGTTCATCATGTTCATGCATCTCATGTGCGAACCTGCACTGAAAACAAAGGGAGCATCTCGGGTTGTTTTGGATTTGAAGGGAGATGGAGAACGAGCGCCTCTTCACCGGCTGCTGAAACCTGAAGAATAACCTCAAGCATTCCCTTTGGAGGGGGAAAAAGGTTCTAGCGGGATCCTTTCTGCCTCTGGGACCATCTGGCTTCTCCTGGGAGGAAAAGTCAAGAATGTCCCTTTAAACTAGAAGAGAGGGAAAGAAAATGCGCTGTGGGACTGCCAGGGTGGGGAAGCCGGGCCCCGCGGCAGGCCGAGGGCAAGGGGCAGTGTGTCCAGGCCTGTGAGAGTCACTCGGGCTGCCTTCGCCAGCTCAGCCTGAACTTTCGACCCCATTGTCTACTCTAATTACTGGAACCAGCAGGATTAATTCCTCGACCTACTTTCCAGTCCCTCTTGCTGCCACAGAGCGATAAGGCCTCGCTGGGCTTCTCTCTCACTCTAACGCAGCAGAAGGCGCCGAGAAGTTACCTGCAAACTCGCATTTGAACCAAAGGAGCCTCTCGCTCCTCTTTGAGCTGAACCAGGGGGTCGGGATTGCTCCTTTCCAGCTGGTTTTAGCATCCAGGTTCTCCAAAGTTACTCAACAAAGAGCAATCAAACACGGGGGTGGGGGGGGGGCGGGGAGCCCTATTTTGAGAACAATGGGATATGGAAATAAAAACAAGGTATCTCATATCGACTAAATTAGCATCAAACGTGAACTGATAATACCACATGCTGGTGAGGTTGTAAGAAGCCTATACATTCACAAGTGGCTGGTTGGCACAATTTTATAACCATATAGCGGTGTCCACCAGGGGCCATTCAAAACATCGCCCTCCATGGAGCCCGCCATCTCATGCCTGGGCAGTTATCCAAAGGAAATGGTTCAGAGGAAGGAAAAAGCTGTATACATAGAGACCTTCCCCGCAGCCCAGACACGGGACGGCACAATGACCTGTAGGCTGGCAAACCCATGGCCAACTTCAGCCCCAGGCGTGTTTTGATGCGGCCAACAAGCTAAGAATGATTTTTTTTTTAAAAAAGCATTCTTGACAGATTGTTAAAGCCAGCAAGCAAACAAAGGATATGTGAAGCTCGCTGACCCTGGAGTAAGAGAAAACTATAAAACAACATGGGGAAATGTTTACACGACATTAAGCTTCGCTGAATATAAATGGAATGTTCGCTATGATATCAACCACGTAAAAATGTGTCATGTGCTCGCAGGCAGGAAGAGAAGGCAAAAAAACAAAATCTGGTGTTTGGGAGTTATTTGAAATGATTTATTTTTCTTAAAAAAAAAAAAAGTACACAAAACTCCTTCTCATTGAAAACAACCCAGATATACTCCTGGGTAGGGAGTTTATTGTGTGAAAGCCACATTCCTAGGAGGGAGTACTATGCAGCCATTAAAAAGAGTGCGGTGGGTCTGCATTAGCTGAGATGGGAAGATGCTCGTGACATGCTGGCAGGTGGAGAGGCACCTTATGATAAAACAGCCTGCCCGGGGTGTCCTCCTTCCCACAAGCTGAATTATATCTCAGTGTTGCTGTTTAAAAACTGCATTCGTGGCTACTGAAATTTGAATTGTATGTAATTTTCATGTACCACGAAACAGTCTTCTTTTGATTTTTCTCCCAACCGCTTCTAGGTGTCTAAAACGTTCTTAGCTCTCTGGTTAGGCACCTCAGGTGGCAGTCCTGATGTGGCCCCGGGCCATCATTTGCTGACTCCTGAGTTAAAACAGGGGAGGTGCTTGCACAGAGCCCGGCAGGCAAGACTTAGAGCTTACAAGGAGTCAACTGGCCTCTTTGCGGCTGTTTCCTCCGACAGAGGATGGGCCCGGACCACGCGGGGTGGTGTTGAGGAACGCAGGCTGCGTGCCTACAACAGAAGCCTCCCTTGGGGGGTGTCAATATCTAGGTTCTCCAGGCCCCAGGCTCTCGAGGTCGGGGAGGGGGGCGCTGTCGGATCAGCCCGGATCACTGCTTCTGGTCCATCACTCTTTGGTCCCGTTCTGCCAGCCACAGCCCCCACCTCTCCCAATTTCTCAGCAGGGTTTGTAACGACGGTCCCAGCAGCCTCCACCTCACAGCTTATCTGCTGCATCACTGTGTGGCAGGGCTGGGAAACTGCAGATAGCCCTGGCTTTCGGGGCAGGAGGCCGCTGCCTTATCAGACAGCAGCTGCAATAATTAACCATGCGGGGAAATAAAAACAAATATTGGGCAGCGGATGCTTCATACGTGACCGAAGGCGCCTGACTCAACGAAGCCCGTGCTCTGCTGTTTCCTTATCGCTACCGCTCCCCTCACTGCAGTTTTCCTGACAGTTTGAAATTTCACCTACCTGCCCGCTGAGAGGAGCAGACCCCCTGGCCGCCCCCATCTCAGCCTTCAGTTTTCTTTTCTTTTTTTTTTTAATATAATTTATTGATTTTTTTTTACATAGAGGAAGGGAGAGGGAGAGAGAGCCAGAAACTTCGATGAGAGAGAAACATCGATCAGCTGCCTCCTGCACACCCCCTACTGAAGATGCGCCCGCAACCAAGGTGCATGCCCTTGACCGGAATCGAACCTGGGACCCTTGAGTCCGCAGGCCGACGCTCTATCCACTGAGCCAAACCGGTCAGGGCACAGCCTTCAGTTTTCATTCATTCTCGCTGGTGATGATCTTTTCCTCCTATTCCCCTTCCAAGTCTTTCATGCCCCAAATTCTCCCACTTCAGCCCATCACGTCAGACCAGCACTTAACAGAACGCAGTTTTGTTTGGGTAGCAACGTGCCAGCCTCCGAGGTTGGGTCATGATGGGTCGAAGCCAATCTGGCCATGGGGCCCGGTTTTGGCCAATGAGGCCTACGCAGAAGACTTTTGGTCTCTTGACAAATGAGGTTGCCGCTGACATGGCCTCTGCCATCATCTTCCCGCCTGGGGTAGGGAAAGTGATGGCTGTAGCTGTGGCCGCCACAGCAAGTGGTCAAAAGGTTCTCAGAGACCGTGGTCATGACATGACTGAGCCACTCAACCAACACCACAACTCTTGTCTGATGAACAGATAAACCCTTAAGGTTAGCCACTGGGATGGTTTTGGTTACAGACAGCGCCACAGGTAACCCTGACTGACTGAGCAGGGTTGATCCTAGACAGGCATTGGTTCAGAGCCAAAAGCACCAAACCAAAGCACCAAGTCATGGGTGCCTGGGGGTCTAGCGTCAGGTTACCAGGCAGGGCCAGCAATTTAGAACGCAGCTTCTGGGAGTGAGACCGGGACGGGGACACAGGAGAGCTGAGCCCCCTTGGCGAAGCCACAAACATGGCAGCAGATTCATTGGAGGAGGAAGAAGTGTCTCCATCCAACCAGGAAGGCTGGGACTCGTCGGGGCCAGAAGAATGGGTCTCCTGCAGGGACAAGAAGGGCTCAGCCACTCTGACACCTGCCTCAATCTGGGGTTCTCCCTCCACTACATGGCCTGACTGACGACCCTCCCCCTTGCCCCCCCTATACTTCCTCAGCATGCATCTTGTTTCTCTGATTCTCTCTTATAAGGTCTTAGCTTTATAACTTTCTCCCTTTGTTCACTTGCTGCTCAGAATAAGGTGGAAAGCTGAGAGGGCAGCAGCTTAAAACTCCATGGGGCTGTGGCGGCATCCCCCCACCCCTGCAACCCCACCCCACCCAGGCACTCATCTGCTAAGTGCGTGACTGAATACATGCATGAGCGGGTCCCGCAGATTCCACCCCTTTACTGTCTGTGCGAACCCATCATAATTTCTATTTGATTTTGGAAACCATAATATAATTTGAGTTCTGCAAATTTACCTTCCGAATTATGTTCTTCTTTGGCTAACACAGAAGTTACTTTGCCAAGATTGAGTGACGGTGGGGGGAAGTTTGCTAGGTGTTGGGATCATTCGGTAGATAATCCATACATATACGGGCAGTCAATAGCTGTCTAAATCAGGAAGGTCAACCAGACTGACATTTGAAACATGGGGGTGTGAGGGTGTGCATGCGTGTATGTACCTGGTGTCCTGCTTCTGCTTTAGCCAACCCATGGAAACAGGGTCTACTTGATAAACCACCTACCACCCCAGCCTTGGCCTAGTTCTGAGAGTTACAAGGTGGTCAGTCCATAGCTTCAAAGATCAGGCCATGAGTTACATTACACCTGGCCCTGCTCAGACTTCAGGGCCTCAATGCCACGAATCAGGTTCCCAAGTTAGTTTACCAGATACTGGGCACTGCATTATTTCTCTACAGGCAGGCAGGCAGGAAGGAAGGGAGGGAGGGAGGAAGAGGAGAAGGAGGAGAGGGAGGGAGGGAGGAAGGAAAGGAGGAAGGGAGGGAGGGACGGAGGGAGGGAAGGAGGAAGGGAAGAAGGGAGGAAGATTGGCTGGATGGTGGATAAACTCTTCATACAATAGATTCCCAATCTCAGATCACAGTTCTCCGGGAATAACTGCTGTGTCTTGGCTCCTGTGCCATCCGTCCACCTGGATCTCCACTTAGTGACACTTCTCTTTGGGCTGGGCCTGGGGTTCACTTGGATATCAAGAGGCTCTACTTTCCCCTAGGAAGGATCCCAAGCTCCCAACCTGGCTGCAGATCCCTGGCCCTATGTGCCTGGGCCTGGGACGCCGGGTTCCTGGGCTCGTTCCCATGTTTGGACATGGATGGGCCCGGCTCGGCCATCTGTCTTTAAGCCGGCAGGTCTCCCCCCAGCCACATGGCCAGCATTCAATACGAATGAACTACCATGATCTCATGGTTCCCTCCTGGACAGTGGGGCTCATTTGACTTTCTAACCCACAGCCATGTCACTGAACTCTGCCTTCCCTCTTCAGTGAAGGTTCCCGTCAATCAATGCCTTCACTTACATCACCCTTGGCAGCTTAGGGCCAACGCTTAGCTAAATCCAGGAACCTAAGGCCAAGCACCCTGTAGTCTCTGTCTCCTGGGTCCATCCGGCCTCCAGATCTAGAGCAGATGTCTACACCTGCGGACCAGCTTGAATCGCTAACACCAGTCTTCCCTCATCTCTCTTGGCAGCTTTCATTCATCAAACACTTATCAAACACCTACTGTGTGCCAGGCACTTGCCGGCACCGGGGATTTCATGGCAGCCTGGTCATTCACCGTCACTGCACTGGAACCTCTGGGGAACAGGCAGGGAAGCATATGAAGGGCCAGAACAGAAGAATGAGCACCCCACCCACAACCAGGGAAAGTCAGAAAGCAGTGTGGGAGATGAAAATGGTGCCAGGCGCTAAATTGCTTCCAAATGGAAACCCCAGGGAATGGCTGACCCCAAGTACCTACGCTGGCAACCTGACCTGCTTCCTCCTCTCAGGGGAAGCTCTGAAGACACAGAGGACTTCCCTGCCTTGAGCTACTAGCAATGCAACACATGGCTCCACTAGCCAAGCTCGGGAGGGCCAGCCAGGCACTCTCTGCACAGAGGAAGACTTGATTGACTCCCCCCCGCCCCGGCCTCAAAAGTAGTATTGCTCCAAAGCAAACGTGGTATTTCTGTGGTTCTGCCTGAAAGGCAAGAGTTGGAGGAATTACTGAAAACACAACGGTTGCAAATCCTGCCCAAAGATAATGGGGACAAGGGCTTTTAAAAAACTCTTTGTTTCTAAATAAAAATGAAAAGGAAGCTGGGCTCTAGTCTCCGTGAGACGAGAAACCAAGAAATACATACCGTGTGGAAATCCCGGAGTAAGACATAGTCAGAGTAAAAAGCATAATAAATGCATTAAAAGCAAGGTCTGGAGAAAGGAAGATGGCGGTGTAGGTAAACACCCATACTCACTGCCTCCCACAACCACATCAAAATTACAACTAAAATACAGAACAACCATCATCCAGAACCACTGGAAAGCTGGCTGAATGGAAGTCCTACAACTAGAGAAGTAGAGAAGAAAGCACACTGAGTCTGGTAGGAGGTGCGGAGGCGCAGAGCGGGCTGGTCCAGCACCCACGTGAGCTGCTTTTTTAATTGGGAGAGAGATCATCTCTGTGGAAGCCGCCCGGAGGAGCAAGGGGTCCCAGCCCTGCACCAGACCCCCAGCGCAGGGTCCCAGAGCTGGGAAAGAAGTCCCTACGGGCAGTAAGAAGTACAGGCTGTAAAAACCAGTGCAGATTGGGGCTCAGTGACACAGACGCTGCTGGAGATCCAGATGTTCCTCTTAAAAGGCGGCACCACGAACTGAACTTACAAGGTCCTGTTTCCTCTGAGCTCCAGCGCCAGGGCGAGCCTCTGGGAAACACAGACACATGCGAGGAACAACTGGATTGTCTGGCATCAGGGCAGGAACTTGGGGGTGGCTTTCTCCCAGAGGGAGGTGCTCACAGGGATCACTGACCCTATGCTGGGACCTCCCTGGTTGCAGGGCTGACTGGAAGCCATTTCTGTTTACTTTACCCTGGTGATTCCCTAAGGCCCCACCTCATCCAATTTACAACCCTACCCAAGCTGCATGCAGCGGCTTTTGCATATGAATGGCCTGTCCTTGCTCAGGCTAAACTCTCTCTAACAAGCTGCAGCTGGGTCAGGGAGCCCCAAATCTATCAATAAAGGGCCCAGCACCCAGCACCAGCACCAGCCTGCCTTGCTTCACAGTTGGGCCTCATCTGGGCACTTCCAAACTGATACAAAGAGGAGGAATCTGAAGATTTCTCTGCAGCTCCTACTGGGTGGCCCTAGGCAGTGGCTGACTTTTCACCTCCGTGGAGACCCAAGAGCCAGTGTACCCAGTGGTCATAGTCAGACCATACCAGATTGCAACTCTACACATCCATAAGCAACACACTCAAGGGGCAGACTCAGTGAGCATCAAAGCCCCACTGAAGCAAGTCCTGCTCCACAGGGGTATCTCCTACACAGCAGCTCTCCCACTGTAGTCACAGCTGATCTCACAGCCAATTGGCCTGGAGGTTAATTCCTCCCAGTGACACCAACAGCAATCAAGTCTCAACTACAAGACTGTGCTCACAGCTCACAAAGGGGTGCACTTAGAGGGCCCAGCTCAGGTGACTGGGGAGGCTGAGCCACTGGGCCCTATAGAACACCTACTACACAAGACCACTCTACCAACTCAAGGAGACATAGCAGCTCTACCCAAAACATAGAAACAAACACAGGGAAGCAGCCAAAATGTGGAGATAAAGAAACATGTCATTATTTGAAGAAATAATGGACAGAAAACTTCTCCTACCTGGTGAAAGAAATAGACTTATAAGTCCAGGAAGCACAGAGAGTCCCAAACAAAAGGAACCCAAAGAGGCCCACATCATGATACCTCATAATTAAAATACCGAGGGCTAAAGACAAGGAGAGAATCTTAAAAGCAGCAAGAGAAAAGCCGTTAGTTACCTACAAGAGAATGCCCATACGACTGTCAGCTGAATTCTCAACAGAAACTATGCAGGCCCGAAGGGAGTGGCAAGAAATATTCAAAGTGATGAATAGCAAGAACCTACAACCAAGATTACTCTACCCAGCAAAGCTATCATTCAGAATTGAAGGTCAGATAAAGAGCTTCACAGATAATAAAAAGCTAAAGGAGTTCATCACCACCAAACAGGTATTATATGAAATGTTGAGGGTATTCTTTAAGAAGAGGAAGAAGAAGAAAAAGATAAAAAATATGAACAATAAAATGGCAACAAATACATACCTATCAACAATTGAATCTAAAAATCAAAATAAATGAATAAGAAATCGAATGAACAGAATAAGCTGGTGAATAAAATAGAATCAGAGGCATGGAAATGGAATAGACTGACAATTCTCAGAGGGAAGGGGGGTGGGCGGGAAGAGATTAAACAAAGATCTTATATGCATATATGCATTACCTATGGACACAGACAATAGGGTGGTGAAGGCCTGAGGTGAGGCAGGAACCGGGTGGAGGGGTAAAAAACGGGGGGGGGGGGGGGAAGAGGGACATCTGTAATAATCTCAACAATAAATATATATTTTTTAAAGTAAGGTCTGTTCCCTCTCCCCCACACATGTATTTTTAGCTAATGCTCACAGCATGGCATCCGGAAATTTGAACGCTCTAACGTGCACTGGGTGAGCAGAGAAAGTCTAAAAAAGTAAGTGGCTCAAATGATAGAATTTATTGAGAAAGAATTAATTACCTGGAAAAATAGAGTAGCAAAAGAAGTAATATCGGGCAGTGGTAGAGGGTCTACTTAATGAAAACAGAAGACTGGTTTGATAATAGAACATAATTGTTTTTATGCAAATGATGCCTAAAGTCCTTAAAAAAATGGTTTCACTTCCTCTTCCTGCCTAGATGGGCTTCCCCTACATCACATGCTCTGCTTTCTTGAAATGGCATTTACTCTACGCTTGCCCTCCCGACAGAAGGTGGTCAGGCTGCAAGGAGAGAAGTGGTCCACAATGCGGTCCCTGTTATACTTCGATGCTATTAATTTCTATGTCAAAACCTTTCCTATTAGTCTTGATTCTCCGAGGAGAGGTGAAGGGAACTTAAAGCAGGAGGATTGTATTAGGGGGAAGGTCTGTGTGAGAAAGATAGGAAGGAGTCAGAGAAGGTTTGGAGGACTGTCAGACCCTGAATAAAGAGGAGAGGGAAGGCAGTCTAGTGGAAGCACCCACACGACTGGGCAGTCTAAGGAAGGCTCTGCAGGGCCTTGGCATTTTGCTGCTGTGCTCATTGGCTGGGAGCAGCGGCGCCGGGCATGCCAGGCCCTTGACCAGTTACACCCCCTGTGCTAAGAGGTCCTTCAGGCGCACTGTCATGGACGCTCCACCTCTTTTCAGAGTTACGGTGGCTCCAGTTTCAAGTTCAAATCAGTGTATGGATGGATTAGGGGTTTCCGCACATCTTTTGGGCATGGGAGGCAATGGGAGAGAGAAGGTTTGCTTGCTAAACTATTTCAGTTGCTGAGATAGACCATTGGGGTAAAATATTTCAAAATCAAGACAGACCTTCTCAAGGATGGTTCTCTTCTGGCAGAAACACTTGGGACACTGTTAACATTTCTTTATTTCTGCCCCGACCTGTTGGATCAAAACCTTGGGCATTGAGAACCGAAGATCAAATAAATGCCACATTTCTCTCTTGCACCAAGGTCAAGGGAAGCTTGTTTGAGGGGAGGTATACCAAACCCAAATTAAATGCTACCTGAACAAGTGAAATCAGGCTATATTTTAATACCACAATCTCCCTACATTTTTCTTGTAGCTAGTAGCTACATACTCCCTTTGTCTTCAAATTCCTTCTATTTTCCAAGCCCTCCTTTCAGACAGCTAGAAAAGAAAGTTACGACATTCACAGAAAACTGTGCTTCAGAAAACAGTAAGTAACTCAATTGCTTCCCCCCCCAGTTAATTTGAGGGTCTTAAATTATGCATGTGGCTGTGCACACATTTGCATGTTCAATACACATGCCTGAGCTACCAGTCTGCAAGATAAAACCAAGCATCATAATTCAAGCGACCTGTGCCTGAGTTCTCCTCACCCAAACTTCAGGGCTGACCCTGTTTGAGATTAAAAAAAACACACAGATAACTGATTCACTTAAGAAATGCAGGGGATGGGTGTTGGTGGGGTGAAGATAGGAAAGATGGGGTCACAGAGCCAACCCCTTGTCTCCATCTCTTCTCGATTACCAACACTTTCTCCTTCCACACCCTCTGGATTTCATAGCATCCATGGTGCCCCCTTTCCCAGAAGGGACTGATTGTGCCAATGTCAATTCTGACCCTTACATCTAGCTGGGCAGGAAGGCCAAAAGTGGAGTTTGTCCTCTGCCTGAGATGGGTAACCTTGACTATAAGGAAACCACTGCACTACAGATGACCCTGAAATTGGACCAATGGACTGGCAATATGCAGATTAGGAAGCCAGAGCCACCCATCCATTGGTTGATTGCTGGTGTGATGTCACAAAGGCCCAGCCCTAACGTGTCCAGAAGTGCTGTGGGCAAGTTTCTGGACCAGTTGAAAAGCTTTTACTAGTATTATTTGTGTGTGTGAGAGCCTTTGCACCCCCTTAAAAAAAAATCAGCTGGTTTCCTGCATTTCCTGTTTTAGGGGGGAAAAGTGTTCTTGTACAGTCAGAGCTTGAGGATTCAGGGCTGAAAAGCGTTTTGTTCTCTCATGTGGTGGCTCTTAGGGTTTTTTTGGGGAAAAAATGACATGGGGGAAAGCTGTGAATTTTAAATGAGCTCTGGGGACCTCATGAACCTCTTCAGCTTAGTGGTTTCCAAGAAGCTCCAGGCTGACCCACACTCTGTGAGTCAGCTGATGGAAGTCTATGGCTGTGATCTTGACCCCAAACCCAAAGAAATGCAGTCAATGGAAGGTTGGGGACCCCCTGACTTTTCCCTACCTGCCTTTGCCAGGTTCAAGTTAAGGACAGAATCAAGTACACTGACTCCTGAGCTTCTGACAATCACCCCTCAACATGAATCTCCCAATTCCAATGCCTCTGAAGAACTGAAGTCCATGAGAGCCAAGAGAGAAAGCTTCTGTAAGGATAACTAAATGGATAATTTTAAGCTTCGCACTTCCTGAAAGCTTGTCTTTCCCAAACAGCTGCCCTCGGAGTGTCTGGCGGCAACCATGACACTGCCTATTTGATCTCCTAAAGCCACGGGGAACTTCCCCAACATCTCTCACCACGGAGAATCCCTTCTCGCCACGCCGGCCCAGGCAGAACGGAACACAGCGGAAAGGTTTCCTGCGGGTGACGCGCTACATGGTCTGTTTGGTTTGCCCGGATACCGTTTTACCTCCTTGGAATAGCATCCATTTTTTTCCTTTGGGAAGTCATCCACCCTCATTGTCAGTCTTTGTTTGGATGGAGGGGATCCCTCACCCCCAGATCTAGAGATGGGCATGTGTCCCAGGCCTGGTCAATCTGTGTGTGCTCCATTCTCCTGGCTACATGGTGATTGGATTAGGACTGGGCATGTGGCCCAGGTGGTCCAGTGATGGTCCATCCTGGGACTTTGATGGGAACTCTGAGAACAGTTGCTCTCTTTTCTCACTGGGGTTGCTAAGCTGATGGGAGGCAGCCATGGAGCTGATGGTGACCATCTTTGTCCCTACAAAGAAAGAAGCTATTCAACAATGAAGTCAATAAAAAACATAAGTAAAATAAAATAAAATAAATAAAAAAGAGACAAAGTCTAACATTGCTTGAGCACCTATATCCAACTATGCCTGAAACTGGAAACCTGTGCATATTAGTTAATGCAGCCAGTATATTTTCATTTTGATATAAATCCAACTGAGTTGACTTCCTGTTAACTCAGGAAAGGAGTTCTTTCATGTACGTCCAACCACAGGGCAAGCCTTCCTCTCAATGGGTTTAGGGCTATGTGAGTCCCCTCCTTGTAGAGTTTCTTATGGGTTCCTTCTGCTTGGTTGGTGGGTAAGGGGTGGGGTTGATATGAGGGCATACAGGTGACAGATAGGGGACATGGTTATTGTGGAGTACACAGCACAGAGATCAAGTGGTGGGGGTTGGGGTCAGAGAGAGCTGGGCAACCCATATCACCTCCCTGAGCCTCACTGCTCTCGTCTGTAACATGGGGGAATGGAAGCGTCTCCCTCTGGGTGTGGGTGGAGGTTTCAGGTACAGTGTCTGGGGCATAGTGAATGCTCATGACATAGTGGCCAAGGAACAGTGTTAGCTAATTCTAGACAACACACTGCAGGCAGCTGGGCTCTCTTCTTCTGGCCTCCGGTGCAATGTCGGGACGATGGGGAGGGCTCTCACAGCCTTCACCGTGGTTGTAGCCAACAACCCGGAGCCTCTGTGGGTACTGCCAGCCACAAGCACCTGCCGAGCAAGCAGCATGCACCTGCCACCTGCCACCCCAAGAAGAGATTCCAGTCCAGCCAGAGCAGGTGGCCTCCATTCCAGGCCAGATCCTGGCTGTGTGCAGAGTCTGTGAGCCCGCCCACCTGTTCCGAAACCGCAGCTGAGCTCTGTTCTTTGCCTGTCCCACCTCCCACCCCCAGCTTCCTTCCTTGATCTGCCGCCTTCCATGTCCTAGGCGCTGTGCTAGGGACCAGAGGGGATACAAGGAGAGATATCTGCATTACTGGAGCACCTACCAGCTGCCACACAATGCCAGGTGTGGGCATCGCGTATGCACACCTCCCAGCCTCACGCATCCTGAGATGGTGCTAAACACACCCATTATACAGAGGGGTGAACTGAGAGCAGTGCCCGTGTAGGTGGCAGAGTCCAATCCAAATCCTGGGGTTTCTTCAAAGCCCCTATTCTTCCCTGTACTCTAACATGCTGCCTGCCACAATAGGGATTATATTACGAAATGATGTTTTTCATTTAGGTTGAAGTTAATTAAAATTCAGTAACATTAAAACATCACTCAGTCTCCCTAGCCACATCTCTGGGCTCAGTGGCCACATTTGGCTATCGTGTTGAGCAAGGCAGGTAGGAAGAGATGTGTGCTTGATAGAGGATTCCAGGTAAGGCTTTGGGGAAGTGGTGGCATTTGAGCCAAGCCTCAAAGGATCCATATGATTTTAACAGGAAGGGAATATGTCAAGTACACAAACCATCATGGATAGAAAGAGGCAGACTCCGTTGGCTGCCCACCCAATATCTATACCCCCCTTTTCTTTAGCATCTAAACTTTAATTTTTGTTAGGAGCGCTAGTAAACCAACTAAAAAAACCACACACACAAAGACACACACACAAAACAAAACAAAAAATCCTGCATTTCCCTGTTTCCCTTGCAGATACTGCTGCCAAGCCATTTCTGATCAACAGTATGTGGGAAGTTACTTGGGTGGAGCTCCCAAAAAAGTACCTTAAAAAACGGGGTTGACTCAGCTGAGACACCCTTCTGCCTTTCCCTCTTCCTCTTTCTGCATGCCTGGAATGGACACATGATGGTTGGAGCTGCAGCAGCAATTTTGTGACCTTAATCATGGAAACCTTGCACTAAGGATACCAGAGAACGACAAAATAAACATGGGACATGGATAATTTGGGGGCTATGCCATGCCAGCCCTGGGTTTCTTTTTAAATGAGAAGAAGATAAATGCCTGCCTTGTTTAAACCACTGCTGTTTCAGGCCTGCTGTTACTATAGCAGCCAAGCACAAGTTCTAGCCAACACAACGTGTGAAAGCGTCAGAAGAAAAGCTAATAGTTCCGTGTGATTGGCTTTTTGATAAAAACCATTCTGGGAAAATGATCTATTTACTCAATACTGCCCACAGGGCTGAGAAGGTTTAATTTATGTAATCACTTTGTCGAAGAGGAAACTGAGACCCAGAAAGATTAAGAAACTGGGTCAAGGTTGCAAAGCTTCCCAGGTAGTGGATCTGGGCTTCAAGTCCAGGAAGTGTGACCCCAGGGCTGCTGTCTGGAGTGGAAGGGAAGGAGTTACGGCCAAATAAGGTGAAGGGATCTGAGCCGGATTCCGATACAGGAACCGTGGCCTAAAGGCTCAGACCTCACTTTCCTTAGTGCCCCCAGGCCCATGTGGGTCGCTAAACACCCACCTCAGCTCATCTGCTTGGAGTCACCAGACAACATGTCCCAACCGGGTCCTACCCTCGATGGTAGGCTCACTGGCCTCATGGAGGTGATTTTTTGGTGGCAATACCATACGCTCTGCACCATGGCGCTGGGGCCAGAGCTCCTGTCTGCACCCAAGCTGTCTGACCTAACAGGGAACTCCCTCACTTTTACCCCAAGTACAGTGACTTCCCCAGGGGGTGCCCAGAGCAGAGTGGACTGAAGTCAGCCTCTGGGGGCTGATGTGTATGCCGCCCTGTGTGTTCTTAGCTGGTGTCTGTTCTGACTGGCCAGTGCCATGCTGTGCAGGTCACTAACGATTTCTCATATCGGCCCTGCTTGGGTTATAAACTTTGTGTCCTCGCAGTTATGGGATGTCGGGCACCTCGCCTCACCTCTGGGTTTTAAATGTGCTCACCTATAAAACGGGGATATAATACTGACCTCTGGGGGGCCATGCTTGTGAGGAACCCTGCTCTCGACGTCTCCACCTGAGTGGGCAGGTCAGCGCGATTGCTTCCTGGGGCTTGAATGGAAAGGCAGGGCATCTTTGCTATTGATCCATCACAACCTCTCGGCTCTAAACCCTAACCTGGTAAATGGGGGGAATAGAGGTCTTGGATTTAGATGATCTGGGGTCTGATCAGCTGCTGAGGTGGGACAAGCTGCCACTGCCATCTCTGAGCAGCTGTCAGTGAGGAGACTGTAGACAAAGACCCCTGGGGGCCAGGTGGGCTGTGTGAATGGAAGAAGCTGGACAGTTGGGATTCAGATCTGGGAGAGTGGTCAAGGTAGTGGGCTTGGGGCCCAGGGGTGGAGAGGGTCCTTTCTTAAATGTGGCCAGTCCTAGAGGTGTCTCCTAGCAACCTCGTGAAGGGGGAAAAAGGTAAAAATGAACATCTACACGAATAAAAGGGAAACATGCAAATTGACCGTCACTTCATGACGCCACCAGCCAATCAGGAGTGAGTATGCAAATTAACCTGACAAAGATGACGGTGGTCCCACCCCTCAGCCGCTCCTGGCCTCTGGGCAGCATGCATGCAGGCGTGGAGCGGCCAGGTGGGGCGGGACGCCTCCTATGAGGTGGAGGGAGTGGGGCGGAGGGAGTTACAGGGGCAGCGCTCCGGCTGGAGCGAAGACGGAAGGCGGCAGCCAGAATGAAGGCCTGGGTCCCGGGTGCTGGAGGAAAACCGGTGCCGGCAGAAAACCGGTGCCGGCAGCCAGGGGAAGGAAGGCCTATTGCATAAATCTTCATGCAACAGGCCTCTAGTACTAGTATACTAAGCCTCTAGTACTAGTATACTAAGCCCCATACATACATTAATTTAAGCCCCTGCTAAACTCTTTATATATTGCCTTGCATAATTTTTATAACATGATTCCAGGAGGAGATTAAGGCCCAGAGAGAGAGATGACTTGCCCACATGTCACACAGCTGGGAGGCAGCAGAGCCGGAATTCAAACCCAGTCTTTCCTGTTCCTTGAAAAATGCCCGCCGTGTGCTTTTCTTGGGTTTTTCTCTTGTGTGTGCTGATCCTCTGTCTGAAACCTCCTCCCAGCCCCCAACTGCTTCCCAGGCCAGCTCCCCCCTGTCCTGCAGGCTTCAGTTTCAACATTGCCCAGAGGGGAGGCCTTCTGTGACCCTGCGGCTAAACGGGCCACACCTGTCAGCGTTCTTCTCTCTCATGGAGTTGCTCCCTGCGTCACAAGTCACAATCACTTATTAACTTTTTGTTTGTTCCTTTATCTAGAGAAGGGCTTGACTTACAAGGAGCTCACATTTACATGGAGAACAAAGGCACCGAACCCAGAAACAAAAAGTTATCCAGGATGGTGATAAATACTACAAAGAAAAGAAAACAAAGCAAAAGGCTAGAAAGTGACAGAGCAGGGAAAGGACATTTAGATGCAGTGGTCAGAGAAGTCCTTTTGAGGAGGTGATGTTTTTTATGAGAATTGAGAAGGAAAGAGCTATATGAAAATCCAGGAAAGGGTTTCTGAAGGCAGAAGAAAAACAACATGTGCAAAGGCCCTGGGGTAGGAATGAATTTGGTGTGTTCAAGCGATAAAAGAAAGCGAAGGGGCTGGGAGGGTGGTGGGAGATAAAGCAAGGCCAGGAGCCAGATCCTAGAAGGCTTGAGAGGCTGATATAAGGAGTTGGTTCATTGCTTATGGTTTCTCTCCCAACTAAACTGTGAGCTCCATGAGGGCAGGGATGTTGTCTGTACCCCTAGCCTCTATTCCCATGCTAGGCACATGGCAGGCACTCAGTAAATATTGGCTTCCTACGTTCACAATACATTCCCTCTATGTTTATTTTTTAAGATATATTTTTATTGATTTCAGAGAGGAGAGGAGAGGGAGAGAGAGATAGAAACATCAATGATGAGAGACAATCATTGATCGGCTGCCTCCTATATGCCCCCAACTGGGAATGGAGCTCCCAACCCGGGCATGTGCCCTGACTGGGAATCGAACGGTGACCTCCTGGTTCATAGGTCATCGCTCAAGCACTGAGCCATGCCGGTCGGCCTCCCTGTGGTTATTAAGCACCTCTTTCCTCCCCAGCTTCCCTGTCTTCTCTTTGGTGCCCCATTCATCCCAAGGCCTGGCTCTGAGAATGTGCCTCAGCCACATGAGGTTATCCACTCAAAGACTCCAGAGCCCTTCTACCCTCAAGCTGTCGATATCAACGGTGGGGTTTCAGGCCCATGAGCGTCTGTGCTCAGATGCACGTGTGTACACCTCCAAGTCCTAGTGCCCCCTCAGATCAGCACAAGAAGGCTGCCCCAACCCACCAGCTGTTAGGAAACTCGGTCACATCAATAATTCCCGTGCCTTGCTCTGCACGGTGCCCGGGGGAGAGGGGAGTTAATTAGCTTTGCTAGAAAAGGCCTGTGAAATGCTTGGAACTCTTCGCCTGAGAACCTTCTCAACTCAAGGTGCAAGTCTGCATTCCAGCCCCAGCCTGGCTCACTCAGCCGGATCTTACACCTGCTCGCTGCGCGGGGTGGTACTTACAAACAGTGGACACTCGAGGGTCAGCAGGAGGACAGGACTGGGGGACCCCCATGCTGCGTCTGAGTTGTCACAGAGTTAACTTAATGATGAAACAATCACCATACATTCTCCCTTCTCCTGGGAGTGCAAATGGCTTTATAAACACCAGGCCTGGGGCCAGCCAGGGAGGAGGGGAGGGTTTACCTTGGGTGGGGAGTGAGCACACAGTCCATTAAGGGGAGTCTAAGAGCAAGAAGTTAATGGTCCCTCCAGGCCCGGAAGTTAATTCAGCCTTGAAAATAGTTCTCAAAATCCATTTGTGGACCGCTCTGGCCCACACTGTTCTCCACACCCACCCGCACATCCCCGGTACATGTCTGCTTGCCATTCCCCTGTTCCGACTTACTCTAAGGTGCCAGCCCAGGAAGTCACTGACCCAGGACAGGGCTTATCAAACTGGGGGACACATTCCTTCTGTATGTAACACAGGGCTGGGATGAGAGTGAGGCAAAAAACTCAGTAATCATGATAAAATATTTAACACAATATTTTTAAAATGTAAGATTAATGAGCAACACCCATGATGAACAGACATGAACATCTATAATAATAAAAGCATAATATGCTAATTAACTGGACGTCCTTCCAGACGACTTTCCGGACAAAAAAGCCGGGGCTGTGAGGGAAGCCTGTGCTGGCAGCCGGGGGAAGGAGGGCCCACTCTTGCACGAATTTCGTGCATCAGGCCTCTAGTTTATAATAAAGACAGAGATTTTATCCTCACTCATCAGACTCTGACCATCAATTGAATGACCTTGACCCCCATTTGCATGACCTTGACCCTCACATGACCTGGCTTTCACTTGCATGATCTTAATGCTCTTTCAACTCAATATAGTGTTAGGCAGTCCACATTGTGAACATTTAAAATTTTAATGCTAAAGTTTTTGTTTTTGTTTTTTAACGATGACAAGTGATCCCAGCTTTCCATTCATGGTAGGAATATAACATTTTTCTTTTAATATAGATTAATTTCAATAAATAAAGAACCAAGTTAATGTAAAGACATTTATTGAGTAAATGACAACACAGGTGTGCATGTGGCCAAGGCCCTGGTGGGGGGACACTTTGGCAAAGGCAGGGCCAGGTTAACCTCTGCTGTTCCTCGCTGCATGAAGGTGACCTCTGATTTAAAACAGGTACTGAACCAGGAGAGCCGAGGGCTTATCAGCAGTGTGGCCTTGCCAGTCCCAAGCTCTCCACTCTGAAATGGGGCTCACGTACTGCCACAAAGGGCTGTGAGGTGCCCAGTAGACGATTATAATGCCCTAAGAAGGTCCACATCATGGCTGTTCTGGGCCCCTTCCCCCATAAAAACATACTGAAAACTATGTGTTATGGCTGCATACATCTGATGAATACAATCCTGCCCCAGTTATACACCTTTCCACCAACACAGTCAGGGTATGCATCTTGCTTTTTATAAGAGGTAAACTATTTTTGTGGGCTCCTAGAAGTATGGCTGCAGGCACTGCACTTACTGTGCCTACCAGAGCGTCCAGCCGCGGGCATTATAGGCCAGCACTCAATCTTTGAACATTTACAATGCCACAAGGCAGACTCCATTTTATAGGTGATGGAAAGAAGGCCCAGAGAGGTTCAGCAAATTGCTCAAGGTCACACAGCCAGTGAGTAGCAGGGCAGAGATCCGTCTGCTTCTGCAGTCAGCCCTCCTCCCATCCGCTGGGAAGTGAATTAGCCTGGAGAGCGGCCAAACCCTGAGTGATGATGGCCCTCGATCACAGAAACTGCGATGACGTTCAGGGCCTATGGTGCAGCAATCAACATGAGGACCCCCGTGGCCTGGCCTCTTGGTCACCTGCCAACTTCGGTGGGGCTGGGTGACATGCTCAGGCCGGTTGTTGGAGAGTCTCTGGGCGGTTAAGCCGCCACCTCCAGGCAGCAAGGTGTCCGTGGAGCCTCTGGGTGCTGAGCACAGACTCCAGGCGAGCAGGTTGCTAGCTGCTTCGCGCTTCTGTGTTCTTGCAAAGGACAAAGAGAAAGAGATAGAGAATTTTGGACGCAGACCAAAGGCACTCAGGTTTTTTGCTGGGTGTCCGCTTGAAGGCTCCTCAATGAGCAGGCCTGACAAGTGTCACCGGACAAGGGGTCAGAGCCGCCCCGTTCCACGCACACGGCGCTGCAATGTGAAACAACTGGGGCTTGAGACAAAGATCCTCCCGGGGAAGGAAAACCCGTGCTTGCAGTTTCCAGCTCCGGCTTCGTGAATTATACATGGCAGAACCCCCCGGAAGGCTGCTTCCTAAGCCGAGAGGGGAAGGCATGCAATGTGGGTCGCTGGCATTCTGCGAGAACATTGCTGGGAATGGGGCCCCTCCTCAACCAAGCGGCATTTGCCTCGAAACCGAAGGGGGGACGTTTGACACCTCAAATAGTGCCAAGCGGCCAGCATGAAGGATGCTGAGGGGACCGGTCTTCCTCTCTTTGCCACGGTCTTGTCTCCTTAGGGCTGGAAGGAACACGTACCCGGGCTTCTGTCGCTCCGAGTCCCTCGCCCCGAGGTGGTCGCTGTGACACAGGCCACAGCCACCTTCTTCCCCTTCCTGGGAAGAGGGAAAGGTGCTATCTCCGCCCAGAAAGGCAGGCAGGGGACTAGGGAAGCAGACTGGCCCGGGCCTGCAAGGTCAGCCAGGCCCACCTCAGCCTCCACTGGGAATGCCCGCTCCGGTCCCCACGACCTCGCACCACGCCGGGTCCAGAGAGGACGGTGCCATCGTAGGCTCCTGGAACGGGCAACCCGAACCCAGAGCTCTGTAGCTGCAAAGGCCACCCATCGAAGGGGCTCCCGGGCACTCTTCTGTCCCTGGGGTTCGCCCAAGGACAGTGGGCAAGGGCATTCGAAGGACCAGAGTCGGCCAAGGTCATTTGGGTCAGAGGTAGCGAAGGGTGGGGTCCCGGATGACAGTCCTGGGTTGGGATGGTGTTTTGTAACCTGTTAGCTGTGTGACCCCGAGAAAGTGATGGCACCTCTGGAGCCCTCGGTGCGCCTGTGGGTAGAAGGGCTGGTTAGGTGCCTGGCAGGGCGGCCGTGGAAGGAGAGAGAGGCATGCTGAGGCCTGCAGCACAGCAGCCGGCGGGTGTTCAGTGCTCAAGGCACGGTAGCTAGCAAGACTGTTTGCATCGTGAAAACAAAAGGTATCAGTTCTGGTGGTAACTCAGAGGTCGTGTGTGTGTCATGTGTGTGTGAGTGCATGTGTGCATGTGCATGTGCCTGTGAGTGTGCATGTGTGTGTGTATGTGCTGGTGAGTATAAATGTGTGTGTGTATGTGTGAGTGTGTGTGGTGTGAATGTGTGCATGTGTGTGCGTGCTGGTGAGAGTGTGTGTGGATGTGGATATGTGTGTGTGTGTGCTGTTGAGTGTAAATGTATGTGTGCCTGTGTGTGTGTGCTGGTGAGGGTACATGTGTGTGTGTGCATATGTGTGAGTGTGAGTGTGTGTATGCGCTGGTGAATGTAAATGTGTGTGCCTTATGTGTGTGTGTATGTGTGTGTGTGTGTGTGTGCTGTTGAGTGTAAATGTATGTGCGCCTATGTGAGTGTGCTGGTGAGTGTGTGCGTGTGTGTGTGTGTGTGTGTGTACTGGTGGGTGTAAATATATGTGTGAGTGTGCTGGTGAGTGTGAGTGTGAGTGTGTGTGTGTGTGTGTGTGTGAGAGAGAGAGAGAGAGAGAGAGAGAGAGAGAGAGAGAGCCCACACACTCCAACCAAAGGTCGCGAGAAGAGCATTCTCCGCCTGCTCCAGACGGGAAACCTGAGAAGGGCAAATACTTCATTATTTAGATTCAAAAGCTACTCATGAGGCGAGACTGGAGCACTTAGAAGGAAAGCCGACCTAGAGTGTAAAATGTTATTATAAGTAATGACAATGATTACAGGGTGAGGGTGTGAGCTGGAGAGGGAGGCCTGAGAGGTTAATGTCCATTAACTGCCTCGAATTAGGAGCTTCCTTCTGCAGACATTTCTGGGCGAAACCTGAAGGTCTGTTTATTTACCTCACGGGGATCCCTTAGCACATCAAAAAGGTATTTAAAACACAACCCCCCAACAATTAGCTTGAGGAAGAAGAGTAAATATGGACGTAGTTTATCACCGGAGAGCCCTGCTATCAGACAGATGCCGTCTGTCTGTCCGTCCGTTATATAATGCAGACCCGACCCGCCGGCCAGACCCGCCCAGAAGCCATGGGCTCCTTGGCTGAGCAGCGTGGACAGGGGGCTGAGGGCTCTCCTGTCTTCTGCTCGTGCTCAGAGCGCGCGTCACAGGCTCCCGCTGGCACCAGGCGGAGGACGTCCCGGGCCGGGTGGAGGGGCTTCTCTGGCTTTGTCTGATCTTCATTTGAGGAGGAAGCTGAGCCATGACAGTGCGGGACCGGGACTCCATTGTAGGGGGACCAGCCACCCCCATGGGTAGGGGTTCCCGGGCTGTAGGACTTTCAGTGCCTGAGCTGGGACAGTCCCGGGCAAAGGCTGGTCACCTCCTTATGCCCCTTCCTGGGTGTCAGTCACTCCCAGCAGGAGTACCGATGGGGAAAGCTGGCTCTCGGCTTGCCTTTAAGAAATTCTACATCCACACCACCGCCCCCCGCCCCGCCCCGCCGTGGGGCAACCCAGACTGTGACTCACCGGCAGCAGGAAGGTGGCTTCACATGGGACCTGCACGGGGGCTGAGGGAGGCCTCCAACAGGCGAAGGCGCCGGTCCCAACGCTGACCTTGTACGGAGAGGCCTGGGTGAAGGGACCCCGGGACTGCAGATCCCACATCCCTGTCCCCTCCTCAGCACAGCCCAGAGGGCTCCCTGCAGCAGCCGCCGCGCACGGCGCACGCGGGGTGCCCAGAACCCCACGTCTCAGCGTTGCCGCTGCTTCCGAGGCTTCGCATATAAATATCTGCGCGTGTGCGCTTGTGTGTACATTTCTTGACATATTTACGAAGTCCCAGTTTGCCAACCTTCGGGGCACAACGCAAGAGCTGTTTTTCATCCTAATCTGCTGTAATGACATGTTTTATTATACGATTTGAGCTGTTTCCATTGCTTTCGCTGTTCCGTGTTTTATGTATTTTAACTAATGCTTTAATTTTAGCGCGTTGTGCCCTAAGGTGATTTCGCAAAGATGTACTGTGGCGAGTCGACGGGGATTCGCAGCCGTGGTGGTTGAGCTGCACCCACACACAGCATGGCACAGAGGAAAGGGTCTGAATGGCACTTCAGGGTCCCGGGGGGACAGGGGCTTAGGGCCTGGTGTTCAGAACACCAAGATGTAGGGGACCCGGGGTTTGCCTAGGGCTTCTGCCCTATTTTAGCCCTGAAAGTCTCTCTCTCTCTCTCTCTCTCTCTCTCTCTCTCTCTCTCTCACTCTCTCACACACTCACTCACACACACACCTGCTGCCCCAGATCAGAATAAAGCGGGATAGGATGGTTGGTCACCCCACCGAGAAGGTGGGGTTGATACTTGGCTAGGCTGGTTCTTAGGAGATGGGGGGCGGGGGGGGGGGTACTCTATAGAGCCTGGGGCTTGGAAAGCCCTCTTTAGTTTCAAACCTCAGCTCCGCCAGTACCATAATAGTCCTTTGAATGTGAGGAAGTCCCTTAAACCCTCACTACACCTCAGTTTCCTCATCTGGATAATGGGCTGCTAAAGCGTATCTTGCGAAAGGCTGCTGTAAGGGCAGGCGTCCTCAAACTACGGCCCGCGGGCCACATGCGGGTGTTTTTGCCGTTTTGTTTTTTTACTTCAAAATAAGATATGTGCAGTGTGCATAGGAATTTGTTCATAGTTGTTGTTTTTTTTAAACTATAGTCCGGCCCTCCAACCGTCTGAGGGACAGTGAACTGGCCCCCCGTTTAAAAAGTTTGAGGACCCCTGTGTAAGGGACAGGAAGCGCTGGTGTTCTAGGCCTGGCACGCAGGCTCCCTGTTCCCCAACCCAGCAACCAGGGAGGCTCAGGGGTGCTTTAGAAGTGCTCACGCCTGCGGCAGAGTGAAGGCCTGGGGCCACCACCCAGACCTCCCCGTAGCCCCTTGAGACCCTTTGCAGGGGGAGCTGAGGAGCAGGAGGGTATAATAATAATAATAATAATAATAATAATAATGGTAATTATTATAATGATAACTTCTGTTTATTAAGTGCGCCACCATCCCCGCTGATCCCCCACAGGACACTTGCTGGGTAGTTGGGATTGTGGCCCGCATTGTGCAGACAAGGTCCTGGGGACTCAGAGAGGTGAAGACATTTACCAAAGACCACACAGCAGGCCAATGTTTGATGGGGCCTGTGAGACCCCAGCGGTGCGGCCTCAGTGTCTGGGCTGTTTACCTCATACCCAGGAATGGAGGCACCTGGGGTGGTGAGGCGCTGGGAACAAATGGTCAGGGGACCGAGCTGAGGTGCTGGGCTTTGAACAGCGCCTCCAGCCTGGAACAGCCTTATCTGTTCCTGACCCAAGGTAGGGTACGGGGAGAGGCCTGGCCTTTCTGCTCCCCCTTTCTCTCCCACACTCCATCCCACAGCCACCCTGGGCCCTCCTGCCTTTGTGTCTATGCACATGCTGTTCCCCTCAGCAGAAATGTCATTTCTTTCCCTTTACCCGCCTGGTGGTGTTCTCTATGAAAACTCCTATTCACCCTGCAAAGCCCAGCTCCTCAGCGTCCAGGTCCTTGTCCCATAGATTTCCATTAGTAGCTTATTTGCCTGCTTCATCGTTGCATCTGCCCAGCGCCTGACACAAAGTGATGGGAAGTTGGCGGAAAGTCTGTTGGTCAGAGGTCTCAGCTGTCTCACTCACCCCACCTGGGTGACAATCAGCCAGTGTTTCGGACCCTGGCCGTGTGCGGCCACACACCTCTGAGTTGAATTCGCACTGCAGCCCCAGGGAGTGGGCACCGTCACCTATTTCCAAGGTCATGGGTAAGCTCTCTCCAGCTCTCTGACCGGCCGCCTGTGTTTGCCGATAGAGTTGTATTGGACACAGCCACACTCATGTGACCGTGGCTGCTTTTATGCCGCAGCAACAAAATTGAATAGTGGCCAACGAGACCGCATGGATATCGACGATCAGACCCTTTGCGGAAAGAGTGCCAGCCCCTGAAAATCAGGATGAAGACCCGAGCTCAGAGAGGCTTAGCAACTCGCCCCCAGTTAACTCCGCCAGCCAAGGACAGCCCTGGACTTCAAACCCAGGACCCCAGCCCCTTCCCATGCCCAATGCCAGCCTCGCTTTCTCCCCGGACCCTCGCAGGGACACAGAGCAAAGGGAGGGGGCTGGGGAAGGTGTTTTTAAAAAAGAAAAAAAACAATGAAAACGCATTTGATAAAGAAACTCCCGTTTCCAAGCACTTGGAGCTAAAACAGGGCTGCGAACAAGCCGGTGCATCCTCGCTGAACTCCCGCTCTTTCAAGTTTTGGGGGGAGGGTGGGAGGAGGGGCGGAGTGTCACATCCAGCACAGCCTGCAGGGGCAGGGCCACCGCTGGGTCTCCAGACTGCCCCTCATTTCAGGAGACAAAACTTCCCACATCCCACAGCCAAGCTCCTCTGATGCCCGCCCCCCCCCCTGCCCCCGTCGGCACCCACCTCCCCCAGCGTCCCTCTCCCAAGCATCCCAGGGGGCTGCTTCCCCACCGGCCCAGGGAGCTTCATTTCCAACTGAAAACATTACAGCTCATGTTCCTCCCCCCTTTCTTTTTAATAAAGCTGTTTTGTGTCTCCACCGCCCCCTCCCCCCTTTGCATTCCTCCCATCTTAGTCTTCTCTTTCCCCTCCTGTAGGAAATGTCTCGGATTCTCTCGCTGGGGTGTAATGGTTAAATTGCTACCAGCTGATTAAACAGCAGAAGCCCCGCTGTAATCCCCAGCGCTCAGGAACCCGGGAGGCAGGGACAGGGCCCTGACCTGCTTAGCCCCCGCTGACCCCCCTGTGACGCGCCTGCCTAGCTTCCCTCCTCTCATTTGTCCCGGCTGCCTAAAGGATCCTGGGGCAAGGGGTGAGGAGAGGGGAAGGGGGGAGAGGGGAGGGGAGGACAGGAGGTGGGAGGACAGGGAGGAGGGGGAGGGGAGGTTGCCTCCCCCAGCCCTGGCCCAACCTCCAAGGAATGTGCGCTCCCACCCCTCTCCCTTCCCTGCCCCCCTCCATTAACCTCCCCCCCCCAACTCACATACATAGACACACTCACATACACACTCATGCTCACACACAGTCACATGTATATAAACACCTGGACACACACACACACACACACACACACACGGACACGGACACCCAGTCACACTCATGCTCACACACAGTCACATATGCATAAACACCTGCCCCCCCCCCCACACACACACCCAGTCACACTCACACACTGACTCACACACTCACACACTCACACAGCCAGGCTCTTCCTCATTCTCTGCAGAATGAAGACCAGATGGAGATAACCCACCTGTCTGCCCTCCCCCTCCTGGGGATCTTCCCCCTGCTCCCCCCCCCCACACCTCCTGCTGGGAAGGACCAGGACCGGGAAGTGGGAGATCTTGCGATCTGAGATGAGAAGGCTCCGGGAAAAGGGAAAGGAGGGCCCTGGGCATGGCAGCCGGGTCGGCCCCGGAACTGATGGCTGTGGACCAGTCAGGCTGCCCCTCTTCAAGCCTCTCTGAGCTCAGGTCACAGGCGGATGCCAACAGCCTGCAAGGTGGCCCGAGGATCGAGGGAGCACACCTTACCTGCATGGGCTCATGGGCTGTGCTAGGCTGGGGGGCAGTGCAGCCGCATAACTTCAAACACGGCCGCCCCTAACCTAAGCTGTGTGCCCCGGGCTCCTTCCTGCACTCCTCTCCCCCTCACCCCCCCCCCCCCCCCCCCCCCCGTCCGCCCCACAAGAGGCCATCGGCCAGGTCCGGCTGTCCTGGTGGGCCTGCGAGGACCCGAGGGGAGCCAATTGCCTGTATCTTCAAAGTTAACAACAAGTGGGAATTTCTTGTTTAGCAAAAGCGCAGGCTCCGACGGGACAGGGGAGGCAGGGAGGTGAGGCTTCGGGGAACACAGCTGTTTGGGAATCTTCCCAGCCTTTGCAGGAAGCCACGCTTGCCCGCCTCGTCTCCTGTCTGCACTGTGTCCCTACAGGCACCGCCGGGCGGGGCTCCTTGGGGAGGGGCCCTGGGGACAGAGCCCAGGCTCCCCCAGATTCGGATCTGAGGACATGAGCTGGTCACCTCCCACGTCCTGCACTGCCTGTCATCCAGCGTGGCCTCTGGTGATAAGGGCAGGTCGGGTTGAGCACCAGAATCTGTTCCTTATCCAAGCTGCCCTCCCCCCGCCCCCCATTTCTAAAGCTCAGCTCTGGCCCGGTCCTCTGTCATGCTGGGGTTCTGCTTGCTGCCACCCTGGGAGTCTACAGTTCTGCACGTCCAGGCCCCACACTTGCTGCCCGTCGGGCAAAGAGGGCAGACAGTGCCTCACTTCAGTTTACCTGCTTTTATTTTTTTTAATATATATTTTTATTGATGTCAGAGAGGGAAGGGAGAGGGAGAGAGAGACAGAAACATTAATGAGAGAGAATCCTTGATCAGCTGCCTCTTGCATGCCCCCTACTGGGAAGCAAGCCCACAACCCAGGCACCTGGCCTGACCTGGAGTCAAACTGTGATCTCCTTGTTCATAGTTCGCTCTCAGCCACTGAGCCACGCAGACTGGGCTACCTGCTTTTGCTTTTTAAGCTCATTGATTCGCTCGCCTGGCCCTTGTTCCCACACCAGAGCGAGGAGCCTACATCCTACGCGAGGGGCAGGCTCAAAGTTCCTCTTTGGGGTTCTTTTTTAAAGAGTGGGGCTGCTTATCTGCCCAAGGCACCCCGTCTCCATTTTCCAGCTCACGCTGCAGCCCCCGCCTGCTCCCTCAGGCCTGGTTTGAACCCAGCTCCTTCATATGCTCCTGTGCCAGGCTCCCCACGTGACAGTCACACGTCTCCGTTAGCGCAATTATCACATTAACATCGAGAGCATCTACCATTTACTGAGCTGTTACTATGTGCCAGGCGCTGTGCTAAAAGCTTTTCCCATGTTACCTCATTAGACCTGGCAATAACCCGGAGAGAAGAGGATTATTTTATGGATGAGCAGAAAACAATTATTTTATGCAAGAGGATTATTTTATAGAGAGGGTGAGCTACTTGACCAAGCTAATCCATCTGGGGAAGTGGGGTTTGAACGCAAGCCTGTTTGACTTCACAATCTGGGCCCTACACTTCCCAGTAAGCTATACTGTACTTCAGTTACCTGCAGACTTTCCCCTCCACTTCAACTTTGGGCCCCTATGTCCCCCAAGGATAGGTTTTGAGAGAACAGGAGACACCGCTCTTATTTTTTTTTTTAAAGAATTATATAGCCGAAACCGGTTTGGCTCAGTGGATAGAGCGTCGGCCTGCGGACTCAAGGGTCCCAGGTTCGATTCCGGTCAAGGGCATGTACCTTGGTTGCGGGCACATCCTCAGTAGGGGGTGTGCAAGAGGCAGCTGATCGATGTTTCTCTCTCATCGATGTTTCTAACTCTCTATCCCTCTCTCTTCCTCTCTGTAAAAAAATCAATAAAATATATTAAAAAAAAAAAGAATTATATAAACTTACAATTAAATAAATTCTATTCAAAACAAAGAAAATAAGTACTCAAACCCCCTCACTTCTTAATCAGTTGTCTACATTTTCCTATTACCTATGCTCTTGAGATGATTGGCGGCTGTTACGTCTGTCTGGTAAAGATACTATACAATGGTATGTGCTATTGCAAATCTCTTCCCAACTCTGTTCAGTGACCTCACATCAGTAGCTTGAAATTGGCCATGGCAGGAGTATTTACACCATGGTAACTGGCAAATGCTACAAATCAGGGCTTTCCTCCAGAAAGCCAATAATTAAACGCTAGAGGCCTGGTGCACGAAATTCGTTCACTGGTGCAGTCCCTAGGCCTGGCCAGTGATAGAAGTGTGAGCATCTGGCATGGAAGGGCAGGTCCCAGTTGACCTCTGGGCCTTGGGCAGCACCTGGGCCCCCAGGTTCCCATGTGCCCCCCTCTGCCTGAGTCACGGAGTCCCAGTCCCACGTGGAGATGTGGTGAGTGCAGCCAGACGCCGTGGGCCGGGGCACAGTGTGGGCCTCTGGGCTGCCCAACGGTGCCACACGGAAGTCAGGTGAGCAGCATGCTCTCTCCTGGTCGGCCTCGCAGACCGGCTCCTGTTCGAACCCACAGGGAGCATGACTGACCGGCCCCTGTGGTCCAGCGCTGCGGCCTGGCTCACCCAGTAGAGGCCGTGCGGGTGTGGGGCGGGCTCCTCGCGGGCGCCTGGCACCTGAGCGCGAGGGCTTCCCCGGTGTGGTGCGCGAGCCCTGGCATCCGTCCCGGGGGAGGGTAGTAGGGGGAGTGAGAGCGAGCTCGGCGGACACCCCGCATTCTCACCGCACTTCCGTCCCTGTCACCCCCACCCCCAGGTAGCCGGCGAGAGGTTGCAGCCCCCCACCCGGGTGCTGCGGGAGGTTGGTCACAGCCACCTACCCCCAGTCCCCCATCTTATCCCAGGTCGATTGATTGGGGCTGTGCCCTCTCCCCACCCCCTCCGTTCCCTCAGTGCTTGGGAGCCAGGCGGTGTCCCTGCCCCCGCCACCAATGCTGGTCCCTGTCTCAGGGCAATCAGCAGGGAGATCAGGACCCTGCTCGCACCTGCCTTGACCTAATACTGCCCGCTCACCTGCTCCACCATCCCGCTCTCATCGGGGCCCATCAGGCCGGCAGGGCCTCCATTGCTGCCCAGTGCCAGCGGCCGCGTCGCCGACACCCACCATGTTCTGCACCCCCACCCCATGGTCAGCACACGTCATAGCGAGTGGTCGAGCTCCTGGTTTAATGACCACCCGAGGGGACAATTTGCACATTAGGCTTTTATTATATAGGATTTACCTGCACGTCACTGATTATAACCTGCGTGGGAGGTAGTATCACCCCCTTTGAACAGAGGAAGCCATTGAAGCTCAGGGATGCTAAGTCATTGGCCCAAGGTCAACTGCTTAGAAGTGGTGGGGCCAAGACATGCCGCCAGTTTATGCCGTTCCCAATGCACCGATACACCTTCACGTCTGCTGAAAACATCAGTGCAGAGAGAGAAATCCAGAAGCTCACTCCATCCCAGCCTACCTCGACCTTCGGCGGCTGCCTTGTCCCCGATGAGGAGAAGCCGAAGGTAGTCCCAGGCTCCAGCCGTGCAGAGGCCTCTGATTCAGAGAGGAGAGTGGTAAATTCTTGGCCTGGGAGAGAGGGTGAGAGCGAGACAAAAAAAAAGACAAGTTCACGTTTTAAACAGACGGAAATCTCCTTCCACTCACTTGCATATTCAAGAGTTACTGCTACGTTGGCCAATTAAAGGTAATTTCATCTCTAGCACCTCTTTGAGGGTTATTTAAAGAAGACTTAAGAATTAATCTTTCATGGATCCTAAGAATAAAACGACATTCCCGCCTCCTCCTCAACGCGAGCCACTCTTTGCGGCACAAGGAGGCGCGCAGTCAAATGAACCTTATTAGGCGCAGACCTGGGCTGCGGTTCTCCTGGGCCGAGCCGTGTGGACCCAGTACCGCGTGCTGCTGCTTTCGGGGACACGTGCGTTTTTCTGCAGATGCCACATTCTCTTGTGAAAGAATCGTGATTACGGCAAACGCCAGAAAAGCCTGAAACCCATCGGTTGGTAAGTGCCATTTTTTCGGTCTGTAGGAGGGGAGGGACGTTGGCCAGGGTGCCCGTTTGTTCACTTGTGACGCCAGCCCTAGCGAACGAACACACCGTTTTACAGGGTGAGGCTGGGAAACAGAAGTCCATGTCCAGCCCACACGTCTCTGTCCCCAAAGCACAGGCTCTTCACCACAACTGGATGGTATCGTGCAGGCAGCAGGGAGCTAGAGAAAGCCTGAGTGGGAGAGCAAGCCCAACCGAGTCATCATTTCCCAGATCAAAAAGTTCCTTTTCCTGTTGTCCTCTGTGGTCCTCAGTCCCTTTCATCCCAGGCTCACTGCCTCTGGCCTGGTTTCTAGGAGACAGGCAGAACCCCTCCCAGAGGCCTCCCCATAAAACCCCCTGCAGACAAGAAGTAGGTAATTAAGTCCCTTCCTTTCTAGGACCCATGGTCTCGTCTTTGATCTTTCCCCTCTGTGCCCTGAAGCTTCCTCAGCCACTGAAGGAGGTGTGAGCAGGGTGTGAGAAACACTGGCCAAGTGCCCCGGGGGACAGGACTGACCCAGAGCCCGGGATAAGGAGAAGGGCTGGCTGGAGGGGAGGCAGCCTGCCCCGCCCCCCCCACACACACACACCTCCCCACCACACAGGATGTGACCATGGTGAGCCTGGACCCCCATCCACCCAGCGAGGGGCTGGCGATGCTGTTCTAAGTTCCCTTCTCTGGCCCTGAACTCCAGAGCCACTTAATAGCTTGGACGCTCCACTTGCCCACTTCAAAAGGTTAAATGTGTACATGGGGGCCACATTTTTTGGTTAAAAAGAGAGAGGGAGAGGGAGAGGGAGAGCGAGAGAGAATAGAGAGGAAGAATAAGAAGCTAGTTCTTATATCTTGAGTCAATGCAAAGCTCCTCTCCCCCCACGCCCCCTGCCCCCGCCCCCACCCCCACCTGTGGCCTCCTCCCTCTCCACTCTACTCAGTTTGCAAGGCTGTTATTCCTGCCAAATGAGTCACTGATGTGGGAACGTTGATTTGTTTTGGCAGACTTCACCACTGCTCTGAGAAATGGAGACTGTGCACCTACGGCCGCAGAAGACACGGTTGTCCTGGTGACTCATTCATCCCTCCCTGCATTCACTCATTCATTCATTCATTCATTCATTCTCAGAGTGTGACTGCTTCTTTCACATATACATGTGGGCAACCTTGCCTGTTGTTTTCTATCTCAGGGAGGAGATGTGAGGATTACCCAGGAATGCACGTGAAAATGTTTATCCTATCTAATAAAGAGGGAATATGCAAATTGACCGTCACATCGTAACAAGATGGCTGCGCCCACAGTGGAGGCCGAGTTCCTGTAACGAGCCTTAATGAGCAATCAGCAGGGACCTGAGGCTGCGTGGCGCTGGGCCGGGGTAGGAGACCTGTGGCTGAGTCCCCCGCCTGGTGAGGCTTGACAGGGGACCTCAGGCCATGCCCCCCGCCCTGGTGCCAGGCTGGGGGACCTCAGGCTGCACCCCCAGCCTGGCAGGGCTTGACGGGGGACCTCAGGCTGCGTCCTCCGCCCAGCAGGGCTTGACAGGGGACCTTAGGCTGCACCCCTGTGACCTGAGGCTATGCCCCCCACCTGTGGGGCTTGACAGGGGACCTCACGCTGTGCCCCCTGCCCAGCGGCGCTTGATGGGGGACCTCAGGCCATTCCCCCCACCCAGTGGGGCTTGATAGGGGTGGGCCAGCCAGGTCTGGATCTAGCCCAATGGGGGCGAGGCCGGCCAGGTCTGGGTCTCGCGCAATTTCGAGGCGCACATGGGTGGGCAGGGACTTGACTCTGGTTCCCGTGGCACGCCCCAGACTCTGACAGGAGGAAGATTTTCATATACATTTTACTAATTTCCTTTCAGCTCTGACACTTCTATTATAGAGAAAAGGCAAATAGAAATATTAAAATATTTCCTCTAATTAATTCCCTTTTAATGTGCATGAATTTCGTGCACCAGGTCACTAGTATATAATAATAATAATAATAATAATAATAATAATAATAGCTAATCCTCCCTGAACACTTATGTATCAGCTGCATGGCAAGCTTTGTTCCTGCTTTGTTAACTGCCTTTCCTCCTAACTGTCTGGGCAGGGCTGATTAGGATCTTCATTTCAGAGACTCAGAGGCTGAAACTCCAAGGGGTCAAGGTGACCTGGCCACGGTCATTACACAGCTGGTCAGCGGCGGAGGCAGTTCCGCCCTGCTTCCTCTTAGCATGACGCACACTGACGAGGTGTTGACCACATAGCAGGCGCTGGACTTAGAACCCCTCCCTTCCCACGAGCCTGTGACGTGGGGGTGCGATTAGCACTGCTGTTTTCCAGCTGAGCAAACTAAGGTTTGGAGACGCGGGGCAACTTGCCAGAGGAGGCACGGCTGTTCCACACAGCGGGGTGGCGAGCGGGCAGTCAGGGCCGGGAGGCCACTGCGTGTTCACTGTGGGCAGAGAGCCTGGCGCTGAGGATGTGAGTGCCCTGTTCTTGCTAGCCACCCTCACCATCGGCACCAAGGACACTCCCCAGGCATCCTCACATGGTCCTGGACACACAGACCCTGGGGCAGAGGCAGTGTTGTGCACTCACCCAACCCACGTCCTCCTCCAAGACACAGAGATGTGGGATTCATGTGACTGGATTCGCACAGTGGGATGTGGGGTAAGTGACGAAGGTGGCTTCAGGCCTGGCCCCGAGAAAAGCCCTATTTGCTGGCCAGATGCAGAGGCCCCTGTGGGAGACTGAGACCCTAGGAGGGTCGGGTGGGACATGACATGGAAGATGCCTGGGTCCCTGAGTGACTGCATGGAGCCAAGCTCTTCCAACCTCCCAAGTGAGCTGTGCTGGACTGTGATGTGGACCTCAACCTTTTTTGGGGTGCCCCGCAATGAAATTCTGGTCTAGGGTTTCTTAGGGAAAGGGCTCACCTTCACCACAATTCAAACTTCAGAAAGGTAGAGTCTTCTGTTTCGAGGGCAGGGCCTGGCACACAGTAGGCCTTCAGTAAATATGTGTGGAACTGACAAAGGAACCTCCCATCTCAGAAGTCCTTGGCTCACAGGAAAGCCTTCTGGATGGTGACGCGGGACAAGGTCTTGATCACGCCTCCCAATGCTCCATCCTTTCCCGACACTCATGCCAGCTCTCCCTCATCCACGTCCCTGTACATCCCCAGGACGGTGCTGGAGAGACCCCCCCTCCCCTTCCCAGCAGCAACATCCAGGACCTGCTTGTCAAACCCAACTTCACTATACAAACACCAAGCCGACTTCATTCCACCCCAACAGGCTGTCAAATCCGGGAGGAGCTGAGCCGCGTGGGCCCCACGCTGCACCGACTGCACTCGGGTGTTTACAGAAAACCTGTGCGTGAGGATTTGCTCGAAAGCTAAATTTCCTCTCAGCCAAAGCCCAGAAATACCTTTTAAACCCTGAGCAAATAAGCCAGAGGAGGAGGCCTCTTCCCTGCGACGGAGCCCCGGGAGCCTGGAGATCGTCACCAAGTCAAGGAGACGGGCGCGCTGCAGAAGGCGCGCTGCGTGGCGGAGCCCTCGCCGCCGGCAACCAAACAGGCTTCGAGAACTCGCTCAGACGGCACAGCCAGCCACAGGCCCCGGCCTGACTCAGACTGCAAATGCACGACTAGATCTACGTGGGGAGGGCGCAGGCGTTGGCTCAAAACAAAATAAAAATAAACCATTGCTTTTATTTTTTTAAAAAAAATTTTAACAGTTTTATTGATTTTTTTTAGAGAGAGAGGTAGGGAGAAGGAGAGAGAAACACGGGTGCAAGAGCGAAGCATTGATCGACTGCCTCCGGCAAGGGCTCTGGCTCCCAGGAGATATGACCCAAGAGCCTGGCTCGGCCTCTTCCAGGCTCCTTTGCATTGCTAAGCCTCAGTTTTTCATCTGTAAAAATGGGGCTAATAATGGTACTTATCTTGCAGGGTTGATGTGAGGACTGAGAAATCCATGAAAAATACTTAGCACATAGATCAAGACCTTGTCCCGCATCACCATCCAGCTAATGCCTCTCCTGAGAAACACGTTTGAAAAGATGGCCTATGTGTGCGTAAGCTGGCAAACCCGACAGCTAAGGTCTGTTCTCTTCCTGGGGCCACAGGAATCTGGCTCCACCCAACACATGCGGGAAAGAGGAGGAGGCCCGGGGTCGGGGGAACCTGGGAGGTGGGATGGGGTGATGCTGTCTAAGAAGTCGCTGGTTCCTCTTTCTTAGGGCATCACTGATGCCCAGACCCAAAGCTATTGGAGACAGGACTAGTCGGGTGTGGAAACAGGGCAGGAGTCACACAATTGAGAAAGGGGGAGGGGCATACAGGATGTACCCCCAGTCACCCTCAGGCTTGTCACCGACTGAGATCTCCACCATTCAATCTGCTCCCCGGGAAATGTGACCTGTCAGCGTCTTTACACCCCAACATCTAGTTAGCGAGTGATGTGGGCAGACCACTGTGGGGAAGAGACCCACACGCTTCTGTCTCAGGCTTTACGAGATACTTTAAAAGTTGATGTGATCATCCCAACAATGCTAGGAGGTAGGGACTTATGATTATCCCCATTTTGCAGAGGGGGAAACCGAGGCCCAGAGCGGTTAAGGGGCTTGCTTCATTCAGGTCAAGTAAGTGGCAGAGTCAGAAAGCAAACCAGGGCCGGCTTCGTGTTCTTGGTATTTAATTGTTCATCCCGGCTCCTCTCAAGAAGTTTACAGAAAACTCAGGAAAATGGTCAAGAGCTTGTCAAACTTAGTTCCCTGGTGCTCTGGGGGTCCCCTGGGTGCTGGGAGGTGGGGAAGGGTGGGCAGCGTGGGTGGCACGGCGGCTTGCTCCCCACACACCTCGATCAGATCTTCTCCCGTCTCCAGAGTTGCAAAGTATTCATTTTGCCAGGGGAGATCATACGACACTGAGACCAAACAAGAATTTCTTGAATGTCTATTGTGCATCAAGCCTGGAGTGGGGGGGGGGGGGGGGGGGAGGATCCCTTCGGGGAGGGCAAGGAGCTTACAAAACAGCCCGCTTGTGGGAACTTGAAGAACGATAATAAAATTAAACTAACGACCCAGCCACCGATGAGCTGTCGGTCCCATGGCCACGTCTGGTTCCCTGATTGATTGTTTCAGCGGTGACTTGGGTGGTCAGGGGAGAGTGGGTCTGTTTAGCCGGGTAACCCAGTGCCACCCATTTACCCGGGACAGGGAGCAGGAGCCTGCAGGGATGAAACCCGGGCTCGGCAAGTTTGGACAAGGAGGAGGCTGGAAGGAAGGGACGCGGTGGGAGGTGGTTAAGGACTGGCTGGGCTCAGGATTGCGGCAAGATCCTCCAAGCAGAGAGCAGCACCAAGTCAGTGCACCTCCATAATCGCTGCGGGCTGCACCCCACAGATGAGGACTCGCACTTTGAGAAGCACTCCCCCTGCCCTCTGGCACGCCCTGCGGCCTCCCCACCACTTGCTGGCCGCTGGCCCCGGCCGGACAGAGGCCATCCGTGGAGAGTCCCGCAGCCCTGGCGGACGCCCAGCCTCACGCTCTGTGACTGAAATGCGTGGACGTTAACAGCCACCGTCCGGGGCTGCGTGGATAGTGAACCAGATAATGCACATAGAAGGCCTGGCACCATTAGTTCCTGGCACGCGGCGAGCTCTCCATAAATGTTATTGGCTATTATCTGCAGCTACGTTCAACGCGGGCGGGCTGGGAACAAAGCGCTTCCTGGTTGTTATCCATTCGCTTAACAGGCATTTAATGGGCACCTGCCCTGTGCCAGGCACTGCGCTGGGAGCCGCGGCCAGAGATGGCAAAGGTCATCTTCCTTCAGCAGCTCGGGCACGACTGGAGGCAGCAGTGTAAACAACCGCGCTTCCGTGGAAGGACCTGAACGGCTGCCTGACAGCCAGGAGGCCAGTTAGCATTTAGTAAGGGCTTGCCCTGTGCCAATTCTGATGCACTTTGCACGCGTTGTTATCGCTCTCGTTTGATCTTTACGAGGTAGGACTTGATCCTTCCTTTTCAGATGGAGAAGCCGAGGCTCCGAAAGGCTCCGAAAGGCCCGTCGTCCGCCCGAGGTCCCGTGGCCGGTAGGCGGCAAATCGGGGCTCCGATCCAGGACGGCTCAGGTTCACCAAGTGGTGCAATGAAAGTAGAGTGTTGGAGGTTGCCGGGTCGGGGAGCCGGGAATGGGTGGGACTGGCCATGCCTTTGGGCCCCGGCAGACAACTCACGCCAGGAGGCAGAGCCGCCCGAGGAAGCGAACAGCTGGCTCCCAAGCTCCGGCCTCACAGCTAATCAGCCGTAAGCGACTCCGTTATCAGATGAGTTCATAGACGGGCAGCACCTCGCTGTGGGGTCGGGGCTCCGTGTGGGTTCGCGCCGGCACAGAGTGGGTCCCGGGAGTGTCAGCTACTGTGGATGATCACAGCAGTCCTCGCTCTGCATGGCCCTGACAGGCGTGCATTTCGGCGACCGTGTTTACAAAGTAACACCAGCCCCCAACAACACGGTTCGAATTTCACTTATCTCGGTGTATTAAGCGCGAGCACTTACTCCAAGTACCAGCTCGGCTGCAAGCTCTTCAGTCCACAAATCACTGCTTAAATAATAGACGCCTGTCAGGTTCAGTGACCCATCTTGTCACTTCTTTCAAAGCCTGCGGACTGGTCACCGAGCGTGCGCTCTGCGGTTCACACACGGCCAGCTGAGCGCGAGCTGCGCTGTCTCCTTATGTCTCCGCGGAAACCCGCGTGGCGTTTTACACACATAGACAATAAAAAGAAGGGACTGGCCCACGAAGATGAAAGTGCAGTGCAGCAAAGAAATGAAAAAGCGATGCCAGAAATGAAATTTGAATGGAAAGTCAAGGGCTTCATATTAGGTTTCTCCAGAAAAACAGAATCAATAGGAGATCTATCATCTATCATCTATCTATCTATTTACCTACCTATCTATCCTTCCATATCTCTATCTATCTGCTAGTTACGATGCACATAACATTTGTGATACACAGATATGATATGTATACACATTCTTTAGATAGATAGATAGATAGAGAGAGAGAGAGAGAGAGAGAGAGAGAGAGAGAGGAGGCTTGTTAAAGCCAACACCTGCAGAGTAGGATGGGCGGTTGGAGACCCAGTTAATGCTGTTCAAATGCCGCCTCTTGGCAGAATTCCCGCTTCCTTGCTGAAGGGGGTTGGGGGAGGATCCGTCTTTTCCGATTGAGGCCTTCAACTGATTGGATGAGGCCCACCCATATTGTGAAGGGTAATCTGCTTTCCTCAAAGTCCACCAATTTAAAAGCTAATTGTATCTGAAAAATAAGGTTTGGCCGAATATCTGGGTACCGTGGCCCAGCCAAGCTGACATAAAACACCATCCGAGGACTGGTTCTAGGCTCACAGAAGAGATAGATGACCGTGGGAATGTGGACACCGTGTCCGTTTGAGCGGCTCTAGGTCTGCTGCCGAGGGAAGGAGGGTTTACCGACCTGAGTGAGAGAAGCAGTGGTGACGAAAAGGATGAAGATGTCCCAGAGGAAGGGAGGCCGGCAGGAACTCCTGAGGATATTTCATGACATTGAAAGTGCAAATGATAAAATGTTGGAAACGCGTCCAGTCCCGGAGAGGAGTATGAGTGTGACAGTTTGCCAAGGCACGTAAAAGATGCTCCCTCTGCGTGGTAGTTAACCACCCAGAGGAGCGCAAGCGCTGTCTGAACTACTCTTGGTCATTTTTATACCAAGAAATACAACACTTCAATTCTCAATGGGGCCAGTGTACTAAGTTAAAGAGTATTAACATACTTGTTAGCTGTACTATTATCTCATTTCCTTAAACATCTCTAACCAACAGTCAGAGAGCTTTCAACGTTTTGACCAAACATGTGAAAGGTCACGGAATAATCTATTGCATCCCACTGATTTTTAAGATCGTTTTTCGCACACTTTTTTTTTTATATATATTTCATTGATTTTTTACAGAGAGGAAGAGAGAGGGATAGAGAGTTAGAAACATCGATGAGAGAGAAACATCGATCAGCTGCCTCCTACACCCCCCCCCACTGGGGATGTGCCCACAACCAAGGTACATGCCCTTGACCGGAATTGAACCTGGGACCTTTCAGTCCGCAGGCCGACGCTCTATCCACTGAGCCAAACCGGTTTCGGCCGTTTTCGCACACTTTCAGCTTGCACAGTCATTCTTATAATCGGCACGACTGTGCAAAGCAAGAACCATCTGTCTTATGTGTAACATGAACATCATCATCATCATCATCATCATCATCATCATCATCACCACCAGCATCACGGCCACCAGGCAGGTCTGGCAAATACCCAGGATGCCAGGCCAGGCGTCAAGTTCCTTTTGACACCCGTTTCTGACTCAGGGCAGGAGGTCCCTTGTACAACCCCAGGCCGAGGCTCTGCTCTGCTCTGGCCAACACCGTCCACCCCCTGCAGAGGCCGTGGGATTCTCTACAGCCCCAGGAAGTTCCCGAAGAGGACGCTGGGTTTACACACCAATAAAAACAACAGGGTGACAAATGGCCCTGCACCTTCAGGGCAAGCGGCCCTCACGCAACCTACCTTGATTCCACAAGTCCCCCATGGCCCTAGGAGGACGATCTGAGAGATCTGAGACGGAGGCCCTGGGGGACACCCCTCTGGCCACAGTGTCTGGGGACAAGTGACTTGGTTGGTGACAGGGAGTGATTTCATTCAAAACAGAAGACACACTGAAATAGCACAACCAATTCACTGACTGATTTACATGCATGATATTTTGTCGGCGGTTTTTATTCGGGGCTGGGTATATAAGTACGGATGGTCTTAGTAGAAAACTCAGAATCCACGTAGGCCGAAAGAACACAGGAGTCAAACCACCTGGAGCCCAACCATCAGAGAGCACGCTGTTGCCTTTCTCCTTTCAGACTTTTCTGGAAGCTAGGAGTCAAGAATGCATGGTGCTGAGGTCACGGATTGATTCCCAGTCACGGCACATGCCTGGGTTGTGGGCTTGAACCTCAGTGCGGGGTGTGCAGGAGGCAGCTGATCAATGATTCTCTCATCATTGATATTTCTCTATCCCTCTCTCCCTTCCTCTCTGAAATCAATAAAAAAAAATATATATATATATATTTTTTAAAAACAATAAATTCAAGCCTGACCAGTGTGGCTCAGTGGATTGAGCATTGTCCCACGCACCAAGAGGTCACTGGTTTAATTCCTGGTCAGGGCACATGCCTGGTTTGCAGGCTCGATCCGGAGTAAGGGGCGTGCAGGAGCAGTCTTCTATGTTTCTATCTCTCCCTCCCTTCCTCTCTCCCTCTAAGGAAGAGAGAGAGAGAGAGAGAGAGAGAGAGAGAGAGAGAGAGAAAATAAACTCAAAATGTGTTAAAGACTTAAATGTACCACCTGGGACCTCTGATGAAGTAGGAATTGGAATTGGAACCAGGGCGGGGGGGAGGGTGGGGGCAGGGGCTCTCCTCCCAGGAGGCCTAGAAGGGGTAAGCCTCCTGCGGGGCCACACAGTAGTTGTCATCACCAGAACGCCAGCTCCATGAGGGCAGGGCGGTGCCTGGCCTGCTCACTGCCCGTCCCGCTGCCTCCTGCAATGACGGAATCCGCTTAGAAGAACCAGAATTTTCTGGCACCAACTGCAGTCCTGAGGTCTCCATGCGGTTCCACCAACCACCTTTTTTAATAGACACCAACCCGAACGCCGCTTTCGCGTGCAGGCTTTGTTAGAAGGTGCAAGAAAACCCCGGAAGGAGAAAGCTGGAACCAACCAAGCGAGCTGCTCTGAGAGGCGAAAATAAATAAATGCGTCATTTGGATTGTCGTTTGATTGACAGGTCTTGAATCAATTATGGCGAGCTCCACCGCTTTCTAGTAATATGGAAATGGGGAACATGTTGATCTCGGTCATGATTACGGGGAGTTTCAGGAAACGTTCGCAGGTTAGGGAGAGGTATGTCGGTGGTGGCGCAGCCATCGAGGTGTGCAGTGATTTATGGGTTTCAGCGGGCGGACACCATGAGCTTCCTGTGGTGCGGTGGCCTCTGACCTGTGGTCAGAGAGGGAAGTGTCACTTGTCCTGGTAAAAATGATCACCCCGCCCTGGCCGGTGTTGCCCAGTGGTTAGAGTGTCAGCCCGTGCACTGAAGGGTCATGGGTTCGATTCCATGTACCTAGGTTGCAGGCTGGATCCTGGCCCTGGCTGGGGTGCATGTGGGAGGCAACCAATCAACGTGTCTCTCCCACAACAATGTTTCTCTCTCCTCTCTCTTTCTAACACCCCTCTCTCCCTCCTTTCCACTCTCTGAAAATCAATGGGGAAAATATATCCTCGGGTGAGGATTAACAACAACAAAAAATGATCGTCCATTTATCGAGCACTCCTACGCGTCAGGAACTGTGGTAAATGCCAGGGCTCCCCTGGGCTAACATGCTGCCCGGCACCTGCTGAAACCCCCAGAAAAGAGACAAGTAGCCACCTCTCCTCCCGGGATAGGGCCTACTATTTTAATAAAAGGCGAAAGAGTTATACGGTCTGAAGAGAAACCAGAGTGTGGGCCTACTATTTCAAACGAATGTTTCCTGTGTATCATTTCTTCTTCAATTCTCCCAGAAGCCTTAGGGGCCACAGGGTTGATGAGTCTTCTAGACTCAGACTGACCCAGCTTTGGCTCCTGGCTTTGCCACTTACTGGGGAAAGCGATTCGCCCTTTGGGGCAGCGGTTGCCAAGCAGTGGTCCGCGGATCAGTGGTCCGTGAGGTCCAAAAGGTTGGCGACCGCTGCCTTGGGTGACTCACCTCAACTGTAAAAGGAAGTGCCACCAGATAGAACTTCAGATGCCTTGTTAGGATAAATATATACCACCTACTGCGTGGGGTATCCTATATAATAAAGAGGTAATATGTAAATTGACCATCACTCCAACACACAAGATGGCTGCCCCCAGGTGGACACAAGATGGCTGCCACAAGATGGCCAGCAGGGGAGGGCAGTTGGGGGTGACCAGGCCTGCAGGGGAGGGCAGTTGGGGGCAACCAGGTTGGCAAGAGAGGGCAGTTAGGGGTGACCGGGGCAGCAGGGGAGCAGTTAGGTGTCGATCAGGCTGGCAGGTGAGTGGTTAGGGGGTGATCAGGCTGGCAGGCAGAAGCAGTTAGGGGCAATCAGGCAGGCAGGCAGGTGAGCAGTTGGGAGCCAGCAGTCCTGGATTGTGAGAGGGATCCCAGATTGCTGAGGGTGCAGGCTGGGCTGAGGGATACACACCCCCATGCACGAATTTCGTGCACCAGGCCTCTAGTATCTATATGAAAAGTTATTACCTGTCGTTCCTCTGAAATTCCAGTTGAACGGGGCACCTGCGGTTTTGGGTTTTCGCCACATTGGGCAACTCCTGGAGGGGAAGCTGTGATGGTTCCTGAGGGATGAC
This sequence comes from Eptesicus fuscus, assembly GCF_027574615.1. Taxonomy (NCBI): domain Eukaryota; kingdom Metazoa; phylum Chordata; class Mammalia; order Chiroptera; family Vespertilionidae; genus Eptesicus; species Eptesicus fuscus. Next base: position 6,486,166 of record NC_072495.1, on the reverse strand, counting down.
TCGCGAGAGCATGGTGTTGAGTGAAAAAGGCAACAGAACAGGAGTCACTGCTCCATAACGTCCATGCAAATCCAGCGCACACAGCGTTCACTCACAGGTAAGTCAACACACAGTGCTGGCCTCTGACATGTGGTCAGATGGATTGGAAGAACGTGTGCTAAATAAATGGGTGCTGAGGCGACTGCCACTGAAGGGGAAAGTGGAAGAGAGATGAGGGAGAGGGAGGAGCAATGATAATCCTATACAATAAAAGCGTAGTATGCAAATTGTCTCCTCTACCTGGAGTTCGACCGTGAGTTCGACCAGGGGGTGGGGCTGGCCAGGGGGAAGGGAGGGAGGCCCTGGCCAGCAGCTGGCAGCCAGCAGCCAGCAGCCGGCAGCCACTAGGGACTCTACCAGTGCACAAATTTCGTGCACTGGGCCTCGAGTATGAAATAACACAGGATGGGATCTTGCACAGAGAGATGATGGTATGCCAACGCACTCAACCGTGGCCTTTCAGGGACTGCGCTGCCCCGATTTCATTTAGAAGGACGTGCCTTTGAATCCTGGCTTGGCCACTCTTTGGCGTTGGGCAAGTGACCACCACTTCATTCAATCAATTCTATTTTGACACTATCTACCTGGAGTAGTGCAGACTCCACAGGTTAAGGGCTCGGTTCCACAGGGCTGCCCCAACATCAGACCCCAATCCCAAATCCAGGTTGTCACCTGTGCTGCTGACCAACCAGTTACCAATCAGGGGTTCTCACAGCCAACACTCCCAGAGCAGGGGGAGGAGGGGCCCACCGGCCCTGGAAAAGGTTCTAGGGGAGGCACCATAGCACCTTGAACAGCTTCCCATTCCCCACCCCCAAACCTTCCCATCAGGTGGACTGCCAGGACCAGCAACGTCACAGGTAGAGAAATCAAGTTTGCAGCTAGGAACCACAGGGTGCCAGCTGAAGAGACCCATGAAGATTTCCCACCCCACCCCTCCGATGAGGCCTGCAGAGTTTCCATCATTTGCCTGAGGCTGGGGCACGAACTCCTGTGCCACAGAAGCCGGCCAGGAGACACAGATGCTATGTAAGACTATAAGGAGTGGTAGGGACTGCGGCAAACTGGGGAGAAGGGATTCCTCTAATGGGGCAGCCTGTTCCTGCAGCCACGAGGGAATGAAGACCCAGAGGGCTTGGAGCCTCTGAAATGCCCCAGAGAAGCTGGCTATCTGTGTGTGTCACATGAAATCTTGCGGTTTTGAAATGTTGGCAACCAACTGGACTATCTTCAGCACACTGTGTGGGCCAAGGCAAATATGTCAGCAGGCCAGGCTCGGCCCAGGAGTCACCAGTGTGCAATCTCTGGCCTACGGTCCCACAGCACGTCGGAAGCAGAGCCAGGCTTTCCGGGCCAAGGGGCTTTCGATCAGCCAGCAGAAGGACAAGAGAGGAGATAGGGCATGGCCGGAGGAAGAGGAGGGAGGAAGCGGGAAGGGGAACCTAGAGAGAAAGGCCGGCGTGCATATCTAGCCCCCAGGGAGCTGGGAAAGGAAACCCCAGAGCTCACTGTTAACTTGGTTTCAATGGAGGTGAAATTCACATAAAGTAAGACTGACCGTTTTAAAATGTACAGTTTAGTGGACAATGTTGTGCAACCATCACCCCTCTCCCGTTCCAAAACAGCGTCATCACTCCCCAAAGGAAGCTCTGCAGCCCGCAGCGGTCACTCCCCATCCCCCGCCGGCCCCTGGCAACCACCCATCATCTGCTTTCTTTCTGCCTCCGCGGAGCTGCCTATTCTGGACATTTCCTATCAATGAAATCACACAATGTGTGTGTGTGTTTATGCCTGGCTTCTTTTTAAAAATATATGTTTTTATTGATTTCAGAGAGGAGGGAGAGGGAGAGAGAGACAGAAACCTCAGTGATGAGAGAGAATCATGGATCAGCTGCCTCTTGCACGCCCCACACTGGGGATCAAGCCCACAACCCAGGCAAGTGCCCTGACCGGGAATTGAACCATGACCTCCTAGTTCATAGGTCGGCGCTCAACCACTGAGCCACGCCGGCCGGGCTATGCCTGGCTTCTTTCACTCAGCATAATGTGTCCAGTGCTCACTTGTGTTGTCCACGAATCAGTACTTGAGTCTTTTACTGGTTGAATGATATTCCGTGGTGTGGATAGACCGTATTTTGTTTATCCATCCCCTGATGGATAGATATTTGGGTGTCCCCACTTCTTGGCTGTGGTGAATAGTCCCAAGGCTTCCTTTCTAAAAGGAGGGAACAGGTGAGCGGACTGGGTGTTTATAGGGACCCAGGGCTGACTGGCCCACTGTGTACAGAGGGCATAATACATAGGACCCACGAAATGTCTTCATTTCTTTCAAAATCAGAAGGGGGAAAAAAAGACTTTTAGGGTCAAAGAAAATGCTTTAATTTTTGGCCTGGATTCTATTCGTCTTTATACCAACGTCGCCGTAAAATATAATTACGGAGGGAGCGGCCCACGAAGGCAAGCGTGCCGAGGGCACAGGAAAATCAAGGATCCCGCGTCAGGAAAAGCACTCCTGGCTCCCCACTCGCTGGCCTTGTGAATGTAAACGCAGGGCCGGGTGCTCGGTCCCACTCCACGGTGCACCCCTCGCCACTAGAGCAGGGCCTGGCACACAGTAGGGGCTCAATCTTGTTTGAAAGAGTCAATTCCTCTGAGACGTCACGGCGCTTTCCTGTGCTTTGATTCCATCATCTGAGACGTGGGAACAGTGATCTATCTCTCCGGGGTGAGGGAAGAGACACCCGGTGCCAGCGATGGGGCAGCCTGCAGAACCACTTCCTCCACTTTGGTGTCGGGCAGTGGCAGCTGTAGGTTCGGGACGAGCTGAAGTCAGAGCCGACCTGGAGGAGCAAACTTCCCCGAAACCCCCGAGGTGCATGGGCTCAACCTCCCCCAGACTCAGGGCGCATCAGGTACTTCCTTCCGCATCTTGGCTGAGGATCCCAGGGGCTGGAGACAGGGGTGCTGAGCAGGCAAAACCACAGAGAAAACGCCGAGAAATGATGCTGAGGGAAGGCAGAAGGGCAGCGCGCGCATGCGCATCTTGTGAGCATGTGTGTCTGGGTGCACAGGAGTGTCCACGCACGGGTGTGTGTCGGCCTGTGCCTGTCAATGTGTTTTGCGTGTGCGCGTGAGAACCGTGTGAGCACATGTGTGTGAGCATGTATGTGTGTGTGCACATGTCGTGAGTAGAGGCGATGGAAGAACATACGGAGGAGGGAGAGGAGCAGCCGGGCGCTCCCAGAGCCGGAATTCTGCTCGGACTGGAGGCCACGCTTCACATTCCAGCGGACAGAGGGGCGGGGCGGCCCAGCGGGTCTGAAAGGGGGAAAATGACCGTATCTGGGTTTTGTCCAGATGAGAGGAAATGCTTTGCCAGAGGCAACAGTTCCCCCTGGGATGCGCCCTCCTCTGCGGGTGACTGGGGACTCCTGAGACCCCAGGATCCTCTTCAGACCCCATTTGCATTAGAAATCACTGTGGGTTTCTTTTTCTTCTTCTTCTCAAGGCCCTGAGATGCCAAGACCCTCCAGCAAGTAATGAGGATGCTTTTCAGAGCAGGACTTCAAACCGCTTAGCTGTGATTAGTCTCCTTCTGAGCCCAGGAAAACTGGGGGGTGAGAGGGGGGGACCGAAGGAATTCCACTGCAGGTCAAAGGAAGCCTGGTGCCGCCCCGCCAAGCTGCCCCCCGGGGTCACGGAAGCCTCAGCCCCACGCTGGGTCCCACTTGCCCCTGGGGCCATGGCACAAGGAGGCCCTGCTGGTTTCTGGGCAGAAGTAAATTGAGGCTCTTGTTGACGTCTGGAGGGCAAAACGCTGCAGGCCGAGGAGGCAGGCTACTGGTAGAACGTTCCAGAAGACCCTTCTCAGGTCAGCTCTGTCCGGAGGCAGTGGAGTGTCAGGGAATAAGAGGCAGCTTATTGGTCAAATGGGGTCTGGGTCCCACCAGAGTGAGCTCAGTGTCCTTGTCGGGGAAATGGGGGTGGGTCCTTCAGCCCCGGGCACTGTTTGAGGACTAACCGGATGAGGGACACTAGCAGAGTGTGTGGCACGGACCACGGAGTGGCAGTCGTTGGAGTTAGGACGGCATCGTCATCGTCGTCTCCCCATGAAAAGGCTGTCTCATCCTGAGAACCCCGAAGCTCAGCCACCTGCGAAAAACCCCCCTACTCCTGGGTCCCAGGCCAGTGCTGCTGAGGGACGAGACCAGCTCTGCAGAAGGGGGTGGCCGTCCCTGGCTCCCGGGGAAGGGGGGGGGGGAGGTGGACCTCGGTGATAGGCGCTTAAGAGGTTCCAGGAGACCCAGCATCAAGAATGCTTGACTTTAAGACGGAAGGTTGTTTTTTTCACTCTCTGAAAAATCTGGACCAAGGCCTCAGGCAGATGATGGGCTTGGGGGGAGTAGGTGTCCCAGAAAGGGACTGGGTTTGGAGGGGACCCCAGAGTTCTATAGTCCTGGGTTCAAATCCCACCTCTGCTACGTCTCAGCTGTGTGGGCTTGAGGGAAGGATGCCACAGCAATATCCTCTCTTGGAATGACAAATAAGAAGCACATAGTAGGAGGTCCAAAATGGCGGCTCTGTTGGTTGGATCCATTTCATCAATGATTGGACTGGTTTTGAGACAATCAATTAAAAATGATTCTCTGTGGTGAGTTGGGGGTTTGTCCAGTCCGCAGACATTTACAAAGAACCTGTTATATGCCAGGTCCTGGGAACTCAACGGTGAAAGCAACAGGACCACCGGGTAATGAGGGAAGGAGGCCATGGAGCGGGGATCACGGAAGCTGGTCAGCACGCCTCTCCCGGACACTCTCTGGAGCGGAGGGTGATGCGCTCCTCCCAGGGGCTTCCCTGGCAGCTGGGCCTCAGGGAGCGTGGGCCCAACCACAGAGTCTTGGGGGAGCTGCTGTGGCGGTCCCCGGAGAGGCACCGAGTGACCCAGAGGGTTTTCCAATCCCACACACACAAATAAAACGGAAGACGGAGAACCAGTGACGCGCTGCCGGCTGGGAGGGTGTCCCTGGACACAGAGGCGCGTTTTGGGGAGAGTGGAGTTCAGCCAGTTCTGCAGGAGCCCAGAGAGCCCGGCCCACAGCTACTCCAGGATGAGCTCATGGTACCTAGTTACACTCCCCAAGGCACAGTCTTAGGTTCACACTCACAGGCTCAGGGTGGACATGAATTTGGGGGGACATCCCAAGTATCGGAGTCATAAAGTCCTGGGTTCAAACCCTGGCTTTGTCACTTACGGGCTGTGGACTTTGGGTTCGCTTCTTAACCCCTCCAAGCCTCTGTGTCCCCCTCAGAAAGTGGGGCACCACGCATGCCCAGCAGGGCTATCGTAAGGATCTGAACTGATGTATTCGAACACGCAGCAGCTCTCATACAACAGAAGAGGTCTTTCTCTATTACTGTCGGAATCCGCCCTGGATCTGCCCACCCCCGCAGCTGGTGTTTCCACCCGACACACACCAGTGCCCCCCGCACTTCCCAGGGGCACGTGCGCGGCCTCCTGCTGCCATCGCTGCCAGCTTCCCTGGTGCATCTGCCTGTCTTCTGGGCAGAGGTCAGGAGATGGCATTGCCCCGGAGAGGAAAGCCTGTGTCCAGGGAAAGCCGAGGGCACGGAGCCGTGTGATTCCAGCCGGGGAACATCACAGGGCTCCTTCGACTGTCCCCCAGGTCCAGGCTCCCGGGCCGATGGGGCAGGGGTGAGGATGTGTCTTCAGACAGGAGGCCTTGCTTCCCAGACGTGGTACCTGGCGGGGGCGGCGCTCACACATCTGTGCGGGCATTCTACATCCCTCCCCTGGAGAGGAGGCACAGGGCGCTCCACGCGTCCCGCTGACGGCAAATCTGTCAGTGCCCACCCCGCAGGCCCTGATGCGGAGAGCAGCAAGGGGAGACTGCCTGCCTCCCGCACGCCTGTTAACTGCACCTGCAATCTATTCCCGCCAGTGCGGAAGGCTGTCTCTTTCTGCACGGAGAGCACCGAGGGCGGCTTCCCGTCTGAATCCTCTGAACCCGAGCGCTGACCTGCCCCCTGTCTGCCGGGAGGACCCCGCCTCTGCAAGACACTGGTGGTCTGGACCAGTGTAGGCCGGACGGGCAGTGTCCCTCGGGGACTGTGGAGGTTTGCATGCTTTTTCGTTGTTGCTTGCTTGTTTTCTGGTGCAGTCTGTCTTTAAGTCTTCACTTTCAAAAAAAAGTGGTGATTAGCCTTATATTGATCTACACTCTAGACTCTAGAGGATGTGAAATCGGAAGTTCACAACCTGGATTTACCACCTCAGAGGTACATGCCTTTGAACAATCCCTTCAGCCCTTTTAGGTGGCTCACTGCAGCAAGATGGATACAAGGATGAAAGGAAATGTTCTGTGGCCATCCATTGGAATGTTCCTTGGAAACAGCCTGTGGTATTGCTGATCAATCAACTCTTCAAAAACAAAAAGCTCTGACTTGTAGCACTCGCCAATTTCCGTGGTGTAAAGGCTCCCTTCGTGGCCGATTTTAAGCTCCCACGGTGACATCACTGAAGGAGGAGTTGGGAAGAGGAGGGAACCATCGGCTCCCCTGCGCGGACAGGAGCCGGCACAGCCCTGAAGATGACGGCCACCAACTCCGGCTAATTTTATCGGGAAAGAAACATACCCAAGGATATGGCGTAGCTTGCAGGACTCCCAGGTAGGAAATTAGATTTGGAGTTGGTGCAGCCAGAGTGACACCCCAAACCACCCCAGATGCCGTCCAACATTGAGGATGCTGCTGCTCTCCCCTTTGGCACAGAGACAGTCACCTGCTCCATCGTCACCAACGATTCTGGACACTGGGCGGCACCCACTAAGCTGACAGCTCCGAGAGCACCACACGGCCACGCTGCCATCCTCACCATCCTGGAGAAGGCACTGGAGGCCACGTTCCTGATTCCTCCCGATATGAGCTTCTCGTTTAGTCTGGGAAGATGCATCTGATTGGTAGAGCAGAGTCACCTGTCTGTGCCCTCGCTACAAAGGAAGCTGGGAAAGGGAGTGTATTGGTTTCCTGCAGCTGCTGTAACAGATTACCACCAGCCAGGCACTTGAAAAACAACAGAACTTGATCCTCTCACAGTGCTGGAGGCCTGAAGTCCAAAGTCAAGGCGCTTGGCAGGCCTGTGCTTCCTCTGGGGTTCTAGGGAGGAATCCTTCCTCACCGCTGCTGGCTCCCGGTGGCTGCCACCATTCCTTGCCGCTGCATCACTCTGATCTCTGCCTCTATCTGCACAGGGCCGCCTCCTCTTCTCTCGCCGTCTCTCCTCTGTGTGTCTCTTACAGGAACACGGGTCATTGGATTTAGGGCCACTTGGATAACCCAGGAAGAGCTCATCTCGAGATTCTTAACGTAATTACATCTACAAAGGCCCTTTTACCAAATAAGGTCGCAGTCACAGGCTCTGGGGTTTAGGCTATGAACCTGTGTTTTTGGGGCCACCATTCATCCCGCTGCAGCGAACCCCTGCGTTTTCAGCGTCTGTGGTAGATGGTGAGCGCCGCTCCATTAAATGGGAGGCTCCTCAGTGATGAGCCGGGTTGGAGGCGGGGCGGTCAGAAAAGCCTCCCTGCCTTCCGGGACCGGAGTTGCTAATTCTTCCTGCAAACAGTCGGAGGGGAATCCTTTCTGGCTGTGCAGGTCACACGGGGGCAGCCACTCCACTCTGCCCGTGTAGCACGGAGCGGCCATGGGCATCGTGTACCTGAATGGGGTGGCTGGATCCCGAGAAACTTTAGTTACGAAAACAGCTGTCTGTCTAGATTTGGTCCAAAGACCACAGATTGCTAACCATAGATTGTTCCAGACCGTGAAGGAGCCCGGCGTGTCCTAGTGTTCAGGATGGGTTGGTTGAGTCTTCAGTCCTCAGTGTCTTTGAAACACATAGCTCACGGAGGACCGAGCCAGGGCAGAGATTGATAAACAGTTAAAGCTCATCACTATTGCTCTGTGACTCACTCTCTTTTGTTGTTGTTATTGTTGTTAATCCTCACTGAAGGATATTTTTCTATTGGTGTTTTAGAGGGAGTGGAAGGGAGGAAGGGAGAGAGGGGAGAGAGGAAGAGAGGAAGAAACATCGATGTGAAAGAGACACATCGATTGGTGCCTCCTGCACGCACCCCGAATGGGGCGGGGATTGAACCTGCAACCCAGGTACGTGCCCTTGACAGGGAATCGAACCCGAGATCCTTCTGTGCTTAGGCCAATGCTCTAACCACAGAGCCACACCAGCTAGAGTGTGACCCACACTCTTGAAAAAAACTATACAAGGATAAAGAATTGTCATGTCTAATTAAAAAGAAAAAATCCAGTTTGTGAGATGAGTTTTGCCTGTCTTCGAGCCTGGGGCTAACATGGCCAGAATTCTGATCCCTGGGGTCATACCTAGTGCCAGCACGCCCCCCCCCCCCAACCCCGACCCAGCAGAGACCAGGGCCCGTGGTCACCAGGGAAGAGTGTGGAGGGATTTCTGCAAAGTGGCCCCCTCCGAGGAGAAATGGGGGCAGCAGCCCAGCGAGTCCCCGACAGTGAGAGGAGCTGGCCACTGCCTCCACGAGGGGCAGATCGTGTGAGAGCTGGGTTTCTACTTCCGGGATTGTAAAACGACACTGAAAACGGTGTCTGAAAGGCAACAGGGCAATGAGGGAGCTTGTAAACAACACACGGGCTCTGAAGGCAGACAGCTCCGGGTCCGAGTCTCAGCTGCCCGGTGACCCAAAAAAGCCCCGGCCTCGATTTCCTCATCTGCAACATGGGGACAGTCAGATCCATCCCACGGCACGGTTAGGGGGATTCAACGCAACAGTTCGCATACAAAACGCAGCACCTCGCCACCACCCAGTAACCAAGGCTCGGTTCCTTACAGGTCTGACTGTGGAATTAGGAGTGAACCTGCGAAAAGCAACACAGCAGAACATACATATGGAAGTAGGTGTGTTCCTTTAAAGGAGGCCCCCCCTGGGGCGGGGGGTGGGGGGCAGACCCTTGACCAGCCAGGCTGCCAGGGTGCAGCGGCTTAGCCTTTGGTGCCTCCGACTTGCCTCGTCCTTGGAGAGTGGACTTGATTTCTGGGCAGAGCCCAGCGTTCAGTGGCGCCGGGTCTGATGGGGAGGGCAGGGGATGGCGCTGGCTGGGCTCGCTTTGGGTGAGAAGAGACCTGTGGTTGCGAAATAACGAGCAAGGGTTACTTGTGTGGCTTGGAACCTGGCTCGGAAGGAAATCTCCGGAGAGACGTTCCAAAAGGGCTCTGAGCGGCGGGAGCTCCGCTGGGATAAGTGACTTAAGTCCCCCGAGCGGTGACGGTAGCAGAGGAAACACTTGTTCCGAAGGACCAGTCCCGGGCCGACGGTGGTCATATCTAATAGGATGCATGCATTCGAGGTTTATTGAGCCTTATCAGGCCCAGTGCTGGGCCCTGGTGTGCTGCTGAACATGACATCATCGCTCCCCTAGGGTCTGTGGCCACAAACTGTTATTATTACTATTCTAAGACAGGCACAACTAGACCACGCCACTGCGGTCGACGCAGATGGCGCCTCTAGCGTCGTGCAGCGCGCAGCCTGTACGATGGCATGTGGCGGCCTTGCTTCACGGGAGAAAATAAAGACATGAGTTATGCTCTTAGGGTCAGGGAGGCATTTGATCTGGGTCGTTAAGGGGGTGGAGGAGTTTTCGAGGCAAAGGGAATGCCAGACTCAGGAACCGCGTGTGCCAAAGGACCACGGGGTGCGAGGTATGTTCGGTGAACGCTGGGACATCTGGTGGATTCCGGGAGGAGGCTGGCAGGCTGGGGGCAAGGAGGCTGAGGGGACTGGTTTCCTGCACATGAATCAAGATCCCCCAGGGATGTCAGACATTCCATTCCTCTGAGCTGGCCTCACAGCCTCCGCCCACACGCCCGCCCGCCAGAGGGAAAGATTGAGAGAGAACACAGCCTTGGAGAGGCAGAGATGCGGTCCGGATCCCCGCTCTGCAGCCTGTAGGCTGTGTGTTCCCTGGCCAGTCACTTAACCTCTCTGAGCCACAGTCTCCTAATCTGCAAAATGGAGGTCAGGGTTATGCTGGGGGCGGGGGATTTGGCAAGATGTGAAGTCGGAGACGCGGTAGGAGTTGTGAAAGTTATTTTCTTTCCTCTCCAAGTTCTGGTCCCTGTCAGCTTTTGTGCAGGGGACGGAAACCAAGGATTAGGGTGCTGACAGAGCCAGCCCTCTGAAGGTTGAGTACGGAGGCAATTATTCTCATTTCTGAGCATCTCTCTGGATCGTTGGCCCAAGTCCCCACAATTCCCGGGTTTGTGTGAGCATCAGTGAGCATTTTCTCCGTGTGTAGCATCCCAGTGGCCCTTCAAAATGCAATCTGCCCCTTTGCACAACCTGTGCTGGGGGTAAACTATTTCTAGCGGCACAACCCAGAGCGGAAGGGTGGGCCCAGAAAAATGGGGTTGCACATCTTCTGCTCGGAGGGAGAGGTTAGGGACTCAGTTCCTGTCCCCCTGCAGAGAACGAGAGAAAACTCCCGGAATGGGGATCAGAAGGAAGAGGAGAAGAGCCCCCAGGGCATATTGAGTGGCATGGTTGTGTGGGGTCTGGCATCCTGCAGTGGCTGGGTCTGGGTCTGTAATACCCCCCCCCCCCACCCACACACACCCCCACACACACACACCCCACACACACAAGCAGGCCCTGCCCTGGGGGGACTCGCTTATCAACCATAAACATAAGCAAGGCACAGAGGGGCCAGGTGATGTCCCTGTGATGGCTGCCTGTTCTTGAGTATTCCCGTGGAGCCAGGCCTTGTGCTAAAAATATTACCTGTTATTGCTACCCTGGAGGTGGCCATTAGTAACCAGGTTTTTTGGGGTTTTTTTTTGCAGATGAGGGGACTGAGGCTCAGAGGGGTGACAAATGCCTTGCCCAAGGTCAGAAAGCTAACCCAGAGACTCCCAAACCCCAATTCTCAACTGCTCTGTTGTTTAGGGCCTGTTCCCTCTGTTGCTTTTCTTTTTTTCTTTTTCAGGGAGGAAGGGAGAGGGAGAGAGAAGTAGAAACATCAGTGATGAGAGAGAATCATTGATCAGCTGCCTCCTGCACGCCCCACACTGGGGATGGAGCCTGCAACCCGGGCATGTGCACTGACCAGGAATCGAACCGTGATCTCCTGGTTCACAGGTCGATGCTCAACCACTGAGCCACGCTGGCCGGGCCAGTCTAGTGCCTTTCAATGCAGCATCCTGGGCAGAACCAAGCCCTTCTGAGCTTCTATTGCCTCCTTCACGAAGAGAGACACCCCAGAAAACTCTGAGGTCCCATCTCAACCCCAAGACATTCTGCAACGACTCTCTGCCTATGGCAAGCGGGTCTCCCGCGGGAGAGAGACAGTACGAAGTAAGAGAGAACTGCGCGTTTTCAACAGTGCGATACGAACATGTGTCTGAAATAAAGCCTCCCTTGGGTGCAAAGTGTGGAATGATGCAAATCTCCCCAGCTTTAAAGGAGACGTCAATAAATGCATCGTTTCAAATCCGAGCGGCCTGAGTGACATTTAAACAGTGGTTCGTTGCTGCCATGTGTTAGCAACATGTTAATGGGGGAGGAGACGTACGCACCACCCCTCTCTGGTGTGCTGAGATTATTTGAGGTTTTAATCATGTGAGGATCTGCGCGAATACATTCCTTTTGAAATTGTGACCTCCCCCGTGACTGTTTGAGCATGTGTATAAAAGCATGTAGGCCATATAAATGATGGGTCCCCACATGGTTCCGTCTGTGGACTTAGTTGCATGCAAAGAGCTGCAGTCTTGCTACCCAACAGTCACTCGGTGCTTGCTGCATGTACAGCCAGGAGCCACTATGCTGGAGACGTGTTCTGAGAAATGCATCGTCAAGTGATTGCATGCAAACGTCACAAACAGCACTTGCGCAAACTGGATGGTCTAGCCCCGTGGTCGGCAAACTGCGGCTCGCGAGCCACATGCATCTCTTTGGCCCCTTGAGTGTGGCTCTTCCACAAAATACCACGGCCTGGGCGAGTCTATTCTGAAGAAGTGGCGTTAGAAGTTTAAGTTTAAAAAATGTGGCTCTCAAAAGAAATTTCAATCGTTGTGCTGTTGATATTTGGCTCTGTGGACTAATGGGTTTGCCGACCACTGGCCTAGCCTACTACACGCCTCGCTGATATACAGGACAGCCTATGGCTCCTCAGTACAAACCTGTACAGCTTGTTATTGTATAAAACAACACGAGATGAACTCGAACACAGGAGAAAACGATGCAATCAAGAGGCGCGGTAAACACGAGATGTATACGGCATAACACGGCGTACTGTTTTGCGGCAAACGTTTTCGTAAGTAGAAAGAGTATACGGAAACCAAGATAAAGAGCACAGTATAGTAAACACGGAAGCCACTAACACAGCCGTGCAGTGTCATTAGCAAACAGTACGGACTGTACATCACGGCGGGTTTGTTTACACCGGCGAGGCCACAAGCACGGGCGGAACGCTCTGCCCTGTGCCTGGAGGATGCTGTGACGTCAGCAGCGGGAAGCACTTCCCAGCTCCGTGCCACGTGGTCAGTCATTGACAGAAACCCTGCAGTGACGCAGCGATCCCGAGCCCTCAGCTCCCTGTCCTCTCTCCCCCGACCCCAAATTCCCAACCCCTCACACAGGTCTTTGTGGGGTCGATGAAGGAAGTTTCTGCCCGGCCGGCGTGGCTCAGTGGTGGAGCATCGACCTATGAACCAGGAGGTCACGGGTTCAATTCCCGGTCAGGGCACATGCCCAGGTTTCGGGCTCGATCCCTGGTGGGGGCGTGCAGGAGGCAGCTGATCAATGGTTCTCTCTCACCATTGATGTTTCTGTCTCCCCTCTCCCTTCCTCTCTGAAATCAATACAAATGTTAAATATAAAAAGAAAGACGATTCTCTACAGAGTCCTCCCCACTTTTCTCATTGGGCTCCTGGCTCCTCCGTATTGCATGGGGGTTCCCTAGAGATCACAAGGCTAAGGATGTAGACTAAGGCTGGCCGACTCCTGAGAAAGGGAATGCAGACAGAAACACCAGCCTTAGACCCTTGTCCACCTCCACCCCCTGGGTCTTTTGTCTCTGAACTCTCCCCTGGGCCCCACCCTTCCTTGCTGGTAGCCATTCCCAGGTGGGGTAGTTCCCCTCCCAGCACACCAGCCTGGCCTGCCCGGTTACACCTTCAGCTCCTGCATGTCCCTAGTTTCCCATCCCTAGAGCCCCCAGGCACACTCAGCCACCCCTTCCTCTGGATCCCACCCTCCGCAAACCTAAGATCCTGACAACGATCTCCAACGGTTTGTGTAAAGGTCAGTCTTATCTCCAGGCTGTGGACTCCCAGAGGGCAGGCGGCATTGGCCCCACAGAGACTAGGTGCTCCAGAAACATCAGATGCCTAAGGAGGGCGTTAGGAATTGCACGGAATTGAGAAGGAGAGTGATAACGGAACATTCTGAGCCCACGGACTGATAGTCTTCTGGGAAAGGGCCGATTTCCCACTTCCTCATTCGTAGCCATCCCTCCGTTCCGGGTGAGTAAGCAGCACCTTGGTGAGCTCTGCCTCCAGGAACTGGGGTAGATGGCTTCCGAAGATGGCTCAGGAAGTCGCTCCCATCTCACAGGCGCTTGTGCAATGGACGCTGTCCCTTCTCCCATCCTGGGCTGGCCCTGGGCCTGGCTTTGAACAACAGGGTGCAGCAGAGGGGAGGCCTCAGACCCAAGAGATTCTGTTTTCACTTTCTTACAACCCAGCTACGCGTAAAGCCCAAGCGATCCCACTGGGAAGGCCACATGGAGGAAAAGCCAGTGCAGCCCACACTGACCCCGGACACGGAGGGCATCGCTGTCTCCCAGCGCAGAGGGCAGCCACCTCCGCGAATGTAACTGACATCCTGTGAGGCTGAGCTGGGCCCCCCCCCCCCCCTGAGCTCCTGGTCCAAGAGCAATAACACAACAGTTATTATTATTATTTTTAAAATATATTCTTATTGATGTCAGAGAGGAAGGGAGAGGGAGAGAGAGAGAAACATCAATGATGAGAATCATGGATCGGCTGCCTCCTGCACGCCCCACACTGGGGATCTAGCCTGCCACCCAGGCACATGCCCTGACTGGGAATCGAACTGTGATCTCCCAATTCATAGGTCAACACCCAAATACCGAGCCACACCAGCCAGGCAAAACAGCTGTTATTTGAAGCCACTGGGACTTGGGATGCTTTGTTACACAGCAACAATAACTAACTGATCCACTGACTTTTTTTCTGGATGAGCAAAAAAGTTGGTGGAAGGGGTGTCTGGGGCTTTGAGTTAGAGAGGTTACTACTAGAATTCAAGCTTTTCTGGTTTTATGGGTTTGTTTGCTTGCTTTCAGCTTTAAAATGTCAAATCAGGCCCTAGCTGATTTGGCTCAGTGGATAGAGTATTGGCCTGTGGACTGAAGGGTCCCAGGTTCGATTCCGGTCAAGGGCACATGCCCAGGTTGCTGGCTCGATCCCCAGTAGGGGACGTGTGGGAGGGAGCCGATCAATGATTCTCATCATTGATGTTTCTGTCTCTCTTTCCCTCTCTGAAATCAATAAAAATATATTTTTAAAAATAAATAAATAAAATATCAAATCAGCATCACCAGATGGGGCAAATTGACAGCATGAACCACTTGATAGGAGGCATCAAGAAGAATACAGCCCATTTCCAATGTGATGTGATGATCCAGCCAGGTATATGTTATTGCCAAGTATATAGCCTAACTGTACTCAAGAAAAAACATACAACAAATCCAAACCGAGGGACATTCCATAAAATAACTGACCTGTTCTCATTTAAAAAAAAAATGTCAGTGTCATAAAAAACCAAGAAAGACTGAGGGATTCTTGCAGAATAAAGGAGGCTACAGAGACACGACAATGGAATGCCCCATGCGACCCAGAGTTGCCTTTGGTTATAAAGGACACTGCAGGGACAGATGGCAGGGTCGGAACAAAGTTTGTTGATCAGATAGTAAATAACGCTGTATCAGTGTTAACTCCCTGACTTGGATAATTATATTGTAGGATATATTTTAAAAGGATGTCACTTGGCCTAGCTGGTGTGGCTCAGGGGTTGAGCATCAATCTGTGAACCAGGAGGTCACAGTTCGATTCCCAGTCAGGGCACATGCCTGGGTTACAGGCTCGACCCCCAGTAGGTGGCATGCAGGAGGCAGCCAATCCATGATCCTCTCTCATCATTGATGTTTTCTCTCTCTCTCTCCCTCTCTTTTCCTCTCTGAAATCAATAAAAAAATATATTTTTTAAAAAAGGATGTCACAGCTTTTAGGAAATATACACGGAAGTATTTAGTTAGAGGTAAGGAGGGGTTATGTCTGCAACTTGCTGTGAAACGGTTCTGGAAAGAAAAGACATCGTTCTCTTCCGTGTATTTATATCCATGGAGAGACGAAAAGGACTTAACGCAAATGTGGCCAAGTGTGAGCCTGTGAGCAATCTGCAGCGCAATCCCTATCAAAATAGCAATGGCATTTTTTCACAGAACTAGAACAAATCATCTTAAAATTTATATAGAACCACAAAAGACCCTGAATAGCTGCAGCAATCTTGAGAAGGAAGAACGAAGCTGGAGGAATCATGCTACCTGATTCAAACGATACTACCAGGCTATAGTAATCAGAGCAGCATGGTCCTGCCATACAAACAGACACATGGAGCAGTGGAAGGGAAGAGAGAGCCCGGAAATAAACCCAGGCCTATATAGACGATCAGTATGTGACAAAGGAGGCAAGAACATGCGATGGGGGAGTGGCATGTATATTCTTCAATAAATGGTGTTGGGAAAAACTGGACAGATACATGCAAAAAATAAAACTAGACCACTTTCTTATCCCACATAAAAAAATAAACTCAAAAAATAAAAATAAAAAAATAACTCAAAATGGATTAAAGACTTAAACGTAAGACCTAAAACCACAAAAGTCCTAGAAGAACAGATAGGCAATAAACTCCCTGACATCTCTCTTAGCAAAAATTTTTGAATATGTCTCCTCAGGCAAGGGAAACAAAAGAAAAAATAAACAAATGGAACTACATCAAACAAACAAAAAAAGTTTTGTGCAGCAAAGGAAACCATCAACAAAACGAAAGAAAAGACAACCCACTGAATGGAAGAAGACATTCATCAGTGGTACATCCAATAAGCGGTTAATATTCCAAAACATAAAAGGAACTCCTACAACGTAACACCAAAAACAATCTGGTTAAAAAAATGGGCAGAGGACCTGAATAGACATTTATCCAAAATGGACATACAGATGGCCAATAGACATATGAAAAGATATTCAACATCATTAAGCATCAAGAAAACGTAAATTAAAACCACAATGAGATGTCACCTCGTGCCTGTCAGAATGGCTATCATCAAGAAATCAACAAACAACACGTGTTGGCAAGAATGTGGAGGAAAAGGAACCCTCGTGCGCTTTTGGTGGAATTGTAAATTGGTGTAGCCACCATGGGAAACAGTATGAGGTTCCTCAAAAAATTAAAAATAGCATTGCCAGATGACCCAGTAATTCCACTTCCTGGTATTGATCCAAAGAAACCCAAAACACTCATTTGAAAAGATGTATGCACCCCTATGTACATAGCAGCATTCTTTACCATAGCCAAATTATGGAAGGAACCTAAGTGTGATTGATAGCCAATTAGATAAAGTACATATATACAATGGAATACTACTTGGCCATAAAAAAGAATGAAATCTTTAAAAAAAAAAAAAAAAAAAGGAAATCTTGCCATTTGAGATAACATGGATGGACCAGAGGATAGTGTGCTGAGTAAAGTAAGTCAGACAGAGAAAGACAAATGCCATATGGTTTCACTTACATGTAGAATCTAAAAAATAAAACAAACAAACAAAACAGAAACAAACTCATGGCTACAGAGAACAAATGTATGGTTGCCAGATGGGAAGGGGCTGGGGGGATGGTTGAAAAGGGTGAAAGGGATTAAAAAGTACAAATTGCCAGTTATAAAAACAGTCATAGGGATGTGAAGTACAGCATAGGAAAGAGAGTCAATAATATTGCAATAACTATATATGGTGTCCGATGGGTACTGGGCTTATTAGGGTGAGCACTTCATAAGGTTTATAAATGTCTGATCATTATGTGGTACACCTGAAACTCATATAACATTGTGTGTCAACTGTAATTGAAAAATAAATTAAAAAAGGGTATTTGGGGAACCTGGGTGAAGGGCATATGGTGATTCTTTGTACTGTTGTTACAGATTTTCTGTAAGTCTACAATTATATTAAAATAAAAAGGAACCTTTTTTTTTCTTTTTCTTTTTCTTTTTTTAAGAAAGAAGCCGACTGCCGTGTGTGCATGGCTGCCTTCAAAGAGAAAGAACCACCCACCTTGGGGCAGGACTAGTCAGGCTTTTCTTGGAAACCCCTGACTCAGAGTCGACTTTCGACTTTCTCGTCTGCCTCGGAGGCGCGCCTGTGACGGAGGCCTGGCCGGCCGGGGCGCCTGCTCCGTGGCCGCAGGCTGCTGGCATCTGGAAAGGATCAGCAGCCACGGCTGAGCTCACGCCCACCGCCCCAGCTCACCCTGGGAAGGCAAGGCTGGGCTTTGCATGTTGTTGTTTTTTAATCCTCACCCGAGGACATTTTTTCCATTGATTTTTTTAGAGAGAGTGGAAGGGAGGGAGGAGGAGGAGACAGAGAGAGAGAGAGAGAGAGAGAGAGAGATCCACGTGAGAGAGACATGCTTCGATTGGCTGCCTCCTGCGTGCAACCGGGGCCAGGGATCAAACCTGCAACCGGGGTACGTGCCCTTGATGGGGAATCAAACCCGCGACACTCCGGTCCACAGGCCGGCGCTCTAACCATTGGGCCAGCAGCCAGGGCTGGGCCGTGGATTGCTCACCAGGAGAACCCACAGACTCCGAGGGGACTGCGGAAAAGGCTTTCAGTGACAACTCCGACCTCCCGCCCCTGCTGCCCAGGAGCGTCTGAGAGCTCCGACCTGGAGCAGTTTTGCTCCTTTGACCTGCCTGCACCAGGCACTGGGGGGCGGACAGGAGAGGATCTCATCGCCCCAAGGAACGGCAGCGCAGGCGGTGTCCGTGGGACCCGGGCCACCCCGCACTCCCAGGCTGAGCACTGCCAACCGTGCATGTTTCCGGCAGAGCTTCCGGAGGGGAGCGGGCGGGGCTGGAGGGAGCCCGGAGTTTGGAATCTGAGAGACCCGGGAGGGCAGTCTCCGACTTCCTGGTTGGGTGACACTGCCCGGCGGCTGCTTCCCCCAGAGCCAAGCTTCAGGCCCCACGGAAATGATCCCGCACGCCTGAGGTGGGAACGCAGCCCTAGGATGTGCCCGGCAAAAAGCAGGTTTGCACACGAAATCAGAGCTTCCGTTCCACCCACGGTGCCCGAGCACCAACTTGGGGCAGACCCAGCAGGCCCAGGGGGTGTTCTCTGCCCCCTCCCCGCGCCGATCCCCAAGGATGAACGCATCGCCTCCCCTCTCTGTTGTCCTTCTCGCAAGACATCATGATGACACAAGCCCAGGTGCTGAGCACCTGGGTTCAAGTCTGGGCCGCACCTCCGAGTGACTGCGGTTAAGCTCCCCAGTGTCTGTGTGCCTCAGTTTCCCCACCTGGAAATGGGGATGGTGAGAGCATCCACCTCTTAGGTTGCTCTAGAGACCAGCTGAACTTACCCAGGCAGATTAAATGCCGACAGTCAATGCTTACACAGCAGTACTACCTGCCAGACACAAGTCAGCACTCTACTCTGATTACTCCCATGTTACAGGTGAGAAGGCCGAGGCACGGACGGCACAATTTGCCCAAGATCACAGAGGGCGTAAGGGGCAGAGCTGGAATGTGACCCAGGAGTCTGCGTTCCTAGCCCCTGAGCTCTATGCCACGGGCGTGCCGCGAGGGCTCGGTTCACGCTGGTGGGAGCCGTGCTCCTAGCCGGGCCAGCTTTATGGAGTCACCACCTGTGCACTCACACGGGCCCGCCGCTCAGAAGGGCAACTCCCGTTCATGCTCCGCTGTCGCTGTCGTGAAATTCTCAATAATTTTAACAAGGGCCCTACAGGTTCATTTTGCACCAGGCCCGGAAAATGCCGTAGCTGGTCTTGCTCAGAATCTTCCAGAATCCACTTCTCTTTCTTCCTCCCGCCTTCGACTACTGTGAGCTCCTTAAGATCCAGGATGCAGCTCCCTTATCTCTACATCCACCCAGTCCATGCCCAGCAGGGAGCAGGTGCTCCCCTCCTGGCTGGGAGGGGCAGCTGTCGCCCCACCTCCCCTCACACCTGGAGAGTAGCTTTCAGCCCTGGGAGCTGGGGGGCGGGAGTGGGGGGGGGGTATTCTGGCCAGCGGCCACCAAAACCAGGTCTTCCCAGAACGGCAGGGAGAGGGAGGTGCAGCCAGGAGACATCGTAGCTGCTGCAACCAGGGGAAACCCCAGGCAGGCCTGAAAGACCCTAATAAACAGCTAATTGTGCTGCTGGCTCTGTAAACAGTGGCAGCCTAACGTGTAATTACGCTGCTCGGAGCCAGAGCTGGGCAGGGTTTGCTCCAGCCTGGGACACAGATCCCAAAGTGCAGGCTGTGGTCAGGGCACAAGGGTAAACATGACCCTCCCTAAGCACAGGCAGGATTCGGTCCAAAGGTTCAAGTGCAGCACTTAGGGTGGTTAAAAGGATTTTCCCCTTTATTTAGGGAGCAGGCAGTGTGTGTGTGTGGTGTGGGGGGGGGGGGGAGGAGGGAGAGAGTGGATGGAGGGATGGAACAAACACTTGTTCAGCACCTACTATGCTTGTTCGGCGCCTACTATGCGTCAGAGTCTGTGCTTGACTGATATAAGAAAGGGGTTCGGGGCCAGACAGGAGGTGATTTGGGGGGCTGGATGCCATGACTCTCCCCTGCCTGCCTGCCTCTTCCTGATCCACACACATATCTAATGACTGATATTTTAAAACTTGAGGTGAAATTCACAGAACATACAATGAACCAGGTTCAAGTGTACAATTCAATGGCCTTTAGCACATTCACAGCCGTGTGCGACCACTCCCTCTACCAAGTTCTGAAACATTTTCCTCAGCCCAAAAGGACACCTGTGCCTGTTACTCATGTGCCCCACCCCCACCCCACGTCCCCCTCCCCTCCCCACAGCCCCGCCATCACGAACCTTCTTCCTGTCTGTGTAGCTTTCCCTCTTCCGGACATTTCCTATCAACGGACTCATATCATGTGTGACCTGTGGGCCTGGCTTCTGTCACTCAGCCTGATGTCTTCGAGGTTCGCTCACGTGGGAGCAGGGATCAAGGCCTCCTTGCTTTTTATTACCAAATAATAGTGCATGGTCTGGGTTTCCCCGTTTCGTTTATCTATTCATCCACGGATGGACACGGGTTGTTTTCCACTTTTTGGCTTTCATGGACATGCTATGAACATGTTATGAACATTTGTGTGCACGTTTTCGTGTGGACACATGTTTTCAATTCTCTGGCATGCACACCTAGGAGGGGGCTTGCTGGGGCTTACGGAATGCTATAATGCTGCATTTTTCTGTTTTCCACAGTAGCTGCATGCGCCATTTTACAACACACAGGGGCTCCGACTCCTCTATATTCTTGCCAGCCCTGATTTTCTTTTCTTAAAAACGATCATGGGTTTTTCACGGGGGCCGAGGCCAGCCCCACCTGCCACTGGGGCTCCAACACAGCGCCAGCCACGCATCCCGGACTCTCAGGAAAGGCCTAGGCAAGCCAGGTTGCAGGAGGAGCGACCTGGGACCAGCCAGAAAGAATTCCTCTCGTGGGAAGAGCCGAACAGAAGGAGTCCTCCGGGGCCGGGTGCTGATTTCGGCACGGCCGCTGCCCCTGGCTGGCATGTGGGGGTGACACAGCTGTGATGAGTTCAGAGAGAACCTGGTCCCTGGGAGCCCGGGTGAGTGTCCCGGAGGGGGGCCGCGTTGGGCCCACGCCGCCAGAGCTCTGACGGCCTGGACGAGCTGGCAGCGGGCAATGCCCACACAAGGAGAGGCCGTCGGGCCCTCAGAGGTGGCGGGAGCAGCCTGTGTGAATGGTCACGTGGCTTCTCCCACCCAGCAAGGGACCAGGGGGTCCATGGTGTTACGCTCGGAAGAGGAGAGACCAGAAATGTTTGTTTGGCAAACGGCACGAATGCCTCCCACCTCTAAGGGACTGTACACAAGGCAGTGACGACAGGTGCCGGTAAAACTTAACTAGGAGAGGCGGACGGAGCGCCTCCCTGTGCAGGACTGTGCCCGGTGCAGGCTCAGGGTCCTCCCGCGGTCCTGGGCACGGGCCGGATGCTCTAATGACGCTCAGAGAGTTACGGTCTCCGCTCGCCTGTTACCAGGATGCTTTAGGCTGCACGTCACAGACTTCACGACTCAGACGGGCTCCAGGGGCCCTAACGGGTAAGAAAAGTCACTGTTTCACAGAAGGAGACATCCGAGGCAGGGCGTGCACTCTGAGTGCGCTGCCTGCACCGCGGGCACCGTGGACCTCGCGAGTTCTCCCCATCCAGGGCCTGATGCCCTGGGATCAGCTCTGTCTCGGGGTGCCAGCTCCCGTGTCACACTCAGACAGAGAGACACCCCAGCATCTCCTTCTTAGGAGCCAGGAGGCGCTTCCCCAGAAGCCCCAGCAGATTTCCCGGGAGTCTCCTTGGCCAGCACTGGGTCATGTGGCACCAGCGACCCGGTCAGGGCCCCACGCCTGGAGTCATCATTAGAGTAGATTTTGGGGACAGGGAGGGGCGGGATTTGAACCAGAGCCCAGAGCTGCCTTCCCCTTGACCTCCGGAGAGTCGGAAAGCAGCCTTGACAGGCTTGTCCTGTGAACCTGTAGCCCCGTTCCCCCAACCGACATCCTTCAGAACCTGGGCCACCCGCCTGCCATGTGCTCTTGTCCCCCCACTCCCACCCGGCCCAGCCCGGCGTCCAGCTGACCAGTGGCCCTGCACGTCCATTCCGATCAGCCAGCCCGGCTCGGAGCCAGGCCGGAGGACTTTGCGTTCTGCTCCTGGTCATGTGTCCGCCTGCATCAGCCCTTCCTAGCCGCCTGCAGGGCCGAGGCCTCTCAGAACGGTCCTGTTCGGTCAGACATAACTGTCTGATCAGCAGTTCTGGGCCGAGGGCACCAGGGCAAGGGCCTTTCGGGTCCTCTGTCTGTCCACACGCATCAGCTGCTCCGGCCCACGGCTCTAGCAGCGCCTGGCAACACGGCCAGGCTTGGCCCCGGCTGTGGAGGACGCCAGAGGGAGCCGGGCAATTAGCACGCGGCCTGTCCAGTTCAGGAGGCTGAAGCCGGAGGATGGGCAGGGGCAGGGGAGTGGACAGTGGTGATGAGGGTTCTGGAGGAGGAGGGGGAGGGATGACAGAGGAGGAAGAGGAGAGGCAGAGAGCTCTGGAGACACTGGCACAGCAAAGGGACCTCTGCGTCCCCAGCACCTAGCAGAGTGGGGAAGACTGGGTGCACTGGCCTGAAAAATGGGGAGAGAAACGATTCCAAGAGGGAGGAGAAGATGAGGGAGGAGGGAAGGGAGAGGAAAGAGATACAGAGAACAGAGTGAAGAGGTGGGACAGGAAGGGGTGAGTCAACTCTGTCTGATTTGTCTTTTTTTAAATATATATATTTATTGATTTCAGAGAGGAAGGGAGAGGGAGAGATAGAAACATCAATGATGAGAGAGAATTATTGATCAGCTGCCTCCTCTATGCCCCCCGCGGGGATTGAGCCCACAACCTGGGCTTGTGTCCTGACTGGGAATCGCACCATGATCTCCTTGTTCATAGGTCGATGCCCAACCACTGAGCCACACCGGCCGGGCCTGTTTGTCTTTACATCTCTCCGTTAGCACAGGCCCTGGTACACTGTGTGGCTCCCCAGACCTGAACTAAAGAAGGAGGAGAGGAGATGTTGGGAGAGGAAAGGAGGCAGGAGGGAGAGAGGCCACGGTGGGGGGCGCTATGCAGGGCAGACCAGGGATGATGAAGAGACAGAGAAAGAAAGGAAAGGGGAGGGGAGGACAATGATAAGAAGAAAAGGAGGGGCTAAACGGCATGGGGGCGGGGGAGGAAGCAAGCAGGACCAACCAAGCAAAGGAAGCAGAAGCAGAAAGGTTAGGCGAGCCATGGGCGCGGGAGCAGGCTCATCCTTTGATGAAAATGCACATTAGCAAACGTGCTGGGATCTGACAAGTGCCAACAGGCCCATCGCAGAGGTAAAAAGTGCTACATCTGTCAGGCCTTCGCTGTTTAAGTCAGCACTTTCCTCCTCCTCCTCATGCTGGGATTCTGCAAGTGTGGTTTTCCCCGCACGACTCCCACAAGCATGCGGGCTTGTCAGGGAGCCGGCAGACTTCCAAGGAGCCTCGGAGGGCACGGGGGGGGGGGGGCCTGTCAGGAGGGTCCATGGGGCTGGGGAGAGGGGCATGGGGCTGCGGGGCTGCCCTGAGAGGGAGGGCATGGGAAAGCAGGGGAGGTTTGCAGCAGACCTAGGAGAGACCCAGACAAGGAGCCTGTCTATCGGGTTGAAGAGTCTCCTTCCAAATTCATGTCCACCTGGAACCTCAGACTGAGACCTTACTTGCAAACAGGGTCTTTGTAGATGCAAATGGTTCTGGGTCTCAAGATGAGACCATCCTGGATTCAGGGTGGGCGCTAAAGCCAATGGCCGGTGTCTTATAAGAAGAGGAGAAGACACACAGATGAAGAGAAAGGCCACGTGACTCTTGAGGAGCGATCAGAATGATGTGGCTACAGACCAAGGGACACCAAGGGTTGTCGGAGCCCCCAAGACCTTGGGAAGAGGCGTGGGACACTTTCCCTACTGCTCCAGAAGGAACCAGCCCGGCCGCCACCTCGGATTTGGGCTTCTGGCCTCCAGAACTGGGAGAGAAGAATCTCAGCTATGTAAACCACCCAGTTTGTGGTCATTGGTCACGGCAGCCCCAGGACACTACCACCTCCTGGCCTCGGGGACCACATTGCCGGCTCTTGGGTCTGACGGAACGGTGCAGGACTGTTAGAATCAAGGAGAGTCTCGGGCCCCAAATCTCTGAGCTGGAGAGCGGCTTGGTTTTTTTCCACTTGAGAGCCATGTTTACTTTCTTCTCTCCAGAACTCAGGTCCCAAGACAGGCAGGAGGAGGAGAGGGCTCTAGGGGGCTTCCAACCAGCTGTTCATTCAAGGGCTAATGTGGGGGGCTCCAGAAACTGCCAGGCCCCAGAGGACCTGGGCCAGATGCTGGCGAGGGGCTACCCCATGGATGTTTCTCAAGCCTAGGTTATGACCTCTGATAGTTCTGGGTTCAAATCCTGCAACATCCCAGGTGTGTGAGCTTTAACTCTGGGCTTTGACAGCCTCATCGGTGAATGAGAAAGAAAATACCTCGATCGTGCAGTCATGGGAGAATCAAGGAAGAAAACATACACATAGAGTTTAGACAAGGCCTCAATAAGTGGTGTTGACGAAGATCTTCCCAAGCCTGTTTCTGTCTAGCCCTGAATGGTGACTGTGGGCCACCAAGAAAGATGGACCATGTCCTCTGGCAACATTAGAAGACTGGGCGTGAACGTGTGAAATTATTAGGAAGTCATAAAACACGTGATGATGGCAAGTGACTAGGATCAGGGCAGCCTGACTAGGACCAGGACTTGCAGGGTTCATGACTACAGTGGCCCACTCATCCTGGACTCACCCAGTTAAGCACAGAAGTCCTGCATCCCGGGCAAACTGGGACAGTTGGTCATCCTATGTGCAGGAGACAACGTCTTCTAGAAATGATTTATCCATTCATCTATCCACATATCCATCTATCCATCCATCTGTGCATCCATGCATCCATCTATCCTTCCATCCATCCATCCATCCATCCATGCATTCATTCATCATCTATTCATCCATCCTTCCATCTATCCATCCATGCATCCATTCATCATCTATTCAACAGTCCACTCATCCATCCATCTATCCATCCATCTGTGCATCCATGCATCCATCTATCCTTCCATCCATCCATCTATCCATGCATTCATTCATCATCTATTCATCCATCCATCCATCCGTCCATGCATCCATGCATCCATTCATCATCTATTCATCAATCCACCCATCCATCCATCCATCCTTCCATCCACCCATCCATCCATGCATCAATTCATCCATCCATTCACCTATCCATCCATCCATCCATCCATCCATCCATCCATCCATCCATCCATGTTACCCTTCCTTCCTTCCTTCCTTCCTTCCTTCCTTCCTTCCTTCCTTCCTTCCTTCCTTCCTTCCTTCCTTCCTTCCTTCCACTAAACATTTACTGAGAGCTCACCATAGGTCAGACTCTTTTAGGCACTGGTGACCCTGGACACAGCCCTGCACCCGTAGCACTCACATACATAATTGCATTCATCTACTCGTTCAAGAAAACATCTATTGAGCACCTGCTGTGGGCCAGGCATCTTAGGTACAGTGAAAGCAAAGACAAATGACCTCGTTTCTGCCCTCAAGATGCTCAAACCTGGTGAGGGGAAGGGAAAGGAGAGCAAGAAATTCCCACAGTGTAGGAAGAGCAGCCTCAAGTAGGTGGAGAGGCCTCAGGGAGAGAGAGAAGGGACTCCCAACCCCACCCTGGGGCACGGGGGAATGTTCTGGAAAGAGGTGGTGCTGAGCTGACTCTGAAGGGACAGCCAGCAGGAGCCCGTCAGAGAAATGGGGAAGGGTGTTGAGACCAAGGGATCAGCCTGAACACAGGGAGGCAGGCAGCATGATGAGAGGAAGTGCAGGTATGGCGCTTTGCTGCGGGGAGGCATGGGCCCACGGGCCAGCGGCAGAGAGGTGGGCAAGAAAAAAGGGGAGGGAGGGAGTCTGGTTTGCAAAGCGCAGAGGCAGTTGGCAGGATTTGTGGAGGAATAGTGGGCTCTGACTGAAGGGAGGTGTTAAGACCCCGTACCCTCCCCAGCTGGGGCAGGGCAGCTGTTCTGGCTGGGGGTCAAGGGTCAGGACCCAGGGCCTGCTGGGACAGAGCAATGCAGGAGATACAAGCTCAGCCTCAGGACAGGCCAACCACTGGGAGAAACACGGTGGAGAGAGAAAAGCCAGCTGTCTGTCACTGGACTGGACACCACCTAAGTTTGGGCCCCAGCTTTGGGGACTGCTCAGTAGTCCCCTTGGCGTTTGGGTCAAAGACGGGCATTGGCCCTACTGATGCTATAATTGCATCTGGGAGCCGGGCCCCTTTGTGAGAAAGCAAAGCTGCATATTGTGAGGGGGAGGACCTGGGGACCAAGGGGCAGGAGTGGTCCGGGAAGGTCTCCCTGAGCTGACCCCAGTGATTCAGAAGTGCTAGTCTTGGGCGGGGGGGGGGGGGGGGGGGGGGGGGGGGGGGGGGGGGGAGGGGGGGGGGGGGGGGGGAAGGCAGGGGGGAGAGTGTTCTAAGCAGAGGGAACAGCATGTGCAAATGCCCAGAGGTGAGAAGAAAACCCAGGTAGGATGGGGTGGGAGATCGGGCAGAGGCGACGCAGGTACAGAAATGGGCCAGGGTCAGACCCAGCCTGTCAGAGGTGGAAGTGAATGAAAACAGTCTCATTCTCATTTGACACCGAGGCCCAGGGAGACCAGCTGCCCACGGTGACAGCTTGTTAGCTTCAGAGCTGAGGTTAGGACCCAGGACCCCGACGTCCCGGTTTCCTCTTGATCTGACCCTGCTTCCCCTTCTGGGGAGGTGAAGACAGCCGCTCTGCAGGCATTTATCGGAGGAGACTTCTCCAGGCGCGGCCGCTGCCCCAAAAAAGGCTGTCGCCGTCGGCAGTGGGGCACGGCCCCCGAGCAGGAGGGCCAGCCTGGGCTCTGCTACAGTCTTTCCGTCTGTCCCTTAATTTCCAGGCCTTTCAATTTCCTGATCTAGGAGAATTTTACAGACGTGGTGTGCAGGGCTGGCTGTAATAACCGTCTGTTGAATAAATGACCCCTTCTGTCTTGACTTGCAGGTAGTTAAACCTCATGCTGAGAGCAAAGGTGAAATAGTCGGGGGGTGGGGGGTGGGGTTTGCTTTGCCAGTGACCTGCAGGCTGTCTTCACTCTTGGGGGCTCCAATTTGTCATTGACAGAACATGACTAACAATGTTTATTTAACTCCTTTGGTGTTTGGAACTGCTTAAGCAAAAATATTGGCCTGGGAAATGCTTCCTGAATTCTGTTATTGGGTCCCCATGGCCTAGCACCCCAATTTCCTCTAGGGAGCCACCTCTCACCCACCATCCCCATGCACAGTCCTTGAGCTTTGGGGAACATTAAATGCATCCTTCAGTTCCAGGTGCCATGTGACTCTGGAGTGGCCAATCAGAACACTGCATTCTCCTGACCACAAGGACTGGATCAGAGATGGGCTTGCAGTCCAATCAGAACCAATGGGACACAACGATTTATTTATTTTTCTTCTCCTTTTCCTTCTCCTTCTCCTCCTTCTTCTTCCTTTAAAAAAGACTGCTCTCTTTTCTGCTGGACTTGAACCTGGACAAATGTGACAGGAGCTGCTGGCAGCCATTTCCTGGAGTTGAGAATGGAAGCGCTATGGAGTTCTGGTGACATTTACACCCCTAGATCCAACAGTGCCTGAAGCCACCTATTCCCTAAACTTTCCAGTTGTGTGTGTCAGCAAACTCCTCATTTTGCCTAAACCGACTTGAGCTGCGCTGCTGCCTCCCGGGAATCCAGAGAGTCCTGATATGCTGGTCATTTAGACCAGGGGTCAGCAAAGCATGGCTTGCGAGCCAATCCAATCTGCTCTCTGTTTCCCCCTCCTTAAAGAACTTTATTGAGATATAATTTATATAAATTAATTCACTCATCTTAAGTCTATAATTTGAAATGTTTTTGTAAATATATGCAGTCATGCAACCAGCATCAAAATCAGTCTTTCGAACACTTCTATCCTCGGGACGAGCCAAGCTCCAGTGGTTGGGAACACAGGCTGAGTTTAAAGTCAGGCAGGTCAAGCCCTGACCGGTTTGGCTCAGTGGATAGAGCGTCGGCCTGCAGACTCCAGGGTCCCAGGTTCGATTCCGGTCAAGGGCATGTACCTTGGTTGCGGGCACATCCCCAGTGGCGTGTGTGCAGGAGGCAAAGTCAATAAAATATATTTTTTTAAAAAAATAAATATAAAGTCAGGCAGGTCAGGGTCATGGTCTGGCCCCAGGACCCAGGCACATTACTCAGCCTCGCTCGGCCTTAGTTTCCTTATCTACTAAATGGGGACAGCGTCTGAGGGCTTCCCTGGGTGACAAATGAGCTAAATGTAGGAGAAATCCCTAGCTCTGTGCCTGGCAGGGTTTAATAAACGTGTTCTCGGAAAAGTAGGTGCAGAAAGGAGCGACCCTCTATGTTGCAGCTGTGCACTCTTCCCATCTGACAATGGGAAAGGGAGCTCAGAGATGGGAAGTGAGCTCCCCAAAGTCACACAGCATGTAAGGGGCAGAGCTCTGCACGTAACTTCCTGGGTACCTCAGGCCAGGCCTTTGCCATCCCTGGGCCTCTGTGTCCCCATCTGTCCCCATCACTGGACTGATGACCTGGAAGGTCTCATCCTGTGCTATGCCCAGGGTCCCAGCTCCCTTGCGGGTCCGTCTCCTGGATGGGATGGGGATGGATTATCCATCGTCTGTCATCTGGCCTCCTGAACAGCTGGCAGTGCCCACAACTGTCCCACAGGCTTTCTTCCCTCCCCCAGCCTCTCCCTCCTTTCTCAGTCTAAGAGCATCACCTGCTCGCTGCACAGCCGACTCGGGGTCCCACAGGTGTTTCTGCTCTTGGCCAACTTGCTGTCACCCAGGCCCATCTGCAGTTCTGCAGGGCTCCCTGCAAGCCGGAGATGGGGGTTGCGTGGCAGGGTCCTCAAGCTTTACTCAGCTGACACAGCAATGACTCCCCTTCCCAAGCCCTCTCATTTAAGCCAGCTACACAGTAACACTGCAAACATGTGCAGAGAGACCCTGGTGGGAACTTAAATCTTTCACGGTCACTCTGCCTGGTCCGGCTGTCCCTGCTCAGTTCCTGCCACCCGCTCCCACTCTTCACAGCTGATTCCTTCTCTTCCCTCAGGTCTAGTCTAAAATGTCACCTCCTCAGAGAGGCCCTCCCAGATTGCTCATCGGCTCTCCATTCTTCTCATCTTTGTTTCCTGTTTGCTTCCTTGAGCACACTTAACCCACATTACAACTTGCCATGTTCCTGCTGATTTATGGGAGTTTTTGTCGAATATAGCAGGTGCTGAGGGGGCAAGGCCTGCGCCTGTGTTTTTCATCAATCCATAGTCCAGCTCTGTCAGTGCCTAGCACATAGTAGGTGCTCAATGCTTTCTTGCTTAATGAACGAGAACCTTGTTTGGAGCAGCGATGGAAGCCCGGGGAAGCTGCGAGAACGTGCTGTGCCAGAGGCTCCTCCTGCAGGGAGCTGACTTCATCCCTCTTGTTCTTGTCCCCAGCCGTGTCCGGAGGCTGCAGGGCTGCACGGAGGGAACTGTGTGTACAACTATTTTCACAGCTTTTCAGGCTTCCAAACAAGCTCCTTCCCAAGAAAACACATTACACAGAGCCCGTTCCCCCTCCCGCCCCGCCAGCCAGTGTCCCAAGGAACAGCCTTTTGTTTATGATAATAAAGCAGGGGCCATGGCAACACATTGTGATGTCATGGGAGTGTGAGGTCATAAATCCTTCCAGAGGAAGAATGGGACGAGGTGGACACAATGGATGCTGAGCCTCCCTGGCCTGGCTGGGGCTGTTGCTAGATATGTTTTTCTTATACCAGGTGGTTCATTTCTTTATCTTTTCCCCCTTTTTTTCCTCTTTCCTGCTTTCAATCTCTCTCTCTCTCTCTCTCTCTCTCTCTCTCTCTCTCTCTCTCTCTCTCGTCCCTGAAAAGAGGAAAATTCAAATAAATAAATAAAAGTTTTAAAAGACTCAGAGTGGAAAGATTTGTCCCAGGAATTTCCTGTTGGCTGGTGCCCAGTCAGCGGGGAATGCCAGCAATCATCTGAACAATGCGTGCTCGTCTCTGACCAGCGGCGAGAAAACTTCCCCAAGTCCCGGGGTTTGTGGCTGAAACATGGCAAAGCTTTGGAGAGTTATTGACCGTGGGGTTTGCCAGGAAATATTTCTCTTGCTCACACCCTCTGTCTTCCCTTGTCCTCAGTCCTCCTTTGTACTCCTCCCTGGTCTGTTCTTCTTTCTACTCATCTCCATCTGTCTGGCTCTCTCTCCGTCCGATTTCTCTCTGTCTCTCCACCACGCTCAGCCCATCTCCTTCCATCGGGGCTCCGTCTCTCTTTCTCAGCCTCTCTCTCTGTGTTTTTCTTTCTCGGTGGTTCTTTCTCCTGCCGAGTCCGTCTCTCTCTCCCAGTCTCTGTCTCCATCAGCTTCACTGTTTCTGATGCTCTGTCCCTCTCTCACTTCCCTCTCCTCTTTCCCCTGTTCTCATGTTACTGACTTGGAGGACTGAAGGGAAGGCCTGCGGCCCAGGCTTTGTGATATGAAAGCTGAGTGGCAGGGGTCCACGTCTCCAGGCTGGGGGCTCCGAGTGACAAGGACATCTTGACCCACTCGGGGACAAGGTGGGGCTGTGATTCGGGAGCTGCACACACAGCAGGAGGGAGGGCCACTGTGGCCGGCGTCTGCCAGGCCTGCAGACCTCTCCCCTGTGCCACAGCTCCCGCAGTACAGATCAGCCCGGGGGGTGCTCACTGGGAAGGGAGTGGAGAGGAGGAGGAAGGCTCTCCCACCCCAAGGCCCGTGTCCTGCCCGGAGCCCCCTTCTGACAACCCATATTGTGCTCTGCATCAGCCCCCACTTTTAACCTAAACCCAGGTTTTCCACCTCGGACCTACTGACATTTGGGTTGGATAAGTCTTTGTGGTGGGGCTGGTCTGTGCCCTGTAGGATGTTTACAGCATCCCTGGTGGCCTCTCCCCACTAGATGCCAATAGCACCCCTCTCCAGATATGGCCAGAGCCCCCTGGGCGGGGGTGGGGTAGGTGTGAGCCTCCCCTGGTTGAGAACCACGGCTCTCATCCATCTCTGCTGCTTTTCCTTCTACCCAAATCCCTCACTCTCATGTTCTCCCTCGCTAAAGCCATCCATGGCTCCCTATTACTAGGATGATAATTATGATGATCATTAACATCATAGCAAACGTCTATACGGGACTGCTGATGTGCCAGGGCTGGGCTAAGAGCTGTGTGTACATATGAACTAATGTCCTAGCACCTACCTCCCAGGGCTATCTAGGGGGATCATGATAAAGCAGCACCCCACTAAGCCCAGTGCCGGGTCAGCGGTTATTGTTATTACCCCGGCACGTGGGTCTTCGTTTCCCTGAGCCCAGGCCTTTGCACCTGCCCTACCCCTGCATGCACTCGCCTTGCCGTTGCCCCCTTTCTCCACCCGCCATCCTCCTCCTCACCCCCCGGGACCTGGTTCTGCTCTGACTGGTTCTCTAAAGGCTTTCCTCAGGGCCTGGTGTGCCTCGGGCCCCTGCACTTGAGGCTCCTATCTCTACTTGAGCAGTTGCCACCCTGACCCCCGGGGTGGCTGGGAGCGGGGCGTGGGTGGGGCAGAGGTGAGGGCTGACTCATCTCTGTGTCCTAGTGGCCGACAGGGTTGGGACTTGGTGACCCCGAAGGTTTTGAGGAGAGAGAGGAGGGCAAGTAGTTTGGGTGGGAAGCCTACAATGGGGACAGCTCAGGGTTCTGCCTGCCCAACTCCAGTTCCCCTCACCCCATCTGGGTCCATATGGTCCAGCCGCCCTCTCTTAAGGGGCTCCGGGTGGCGCATGACCCAGGTCTCCTAACCAATTGGAAGAAGCCACGCCCCCACCCTAGTCATTGGCTCATGGATGGGCACCGGACTGAACTTGGTCCAATGACATTAGTTGGAACAAAATGAACTCAAAGGTCAATCTGATGAGGCTCCCAGCAGCCTTGTTGGCACCAGGAGATTGAATCAGAAACGAGAGAGGACAGACTGAGAGAGAAAGAGACGGGATGTCACCATTTGAGGCCCTAGGGCAGGCGGCGCCGGAAGTTTCCAGCCTTGAACCTGCAGAAGTGGGTTCTGGGGCCAATAATTTGCCTATTTCATCGAAGCTGTTGGGAGGGAGCTTTTTGTCCAGTTACGTCCAGCCCCCTGACTCCCACACACGTGCCCTCTCCCAGGATGTCTCCTCCCTGCCTTCCACGTGGCCTTGCTGGAGCCGTTATCCTGAGCCCAGACACAAGGGTCAGAGCCCATGAGGAGCGCCTGGGGTCCCCTAGTTCTGCAGGCTGTTTGCTGGGCTCCCTCAGCAAACTCAAGGTGATGCTCAGTGAAGGAACAGAAACACATCTTCAGGCCCCGCGGAGGGAGAGGGGGCTGCTGACTGGCCCTCACCGCGGGCTCTGTCTCTTGGTGTCCGATCTAGACACGTAGGCCTCCCACAGAACAACGGAGGCCCAGCGGGGGCCGGTCTGGGGCCACACCTGCACATCCCCTGCCGGGAGGTGCCCAGGGCCTCCAGCTCCCAGCACACCCACTGCCCTTGCCCATGCCCTGCCCCCGCCCAGAGCTCCGTCAGGGGCAACTCACTGAGGAGTCAGCCATGGGGTGGGGGCACGACACAGACATCACTCAGGTAGATGCAACCGCCGCTTCCGGAATGAAGCACAGATGGGCACGTGTGCGTGTGCGTGTGTGTGTGCATGCACATGCATGTGCGCGAGGCCTGTATGTGAACCTGCGTGCACTACGTGCTGCCGGGTGCATTTTCATACAACAGCATGGGCTGGGTGCATCACACACATACACACACACACACACACACACACACACACACACACACCTGTGGTAAGCGTGTATAAGCGCCCCTCTCCACAAGATTCTGAAACCCTAAATTGGGGACAAACGTGGGGCATGGTGCTACAAGGCAGTGGGAGTCAGTAAAAGCCAAGAGACAGGTCCTGGCGGTACCCACGGTGTCCTCCGCAGGGCCCAACTAGAACGCCCCAGGATCTGGGGTTCT
The DNA here is from genome assembly GCF_027574615.1 of Eptesicus fuscus. Lineage (NCBI taxonomy): Eukaryota > Metazoa > Chordata > Mammalia > Chiroptera > Vespertilionidae > Eptesicus > Eptesicus fuscus. The sequence continues at coordinate 6,452,980 of NC_072495.1, read as the reverse complement.
GGGAGCACCCCGCAAGTCGGCTGCTTTCCTACCGCTTCCCACCCTCGTGCCCAGATGGTGCCCGCGATATAATCGCCGTATAACCCCCCTCAAGGCTTCGCGCCATGGAATAAATTTCAAGCCATGCTATAAACTGTGCTTTTGGATGTCATTGAGCGCTCCCGTGCCAATGACATCACTGTTTCCATGGCAACTAATATAATTAACATGAGAGAAAGTGCAAGGAGAAAGCGAAGGGAAAGAGGGAAACGAGGAGTCCAACCCCAAACAGAGCAAATTACACGGTGGGGAGGGGGGGGCGGGGGGGCCTATAAAATGTTTTACGGCCACTTGTTAGAAAGGCCCGACAGAACTGCGCTCATGGCTGCGGGGTAATGAGATCATTTGCAAACTGTATCTCCCACCAAACACAGAAAGGGCTTTGTCGCCTTCACAGTTTATGGAGTTGACGCGGAGGAGCCTGCTCCCGGTGAGGCGGGCCCCCTGCGCCTCCCTCCCGGTCAAGGTTTTCCTAAGACACTGGCCCGGGAGGGACTTAGGCCTGGATTTGGCCCCCTGGGTGCTCACAGCCCCTAACAGGCAGCGTGGACACATTGAAATGTACCCAACCGTGAACCTGAAATAGGCAAATCGATGAAGCGAACCTTGTCCTTGGTGGCTGTGCATGGTGACGACCCGTTTCCAGGCCGGGCACGGAACCCCGGTACACGAGCCTCCACTCCCACAGGCGTGATCTTGGCTGAGCTGAGTCCTAGGACCTCGGGTCTTTACTCCCATTGGACAGACGAGCACGTGGAGGCTCCGAGGGGAAGGAGCACTGGCCTGAGGTGGCCCAGCCCAACTTGACCCCAGCTCCGTCCTCCTCCTCACACAGCCTTCTCACCTCTATCTCAGGGTGGCCTCGATCACTCCACAGCTGTCAGCCAACTTTGGGGTGAGCTGGGAGAAACCCCCAGTTCAACCCTGGCTGTCATGCTGTGTGCGGAGGAAGTTAAGTCCTTCTTCCTCGCTGTGCCTCGGTTTCTCCAGGTTTCCACTCGGCATCGAGCTGGAATGGCCCAGAAGCGCTGTGTCAGCTGGGTCCATCTCCACCCTCAGGTCAGAGCCAGCCTGACCTGCAAGGGTGCCCAGCCTGGGCTTCATCTCCATCCCACAGCATGAAGGGTCCTCGGGGAGACTGAGGGTGCGTGTGGGTGAGGGTGCTAGGAGCAGTAAGGGCATATAACATGTGGCTATATAATATGTGGTGCCCAGGGCAAAAAGGAAATGGGGGTCCCTGTTCAAAAGGGAGGAGCAATGCTATTAAAAGTACTAAAATATCTATTTTTAAAATGTCCTAAAATATGAAAAATGCTTTCCTTTCTTCTACAGTCTCTCTCCCCCCGTCCGTGTTTTTATCTGTATTTAATGTCATGCTCTCGGGCGTGGGGATACTTGGGAGGCAGGTGCAGACGCTCCGGGATGCCCAGGGCCCCGCCTGTGATTGGCTCGCTCAGGTTGCCCACTGGCTGCTGGGCTCCCCCTCCCAGCAGCCACCAGACCAATGTCCCATGCCCTGGTGGGGAAACTGAGCCAGGCATCCTCCTTCCCACAGGCCTACCACCCCATCCATGACGGAGGGGTGCAACCTCTGCTCTGGGTCCCGGGAACTGGCGTGGGCACGAGGGTTGAGTTCTCTGAGTTGCCCGCTGAATGCACCATGGCACTGCCAGTCTGGGATGTGGGTGGTCAGCATCTTGCCCTGCAGTGTTGCAAGGCAGCACGCGAACCCCAGCTCTCATGCCGCAGGCCCCTGCCGGGGACAGGGGGTGGCAGCAGTTACCGGGCAGGGCTGGGGAACAGGCAGAGGGGACCCATCCTGGGGAGAAGGCGCGGCGGAGGCTGAGTTCGGGGCCATACCTGCCGGGAGGTGCACAGGGTGCTCCGGCTCTCACCCATCCATTGCCTCTGCGCACAGCCCTGCCCTGCCCCCACCACCCCGGGAGCTCCGTCAGAGTGAGCCATGGGGGGTGGGGACATGGCACAGAGATGGGGAGCTGGGGAGGCAGCAGGAGCCAGACCCCACGGTCGAGGCTCCAAGCCCCAGGGCAGGTTGCGTTTTCCCGTCCACTTTCACTTACACAACAAATCCAAAGAGAAAACAATGAAAAATGTCAGGACAGCGATAGCAGAGCATCCATCCCCAAGCGTGGGTCCTCGTGCAGCCGGCCCCCTGCTGGGGGTCTTGTCGGCTGGGATTCTACACAAGATGTTATATGGCGGAAACGAAGAAAGATTCCCCAGCTGGAAGGATTCCCTACTTAGCATTGTACATGATAAAAACTTACCCTTAGGGGGGAAAACTTTACACTGGGGCAACCTGACAAACACTACTCAGCCAGGTGCTCAGGGTCAACATCAGCAGGGTATATCAAGTTGGCAGTATGTACCCGTGATGTGATGTGATGTGATGTGATGTGATGTGATGTGATGTGATGTGATGTGATGTGACTAGAATGTACTTGACCTCTACGGTCTTCCTCCCTGAAACCTGTGGCCCCAGGCCCATCACGAGAAAAACATCAGACAGGTCCCAGTAGAGGGACACCCTACAAAACAAATGAACAGGACTCCCGCGAAGTAGCAAGTTCACCTAAAAACAACGGGCACCCTTCCCCAGTTCCCACAGAGGCACGGGATGGGCTAACGGCAGCTCCAGAGAGCGGGGGCTCGCACCCAGATTTATGCTTCTCCAGTGGCTGAACGCTTCACCGCAACTACTAACTGCCCGGATTATTCTGCAAGCAGGGAGCGACCCTACCTTCGGCACGTCCTATGTCCGAGGAACAGTTTGAAACATTTACTAAGTCAGATCCCTGGAGCTGCCCAAGGGAAGGGGAGCTATTCGAACCGAAGGCGGTAATTTTCCTTTGCACGCACAGTACAGGGTCTGCTGTCGGGGGCATTTTGTGCAAAGTGTGCAAACACAGCCAACCATAAATATTAATGCTGAGCTTCATAGCTGGGCCGGTTATCAGCAGGCCTGGGCTCCGGCTGACTCCCAGGTGGCCGCCTGAACGATGTGTCTGAGGGATGCGAAAGGCACCGCTTGTCCCAGCCATCCCTCCCGCGGGCCTGGGTGGCCTGCGCTCCCCACGGTTGACCTCAGTGGGCCCGTAGGCCGCGTGTGGCTGTCTCCGGCCGGCTGCTGTGAAAATGCCTGTTTCCCAGGAAGGACTCTGGCACCGACCTGGCGGGCAGCTGGGATTGTTTTTAAAAGCAGCCCCGCCCACATTCCAAGTTCGGAACCGAGGCTGGCAAGCTCCCTGCTCACCAGAGCGGCAGGCAGACTTCCCTCGCCCTCCACCGGAAAGCACTCTGTGCAATTACAGAGCCCCGAGGAGCAGAAGACATTGTGACTCCATTTGCGTTTGTTGGTCCTGCATTCCTTGATTGTGTGTCTCAACTGCCCTGCCCTGCTCCCCAGACGACCCGTAAGGTTGGGGCGGTCCTTACACAGAGCGGTGCTTCGGAAACATTCAAGGCTCTTCGGCACTCCCCTTTCCTCTCCGTCTCCCCGGAGCCCTGGGTCCCAGGTCTGGCACCTGGGAGCCCTGGGCGACAGGTCCAAGCCCACTTCACCAGGTGCACTGGGGGTGGGGGCAGGGAAGGAGCTCTGGGGGTGGTGGGCAGCCAGATGACTTTGCAGGATGGAAGGGGATATGAGATGGGGGAGACCCCCATTGGCTCCTGGCCAGGGCGATTTTTCCCAGGGCCGCCTCCATTGATGAGCAGGGCAGGACCTTACCGGGTGTGGCATGTGACATACAAGCAGGAGGATTAAAGAGGAATGCAAGGAAAGCGTTGGCACCACCACGCCTGTCCATCGTAACTCGCGGCTGCTGTTATGTAGGCTAATAATTTATGCCTTAATTTATGCCAGAATGCACCCTTTGCCCTCCAGGGCTCACCCATTATGTGCCCGATGCAGTGGGCAAGCCCAGCTGTGGAAAGGAGCCTCCTGACCGCTTCCCTGGTGTACCAGGTACTTGACTGTGTTGCTTTGCTCAAACCCTCCTGCCCCCAAGAGCCCCGCAGGGAGCTAGAGTGACCCTTACTCTACAGATCCAGAAACTGACGGGCAGAGACGTTAAGGTTCCTGCCAAAGGGGCAGCGCTGTGAGACCAGGGCTGCGGGCTTTCCTCGTGGCACGAGGCCCCTCGGGCAGGAGCAGCGTCCTGCCTGCCAGGAGCTCTGGTCTAGAGTGGCGCCGATAGATAAGCACTCCGCGGGGGGGTGGGGGGTGGGGGGGAGTGAGGGGTGAAAGGAGCCACGCGTCAGCCACGTCGGAGTCAGTGGCCCCCAGTGAGCACCGGCCTGGGCGGTGTGAGCGCACTGGGAGGCAGACCTCACTGTGGGGAAGCTTCCGGAGGCACCGCTCAGCGACGTGGGGGATGTGGGTAGGAGCGAGTAGACAGGACACATAAAGAAAAGGCTGGGCGAGTCCAGGTGCCAGTTAGGAGAGTGAGAGGAAATCTGGATGGCGGACTGGTTGCAAAGCCCTTACCAGCGAGCAGAACGAGCTCAGGCGTTGTTCTGCAGGGAATGGGAATCCCTGGTTGGTGTTTTAGGGAGAAAGTGATAAGAAAGCGGTGTCTTGGGAAAATCTACCCAGTCCTACATCATCATCATAATTGTAAACGCGGCTACTACCCTCATTCATTCATGCCTCTCTTTTCAGCCTGGCGCCGAGCTAAGCCTGCCGATGCCTTCTTTTATTGTCCACGTGATACTTGGGGGAGGTTTTATAATCACCCCTGTTCTCCACTGTCCAGCCCTCCATTTCCACATGTTGAGATAGGGTGAGTGTATATTGCATGTGGGATGGAGGTGAATTTGGGGGGGAGGGTGGACTGTAGTGGGTTTAGTAGTGTCCCCCCAAAATTCATGACCACTTGGAACCTCGGAATGTGACCTTGTTTGGAAATAGGACCTTCACAGATGTGATTAGTTAAGAATCTCAAGCAGGGCTCGTCCTGGGTTAAGGGTGGACCCTAACTCCAATGGCGGGTGTTCTTCTGAGAAGAGGAGACACAGAGACAGACGAGAGGAAGGCGATGTGACCAAGGCGGCAGAGACTGAAGTGATGTGACAACAGGCCAGGGAACCCCAGGGATTGGTGGGAGCCCCCCAAAATTAGGAGAGAGGCAGGGGACAGAGTCTTCCTCCCGGCCTGGGGAGGAACCACCTACTGAGCCCGATGTCAGACTGCTGGCCTCCAGAACTAGGAGAGAATACAGTGCTGTTGTTTTAAGCCAACTGATCGGTGACACTTGGTCATGGTGACCCTAGGAGAGTAATACGCATTTCGGGCACCGAGGGAAATGGCGGAGTTGGGATTCTGACTCCTGGGCCCAGTCTTTCTCTGTGTTGGTCTGATAGAGGGCAATGGGGGACCATGGACTGAACCCCAGTTAGAAAGGCTGATGTGGCTCAGAGCTGAAAACAGGGCTTCAGGCACAGCAATGTGTGCTCAGGGCCCAGCACACAGTAGGAGCTCTGGGTGTGCTGGCAAGAAAGGGAACTGTCTGCCCTACTAGGTGCGATGAATGGGCATGTGAATACCTTGGAGGTAGACTGAGTGAAAGGAGGGACGTGAGAGAGATAAAGGTGTCTCGGTCAAGATGTGGGGGCCAGGAGGAAGCAGAGACTGCCCCTCTCCTCTCTCCTTCAGCCATCGGACAGAAACCAGCCCGTCTGAAGGCTGTGACCTCCACCACACGTTTCAGAAAAACCTAAACCTGCCTCTTTCTCCGGCCCCGAGAATCAAGCAATTCCAAGTGCCAGTCTATTAACATCAGATCCCCAGACCTCCATCACTCACCAAAAAACTCACACAACTCTCACAGCAAACAGCCCTAAGTGGTCCCTGTGACTCTGAAGGGCCAGAAAGCATATTTGTCTTTTTTTTTTTTTTTAATTCTCATCTCTTGGCATGAGGAGAGAGCGCCACTATTTTTCAGATAGGCTGGGTGTGTGTTTTTTTTTTAATCAAAAGGAAATTAAAGAACAGGGAACGATGTACATGTCTTATGGGGAGAGCGGGGTCCTGTTCCGTGGCCGTCTTAAAATAGCCGCCGGAACGCAGCCTCTGCATTATGCTCGGGGTCAGCTGCTCTGGGGACTGCCGCCCAGCCCAGCCTGGAGAAGGGAGCGAGGGGCCGAGTTTCGAGATTTACTGCGTTAATGCTTCTCCCGTTTCTGCGGAGTAGCCACTGGAGAGAAGCTTGGCTGCAGACGTAGTGAAAGTAACACACGCAGAAAGGCAGTATCAATAACTAAATATAACTCACATCTGAAATGCCTTTCACGGCACCCGGAGTGCTTTCCAAATATATTATCTCATTAAATCCACACGAACGCCGAGGAAGGTAGGTCCTCTCTCCCTCCTGCTGTGAGGGAACAGAGATCCGAAGTCGAGGCCTTGTGACTGCACGTGGGACACCCTTTTATCTGCACTGTGTTCTTCCATGTGGGCTTCCCAGAGGACCAAGATCCCATGGAGGTACCCAGGGGGCAATCAGCAGGGATCCGCCGAGGCCATGTCCGCTGCTGTAACAAATATCTCTCAATACAGCAGACAGTTCTGGCTACGTGAAACCCAAATGGGTGTTGCTGGTTGGCGGGCAGCCTTCCACATGATCATCTGGAAAACCTAGTCTCTTCCAACTTTTGACTCGGTTCACCTCTGAGCCTCAGCATCCTCTGCATTTAGCTTACAGATGGGGTGCATTTTATGGGCCAGGTCTGGAAATGCCCATCATCACTTCCACCCACATTCATTGGCCAGAGCTCGGTCACATGGCTACACCTGCATGCAAAGGAGGCTGGGAAATGTAGTCTAGCTCTGTTGCAGGAGGAAGAAGAATGGGTGTGGTGAAGAGCCAGCCCATTCTGTGGGACCCTCCACTCTGACTTCCTGCTCCAATTGTATCTTTTATACTAGAGGCCCGGTGCACAAAATTCGTGCACTTGGGGGTGGGGAGGTGTCCCTCAGCCCAGCCTGCGCCCTTTCGCATTCCGGGAGCCCTCGGGGGATGTCCAACTGGCAGCTTAGACCTGCTCCCCACATGCAGGAGGCAGCCGATCAATTGGACATCCTTAGCACTGCCGCAGAAGCGGGAGAGGCTCCCGCCACTGCCGCTGAGCTCGCCAGCCCTGAGCCCGGCTTCTGGCTGAGCGGCGCTCCCCCTGTGGGAGTACACTGACCACCCGGGGGCAGCTCCTGCATTGAGCGTCTACCTCCTGGTGGTCAGTGCACGTCACAGCCACCGGTGGTTCAGCCGTTCAGTCGATTTGCATTTAGCCTTTTGTTATATAGGATGGTGCCTGTTGCATAAGATTTGGTTTGAGAGAAGAACCCCGGCACTTAGCAACTGTGTCCAGGCTCTTGGTCAAGTGGTCCCCAGGCAGGGTCAGTTATCTGGACCACTAGGGGGCACTGTGAAAAACACAGACTCCTGGGCTGCTGCCTTGGTGACTCTGATTCAGTAAATATGGGGTCCACCGTATGTACAGCCATGGTCCACGATGAGCCTTTTTCGCTCGCCTTTGCAAATTCTGGGGCAGAGTGGTGAAGGATGGAGATGGTAGATGACCATGGTGAGTAAAAGAAAGAGGACAGCAAACAATGCCGGTGAGGATGTGGGGAACAGGAGCCCTGTACTACCACTTAGCTAGAAAAGTTGAAGGTATGCACAGTCTGTGGTCCAGCAACCCCACTCCAAAACTATGTTCTAGAGCAACTCTATATATACATATTGATTCAGAGAGGAAGGGAGAAGGAGAGGGAGAGAGAGAGAAACCTCAATGATGAGAGAGAATCACTGATCGGCTGCCTCTTGCATGCCCCCCACTGGGGCTCTAGCCCAAGCCTAGGCATGTGCTCTGACCCGTGACCTCCTGGTTCATAGGTCGATGCTCAATCACTGAGCCACGCTGGCCGGGCTAGAGAAACCCTTACCCTCGTGCACTCACAGACACGTAACGATGTATCATGGCCATGGCTGCCAACATCTGGAAGTGACCTCCATGCCCATCACTAGGAGAAAGGTGGGCCCCACAAGCTCCTACGATGGAATACAACAGAGCGACGAACACAAGCTCGGGACAGCCGCAGACAAGAGACGGCCCTTTTCTCTTTTTTTCCATTGCTTTTTCAGAGAGAATGAGAGGGAGGGAGAAGGAGGGAGAGAAAAAGAAAGGGGGGGGGGCGGGTGAGAGAGACACATCAATTGGCTGCCTCTCACACACCCTGCGACCGGAGGTGGGGAGCAAACCCACAACCCAGGTCCATGCCCTTGACCGGGAATCAAGCCCAACACCCTTCAGTGTGCGGGCCGACGCTCCGACCACTGAGCAACACCAGCCAGGGCCGTGCCCTTTTCTATGTGGAGGTCATCTATCTCCGTGAAATTGCACAGCGTGGGGAGGGGCCCTCTGTCTGTGCGCGTGGCTCGGGCAGGACAGCACAGGATCAAGAGAGCAGCCCTCGGCACCACACAGCCCCCAGTTCAAACCCCAGCTGTCCCTGCTTGCTGTGCCACCTGGACCAACCGCTTAGCCTCTGGGTTTCCTGGTTCTTCAACTCTGTCCTGGAAATGAAAAGCCTTCTCCGCCGGAGAAAACATACAACGTGCTTAGTCTCCTTCGTGGACACACTGTGTTTAGCACAGGAAGCAGCACACAGTAGGGACTCAATAAATTGTAGCCAGCCACAGGCAAACAGATACCTAATATGTGAGAGCCAACAGGTGGCTGGATCCAAGACAGCAAATGTCGAGGACACCATGCTCATCGTCCTTGCGCCAGCCTTATTCCTGTCTGTTTTCTGTCTCTTTCTCTGTCTGTCCCGCCTTCCCCCATTCCCTTCCTTCCAGTTAATGCCACTTGGCTGCATTTTTCAGGGCCCAGTGAACTGCCTGGGAGGATTGCGGGAGGAGGCGTGTGGACACACGGACACACAGACATCCATGCTGCCATACTGCCTGGATGTAGGTGACACCTGGCTCCTGTCACACCCGCGACACCAGTCTGGCGTGATCTCAAGGTGTGTCTCGGGCTCCCCTCGACCTTAGTCCTATTCTGCTCCCACCTCCTTGTTTTCCCGGCTCCAACTTCATTCCCTCCTTAGCACCCTTCTCAGTTCGACCCGAGGGCACATGCCCATCACTTGAAGGCCCAGCAACAACTGTGCCCCGGCTGGCAGATGCTGACATGTGCCAATGCTGACACTGTGCCTGACCCGGCGTGGGCTAGGGCATCCTTGGGGCCTGGGGGCCTTCAAATTCACAGACAGAGGACATTGGTTAGAGGGGGAACAGATTCCCCAGAAGCTGTCCTGTTATCCGGTCCCCAAGCCCACCTCCTGTGATGGTCTCTGCTGCCTCTACCTGGTTCCAGGGCCTTTCTGCCAAGTGTCCGAGACAGCCAGGCCCCTTACCCGCCTCAAACACAGGCTTCCCAGAGGGGCGTCGGGGAGGGACGGCGATGACATGAAAGCAGGAGTCCGTGGGCAAGTATGTTTTGGAAATACCTGCTTAATCTCAGTGAAAAGATGCCTGGGCAGCAGGACTTCTCAGAGGCTTTGATATGCTAATGTCCTTTGAAAAAATCCTACGGAAAACTACAAATGAAGCATTTTTTCTAAATTGACCGCAGGAGCCCTAGCTGGTTTGGCTCAGTGGATAGAACGTGGCCCTGCAGACTGAAGGGTCACGGTTTCGATTCCAGTCAAGGGCATGTACCTGGGTTGCAGGCTCGATCCCTGGATGTGTCTCTCTCCCATCGATGTTTCTCTCAATGTCTCTCCCTCTCCCTTCCACTCTCTCTAAAAATCAGTGGGAAAATATCCTCGGGTGAGAATTAACAAAGAAACATAATAAATAAATAAATTGACTGCAAAATTACTGTGAGACTGGTGTTCCCCAAAACACACCTGTCGGGGGGTTTCCGCTGTAGCTGGAATTTTGGACTGACACCATGGGAAACAAGACCCCTGCTTTCCATGGGTCCCCGGACAGGGTCCCCTGCCCAGGGAAGGTAAGCCAGGCCCCTGGTCGTGCTTGGCCTCAGTCTACCCAACAGCAAAATGGGTGCAGGGCCACTAACACGTAGGCTGTCAAGGGAATTGCTTGCACGTTGTTATGTGACCTTGGAAGAAGACGTTATCATCATCAAGGGGCACAACAGGGGGCAGCTTCACAGCATCCTACCATTTCCGATGACCAAAAAGCTTCTCCTTAGATCATCTAATTGGTTCCTTTGGTCGGAACAGGAAAGTCCCGACTAATCTGATCACGCCCTTGGCTTTGTCGGCACACCGCCTGCTAGAAGTTCAAAGGGCTTCACCCTTACTTACTAGGGTCAAGAGTCTTCCTGGAGGGGAGGGAAGAGGGCAGGGGGTGGTTTCCTCCATCGCAAAAGGTAATTCACTCTTTCAAGTCACAAGGGGAACATCATTCCAGACCTGAATGGCAAGCCCGAAGGCGTAAACAGTTAACACAATCCCGCTGCCGAGGAAACTCCTCCAAGGACACCGGGACTCCCTCCGGACTCCGGGGATGGCACTTGTGGGGCTCGTGGGCTCAGTGCCCTGCCTCAAGGCATGGCTGCCTCCACGCCAGCAAAGACCGAAGCGCTCACGCTGCCCACAGCTCATGCCGTGCCGACCTCTGCCCCCTGCAGACACAGGGACCGTGGAGGCGGCGCCTTGGGCTTCTCACCTACTTGACTTGGAACCAGGAAGGCAGAAATGCCCCTCACAAGAGCTGATTCCAGACATCTCCTTGCTCTGCTGGGGCACACTTTTTTTCTTCTTAAAAATATCTTCATTGATTTTTTTAGAGAAAGGGAGAGGGAGAGAGAGAGAAACATCCATGTGAGAACAAACATCTACCGACTGCCTCCTGCACGCCCCTTACAGGAGACCGAGCCCGCAACCTGGGCATGTGCCCCAACCAGGAATCGAACCAGCAACCTTTCGGTACACAAGACGACGCCCAACCAACTGAGCCACACCGGCCAGGGCACACCTTCTATTGGGAAGCACTACACCGTGGGGTCAAATGGGTCCCGCCACTTGCGAGGCGTGTTCTGTGGGCCACGTTACTTAGCCTGGGATCCTCAGTGTCTCCTCTCGAAACGGGGCGGTCAGAGTGCCCACCTCCCAGTGTCGGCCTGAGGGTGCAGTGAGGGGGCCCGATGCCGGGCCCTGTGTTCGGAACTGGCGGTCGGCGTCTCGGCTTCACGGAAGAAGTCTGGGCGACACAGATTCTGTGCTGGGAAGGCCTTTGTGACCACCGCGGGGCTGCCCAGGGGCCTGTGCAGTTAAACTTCAGAGAGGGGTTGGTTCTCATGCCAGCGCGTAAGGCAAACATGGATGGAATCAACTTCCCCTTGAAAATTCCTGCCCGTCGAGTAGAGTATATACGGTATTGTGTATGGACCACTCAGGTCTGAGCGCCACTGAGTCAGACCCTAGGAGGGAACAAAGGGCATGTTTACCTGTGGCTGCCTGGCATCCAATCCATTCCGTCTGGAAGGAAGAGGGTCTCAACACGGTGAGTGCGCCCTCCTGGGGACATCTGGCAGTGTCTGGTCGGGGACACTCCGGTGAACGGCCGGTGGGAACGGAAGGCTGCCAGCCAGCTGCCCCGGAGAGCACTTCGGCAAAAGTAGCGACGGCCTTAACATATGCTGTCCTTTGGCCAGCCGTTCCACTCCCACCATTCACCCCAAGGAAATGAGAAGGCGTCCCACGTGCCACTTAGCCATCAATACATTCACGGCGGTTTTGGCAAAACCAGAAAGAGGATGGGGACCGCCTCGAGCGCCCCACAACAAGGAGCTGACTGAAGAGGGTGGCGGGGCACACGAGGGAGACATTAGGAAGGACGCAAAAGTGTGTGCTGCCTTCGGGAGACGCTCTTGACGGACCACGGAGGAAAGAGGCAGATTACCACGAAGCGGCGCAATACATGTAAAAAAAAAATGCCTGCGTCCGAACACGTACAGGAAGAAGGCTGGTGGCCGGTGAACATGAAAAGAGGCCTGGCTCCCCAGCCCTCGGGGAAACGCAGATGGCGGTAACCGGTCATGTTCACCCATGAAACTGACCGCCCCCTCCTCACTCCCCCACCCCCCACATATTAAAGATTGATAATTTCCAGTGTTGGCAAGGCTCCGGGGATCAGATTTTTCTCATGCACTATAAAGAGAAGTATAATTTGTTGCAGCCTTTTTGGAGAGAAATTTGACCATCTCTATCCAACTCGGAATCACGTAACTCTACAATTTCACTTCTCTGACTCTTTCCCACAAAAACACTTGCACATGTGGAGGGAGATGTCCACTTTGTATTCCTGACAAACTGGAAACAACCCGAGTGCCCAGGAGTGGGGGAGTGGGTCTGCAACTTGTTGATATCATGGAATGTTAGCCAGTTGTCACCGAGAGTAAGGAAGATCTAAATGGGTCAGGACAGAAAGGTTCTGCAAGACATATTGTCAGATGGGGGAGTGGGGGGGGGTGGAGCCGGAGGGGCGGAAAGGCAAATCAAAGAAACATATACATTGCATGATCCTATCTATGGTGTTGTGGGTTGTTTTGTTTTTTTTTTACAAAAATACTACACATCGCCCTAGCTGGTTTGGCTCAGTGGATAGAGCATCAGCCTGTGGACTGAAGGGTCCTGGGTTCGATTCCGGTCAAGGGCACATGCCTGGGTTGCGGGCTCAATCCCCAGTAGGGGGCGAGCAGGAGGCAGTCAATCAATGATTCTCATCATTGATGTTTCTCTCTCTCCCTCTCCCTTCCTCTCTGAAACCAATAAAAATATATTTTAAAAGATACTACACATATATCTCTCTATATACATGCATGTCTACAAAGGCCTGGGCAGATGCTGGACAGGTTCAGGTGAAACAATGAACAGGAGTTACCCTCTGGAGAGAGGTGAGGAGAGAAGGACAAAGAACACTTTCGCTGTCATAGTCCACCTCTTTTTGAATAGTTTGCAGGCATTCACATAATCCTTGGCTGGATTTAAAAAAAAACAAAGAAGCCTGGCCGGGTGGCTCAGCTGATCGGAGCGTCGTCCTGCACACCAATAGGTGGCGGGTCAGGGCACACACCCAGGTGGCCTGTTTGATCCCTGGGGTGCATACAGTAGGCAACCGATCCATGTTTCTTTCTCACATCGATGTTTTCTCTCTCTCTCTTTCAAAAATGTTTAAAGCATATCCTCAAGTGAGGATTATAAAAATAATAAATAAATAAACAAAGAAGAACCCTGGGAAGATGTGAACACTGGGTCTTTCTGGGTCTAGGGGCTATGGGAGATTGTTTTAGTTTCTCATGGCTTGTCAGGATTTTTCTACAAAGAACATGTGCAATTTTAAAACTTCTTTTTGTTTTGAGAGGGATGGTATTGAGGGAATCCTGTACAAAGGCATTTCAATTGAGGAAGCTACAGCAAAGTACAGGGTACGGCTTCCTACCCTAAGGACTCTGCGATCTAGTTGAGGGCTCTCTCTCTCTCTCTCTCTCTCTCTCTCTCTCTCTCTCACACACACACACACACACACACACACACACACAACAAGATGGTCACAGGCAGGAAGTTCTAGGGGTCAGAAGCGGATGAGAACTGGGGGCTGTGCAGTTAAACACTGCCTTGTAGAAGCAGGCGGGCTTTAATAGACAAGGAGCCTCCAGTAATTGAAATTCTATTATCTGTGCTGGTGGCATCCTGCTCTGGGGATTAATGACCCTTGTTATCAATTAATTCTTCCTGGATCCTGAGCTGGAGACGGGCTACCAGGACGTAAGTGGCTTTCTTTTGCTCGTATCTTCATGGACACGGAGACCTCTCTGTACGTCTCAACAGGAAAAAATAAGCTGTGTGGCCCATCCATCTCCTAGATTAAGATCACAAACAAAGGAAACTCTACCAGGTGTGACAACACAAGCCGCCCGCCGCCACCACTGGCTGCTCTTCAATAGTTCATAATAAAAAATAAAAATAAAAAGTAAAAGAGCCCAGCCAGAGTGGCTCAGGGGTTGAGCGGCGACCTATGAACCAGGAGGTCGAGGTTCGATTCCTGGTCAGGGTGCATGCCCGAATTGCAGGCTCCATCCCCAGTGTGGGGTGTGCAGGAGGCAGCTGATCAATGAGTCTCTCCATTCATTGATGTTTCTATCTCTCTCCCTCTCCCTTCCTCTCTGAAATCAATACAAATAAATTAAAAATAAATTGTATTTAAAACAGAAGCTCCCTGAATCCTTTTCCTCGGCCAGGTCTGCACACCTCCTGTCTGATGCGTGCCTTTGTCACGCACGGACAAGCCGCTGTCACTGCATCACCTCCATCCTTAAAGTGACCCTGGGAGGTAGCTGTGGCCATCCCCATTGTATGGATGGAAAAACTGAGGCTCTAACAGTCAGCTAACTCTGTCTGCTGCAGAGATCACGTCAGAGGCCTGGGGTAGGGCACGTTGTCTGCATCATCACTGCCTTGAACTGATGAGGTCAAGCATTTGGTGACATTCTGTGCGATGACAACAGCTCATTGCACCTAACCCGGGACAGACACACAGGCGCTCAATCTCTGCAGGTCAGATCAAATCGCAACAGCCTGTGTCCACGCCAGCACACACTTTTCTATCCAACACAGAAGCTAGGCGTGAGTGCAGGGCCGGGTTAAGACCTCTGCCCCCAAGGGCTCACAGGCAGGAGGAGGGGACGGCTCTTAGACACACAACTTCAGTGCAATGAGGGGCGCGCTGTGGGGGAGGAGAGGCGGCCAGGGTTGGGGGGAGGTTCAGGGAGGCTCCTGGAGGAACGGATGTGGGAGCTGAATCCTGAAGAACAGACTGGAGTTTGCTGGCGAAGAAGAGAGGAAGGGGGGATGCCAAAGATGGAACAAAACAGGGCATACCCCGCCCAGGCGGCGTCTCTCACGTGCTGCCCAGGCAGCTGTTTTTCATGGATCGCCTCGTTTGACAACCGCCCAGTTCTGTAAGACCGGCACCGTTTCGTCTTCATTTCAGGTGACTTGCCGGCCCGGGCGGGGTAGCTCATTGGTTAGAGCGTCATCCCAATACGACAAGGTTGCGGGTTCAATCCCAGGTCAGGGCACATACCAGCATCAACCAATGAATGCATCAGTAAGTGGAACAACAAATCGATGTTTCTCTCTCTCTCTCTCTGAAATCAATAAATCAAAAATAAAAACAAAGTGACTTGCCCAGTGCTGTGTAGCTCTCGGGTCTGCCTACCTTGTGAGCAGGTGGTCCCGACCCTTCCCTCCACTCCCACGGAGCAGTGGCTCTCAACTGGGGGTGGGGGTGACTCATGGCAGTACCTGGAGACAGCTTTGGTTGTCACCACCGGGGAAGAGGGCTGCTCCTGGCAACCAGGGGGTAGAGCCTAGGGCTGCTGCTTGTCATCCTACAAGGCACAGCCCCCCCACCCCCCACCCCATCACAGACGCAGCCCCGACGTCAACAGCGCGAGGCTGAGGAACTGCCGCTGCGGGGCACCGAGCAGACACCTGCGGAGGACGCCGCAGCTGAAGCCATGCGGGCGGGCTGGCCGCGGTCCCAGTGGGCCTTGGCTCGGAGCTTGGAGTAGGGGCGGATTTGTGCTTTAGGATGGTCACCCCAGAAGGGCCGAGGAGGACAAAGGGAGAGCCCTGCGGCCGCGTGGGGCAGGTGAGACTCGTGTGCAGAGGCCGAGGGCGAGGAACGCGGGAGACAGAACAGCAGCTCCTCGGAGCAGCTGATGGGTTGGCGGGGCGGGCCCCACCATGAAGGACGGTACATTAAACCCTGTAAATGGGAGTAGCGACCTGATTAGAGATGGAGCCGAGGGCTGCCCCGCGGGATGTGCACAGATTAGCACGGTTACCCAGCAGCCGGGGCTGCGCCAGCGCCAAGCCCCCCTGCGTTCCCACGCGGCCTGCAGGGCTGCGCCCCGCCCCTGCGCTCCGGCTCCTGGGCAAGCCCTGCGCGTGGCCCCCACCGCCATGCCCGGCACGCCCCCTCCCCACCCTTCCCACTGGCCAACCTCCTCTGAGGGCTGAGGCCTGAGCTGGCGGAAGCGCATGAACTCAGGCCTCCAACACCTGTCTGGTCGCGGGTCCTGGGATGGAGGGGGTGGGGCGACAGTGGGGCCTTTCCGCCACTTCCTCTCCCTGCGCAGTGCTCTCTGGGGGAGGGCAGCTTGGGGGGCAGGGGTGGCATTTAGCCCGCAGGAGCCGGGTGGAGTCCTTTGGGCTGAGCTTAATCTTGTTGCCTAGTCCTGAAGACAGGAGGTCCTGGACAGGGATCTCCAAGCACCGTCCCTCCGGGGTGAGGCCACTGGTTGCTTCCTTGGCTTGAGTCTTTGAGCCCAGAGACTCCCGTGCTGTGTGTGTGTGTGTGTGTGTGTGTGTGTGTGTGTGTGTAACCTTCCTGGTGTAAGGACAGCCTCATTGCAATCTTTTATATATACTAGTAGCCTTGCGCACAAATCCGTGTGCCAGTAGGTCAATGCCACTCACTCCCTTCCCTTCCTCCCCCGCCCCTCATAGCTTGCTGCCCTGCCCCCTCCTGTAGCTCTCAGCCTCCCGCTTGTAGTTCGCTGCCCCACCCTCCTGCAGATCTGTGATCCGGGTCCTTTCGAAGTTGGTCCTTACGCCTCAGGGCATAACGGATAATTAGCATATTCATCTCTTATTATATAGTAGGATATTATTGATTTCAGAGAGGAAGGGAGGAAGGGAGAGGGAGAGGAAGGGAGAGGGAGAGGGAGAAAAAGATTCATGCCCATTTAGCAGATCGGGTGTACCGAGTGAGCTCCCAGGTGCACGCCCCACACCTGGGATTGAGCCCGCAACCCAGGGCATATGCTCTGACCAGAAATCTATCCATGACCTCCTGGTTCCTAGGTGGATACTCAACCACTGAGCCACGCTGGCCGGGCCTCATTGCATCTTAAATCATGAAGTCCTGTCCGCCCCCTGCCCAACAGCCTCTGAGAGAACTACAGGATGAAATCTTTCACGGCAGCTGTGGACCCCACCACCCGGCCCCGTCCAGCACTCTGACCTCATCTTCTCGTTTCCTCCTAAGATGAACCTGCTGCTCCTGCCAGACCAGGCTCTTCAACACCCCCCAACCCTTCCTGTAGATTCTCAGCCCCAAACCTTTCCTAGGGTGAGCTCCCTGGGCCCTCCCCAAGGCTCCCCCTGCTGCCTCCCCGCTCCCAGGGGAGTATTATTTTCTTCCACCCCCTCCTCTCTAAGGCTTCCCCTGGCCTGCACTCTTCTCCAGTACCTCCTCCGACCCTGACGAGTTTGGGGAAGTGCGTTTGTACTCCACGGTTGGCCCTGGACACAGTGTCTCCGTGGATAATAGGGGTGGTGCGCATGCATAGCCTATGAATTTTTATTGTTTTTTATAATTCTCCACTCTCCAACACTCCCTGCTCCCCATCCCTACAAAAATCACTGATGTACTTTCCGTCTCAATAGATTTGCCTAATCTGGACTTTTGTGTGAATAGAATCATACAATCCATGATCTTTTGGGACTGGCTTCCTTCATTCAGCATGTTTTCCAGGTTCCTCCGTGTGGTGGAGGTATCAGTACTTCACTCCTTTTCATGGCTGAGTAATATTCCATTGTCTGGATAGACCAGGTTTTGTTTATCTGTTCATCCATTGATGCACATCCGGATTGTTTCCACCTTTTGGCTACCACAAATAATGCAGCTATAAAGAACATCTGGGGCCCTAATCAGTTTGGCTCAGTGGATAGAGCATCGGCCTGAGGACTGAAGGGTCCCAGGTTCAATTCCGGTCAAGGGCATGTACCTTGGTTGCGGGCACATACCCAGTAGGGGGTGTGCAGGAGGCAGCTGATCGGTGTTTCTCATGTTTCTAAATCTCTATCCCTCTCCCTTCCTCTCTGTAAAAAATCAATAAAATATATTCTTTAAAAAGAAAAGAATCTATGACCCTTGGTAGAAATTACCTTAAAAAAAAAAAAAGAACATCTGGGTGCAAATTTTGATGTGGACATATATTTTCATTTCTCTCAGAGTAGTCACTGTTTTAACAAATTTCTTTTTTATTTTTCCTGGCCATGTTTCATTTTATTTTGAAATTTCAAATAACATAAGAACATGAAATAGTTGAGTAAATGCAGAGAAGGCCCAGGTTTAATGAAGCCTTACGAAAAATGCTCTAGCCTGGCCGGTGTGGCTCAGGGGTTGAGCATCAACCTATGAACCAGGAGGTCACGGTTCAGTTCCCCGTTAGGGCACATGCCCGAGTTGTGGGCTCGATCCCCAGTGGGAGGCATGCAGGAAGCAGCCCTGAATGATTCTTTCTCGTCACTGGTGTTTCTATCTCTCCCTCTCCCTTCCTCTCTGAAATCAATAAAAAATACATATAAAAAGAAAGAAAGATGCTCTATGTAACTAAGTGTCTTCTCAACTGGACAGAACCTTCTGGAAGGGTAGCGATCACGTCTTGGATTTCTTTTGCATCCAAGGAATTGCACATCGAGCTCTTGCTGAGCCATGTGAAAGACTAAATCAGTTCAGACTCTACACATGTGGACTGCTCCAAGTCCTTTCGGATGCCCGGGTCCATGATCCTGCCAGGCGTGGGATGCCAGAGAAAAAGGTTCATGCCCATTTAGCAGATGGGGGGACCGAGTGAGCTCCCTGTTGTCTTTGAGAAGTCTGCCAGACGGCTGGAGCTGTGGCCATTGCCTTTTTACTCTCCTGGCCTCCCCTGTGGGAACTAGATGCTGGGGGCTCTGCTCGAAACAGGAAAATCTGGATTGTCCCAACAGATACGGGATCTGGTGTTACTCATTTACAAAAGGCTCCTTTCTTGTACAAAAGAACTGAGGGATCCCATTCCTCGAGAGGTCCCTGGGGCCTGGGCTTTGTGGTGCCTGGGGCTGCAGGGAGCATCGTTTTACACACCAGCTGGGCTTCTAAAGAAGTTGTAAGTCAACGTTTCGTAAATTGGATCATATTTTAGAGACCAGATAAAGAGACTCAGACTCTGAATCCTGGGGAGGAATCAGTGCACGAGGTGATAATCAGAACCAGATTTATGATTTCTGTAAAGATCAAAATCAGAGATAAACGTCAACAACGCCTGGAATCCTGTGATGATTAATTAGGTGTCTCCCAGCATAATAGGCACCGTCCTGGCCTTACAGACGCGTCCTCATCTAAGTCACACACACACACACACACACACACACACACACACACACACACACACACACACACCCCTTTTGAGTCAGGTGTTATTTACCTTCCATTTAAGCGTGGGGGGGACTGGGGCTTGGATGTTCAGTAACCTGCCCAGTGTCGCGGAGCTCAGGGTAGAGTGGGGATGCCATGCACACCTGCCCGTTTTATAGGACAGGGCTGAGACCAGACTGCCTGGTGGGGTTCCCAGCTGCACCTCTTCCTCACTGTGCATGTTTCCTGGGCTGTAAAATGGGCTGCAAAACCACTCCCTCGACAGATTGTGGTAAAGTCTCAATGAGACGGTTTATTTAAAGCAACTGGCACACAGCTGGTGCTCAATAAATGTTCGCACTCACCATGCTGAGCCACCCTGTGCTGGAACAAAATGACAGAGCTGCCCGGCCACCGAGCTGCCAGGGCGCAGTGGCTGAGCGTTGACCAATGGACCAGGAGCTCACTGTCTGATTCCCGGTCAAGGCCCATGCTGGGTTGCAGGCTCCATCCCCAGTAGGGGGCATGCAGGAGGCAGCCGATCAAGGATACTCTCTCATCATTGATGTTTCTCTCCCTCTCCCTTCCTCTCTTAAATAAAAACAAAACCAAAACCAAAACAATAGAACTATGTAATGTGAAGTGCCTTAAACCAGGAATCAGTCAAATGGTCGTTCTTGCCATTATTCTATGCTAGGAGCTTCGCACACATTCTTTCACATGGTGCATGCTTCTCGCACATGGTGTTACAGAGGTGGAGGCCACATGGTTAACGGCTCTCCGGGTCCCACGAGCAGTCCAGGGGGAGTGGGAGGGGCACTCAGGCCCCTCTGACACTGCGCACACCCTGCAGGCTATCTACCAACAGCCCTTCCTCCGGGCCCCTCTCTCCTGGTTTTGTTTGGGGGTACACCACTCCATGTGTGGGGGTTGAGGTCCACTCCTGGACCCACGGGGATATACGGCAATGTGGGTCCGCTGGAAAGCACATGCTGAGCCAATGCTAGCTGTGTACGCGGGTTATGAGGGAGCCGCCTGTGAAGGATGGAGGGGGAGCCGGAGGCAGGGAGAGCGTCCAGGCCACAGTGCTGGCCTGACACCCGGGCAGGGAGAGGGGGAAGGAAGGAGGGTCAGATGGAGGAGCCTCGGAGGGCAGTGCCCCTCTGTGAAAGCCTCAGCAAAAACTGCCCGGCTCTAGGTCCCCCACCACATGCAGCTACTGTCTGGGAGCAGCCCTGGGAGAACACGGCCGTGGAACCAAAGTTGTAGCACCTGGAGGCGGTCAGAGAGCTACCCTCATGGCAGCAGGTTCTCTGGACGGAGATCCCAGTGGCCCACCTCCAGGCCACCAGAGGGGCATGGTGTTAGTCTGAGCCGGTGACAGGGATTCCACGCCCTTGGCAGTGGGCAGGAGTGTGTGATGTGCCTGGAGCAAGAGATACCAGGAAGGCTCCTGGGGCACGTGGGGGTGAGGTGTCTTTTCTTCTTACACTCAGGGCAGCTGTAAAGGGATGTGATGGCTGGAGCTGTGGCAGCCACCTTGAGACCATGAAGGGACGAACATGAAGATGAGCCAGGGCACTCAAGAAGGCCAAGGAGGGGGACGGAAAGAATGTTGGTCCTGGATGACATCGGTGAGTCACTGCGTGAACCACCCTGGAATACTCTCCCTCAAGAAACCTGTTCTGTGAGATAATAAATCCCTTATCACTGAACTCATCTGTTGCTATGTCACGCATTACCCTAAAACATAGCAACTTGAAACAACAAACAGTTATGGTCTCACACGGTTTGGAGGGTCGGGAGCCTAAGAGCTGGTCTGCTGGGAGATTCTGGTTCAGAGTCTTTCACGGGGTTGCAGCAAGGTGCTGAGCAGGGCTGCAGGCTCGGCTGGGGCTGAAGGATGCTTTCCGGAGGGGGTGCGCTCATGGCGATGGGCAGGGGGCCTCCGGTCCTCACGTGGCCTCTCTGTGGAGCAGCTTGAGCATCCTTACAGCATGGCGGCCGGCCTTCCCAGGATGGTGAGCCAAGAGGGAGAGGAAGAGGTCTCTAAAATCACACACTGTCACGCATTCGCAGCCATTCCCACAGGCCGGCCCACACTCCAGGGGAGAGAAACTAAGCTCCATCCCTTGAAGATCTCAAAGAATCTTTGGATTTAAAACCACTACAGCTACTTTGAGTTGGGTCTTTTTTGCATAAGAAAGATCCCCAAGCTAATATTCTTGACACCACACAACGCTGCCAGCGTGGGAAACTGCAGGGTAGGTAAGGCTGACCCAAAATTCTCAGAAGGCTTTCCAGTTCTGTAAGATCCTCGGAGTGGGCCTGCTTAAAGAGAGGTACAACCTGTCCTACTTAAAAAAAAAAATAGCTCTGGCCGGTTTGGCTCAGTAGTTATAGTGCTGGCCCATGAACCAAAGGGTTGTGGGTTTGATTCCCCATCAAGGGCACATACCTGGGTTGCAGGTTCAATCCCCAGCCCTGGTTGGGGCTTGTGTGGGGGGAACAACCAATCGATGTGTCTCTCACATCAATGTTTCTCTCTCTCCCCCTCCCTTCCGTTCTCTCTAACAGGTAATGAAAAAAATATCCTCGGGTGAGAATCAATAAAAATAAATTTAAACATAAATATTTATTAGGAAATATGAAAAATATATAGCAAGAGAAAAAGACTAATTTGACACCTTCCATGAACCACCACCCAGCTCCAGAAATGAAAACACCCGTGTAAGGGAAGGCCCACATGTCCACCTGAGCTCATGGTTCTCCCCCAGGGGGAACCACTGTCCACATTCCAGTGTTTTTCATCCCCTTGACTTCCTTTGCACTTTAACTGGACACGATGTAGACCTACATAATACACAGTATTGCTTTGCATGTTTCTAAACTCTGGAGAAATGGGGTCATCCTGAATAGATTCCCCGGCAACTTGCTCTTCTCTCTACATTATGTCTGTAAGGTTCAACCTCGTGAGGATGGGAAGGAACTGAAACCCTCGGACACTGCTGGTGGGCACGTCAAATGGCGCGGCCGCTGTGGGAAACAGTCTGGCCTTTTCTGAAACAGTTAAAGCCCATAGAATTCCCATATGACGCGGCAGTTCACCCCGGGGTGTATGCTCAGGATTACTAAAACGTGTGTCCACACAAAAACTTGTGTGTGGATGTTCATAGCAGTTGTGCTCATAATAGTAAAAAAGTGGAAACAGCCCCCGCCGGTTTGGCTCCGTGGATAGAACGTCATCTGCGGACCAAAGGGTCCCGGGTTCGATTCCGGTCAAGGGCACGTGCCTTGGTTGCAGGCTCCTCCCTGGCCCAGGCCCTGGTCGGGGCTCGTGCAAGAGGCAACCAATCGATGTGTTTCTCTCACATCAATGTTTCTCTCTGTTGTTCCCTCTCTCTTCCATGCTTTCTAAAAATCAATGGAAAAATATTCTTGGGTGAGGATTAAAAAAGAAAAGTGGAAACATCACAAATGTCCACCAACTGAGGAATAGATAAACAAATGTGGTCTTTCCATTCAAGGGAATATTATGCAGCCATAAAAAGGAATGAAGGACTGACCCATGCTACAACATGGATGAACCTTGAAAACATCATGCTGAGTGAAAGAATCCAAGTCCAAAGGAACTTAATGTATGATCCCAGTTATATGAAATGTCCAGAATGGGCAAATCCATAGAGACAGAACAGAGATTCGGGGTTGCCAGGATTGGAGATGGGCGGATGGGAGTTACTGCTAATGGGAGTGGGGAGTCTTTCTGGGGTGATAAAAAGATTCTGGAATTAGATAGCACTGATGATCACACAACTTTGTGAATACAGGGGGGAGCAAAAGTAGGTTTACAACTGTGAGTACATGAAACAGAGTTTATTCCTATATTATTATTTATTAACTAGAGGCCTGGTGCACAAAATTCATGCATGGGGGGGTCCCTTAGCGCGGCCTGTGCCCTCTCACAATCTGGGACCCCTCAGGGGATATCCGACTGCCAGTTTAGGCCCGATCCCTACAGTCAGACATCCAGCAGTCTGACATTCCTCTCCCAATCCGGGACTGCTTGCCCCTAACTGCTCACCTGCCTGCTCACCCCTAACCGCTCGCCTGCCTGCCTGCCGCCTGCCTGCCTGCCTGCTCACCCCTAACCGCTCACCTGCCTGCCTGCCTCCTCACCCCTAACCGCTCGCCTGCCTGCCTGCTTAGTGCGCATCATAGCGACCAGTCATTCGGGTCATTCCGGTTGTTCTGCCATAATGGTCACTTAGGCTTTTATATATAGAGATTATTATATTATTTATTGTCCAACTGTCAACCTAGCTGTGCCCACCCCATACAGTGAAACCCATCCCCCTGTATACTTCAAAGAATGAATTCTATATGCGCGAATTACGTCTTAAAGAAAGCTTTGCCACGGGCATCGTTTTCACTACTGCACAGTAATCCGTTAGCGTGAGTATTCCACGTCTCCCCCTTCTCCGTCGGCGTGGTTTCCACGCAGGGCTGCCGCCAGCACTCCTGGCACTTTGTGCACGTGTGAGGGTTCCTTCGAGGTACAGACTGAGGAGTGTGCGGTCGCTGGGGTGGAGGGTACGCGCATTTCAACGCACCGCTCTTTCACACGCTTGTGGGAGTCTGGGGGGAGGAGGGAGCCATCTCTGCCTCCATCCCTGGCCCCTGCAAACCACCCGAGGTCTCGGAAATTAGGGCAATGGAAACGGAAAACAAATAGCACGAATCCAGCGGTGGGCTGCTTCCCCTGCCGCTGTTCCGAGACCCGGATGGGCAGCGGGGCTCCCTGCCACCAGAAAATATTAACAGCATTTAATGAATATTCACAAGGATTCATTAAACGTTTCCCCGTGCGGCTGAACAAAACAGTGTTCAAACCCCCAAGCCATTAACCAAAAAGGAAGAAGAAATATTACAGCAACTCTATGCACGGGCTAAAAACGCCACAGGCAAGAAATAGCTGCTTCTTTTTTTTTTTTAAACTTGACTCCATCTCCTTCATCTCACTGGTGTTTAAAATGGGCCCAGTGCCCTAAGTATGTGTGACTTCTTGGAATAGGACAGTCCTGACTAAGAGTAAGAAGATTAGCCCTAGCCGGTTGCTCAGTGGTTAGCGCGTCGGCCCGCGGGTCACTATAATGTCCTTGGTGCCTCGACCATCATCTGAGGAAAGTTGACCTCGTGACCTCATGACCCCACCACCCTGACCACAGCCGACTGGACCAGGGATGGGCTTGACTCAAAGACCAAGATTTAGAGGTGACCTCGTCTGAGAGCGCAGCCCTAAAGAGATGCCGTCCACGCACTACACAGTGACTGGTGAGCTGTGAGACCTTCCTCTGTGGGTGCTAAGGGTGAAACAGAACAGGTGGACGCTTGGGCAGACGCGGACAGACCCACAATGCATTGCATGACCTGCTCTTGGAAGCCACTCATTGTCACTGAGCCACGTTCCATTCCTGAGAAGTGAGTCATTACGCCTGATCCACACTCAAGGGGAGCAAAATCAGGTTCCACCTTTCAGAGGAGGAGTATCCCAGGATTTGTAAGTGTTTAAAAGCCGCCCAAGGCCCACCGCGTGTTTCCGGTCAATGGTGACATCGGGATTTATCGACCCGTTCATTCTGCAAACATGAGCACCGTTCCTGCTTTTGCTTTCCGATACGGTAGCCACCAGCCACATAGGCTACTGGGCACTTGAGATGTGGCTAGCGTGCCGGAGGAACTGTAGTTTTAACCTTATTTAATTTAAAGTTAAAAACTACTCATTCAACTACTGGAAAACTTTTACGCATGTTTGGAACAACTTGGGTAAATGAATCTACTCTCCCCGTAAATTGTATGAAATCTAAATAAAACCAAATATTCCCAATTAAAATTGGAAATACACACCTGATTTTGAAGACTTTATATGAGGGGGGAAAATGTAAAACATCCTAATGGACATTTCTTGTATCACTCATATCTTAGAAGGACAATACTTGGGGTATGTTGGGCTAAATAAAATCCTACCTAATAAAATGGTAATATGTAAATTACCATCACTCTGCTACGCCCACGATTGGGCCAGCGGGAGGCGCAGGGGGCGGGACTCGGGGTGGCCTGGGTAGCCGATTGGGCCAGCGGGACGCTGAGCTCGCGTCGCCAGCGGAGGCGAGAGCTCAGGGTCTGCGCCATGGCTGTGCTGCGGCACAGAAGGGGCCTCTGGGGCAGCGAGCTCACGACCCGCTGCGGACCATCAAAAGCGGGGGAGCTGGGTGCCTGTCTGCTCCGGCACCAGGCCTTTCAGAAGCCTCCGCTGAGCCGGAGGCTTCTGAAAGGCCTGGTGCACCAGCGGACAGGCACCCAGCTCCCCCGCGATTGAAAGCGAAAGCGTGGGAGCTGGGTGCCTGTGGGACTTCCTGAAAGCTCTGGGGGCTACCCTCCTGGAGCTCAGAGTCAAGATGAGAAGACAGCCTGGCCGGCGTAGCTCAGGGGTTGAGCATCGACCTATGAACCTGGAGGTCACGGTTCAATTCCCGGTCAGGGCACATGCCCAGGGTTGTGGGCTCGATCCCCAGGGTGGGGCGTGCAGGAGGCAGCCCATCCATGATTCTCTCTCATCATTGATGTTTCTATCTTTCTCTCCCTCTTCCTTCCTCTCTGAAATCAATATAAATATATATTTTTAAAATGTAAAACAAAACAAAAAACACGGAACCATGAGCGTTCCAGAGCAGACATCGGGGAGCTGTGTAAGTGCCCCAGGGGGCCTGCCCCATGGGCCTGTCCGGCGCGAGCCTGTGGCCGAGAGGGAAGGAGAGTCAGGAAGCCCACGCTGGGAGCGGCACGGGGAGGTGAGGAGAGGCTGTTCGGGGCGCAGTGCCAGCTCCTCGGGTTTAGGGCCAGAGGAAGCGGATGTGCCAGGAGCATTGCCACTTTGATGTGCAGGTGGTGAGGCGGCAGGGAGGGGCAGGGCTGCCATCAGCTGTCAGGCTGGCTCTTGCGGGCTCTGCCCACACACTGGCCGGGCGCTGCAGGCCTGCGGGGCTCTCTGGGTGCGGCCCCACAGAGCTGCGCTGGAAAGTACCTGGGCTCCTGGGGAAGGCAGAGCCCCGAGCAGGGGGCTGGCCCCGGCTCTGCCCTGAGCTCCTTCCATAGCAGAGGCCCGAAGGTAACTCTGACAACGACACCAGGACTCTCTGGTTCCCGCTCCGGGCCAATGTGCGGTTCACGGTTATTTCGATTGATTCAAATTCCATTGCCACCTACCTGGCCCCTTGCCACATCTTTCCTTCCCCGGATCTGCCCTTTGCATTGTCACCCAAACTCTCACTGTTCTGAAAACATGCCACGCACGCTGCTGCCTCAGGGCCTTTGCACTGGCTGTCTCCTCTTCCTGGAACACCTCCTCTCAGGGCTGGCGTCTTCTCTCCTTTACGTCTCAGCTCAAAGGTCACCCCTGACCCTGACGATCTTTCTAACGTTTCCTCCACACTCTGCCTTTGGCGGTCACGCTCTGTCGCATTTCGCGGTAGCATTTCTGCTCAGATCATACTCCTCGCTCTCAGAAACCATCTTGCTCACTGATTCTTTTTGTTGTCTGTCTCCCCACCCAGGAAATAAGCTCCATGAAAACAGTATCTACGATGGCCTACAACAGTCCCTGGCACATGATAGGTGCTCGAACATCAGCTGCTGAATGAATTCATTCATCTTCCTGACCTCAGATCTGAAAACAATTCCGGTGACCTCACAGGAATGTGGACAAATGTTTGTGAAGGAATGCTCAGCTCAAGGAGGAAGGGAAAGCGATACTCTCTGATGTGGGTCATAGGAAACAGGGAAGTGCAGGGACAAAGAAGGCGACGCACAGATAGAAACTAGCTCTCTACGGGGGGTTGTGGGACTACAAGCGATCTCTATTTTTAAAATGTTCATTTACTGCCATTATATCGTTTCTTCATAACAGCTTTAGTAAGGTGTCATTTCTACACTATGAAGTGCACCATCTTAAAGCATACGACAATTCAGTGGTTCTTCAGTCTATTCTCAGAGTTATATTCTCTCCTAGAGCTAATGCCAGACCATTTCTGTCATCCCCCAAAGAGACCCTCTACCGCGGACAGTTTATTCATCAGTTGATAGACTGATCTGTTTCCCTTACATTGTTTCTACCGTGACACCCCCACCCCCAAACGGTGAAGTGGGACCTTTCTCCCTGTAGCTCCACAACTGCTGTTACGATCATGTCAGAAGTGTGAATGGTGTGAATTTCCTAGAGTCGGGACATGCTATTCTGAACCAGCCACGGTTCAGTCTAAGACTCTGCTTTACCTAACCCAGTGGTCGGCAAACTCATTAGTCAACAGAGCCAAATATCAACAGTACAACGACTGAAATTTCTTTTGAGAGCCACATTTTTTAAACTTAAACTTCTTCTAACGCCACTTCTTCAAAATAGACTCGCCCAGGCCGTGGTATTTTGTGGACGAGCCACACTCAAGGGGCCAAAGAGCCGAATGTGGCTCGCGAGCCACAGTTTGCCGACCACGGACCTAAACCATTCCACCATCTCACAGCTGCTGGGAGGTGTATCGTGCCGTTTATACTAGAGGCTCCGAGCTAGTGACAGGCCCGAGGGCACGGCTGGGACAGCAACCCCCAGATCCAGGTGCCTCCCCAATACCACCCTCAGCTGCCTGCCGGGCTATGATGACCCCATCTAACGAGCCAATCGCATTGCCTCTCTAAGGTTCTGACTGTGGCCCTGGGAGGGCTGTGGCTGAATGGGGAGAGGTGACGCCATTCCGGGGCGGGTCAGTGAGGCCAGGAGTGCCCGGCATCCTTCGCTGAGACAACGCCTCCCGTCTCCCGTACGCGGTGACAGGGCAGGGCCGGGCCCTGTCGCGCAGCTGATGTCTTTATGTGGCCGGACGGACTCGGCTGTGGCAGGCCCAGCGTGTGTCATCCCTGTGACAAATGATGAAGATCTCATTCAGCCTGTGAGATCCACGTGAGGAGCTGAATGCAGACAATGGAAAAGCGCTGCACACGCGACGCCTCGGCCCCGAAAGCCCGCGATTCTGCTGATTTCAGGTCTTCTGTGTGGATTTGCTGATCCTGGCGAATCTCGGCTGTTGGGGCTTTTTCATCGAGGCTCAGCCCTCCTTGCAGGGAGCCCTGATGCCAGGATGCGAGCAGGACCTGTCTGGGGGAGCCCCCACCATTGAGGCAGGATGACTGCCTGACACTTGGTCCCTCCCGTTTCATTCTGATGACTCGTTAGGATTGCTTCCTCGTTCCTCACTGCCTCCCCGGGGAATCCTTAAAGGGAACCCTTCTTCCCCGTCCCAATTTTTTGGCCCTAGCCATTGGAACCCCTCCTACTGCCACCATTGCTACATTTTAGCAACTTCCGAGAGCCCCGCGGACGCTAGGGAACCAGCTAACTGCAGCTAACGGACCCCTCGAGGGTGTGAATGAACAGGACCAGTGGCTGGTGACATGCTCACGTCACTCATTTGTGTCCCCAAGTTGACCATTTGGGCGCTTTTAAGTAAAAGAATCTGACACGAGGCGATTCAACACGCCTTTGGAAACAATCACGGAATTGGCTGATGGATTTAATAACCACGGAATGCCTGGGGAGAGGAGGCTGGATACCACCCTGCAAGCATGTCAAACTCTGGCCGGTGGGCTGAGGCACGCGTCCCGCCGGCTGCGAGTCTGACATGCTTGCGTAGAGACCTGACCCTAGGGAGGCCTCCTAGGCGCTTAAGCTCTGGCCACAGCAGACCAACAACGTTCCCGTCTCTTACATAGAAAGCATTTCAAAATGAACAGGGCCAGGCAACTAAACCCTGGCCCGTGTGTAAAGTGGGATAAGAGGTGCATCTTCCACACCTGGCACCGCTCACCTGACTTCCCCACCTGCACACCTTGGCCTGTGCTGTTCCCTGCATCTGCATGCTTTTCCATCTTCCCCAGCCCTCCAGCACACATGGACTAGGGTTCACAAAGCGAGCCAGTTACCCCGGGCCCCAGGGGTGGGTCTGTGGGGGCAGCCAGACTGGGGGAAAGTTGAACTTTGTGTATTAGAAAGAAGAGGTCTACCGTGAATAGAAACTAAGTAGGTTACAAGCAGTGTGCCTTATGACCCAGTTTTTTTTGTAAAAAGAAAATTCCATATTTACATGTTTGTTTCTGCGCAGAAAAGCCTGGGAGGGTACATAGCTCATTAACGGCGATTACTTCTAGGGAGCCGGGGTGGCAGCGCGGAGGGTACGAACAGGAACTTTTTGCTTGTTATTTTCTACTTTCTAATGTGTTTATCTTTTTTTTTTTTCCAGTGGGCACTGTATTAATTTTATAATTAAAAATCTAATAACGGTTTTAAAATGTGCTTGGGGAATAGAACAGCTATGCTTCCCGCTCAGCTGCAAGTGGCCTTTGTCACAGAGGTACCAGCTGTCAGTTCCCAGGTTGGGGGCGTGTCTTTTATTTCTGCAGCCGGACCGCGGGCTCCGAGGGGACAGGCCTGGGCCTAGTAACCGTGCTGGTGGCAGAAACCCCAACACTGACCCCACCGTTTGCTGAGCGCTGCACGTGCTGCGTACATTGTCCAGTTCACTTCATTCACTCCTAAGTCCTCAGATCCCCCATAATGCCCTAGACAGGCATAAGGGCTCAGTAAATACATCTGATTGCAGAATGTGGTTGGCAGTGTTTTGGGGAAATATACAATTGGAGTTCCCTTGTTCAACTGCAAACACTTTTCCATGTGAGCGGGACTTTAAACTGACTCTCCTGCCCAGGCCGGTTTGGCTCAGTGGAAAGAGTGTCGGCCCACGGACTGAAGGGTCCAGATTTCAATTCTGGTCAAGCATGTACCTTGGTTGTAAGCTCCATCCCCAGCCTTGGTCTGTCTCACATTGATGTTTCTCTCTCTGTGTCTCTCCCTCTCCCTTCTACTCTCTCTAAAAATCAGTGTAAAAAATATCCTGGGATGAGGATTAACAACAACAACAACAAAAAACAGAAATAGCCCAGCCAGTGCGGCTCAGTGGTTTAGCATCCAACCTATGAACCCAGAGGTCACGGTTTGATTCCCAGTCAGGGCACATGCCCAGGTTACAGGGTCAATCCCTAGTGTGGGGCGTGCAGAAGGCTGCTGATCAATGATTCTCTCTCATCATTGATGTTTCTATCTCTCTTTGCCTCTCCTTTCCTCTCTGAAATTAAAAAAAAAAAAACATTTTTAAAAATATTAATAAAAATTTTTTAATGGGGATAAGAAGGCCTCCTTGGAAGAACTGTGACAAGGAGACACTGCCCAGGGCATCCCCTCATCCGGGTTTGCTTTCTGCCAGCCCTGGGAGTGCTCTCTGGCGCAGGATCTACGTGGCCTGCAGACGGATAGGACTTTCAAGGACACCACCAGGAAATATGGCAGACACATCGGATGCAGAGAAAATCTGAATTGGAAAATCTTGAAAGAAATGTCATCTTATAGCTCTCTCACTGTTACACTAACCCAGTGGTCGGCAAACTCATTAGTCAACAGAGCCAAATATCAACAGTACAACGATTGAAGTTTCTTTTGAGAGCCAACTTTTTTAAACTTAAACTTCTTCTAACGCCACTTCTTCAAAATAGACTCGCCCAGGCCGTGGTATTTTGTGGAAGAGCCACACTCAAGGGGCCAAAGAGCCGCATGTGGCTCGCGAGCCGCAGTTTGCCGACCACAGCACTAACCCAACACAACACCATCGGTCTCGGGGGAGAGCCTCGTGCTTTGAAAACTAGGTAAGAAAGAAAACGTCAGTGCTTGCACAGTGTGTGGCAGAAACAGACACAAGCATAACCGCTGGAGTCGCCTCGCCCCGGGTTGGAGCGCCAGCTTCATGGTGTCCTCGCTGGGCAACTCTGGGTAAGCACTCAGCCTCTCTGTGCTTCTGACTCCTCACGGGTGAAAGGAGAGGATGTGGGCATCGGCCCTCTCAGGAGTCACCATGTCCATCCGTGCATGTGTGGTCAGCAGACCTGGCTCGGGTCAGCGCCCGATATTACAGCCGCTGTTAATTACTGCGCAGGCGTGCGCACTTCCCTTTGCTGGTTTCCCTCTCCTGTCCCTTCCCCTGGGCACCTCCTGGCACCCTGTTTTCTTTTCCATCAGTGCAAAACCAAGGCGGTGCATGCTACTCAAGTGTTCCCAAGGCGTGGGGTGGAGGTCAGGGCTGGTGCTGAGTGCGCTGTGGGATGCTGCTCCCAGGCCATTCCCAGGTTCTGGGGGGCAGGGCTGGCGAGGGGCAGGGGGCAGAAGGCGTCACCTACGGAGAGGGTCCCTTCGCGTCTGGTCCCCTGCAGGCCGGACCCGTGTGCTGAGGGCAGCTGCTCTGCTCTGGGCCCCCGCGGGCCCACCCCTGCTGCCTAGTGCATGCCAATTAGGCCCTAATTTGATTTCTGTTCTATCGGTGCGAACCCCATTAAAACTCAATTCTGCTTATTACCAACAGCTTCCTTGCCACAGGAGGACTCTCCCGCCCAAGGCCGCTCTGGCGCAGTGAGGAGCAGGCTCCGCGCGAGGCCTGTGACACCCTTCCCCACACCAGCAGCGTCCTTGCGGGCCCCACCCGGCTTCCCGGGGCCCAGGTCAGGGCCCAGGCTGGGGCGCAGGCTCAGCTTCCCCGCAGAGTCACCGGCAGCTTCTTGGGAAACAAGGGGATGGTGGAAAGCTGGAATAAGGGGTGCTGGGAGGAGGTCATCAAGTCCCGCCTCCCACGCCCCAGAATTTTCTGGATCATCAGAGCCGTGCTGTTCCCTGCAAGGAGCTTCCTCCCTCCCTCCCTCCCTCCCTCCCTCCCTCCGGGAAGCTTGGCTGGGTTCCCGCCCCACTGCTGTGAGACCTTAAAGAAAGCTCTTGACCTCTCTGATCCGCAGTGTCTGCAGCAGGGGCTGCGATCAGGCTTGCCTCCTAGGACTGTTGGGAGGATGATAGGAGCCCAGTGAGGCAGTTGCCAGGGCACAGAATTTAAGGACGAGCCAAAAATACCCGTAATCAGAAGAAATAAAAGTTTAGTACAATATTTCTAAGAACTAAAAAGTAACATCCCCCCCACCCCCCCCAAAGGATGAGTAAATTATGAAAATGTTAAATGAAGACAGGACTAGGATTCTGGTGCAGCAGGTGAGGTGTTGCAAGCACAAGATGCAATCCTGCCTTTAAAGTTTTGATGTTTTGTTCATTGTGGACTTTTGGATGTTAATTCTGAGTTTAAAAAAATATTGCACTACATACTACTCATCTTGATCAGTGAGTTTTGGGGGCCCCTTTAGCTTTTGCACCCAACAGTCCGAACCCCCAGTGCCAGTCACAATAAAAAGCTCTCAGCCCTAGCCGGTTTGGCTCAGTGGATAGAGTGTTGGCCTGTGGACTAAAGGGTCCAGGTTCAATTCAGGTCAAGGGCATGTACCTGGGTTACCGGCTCAATCCCTGGCCCTGGTCGGAGTGCATGCGGCAGGCAACCAATCGAAGTGTTTCTCTCACATTGATGTTTCTCTCTCTGTCTCTCCCTCTCCCTTCCACTCTCTCTTAAAAATAAATTTAATGGAAACATCTCCTGGTGAGGATTAACAAAACAAAAAAAGCTCTCAGAACCTCAGGTTTATTATCTGCAAAATGGGAGTAAGAATACCTATTTCTAGGGCTATTTAGGAACTTAGTAAGCAGGCAGCACACTTAAAAGCATCTGCTCTGGACTCTGGGCAAGTTCAAACCCCTCCTCTGCCAGGCAATGGCTGCAGGAGTCACCACTCTCTGTGCCTCTGTGTCGTCATCGGGATGGTGGGCACTAACGGGTCAGGCTGGAGAGGCCGCTGGGGTCTGACTCCAACGCCCCCCACAAACCACCCGGTGCGTGCTTGGCGTTTGCTCTTGCTCCTGTCAGCTACCATTAGTTGCCAGCCTCTGCAAAGACCCTTTTCCCAAGTGAGGCCACATTCCCAGGTTCCAGGGGTGTGGCGGAGCTCTCTGGGGGGTATTTTTCAGCCTACCACACTCACTTCCCTTCTTCTGGTCTCTTCTGGAAAATGACAGGCCGACGAGCGCGAGTTCCCCTCTGGCTCCGAAATTCTGCAGGCGATCGATCCTCAGAGAGCAGACTGCCTCTGGCCTGGATCGCCAAATTCTCAGCAGCAGCCTCTCCATAGAGCGTCACCTTTTTTTTCAAAGCACTTTCATATCTATTGTTTTGCTTTGTGATGCTGACCTCCTAATGAGGCATCTAAGGTGGCTAACAGTGAGCCCATTTAATTGATGAAGCCACCGAGGTAGCTTAAAAAAAGGTGACGCTCTATGGGGAGGCTGCTGCTGAGAATTTGGCGATTCAGGCCAGAGGCAGTCTGCTCTCTGAGGATCATCTCGCCTACAGAATTTCGGAGCCAGAGGGGAACTCGGGCTCATCAGCCTGTCCCTGGAAACTCCCAACTCACTTTCTCCTTGGGTTATTCAGCTCTTTAGACCCGGGAGCAGGCCTCTGGTTTCCCTGGGCCTCGCTTCTTCCCATTGTACTAGTACAGCTTCTCACCACTGTGGGCGTTGTTCTGGACGCCAAGAAAGGTAGACGAGTCAACGCCTGCCATGCAGACCCAAGCCCCCCGGACTCCCTAGCTCACACCCGTTCGTGGTGCGGGGTTGGAGGGACTTCATTTGAAGTTACTGTGGTCCAGGGGGCAGCACGTGGCCACATGCGCATGGTTGGAGACCTCGTCTTCCCTGTGGGTATCTTCCTAAGCTAGGGGATTTCCCCAAACCAGAGGAACCGAGGGGCTGTTAGGGCCAGGGGCAGAATTAGAAAGGTCTGCTTTGCCTAGAGGCAAATAAGATTTCAATGGTGCTAGGGCAGATTGAAATGAGAAAAGAGGGTTGTGGGGTGGGTCTTTATCCTTAATCCCACCCGCCTGAGACTTGCAGATCTGAGCAACGAATTTCCTCTCCCAGCCTCAGTTTCCTGGAAGTAACATCGATTGGGTTGGAGGGATGGGGGCAGGGGTTGTCGAACACCCGCACTTTTTAAATCTAACTCAGAAAGGAGGGTGAAGAGAGAATGACAGCCAAGTGTTTGGAGCTTTTGAGAAGAAAGATGCAACATCAACACAAGCTATCATTAGCGTTATTACTTGTCAGGAAGAGGTGGGGGAACCAGTTAGGAGTGAGTGCACTGCGTGAAGTTCCCCGGAGGGCGTGGGGGGCGGATGGGCTGGAAATGACCATTATTTATTTATTGCTTTTGTTAAGTGCCCGTAATGTGCTGGGTGCTAAGCTGGATGTGTGTGGAACGCAGACGTGCATAAACCATGTGGGGTTGACCTTCTGTGGGTGGGTGGAAGTTAAAAGCTCTCGCATCTGCTCTTCCCGCAAAGGAGAACACCTTCCCCATGGGCCGAACATGGTGCCAGAAATCCCCCCTGTTAGCTACTGCTCCCCGAGGGGCAGCCTGCGACGCTGGGGATCTGGGTTCAGCCGTCTTACTACCTGGGAGGAGTCAGGCAATCGCTGGCTCAAGAGAAGCACACAGCGATTTGCTCATGACACCCACTTCCGGCCACTGGTGCAGCCGGCCCGGGGCCTCCTGTGGGCCCAGCGGGGAGGGCGGGGCCCTGGGCTGGGGGATCTCTGCCAGGCAGGCCGGGTCCCTAGGAAACCAGGGGTTGGCATGACTGGAAGGTGAGAGGGAAGGGTCCGTGCAGACAGCCTCCTGCCACCAATTGGCTTACACTCAGGAGAGGAAACAAGCCACCAACAAGCAAGGGTTTAAGCAGATCTCAGAGCAAGAGAGCAACTCCGAGGGCAGACAGCGGTTCCAAGGCCGCCTGTCACACCCGTTAAGCTCCGGCGGCTCATGAGTCTGAGGGACGGGGAGCGAGGTCTGGATCCTCTCCTTTGAGAGATGCACTGACAGGTGGGTGCAGGCATCCAACACATACTTCCCAGTCCCAGGGGGTCCGCCGATCCCGGAAGCCCGTCCTAGGACCCCAGGTGGGGCCCTCCTTTGCCAAGCTGGAAGGCTGTGCTTTCCCTTCCTCAGTTTGAAAGTTCTCAGCAGCCCTGGGAGGTGGGGCATCGCCCTTTCTGTACCCTGCACACCGGGAGGCGGAGACCCAGGTCACGCAGCCGGTGCCTGTCAGGGCTGGGACCAGGAACCAGGACCCCCTGCACGACTTGAGTGGCCCTGTTTTATCCGCCTCCACGTGGCGCTCCGAGGAATGCCCTCTCCAGAGAACACAAGAACACAGGACCCCGTGGAGCTAGGCAGCGAGTTTCTAGGCATCCATGCAACAGGGCCAACAGAGTGAGCGCGCTAATGAGTCCT
Source organism: Eptesicus fuscus (assembly GCF_027574615.1). Classification (NCBI taxonomy): domain Eukaryota; kingdom Metazoa; phylum Chordata; class Mammalia; order Chiroptera; family Vespertilionidae; genus Eptesicus; species Eptesicus fuscus. The sequence continues at coordinate 6,417,327 of NC_072495.1, read as the reverse complement.
GGGGGACTCAGATGGGGAGGGGATTGCCGAAGCCTTAGATGCCTAAGCTTCCAAACCGAAGGCAAATGATAAATCACCCATCCATCCCACACGTTCATATGTGGAACGCCTCCCACGTCCATTTCAGCCTCCTCCGCCCCTCCCCCCCCCCCCAGTCAAATCCAAATTCTTTAAAATGGTCCCGTGCCCCAGCAGGGACCTGCATCTTGCCTTTCTCCCTCTGCTCGTCTCTTGCCACTCTCTTCCTCATTCATTCTGCGCCAGCGAGCCTGACCTTCTGTCAGCTCCTGGCTCCTGCCAAGCCTTTCCCACGCCAGGGCCTTTGCACGTGCTGCTGTGGAATATTCCTGCCCTGGCTCTTCCCAGGCCTGGCTCGGCCTCCTCCTCTAGGTCTCGGCGCGAATGTCACTTTCTCAGAGAGCTGTTCTTTGACTTTATCTAAGAATATCCCTCCACTCTTCCCCAGCCATCTGCTTCTTTCTTCTGAGCACTTACAACAATCTGTAACTGGCTTATGTCTTCATTGGCTTGTGTGCTTAGTATCTGTCTCCCCTTTGACCTTGTCAAGTCCACGAAGGTGGGGCGGTGCTGTCCTGTTCGCCCTTATCCCCAGGCCCTCGCACACGGTAAGGGCTCCGCTGCTCAGGAATGAATGGCCGGTAAGTATGTGTGGAAGCGAGAATATTCCTCAGCAACCACGGTGCCCAACTTCGTACAGTGACACGATCAGCATCGGCTCCAGGCGTGCCGCTGCCCTCCCTGCGGGAGCCTGGCTCCCCACGGTGACGGCCTCTAGGCCATCCCAGACCTGTCACTCCAGCTTTGGGAAGCAAGAGCAACGGCCTGCGAGGGCAGGGTCGCCACGCGCCTCGCCTAAGAGGAGACAGTGAAGCTGGCTTTACAAACATATCTTGCCAACCAGACTCACCCCGAGAGGAAGCCGCCCCAGGGCAGTTTTCCGACCCGGTCTAAGCGCAGGCTGCACCAGGGCTGGGACTTGTGGAAGTTGCATTGCTTCCGTAGGAAGCCGCCGCTGGCTTCTGCCACCTTCGCTTACTGAAGTGCAGTTGGCTGGGTAGCTTCAAAGGCTGTTCCAGGCCCTCAGCAGCCCTCGCAGACAGAGGCACCCTCCCAGCGAATGTGGGAGCGGGAGGGCGGGGTGAAGCGACCCCTGGCAAGGTAGGCGGGCGTCCCCCACTCCCGGATCACACCCCCCCCCCAGGCGGGCGTGCGGTGGGGCAGGAGGCCGAGGGACCGGGGTGTCCATTCCTCCCTCCCACACGCACACCTGCCCTGTCTCCACGAGGGACAATGGGGGCGAGACAGTGCTCTCTCCACAGAGGTGTCACAGCGACACCCAACGGGCCAGGCAGACCCACGTCAGCCCATTCCTTGGCTGTGAGCTCCGACGCAGACACTCCCAGGGGGTGACTCACCTGCACCCCAGGAATGAAGCGTGCAGAGCAGGTTCCCAGAGTTGATCTCCTGGGAAGAGAGGTTTGGGGGCCACAGGGGCTGACCTTTGCCTTATGACGAGCCCAGGACCATGCACTCCTCTCATCTCGTGGCCTGTGTCGACGTTGAGGAGAGGTTCTGCTAAGCCCATCTTCCAGATGAGCACATCCAGGCACAGAGAGGTGCCCGTCACTCACCCCCGCCGCTCGGCTCTGAGTGGCAGGAGGCAGAAGCTGAGGCGGCTGAGGCGGCTGAGCCCACGCGCTTGGTCCAGTGGATGGGTGGCCTGTCATCATTGCTTACCAGGCACTGTTTCGGGTGCTACGGGCCCAACAGTAAAAACTCAAACATGCAGTCCTTGTCCACAAAGAGTTTACTTGGTCTTTGACGCTTGGGGTTGCATATTCAGGAGTGTACCTGTCTCGTTCCCCTATTAAGCTGCAAACATTTTTTAAATATATTATTATTGATTTCAGAGAAGAAGGGGGAGAGAGAGAGAGAGAGAGAGACAGAGACATCAATGAGAGAGAATCATTGAACGGCTGCCTCCCGCATGCCCCACACTGGGGATGGAGCCTGCAACTCGGGCATGTGCCCTGACATGGAATTGACCTGTGACTTCCTGGTTCATAGGTCGACACTTAACCACGGAGCCCCACCGGCCAGGCAGGCTGCAAACTTGTCAAGAGCAGAAGCCTCACCCCAGCTTCCAGGACCCAAGGAGATGAGGGAGGAGACACGCTGGTATGCGGCCCTACCTGCGCATGGAAGGCACGCAGTGCGGGACAACTGCCTGAGGGGCACCTGCACTTCCTGTTTCTCGGGGGCCCGGGCTCTAAGCCTGCCGAGCAGCGCAGACAGCGCCAGGACCAGACCTCTCCAGATGCTGTCCCTCCAGCTCACTGACACTCCACGAGGGAGCCTCCCCCAGGGAGCCTCCCAGGGCTTCTCCTCCTCCCACCGCCGGGCCCCACCCAGGCCGGTGGGTTCGGGGAGCGCACACTCAGCCAGTGGCTCCAGGGTTTGCCTTCCCTTTTCTTCCCTGCCCTTCTCTTTTCCTTTTCTTCCTTCTTTTTCTTTCTTCTTCTTCTTCTTTTTTTTTTGTTTAATTGTCCACAGAAGCCAAGTTGCTGAGTGAATCGTTAAGGGAGCGAATTCCAAGAGCGTGAGCTTCTCTTGTTTCCCAGGACAGGTTTGGGCCAAGACAAACCCTGGCGATGCCAACAGCAGTTGCTTAAACAGTGGGGCTCAGAGCTGGCTTCCCGGCCTGGCTGGCGGGGCTGTGTTTGAACTTTCTCCTCTCTCCTTCCACCCGGTGATTAAAGGAACCACATGGAACGCTCTCCTGAGGCCGCCTTCCCCGCCCTTCCCCGTGCTCCCCGGGAAAGGCTCTGACGGACAGACGCTCCGCGCCTCTCTCCTCGGAGGCGTTTCTCAAAGAGCCCGCTGCGGCCTCTGGATTTATGTTCACTTGGCAACGTGAGGTCGAAAGCCCTAGAAGCCTGAATGACTGGAAAAGGGAACCCGAGCCGGGCGGGCGGGGCTGCGGAGGCTCTGGCTGTGGCTTATGCGTGGCCCTCCCCCCATCGGCCGCCGGAGCCATGGGGCCCAGAACCTGTGTGCCAAAGGGGAAATCAAACCAAGTGGCTGGCATTTGGGAAAGAGGTCAAAGTTGTTCAAGAAACTAACAACACTTAGAGAGAGAGAGAGAGAGAGAGAGAGAGAGAGAGAGAGAGAGAGAGGAAGAAAGAAAGAAAAAGAAGGAAGGAAGGAAGGAAGGAAGGAAGGAAGGAAGGAAGGAAGGAAAGAGGAGAGAAACTAACATTTGTCCTTTCTGGGTGCCTGGTGACTCCTAGCGTTTCCTCCTCCCACAGACTCCGCCTCTTGTCCATTTTGGTTTCATGTGTGACCCAGGGAGAAATCGTCGCAATTTTACACCCACCCACCCTCCAATCTGGCCCATTTTAGGGGTTAATTAACTGTTAGTTAGATTAAATGATTTTTATGAAAAAGTTGGAAGTCGGCTTTCTTTGGCTTGGTTCCGTTATGTGTCCGGCCTGGGCCTGCGAGGCATGAGTTCCTATCTCTATGAAAGCAAGGCTTTCACCCCCACAGCAGGTGCATCTGTTTCCCAAATTAGATCTCCAGCAACCTGAGGGCAGGAACTGTTCTTCCCTCCTGCTCTCCCCGCTCCTTCACTTCCACAAACACTTACTGAGCATCTACTGTGTAGATGAGCATCTGCCATCATCATCTCCCCTCCACCACTCTAAAACTTAGCATATTTCTCTCCTAATAGGTGCTTGGTGAGTGTTGGATGGATGGATGGACAGACAGACAGACGGACGGACGGATGAAAAGATGGGGTGTTCGGTGAAACTCCAGGAAGTTCACCAGGGTCTTCAGTTCTCCGAGGAAGTTGTGCATGTGGTTAACATCTCAGAATTGGGATCAAGCAGCAGAGAGGTGGGCTAGGACTGGAGCTAGGACTAGGGACTCCTAGTGCCAGACTTGCTGTGTGTCTGGGAACAATCTGTTTCACTCTTCCAGCTGCAGTTGTCCTATCCATCAAACGAAAGCCATCTCAAGACTTCTTCCGAGTTCTGTGCTTCTTCAAAACCCTTTGCCCCAGAGCCCATGGCATGAGATCCTGCCACACCAGAATTATGAGGCTGTCAGAGTCCCTCCCAGCTCCTTCCTTCTTGGACTGTCTCTTCTTGGGCTGGCTTGGAACGGCCTGTGTCTTTTCTTCTTTAAGCATCTCCAGTGGCTCCCAACTGCCTGTCACAGGCAGTGTGCTTTCCTCCCCTTGGCTCTCGAAAGATACACAGCCCGTGCGCCACCCACAGATGCACCGTCCTGCTCAGCATCAGCCTCTGCAGTCTCCCACTCCGGCCAGGCTGCCTCCCGCCCTGACCCTGACCCGCCAATGGCCCTTTACTTCTGTGGCCTTCCTGTTCCATTTTTAAAAAATGTTTTACATATACTTAAATCTATTTTATTGATTTTTTTACAGAGAGGAAGGGAGAGGGAGAGAGAGTCAGAAACATCGATGAGAGAGAAACATCAATCAGCTGTCTCCTACACACTCCGCACTGGGGATGTGCCCGCAACCAAGGTACATGCCCTTGACTGGAATCGAACCTGGGACCCTTCAGTCCGCAGGCCGACGCTCTATCCACTGAGCCAAACCGGTTAGGGCCCTGTCCCATTTTGACATCTCAATCTTAGTGATTTCATAAAATTTCTGTTGGAACCCACCAAATGTAAGCTGGCTTTAAACACATTGTCCCCCCAAAAAAACTCACTACAGGAGAGAAAGCAAATCACCGCATTCCCACACCCACAGACAAACTCGGTGAACACCTCCGTTATAGCCTTCCAGTCTTTTTTCTTTTCACATCTGCGCAGGGTTTTCGGGGACAAATCACATGATTTACTTATCAATCGCCTCGGGTCGGTTGGCCCTGGAGGTCGCTCCTTCCACCACGGTCTACATGTTGTGAGGGACGCTCTGTCACTAAAGCTTTTTACTCGCCTTTAATTATTTCCGTGGGCTAAATTCCTAACAGCAGAATCACTGGGATTAAAGGCTTTTTAAATGATGGGATGGGAGGGGTCAGGGGCGGAGGTAAGAGAAACCACGTGGACGCTTCAAATCCTTCTGTGAGTCCAGGGAGAATGAGGAGGGAGAAAATGACAATCCCCATCTCTTTCTTTGGGAACTGGCCGGTTTAACAGACATCCGGCACCCTTGCTTCCCGTCCGCCTGATGTGCTGGCCGAACACCAACCTTCTGCGCCCTCCAGAAGGTTCTCTAAGAGCCACACACCACAGGAGAAAACCCACCGGAGGGTCTTTAGCTGGGACTGAGGGTTCTGGAACTCAATCTCTCCTGGGCCCCCCTCTCCACCCCCGCTGTGCTGATGGAGCTGTGCACTTGGACATGTGTGATAAACTGTGGTATTAAGAAAATATGTATGACACAATGTTTTTTAGCTTTTTCCAGAGATATTTATATCACACAAATGGCATGTTGGTTTTTCCCCCTCTCAGCCACTAAGAATGAATAAATCAATTGTCCTAATCAAGCTGATGGAGAGGGCACGGGCTGCAAAGACAGGTGGGAGGGGGGCTTGGCCGGAACCTGCTGCTCCTGAAGGGGAGGGGGCGGGGCTGGCCAAGCAGCCTCCTATCCCTGGGCCTCTGTTTCCCTGTCTCTGAGATGGGCATGGTGATATCTGACGGCTAATGACTTTCACAGGATAACGATCGTCGGAAGCATTTGGAGCTCCTCGGAAGAAAGTCGCTGTGTGAATTTTTAATCCCCCCTTTTCAGCTCCTTGGAGCTGCGTGTAGGAGCTGAGCTCTGAACACAGAGAACTCACCGCTACCTACCTTCTAGTTTATAAGGTTTTTGTCTCTCGGAATCCCACAGATCTGACCTTAAGAACGACTCCGAATGGGGGAGAAATGCAGTGGGTTGTGGTCGCTGTTATTACATAAAAATTAATGGCTTGACAAACACAGGGATCACCCTGTCATGCTAAGGGTCATGTTTACACCAAGCAAATATATGTCGAGTTCCTAAACCTGCAGCACCCTGCAGGGCAGAATCGACACAATTCCCACACACGGCTTAACTCCCCTGCCGGGCCGCCCTGGCTCCGAAGGGGGACATTAGTGAGTATTAATCCCCAACCAGAATCCCATCAGCCTCCGAAGTCCTACGTACAAAGCAGGGTGTTCAGTTCTTAATTTATTGAGGTCGGCCAACTCCACTGAGCAATGAACAAAAGAAAAGCAAAATTCACAAGGAGGTGGGACCCACTTGGATCGTATTCGTTGTTCATCTGACCTTCACCACACACTTACTGAGCACCAAGAATCTACCTGGGACCATGGTTCGGGTGGGGACACAGCGGACAGCGGACGCAGAATTGTCGCTGCCTGGGGCAGGCTGTAGCCAAGTCAAGAAGATGGACGTTAACCAGTAATCACACAAGGAAATGTGCATTTACAACGGAGGCGGGGCTATGAAAGGAAGGCGATGGGACTGAGGGGGATGTGACTTAGCTGTGGAGAGGAGCAAAAGCGGAAGTCACTTATATATAAAGGCCCCTTTTAAGAGAAAGTGGTATATTTGAGGATGCAAAAGGCCAGAATAGTAAGGGGGGGAGGGGGTGTGGGAGGAATAGGGGTGGGGAGAGAATTAAAAGATGGAGCTAGGTACGTCCACCAGCATTGCCATAAGAAAACGGAAATAACAAGTGTTGACAATGATGTGGAAAATTGGAACCCTTCTGCCCCGCCAGTGAGAGTGCGAAGTGGTGCCATCACTGGGGAAACAGCCTGGCTGTTCCCCAACGAGTTAAACACAGAATGACCACAGGGCCCAGCAGCCCCTCTCCTAAGTATATACTAAGAGTTAAACACGGATGTTCAAACAAAAACTCGTACACGCGTGGTCGTCGGAGCACGATTCAGAACAGCCCGAAGTTGGAAACAACCCAAACGCTCACCAGTGGGTAACCTAAATGCGGTCTAGTCCTGCAGCCGAGTATTATCCAGCCACGAAGAGGAATGGAGCCCTGACACGTGCTACAGCATGGATGAACTTTAAAAACGTGACACCAAGTGGAAGAAGCCACAAAATTCCACATATTGTAGGAGTCCATCTATATAAAATATGCAGATTAGGCAAATCCATAGAGATAGAAAGTAGGTGTGGTGGACAGAGGCAGGCGGGAGGCAGAATGGGAAGTGACTCGGGGAAGGGGTTTCCGTTTGGGATGATAAAAAGGTTCTGGACTTGAGAGCAGTGATGCTTGCACAACAGTGTGAATCTTCGCCTCAAAATGGTTAACATCCTCAAAAAATTAAAAATGGAACTCCCATTTGAACCAGTCATCCCACTTCTAGGAATATATCCTACGAACCCTGAAACACTCATCAGAAAGAATATATGCACCCCTGTGTTCATAGCAGAGCAATTTATAATAGCTCAGACTTGGAAACAGCAAGATGAATGGATAAAAAAAATGATGGTACATTTATACCATGGAATACTACCCGGCAATAAAAAGGAAAGAACTCTTACCATTTGCAACAGCATGGGTGGACCTGGAGAGTATTATGCTGAGCAAAATAAGCCAGACAGAGAAAGATAAGTATCACATGATCTCACTCATATGTGGAATCTAGTTAATCAAATAAAGTGATCATCAAAAAGAGACCCAGAGCTACAGAAGCATGAACAGACTGTTGAAGGCAGGGGAGGGTGGGTGGGAAGAGATCAACCAATGAACTTGTATGCATATATGCATAACCCATGGACACAGACAATGGGGTGGTGAGGGCCTTGGGGAGGGGAGGATGGAGTGGGCTGGAAGAAGTATTGACCATCACTCCGTCACAAAGATGGCTGCACCCACAGCTGAGGCCAAGTTCCCATAAGGAGCCTTAAGGAGCAAACAGCAGGGACCTGAGGCTACGCCCTACGCCCCCCCCCCCCCCCGTGGGGCTTGACAGGGGACCTCAGGCCATGCCCCCCACCCGGCGGGGCTTGACAGGGGACTTCAAGGTGCGCTTCCCGTCCTGGTGCTGGGCTAGGGGACCTCAAGCTGCTCCCCCTTTCCCAGTGCCAGGCTGGGGGACCTCAGGCCGCGCCCCCCACCCAGCAGGGCTTGAAAGGGGACCTCAAGGTGCACACCCAGTGCTGGGTCAGGGGCACTCAGGCTGTGCCCCCCTGCCTGGCTGGGCTTGACAGGGGACCTCAGGCCATGCCCCCCACCCAGCGGGGCTTGACAGGGGACCGAAGGCTACACCCCCCTCCCAGTGCTGGGCCGGGGGACCTGCGGCTGCCCCCCCACCAGCCTGGCAGGGCTTGATGGAGGACTTCAGGCCATGCCCCCCACCCAGCAGGGCTTGACAGGGGACCTCAAGGCATGCCCCCTGCCCTGGTATGGGTTGGGTGACCTCAGGCCATGCCCCCCGTCCTGGCGCCAGGCCAGTGGACCTGATGCTATGCCCCCTGCCCAGCAGGGCTTGACAAGGGTGGGACTGGCCAGGTCTGGATCTAGCCCAATGAGGGGGGGAGGGGGACGGGTCTGGGTCTCACACGATTTTGAGGTGCATGTGGGTGGGCGGGGACTTGACTCTGGGTCCTGTGGTGCGCCCCAGACTCTGACAGGAGGAAGGTTTTCATATACATTTCACTAATTTTCTTTCATCTCTGACACTTCTATTATAGAGAAAGGGCAAATAGCAATATTAAATTATTTCCTCTAATTAATCCCCTTTTAATGTGCACGAATTTCGTGCACCTGGCCACTAATAATAAATAAAATGGTTAACATGCACCTGGCCGGTGTGGCTCAGTGGTTGAGCATCAACCCATAACCAAGAGGCCACTGGTTCGATTCTCAGTCAGGACACATGTCTGGGTTGTGGGCTTGATACCCAGTAGGGAGTGTGCAGGAGGCAGTTGATCAGTGATGTTTCTCTCTATCCCTCTCACTTCCTCTCTCTCTAAAAAACATCAGTAACAACATCTTTTAAATGGTTAACATGGAAAATTTTATGTTATGTGTATCTCACTGTAATAATAATGATAATTTTTAAAGTATATTTTTTATTGATTTCAGAGAGGAAGGGAGAGGGAGAGAAGGAAGAGGGGGATAATTCTTTAAAAGATGGAGCTAAGGAGGCCACACCATCAGGTGACAGGTCTGGACAGTGCTCTCACGCTGAGAACAGTGAACAGGGCATCCTGGCCACTGGTGGAGCATGGATGGGCGTGGGCAGCAATGTTAGACAGGGGACAGAGGGCAGGTGGGAGCCGTGATCCAGGAGAGAGAGGTCTTGGACCAGGGGCTCAGTGGTGGTGGACAGGAGTGGGCAGATTTGAGCAATAGGTGGATGTTAAAAGCAAGAGGGCTTGGTGAGGAATTGGCTACACCACCATTCCAAAGAGACTCAACTCCGCTCCCTCGGATATGCTTCTGCAGTAATTTATGGGGTTCGCAGGAAGAAAGTGTGTGGGAAAGCATACTGGAAGAAAACTCTTGGATTTAATTTTTAAAATATTTTTTGCTTCCAGATCTTGACCAAATAACTTCACTTTTTTGTGCCTCAGTTTCTTCCCCTGTAAAATCGGAACCGTAAGACCTACTTCATAGGTTGTTGTGGGGACATGGGAAGAAATAAATGTATCAGACAATAGCACCTGTCCTAGCTATCTCTCTGTATTCTTGAGAGACCCAAACAACTCGTTAATCTCTTTTAAAAATATATTTCTATTGATTTCAGAGAGGAAAGGGAGAGGGAGAGAGAGATAGAAACATCAATAATGAGAGAGAATCATTGATCGGCTGCCTCCTGCACGCTCCCTACTGGGGACTGATCCTGCAGCCTGGGCATGTGCCCTTGACCAGAATCGAAACTGGGACCCTTCGTCTGCAGGCCGACACTCTATCCACTGAGCCAAACCGGCTAGGGCTGTTCATCTTTTTTTTTTTTTTAATCTTTTTTTTTTTTTAATCCTCACCCAAGGATACGCTTTTATTGATTTTTAGAGAGGAAGGAGTTGGAGAAAGAGAGAGAGAAACATTGATGTGAGAAACATCTATCAATCGATTGCCTCCCATATGTGCCCCAATGGCGTCTAACCTGCAACCTGGGTATGTGTCCCGACTGGGAATCGAACCTGCAACCTTTTGGTGTATTGGTGCACCGGACGACACTGCAACCGAGCCACCTGGCCAGAGCACGACTTGTTAACTTTTCAAAGAGAACACAGACCACCAGGGACGCCGCTGTTAGACGGGAGGCCCCTTGAAAAGACCCTCCAAAAAACGGTGACTTGACGATCATCTCGAGGGGTAACAGATTACCGTTGTTTGCGCTTTGGTAACAAGGCAGAGGCCCCTTGGAAGCAGCGAAGTCCCCCATATCCTCAGTCTTTCTTCTGTACTTGCCCCGCCCCCTCCAGCGCGGGCCCCGCCCCCGACTAAGCCCCACCCAGGCCCCGCCCCCGATGCTAGCGCGGGCGGTGCCCCCTCAACGCCCAGCTCCGCGGTCGGAGTCTCCCGTCGGCCCTAAGCATTCGGCATCCATCCGGGAGGGGATGAGCTGGTACTTGCTGGGTGGGGATGGGAGGGCTGGGAATTGGCAGGGTGAGAACTGGGGAGACTGGGCAGAGAGGAATCCCTCCCAGTGCCCGCGCCCCCCCCCCCCCGTGTGGAGGGCCCTGGCTTTTGCATAATGTAAGTACTTATTTAATGCGGTGCCGGCTGCAGGGCTCTTCATTTGTCTTTCTGTCCTTCACGTGCCAACGTGCTTCCGCTCCTGTCTGTCTGGACGAAGCGCTTGGAGAGGAGGGTGCTCCCCAACCTGCTCCCGTTCGACCCCAGCCTCCAGCCAAGGGCAGAGGCAGGCTGGGCGGGGGCCGGGGGAGGAGTGAGCGAGCACCATAGGACCGATGCCAACTTGGATTCTGTCCTTTTCTCCAATAAAAGGAACTTTTCACTTATTTTTTTTTTCCAAACACCCTTTAATTTTTTTTTTAATTTAAAGAGACTGGTTCCTATCCATCTGATTAGAGACATCGCAGTGCAAAAGAGAAGCTGAGTCCTGCACACACTCGCGCGTGCACACACACACACACACACACACACGCCCTCCGGAGGTTTCCCCGAACGTATCTACTCGGGTTACAACTAGACGCAGCCCCTCCCCCACCTCGCCTTTCCCCTTCTTCCCCTCAATCTTGGGAGGAGCCGTCTCCGTGCCTTCCCGGGTCCCCGAGGGGGACCTCCTCCGTTGGAGTGGGGTGGGGGAGGGTCAACGAACGAACACCAGAGAGAACAAATTAGATAATCAAAAGAATTATAGTAATTGCTTTCACTTTCCCCCAAGCCGCGCCGCGGATTCTCTCCTCCGCCCCTTGCCCAGCTTTCTGTCTGTCGGGAAGGCTGGGTCCTGCCGACCCCTCCCCGCCCCCGGGCGACTCCTCTCCTCTCCTCTCCTCTCCCGGCTCCCGCGGTCCCTCTCTCCCTGTTTCTGGTGTGCTGGAACGTTCGGCGGAATATGATGAATGATCACCTGTCACGGCTTGTTTATTATAATGCAGGCAATCAATTACACATCCCCAACGCTGGCCGGCCTGCAGGAAATTTATATGCTCAGCACAAACCAATGTGAAAATGGAATCTCATTTGCCAAATGTCTTTCTCCCCGTACAGCACGATGATTACAGCCTGTGTTTGTTTCAACAGTCGTGTACAACTGACAGTGCCATCATTTACTGCCTGGCCCAGGTCACGTTACTCTAAGACTTTATTTATTGTGTTACGATGGCCAGCACAGGAAAAGGACAAGAGTGTGTCTGTCAGGGATGCCACCTTATTAAAAAGGGGGCGGGCTGGGCCGGATTCCTGCCCAGCGCTGCAGCCCAGGGCCCGGCCTCCCCAAGTCGCCTCCCCCAGCATCCTGCAGGCAGGACCTCTAGTCTCCCCCCACCCCACCCCCAGGCGGCTCTGGGTATCAGAAGCTCCACAGGTCCCAGGATCAGATGGCCAGAGTTCCGATTCTGGCTTCGCTACTGTCTAGTTGTGTGTGGCCAGGGATTCAACCTCCTCACCTGGAAAATGGACGTGTTAATACCGCCCTCCCAAGACCACTGTGATGCCTGGGACATGAGAGGAGCTGAGAAACGCCAGTCGTGGTGGCTTCAGATCACACCCTGGCCGGACGGCGGCCCACACGTGCAGAGGCGGAGAGGAAAGGGGGTCCCTTGAAGAGATGCGCCTTGGAATGCGTGCGCTGTGTTAAAATCTCCCCGATCTCCACGTTCTGTCTCAGGGTCTTCTGCTTCCCTTTTGGGTGGAATTCTGCATTTTCGTTTCCTTCACACTGACACACAGTGCAGCGTTAGGAACAGGAAACGGCCAGGTCTCTCTGCGTCCCTGTCTGTGTGTGAAAACAGGCATCGGAGCCAGGATCCAGAATGCCCGTGGGTGCCAGAGGTGCCGTGAGCGTGGCCATCACCAGAGGTCTCCTCTGTCAGTTCCGGCCGGTCCTCGGGCTTTTTCTGCACAAGGTGTGTTGACCCCACGTTGTCGCCCCCACAGCACTTGGCATAAAGAGGGAGATCAGTAATGGAGGGGCGGGCGGATTCTCACATGTATATCCCCTTGCTTTTTATTGTGCTGTACATTTCCTTTCTGTTTAACGGAGGTGTTTGTTGAATGGCTGTCTGCCCCGCTGGGGTGGAAATGCTGGGAGGAAAGGCACCAGGTTGATTTTGGTCACTTCTGTTTCCCCAGCACATAGCCTCTACTTGGCACATTCTAAAGAAACCTGTAACTGCCCTGACCGGTTTGGCTCAGTGGATAGAGCGTCAGCCTTCGGACTGAAGGTCCTGGGTTCGATTCCAGTCAAGGGCATGTACCTTGGTTGTGGGGCCCATTCCCAGTGGGAGGTGTGTAGGAGGCAGCTGATCGATGTTTCTCTCTCATAGATGTTTCTAGCTCTCTATCCCACTCCCTTCCTCTCTGTAAAAATCAATAAAATATTTTTTTTAAAAAAAGAAACCTATAACTATTTGTAGCTTTGGTGGATGAATGGGTGAATGGATGAATGAATGAATGAATGAATGGCTACATGAACAAATGCATCCCTAGGGCAACCTCTGTCATGCAGAGGGTAGAGCCTGGTGACAGGATGTTTCCAGTATCTTCACTTTTCCTTATCTTCACAGAATCAGGCTCTTTCCCAGGGGCCCAGCCTTGCAGCAGGACCCCCGTGACAGATCAGAGACCTGGCCACTCCTACTCACCCCTCAGACCTACATCCCCGGAATAAACCTCCATTCACTCTTGTCCCCCATGAGGCCTCGGAATCTCTCCCTCCCCATGGGCAGCTACACCTTATTGCTGTGTGGGTCCCCCAAATGCCCAGCCCAGGGCCTGCCTAAAACAGATGTTTTCAATCAATCAATAAAAATGATCTTCTCTAAACCCAGATGGATGGAATACAACTTAGAATCCCATTAAAATCTGCTGGGTCAGGACAAAAATGATTTGAGTTTATATCTTAAAAAGCGAAAAATGAACAGCTGCGTATAATACTTGGGTCAAGTGCTCTGGGTTTGTGGAGGGGTTTCTTCCTATACATACAATTATTAGTCCCCATGATTATAATAACAAGCAGGGGGATGGCAGGAGCCTCCCCCCCCGCGCCCCCCCCCCCCCCGCCAGCAGGGTGGGCTGGGTGGAGTGGGTATTCCCTCCGCAGACTTGCTTCACTAGCTGACTAACAGACCCTATTCCCTGGCTGGCCGGGCCGAGCGGCTGAGCGGATCACATCCTGCCAACTCCAGCTTCCCAGCGTGGAGAGGAAGTGAGAGCGAGCGCCGTGGGATCCTGGGGGAAAGCTCTGACAGTTGAGGCTCCAAGAGGGGCTGGCAAACAATGGGAAATGAAACGTTTGAGTGGTTGCCGAAAATTCCCTGGGAAATCCCCCCCTGGTGGTATTTATGTGCGAGGGCTGTGACCAGGCGGGCTCGGGGCTTTCGATTTCAAGGCTCCTGAGCACAACACACGATGTTCTAAGACGGCAGCCCCAGGAACACCTCTACCCCAGCCCCCCACCCCCCCCGCACCCCGGGGCCACAGAAGGCCAGTCTGTCCAGGGAGGATGGGCCAAGCACACAAAGTTGAACTGCATGGCCTGTCGGGAGTTCACCCCCAGTTATAAAGCCTGGGTCTCTAAGCCTCTGCTCTCAGACAAATCCCTCTCAACAGTTCCCCTAGATTTTCCCAGGCCTCGAGGACCTGGGGGCTTATATGACCGGGGGCGGGGGAGGGGGGCCTCCCTTGGGCTCAGAAGTGTGGGAACCTTGGCCCCCTGCCGACATAAGCCCTCCCATTTAACTGAAAAATCCAAAAATCAAGGCCTGCCCGCTCTCTCTCCCCGTGGCGTTTTCCCGTTAATACGCGGCCTCCTCCCGCGTTCTCCATTCCCATTTGCAGTGAACGCTTACGTATTTGTCTGTTGCCCCCCCCACCCTCATTTAGAGAATAAAGTGGACTGATATTAACCAACCCTTGTTTGCTTTCCTGAGAACTAATAAATATTCAAAATACTTTACCACTCTTGCTAATGCCTTGCCGCTGCCGGTGTGATAGAATATATGTGTTTATAGATCCACTTAAAGGTAAGGCTTATAGATTTTTAGAGACACTTAGCAGATGAGAAAACTGAAACTTAAAGGGGTGAGATAACTTGCTCTTGTGTATTAGTCATGAGGTTTCCGTTGCAACGTGACAAACTCCTAACTTGAATGGACTTGAGCCAGAACAGAAACGGACTGGAGTCCGGGGCTGCACAGCAAGCGCGGGGTTAGCTTCAGGCGGGGCTGGTGCAGGCTCTCAATGACGTCTTCTTTCCACCTCGTTGGCTCTGCTTTTCCCTGATTTGGCTTCATTTTTAGATGAACCTTTTTAAAAATATATTTTTATGGATTTCAGAGAGGAAGAGAAAGAGAGAGAAACATCAATGATGAGAGAGAATCATTGATCAGCTGCCTCCTGCACGCCCCTACACTGGGAGATTGAGCCCACAACCCAGGCATGTGCCTGCCCAGGAATCGAACCTAGACCTCTGGTTCATAGGTCGACACTCAACCACTGAGCCACACCGACTGGGCTAAATGGACTTTCTCTGCCTCTTGTACCTTGTTCCAGAGTCGAATCCAGGCTTTCCCCTGGTTTCTTCTGTAAAAGTCCTCGCGTCAGGTCTGATGAGCTGAGGGGGTCAGCTGCCGTTGCTAAACCAATGGCTGTGGAAGGATCTGACGGCCCAGGCCCCAATCATGTGCTCACTGCTGAAGCCCAGCAAAGCTCATGGACAAAGTAAGCGTGAGTGGTTTCCCAAAGAATATCAGGGTGCTCTTACCAGGAGGAGGAGGAGCAGAAACGCTTGATGCCCTATACTCCCATGTCACACTGCCAGGCAGGGGCAGGCAGGCCTGCACGCAGATCTGCCGCCCACCTTCTCCGTGGGGCTGGAGGCCACCCCAGGGACCCCCTCACGCTCCGCCCCACCCTGGGCCTCTAGCCCCACCCCTGCCCGCGAATTCATTCTAGTCGACAGTTTTCAGAATGTGCATCTGGGGAGCTGCTGGAGGGAGGAAGGCAGTGGAGGGGAGCAAGAAGGGGACAGAAGCTCAGTGGCTGTGGCTATGGGAACCCCCAGTCCTATTTCAACCAGGCAGCAATCCTTGTATGTTTGTATGTTCACTTCCTTTATACACTTTTATTTAAAACAAGCAGCTCCCTGTCCCCCCGCCCATTCATAAATGAGGAACAATAGCTCAGAAAGACGCAGCAACCTGACCACAGGCACGCACGCAGCACCGTAGCGCCGAGTGGGTCTGGGAAATCCCGCCCGGACTCCCAGGTCCTGCCCTTCCTCCGTGCAGCCTTGCAGATGGCTCAGAGGTCCGTGGGCAGAGACCACTCCCCGCAGCCCCGCGTTACAGCCGATTCACCAGCCAAGGACACGGAGCTGAACAAGAGTGGCGCAGCCTCCCAGAGCAGAGCAGAAAGAGGAAACATTTGTGCAGCTTTTTTTTTTTTTTTTTTCTGAGTCTTGGGGTTCCCTGCACCCGGGCGGGCAGCTGCTGGGGACTCTCTGTAGGTAGGATGCTGCCAGATCCGAGAAAAACATCCGGATTCCTGCTCCTCCCGCCTGTACTCGGTGCTGACGTCACCGTTCCAGAAAACTTACTAGTACATGAGTAAGCCATGTGCTTCCGTTTAGGATGTTTACAAACAACTGTGCGGCTCCGGCCTCCCGTGTCTGCAACGCCGCACCAGCCCGCCATGTCTCTCAAGCACACCCATGTGCAGCCGGTCACGGCCATCCTCAGAGCTGACCTTCCTGAGTGTTTACAACGTCCCGGAACTGCACGCCAAGCGCCTCATGATTCTGTTCCATCGGCTCCTCCACTAACCCCACGCAGTAGGTGCTGTTACTACCCTCATTTCACAGATCAGAAGACGAAGACAAACCGAGAGATGAGTCGGTTTCTCCAAGGTCCTCGGCCAGTCTCAGACCCTGATAATCACCGTGGGGAGAACGGGCTCTGAGTTAAGTCCCGACACTAGACACACGATGAGTGCTTTGGGCAAGAAAGGGATCGTGGCCGCATCTGTGCACAGACAGACGGAAAGTTCTCTGCTTCCCCCAGGCCCTTCCTTCCGCCGCCCAGCGGAGCCTGAGGATTGCTGTGCTCGCCTTTAAAAAAAAAAAAATGTCTCCGTCTTCTTTTGTTTTTAATTTTTTATAATTTATATTTTTAATTGATTTCAGAGAGAAAAGGGAGAGGGAGAGAGATGAGAGAATCATTGATCGGCTGCCTCCTGCACGCCCCCTACTGGGGATCAAGCCTGCAACCCGGCATGTGCCCTGACCAGGAATCGAACCGTGACCTCCTGGTTCATAGGTTGGTGCTCAACCACTGAGCCACACCGGCCTGGTGCTGTGTTCTCCTTTTGGCTTCTCTCCTACACTCTCTGGCCCCGGCGTCATCAGCACACCCACCCCAGGGATTCCAGGGAGACAACTATTCCATGACGCGGTGGCCTGGCTGGGGAGGGGCCGTCGGACACGGGTGAGTCAGGTGAAGTCAGGCACACGGTCTCAGGACTTAGACTACCTCGCAGGAGCTTACGGAATCAGTGTGATTCTTAACATCTCCGAGTTGGCTCTCCTCCAGGCCAGCCAGCTGGGGCATTCAGTCCAGCTCAGCTCCCCTTAACTCAATTAACTGAGCCGGCTGAGCTGAACTCAACAAGTACTTCTCAAGCACTGAGCCGGCTGCGGGGGGCTGAGCACAGGCTCTGCCCGACGGGGCCCTGGAGCAGACGCCGCGCCCTTAGTGGATGACACGGTGCCGTCTTTTCTGAACGCCGCCGTCACCATTTCCCCACGTCTGCACGTTCCCTGTGCTGGGATTGGCAGCATATGTTTCTTGAAGTCAATTAATTTCCTTTTGAAAATTTAAGTTAATTTTTTTTATTATTGAGATGAAATTCAACATAACGTAAAAGCAACCATTTTAAAGTGAATAATTCAGTGGCATTTAGTGCGCCCACAGGGTCGTAGAGCCACCACCTCTGTCTAGTTCCAAAGCATGGACATCACTCCAGTAGAAAACCCCACACCCATTAAGAAGTTTCTCCCTCTCCCCACCTCCCCTTAACCCCGCACCGCCACTCATCTGCTTTCTGTCTCTATGATTTGCCTACCCCGGACATTTCGGGCGAATGGAGTCATACACACGTGGCATTTCGTGTCAGGCTTCTTTCACTGAGCATCACATTGTTGTTGTTTTCATTGATTTCAGAGAGGAAGGGAGAGGGAGAGAGATAGAAACATCAATGATGAGAGAGGATCATTGATTGGCTGTCTCCTGCACGCCCCCTACTGCCGGGGGGGGGGGGGGGGGGGAGATCGAGCCCGCAACCCGGGCATGTGCCCTTGGTAGGAATTGAACCTGGGATCCTTTAGTCCGCAGGCCAACGCTCTATCCACTGAGCCAAACTGGCTACGGCTGAGCATCACGTTTTAAAGCTTCATCCACATTGTTACATGTGTCAGAACTTCATTCCTTTTCATGGCTGCATAATATTCCATTTTATGATTATACCACATTTTGTTTATCCATTCATCTGTTGATGGACATCTGAGCTATTTCCACTTTTTAGCTATTGTAAATAGTGCTGCTATTTTAGCTATTGTAAATAGTGCTTTTATGTTAATTAAGATATAATGGACACATAACATTGTAAAAATATGAATATTTCATGAATGTCCCTGTCATCCTTGCTTGTGAGCCATTTAGTCATCTCTATTTTGTTCCAATTTTCATACATGTGCTGCCAGAACAGGCACTAAATACATTTATTTATTTATTTATTTATTTATATTGTTAATCCTCACCTGTGGATATTTTCCCACTGATTTTTAGAGAGAATGGAAGGGAGAGGGAGAGACAGAAACATTGATGTAAGAGACACATCGATAGGTTGCCTCCTGCACGCACCCTGACCAGGTTCCATGACCTAAATCAAACCTGGGACCCTTCAGTCTGAGGGCTACGGCTAAATACATTTATTTTAAAGGAAAATTTTACATCATTACTGTAAATAGGAAACCTGTATTTAATAAAGTACATACTTAACTCTTAGGAGTAAAAATTTCACCTGCACAACACAGAATCGCCCCCACACAATATCAGATGCAGTAGTAGGAAGCTGGGTGCTGGAGGTGGCTGGCCTGGAGTCTGAACCTGCCTTTGCCATCTGTGTGAGCCTCTGGGCAAGGGTCCTGTCCTTCCCCAGCCTCAGCTTCCTCAGGTGTTAACTGTGAATCCTTAAAGTCCTGAGTGCGGTGCTCAGCACTGTGTCAGGCACATAGTAGGTGCTCAATATGTGAACGCTGGCAGGCAGGCACCCAGGTCGTAAGCACAGCAGCAGTGACAGGATAGTAGCTGGAGAGCAAGGATCTGCTGTGCGCCGGGAACTGGGCCAAGCGCCTCCTGTGCGTTACCTCACACAATCCCCACAGATTATTGACCCCATTTTGTGGATCAGAAAACAGGCAAAGAGAGGTGGAGCCAGTAGTTGAAGGTCACACAGCAACGACTTGAGCTCTGGGAAAGTTAAATGACAATCTGAGAAGTAACTCCAAGAGTCCCCTGGCATGGCAGGGCTGCCCAAGGCAAGATGGTTGATTGCAGAACAGCTGCCTGCGCCCTTGAGGTCCAGACCTGGTACCTGGCTGCACCCCTGGCCTGGAGGCTGGGTCCTTGCTTCTTCCTCCCGGCAGCGTCTCTCCCTCTCTGGCCCTTTCTCAGGTCGCCAGGACGGGGCTCCC
Organism: Eptesicus fuscus; assembly: GCF_027574615.1. Lineage (NCBI taxonomy): Eukaryota > Metazoa > Chordata > Mammalia > Chiroptera > Vespertilionidae > Eptesicus > Eptesicus fuscus. The sequence goes on along the minus strand of NC_072495.1, from coordinate 6,397,926 downwards.
GGAGAGACTGCTCAGCGTCACTCTGTGCTGGTTGACTTGAGTCTGGTTCATGGGCTTCACTAGCCTCCCAGACCCCGCTGTCCCCCAGCGTCCCTCACATCGCCCCTGTATCTGCACGCTCTCTCCTTCCACACTGCACGGAGCTTCAAAGGCTGTCTCGCGGCCTCCTACTAATTATCCGCCACCAGCGCAAAAATGAGCGCGTCTCGAGTTCACACGCATCCATTACACCTTCGTCAGCAGGGGTGTGTGTGACTCACAGTCTCAGCCCGGCGGGAATCCGGTTCCACCCACGGGTGGCCCGAGCACCAGGGAGATGTTTCCTGGGCTGACATAACGAATCCACACAAACCGGGGGGCTTACCACAGCGGACATTTATTCTCCCACAGACCTGGGGGCCGGAAGTCCAAGATCAAGGTGTCAGCAGGCCCACTGTCCCTCCAAAGTCCCCAGGGAGGGTCCTTCCTGCTCCTCCCGGCTCCTGGTGGCCCAGGTGCTCCTGGGCGCGTGGCTGCTCCGCTCCCACCTCTGGCTCCGTCTGTTCATGGCTTTCGCCCCGTGTGCCTCTGCGTGTCCTTTTCCGTCTCTTCTAAGGACACTTGCCACTGGGCTCAAGCACCACCCCGATCCGGTGTGACCATCCAGGTCCTTACATTAATGGCCTCTGCAGAGACCCTATTTCCGGGGTCACATTCTGAGACTCCAGGTGGACGGAAATACTTGGGGGACACAATTCAACCTACGACAGAGGCCTTCCAATGGAAGAGGCGCCTGACAGTCTTTGCAACAGGTTCACAGCGCGTTGGACCCCAGCGGGCACACATGCAAAAGGGCTTAATTGTCCTCCAAAATCCAAGCCTTATCAGCCAAGTTCTTACGAACCTCTCTTCCCGGCCCTCAGCGGCGCCGCAGGCAGATCCTGTCACATTCTGGCCAGTTTCCAGTATTCACTAGTCCAGCTCGGGTCAGGAGAGTTCAAACCTCCACCTTGCTGTCCTCCGCCTCCCGCAAGTCAGCGTGGCTGCAGGGCCCGGAAACCCGGCGTGGGCCTGGCCATCTCTGCCCGGCGCCTCCCTATGTTTCAGGTTCCCAAAGTGCACCAAGAGGGTGATCCCGTGCGCAGCCAAACTCGGCCCACGCTGCCTCACACCGAGGGACCCGGATGTCCTGCTCTTAGACCCAGCGGATGTGCGGATGCGCATCCACCAGCAGGGGGTGGCCAACCTCATTCAGCCTGGGAAACCATCTTCCCACAGAACACCCCCAGCCTGGTGCGCCCCAGAGCGCACTTTGGGAAATGCCACACGGCACAATAGAAGGTATGGCCACAGCTATTCTGTATGCATTGCCGTAGAAGATGAGTTTTTGAGTAAATACACCAACTCTGGGACAATTTTGTGACTTACTCAGAAAACTGGCTTCCAGATCACTGTGGACAAGACCAACTTGGCGGGGAGACTACCGGTGCTCGGCAGGGCCACACAGACCAGAGAGAGGACCAGAGACTGGCTGCCCTAGGCCCCGAGGCAGCAGCCTGAGGGTGCGACTCTCCTAGGGGAAGGTGGCGAGGACTTTCCAGGAAAATTCACACCACGGTGTAGTCCGATAATGTATGCAATTGTAAATGCAACGACAGGGACCCAGCAGAATGGTAATGAGAATAACAATAGAATAACGAGAGAAAAGAGCGGATAGATACATGCAAGGGCCAGGCATGGTTTCACCTGCGGCTCCCCAGGTGGGGATCTGGGTCCATTCAGCAGTCTGAGCCCTGAGAACTGTCAGCCCGGAGCCTGAGTCCAGCGCTTAGGTAGCTGCTGTTTTCCTATCACACGGCGTCTGGAAGCCACCCCACTGCTCGCTGCACAGGGACAACCTTCTGCAACCCTTGGAGACCTCGCTGCACCCAGCTGCCTGGGAAAAGCATGACAGCCTCCGGTGTGATCTGTGCAGGACTTCCAAAGGGCCACCCATGTCACCGGGCTGAGCCCATTCTACGACACTTAACTACATCGACGAAGACCCTTTTCTAAATAAGGTCACATTCACAGGTTCCGCGGGGTGGGGGCGGGGTGGGAGGGGAGGGTCAGGATGTGGACATCCCTTTTATTTGGGGGAGGGGCACCGTTCAACCCACGACAAAATGATGCCGGGTCCTTCCTTTGGTGGGTGGTGGGTGGAGAGAGAGCTGCACACGCCTATGATTATTTTTTCTTTTATCTTTGTCATGATAAATCAATCAAGCCGTCAGCCAGCCCCAGGTCCTTGGGAACGCGGAAAGAGAGCGGCAGATGGCAGAAAGGCACTGTTGCCTTCCCCTTTTCACTGACCTTCATCAACTCTTTAAATGATGCACGTTTTCAGCCATAGGATACCGAACTGCAAGAGAGCTATGGCATCCTGGGCCAGGGTAACGGGGTACCGTGTCCTGGGGGTTGGATGGGGCGCAAAAAGCAGTGAGTTTCAGCCACTGAGTCAGAGCCTCAGGCAGACACAGCCTGGGACGGAGCATCCAGTTTTCCCGCCCTCGTGGTCGGCTGCACGCGTCGCTGGCTGGGGTCATGCAGGTTATTTATTTATTGACTAATAGCCCTGCACACGAATCCATGTGCCAGTAGCTCGCCAGTAGCTCGCTGCCACCCTCCAGCAGCTCACCCGCCCCACCTCCCCCCACCACCCCTCGTAGCTTGCTGCCCTGCCCCCTCCTATAGCTCTCCATTGCCCACTTGTAGCTCGCTGCCCCACCCTCCTGCTGATCCGTGATCCGGTCGTAACAACATTTGCATATTACATCTTTGTTATATAGGATATCCTGTGTTCAGATTCCTGCCTGGGCTGCACCGGAGGGACCAGGGAGGCAGTGACTTCTCGCCACTCAAATTGCAATCAGCCAGCCTCCGGGCTCCATGTTTATCTACTCAGAACTATTTCTGGTGTGTGTTCATAGACAGCACACACCAAAGTATTTGGTATTTGAGATGCAAGCGTTAAGGATAATTAAAGTTAGCTGCTAATGAGCATGCCTAGAATAGAGTCTGTATGTGTGTGTGCATGTGTGTGTGCGTGCGTGTGCGTATGTGTGCTCCATGTGTGTGTTCCGCTGTGTGTCTGCAAAGCAGATGTCTACAAAGCTGCCCCCAGGTGACCTCGCCAATGTCCTGGGTCCTGTGCATGGCCAGAGGGTGGAAAGGGATGGAAACTGGCCTGTCTCAAAATACCCCCTTACCAGATACCCCAGCTCCTCCATCTATCTTCGGCGCCCCCTTCAAAGCCAAGCCCACTCCACCCTATCAAGGAGCATTGCCTGATCACCCTCTGGACTCCTAGACCAGGATTTCATCTCTAGCACCAACTCCGATCAAATTGGCAGGGATGACCTGGAGCCCCGAGTAGAAGAGGATGCTGAGGACTGACTGGGCTGTGAATGATGCTGTGTTAGTTTCCTGGGGTGGCGGGGGGGAGGGGTGTCTGTAACAAAGTGCCACAATCCGGGTAGCTTGAAACTATGGAAATGGGCTCTCACACAATTCCGGAGGCTAGAGGTCAGAAGTGAAGTTGTGGGAGGACCCGAGGACCATGCTCCTTCCGAAGTCTCTAGGGGAGGATCCTTCCATGCTTCGTCCAGCTTCTGGTCCCCACACAGCCCTTTGGCTTGTGGCTGTGTCACTCTAATCTCTGCCGCTGTCTCTGCTTGGTCATCTTCCCTCTGTGCCTGTGTCTTCACATGGTTTTCTCCTCTGCGTGTGTGTGTGTGTGTGTGTGTGTGTGTGTGTGTCCATGTCCAAACCTCCCTCTGTCTATAAGGACACCAGTCATCAGTCAGAATCCAATGACTCATCTTAACTTGACTGCATCTGCCAAGAGCACATCCGTAGGTACCAGGGTCAGGACTTCAACAGATCTTTGGGAGACACAGACTCGTAACAGGTACCATGAGCAATGCTTAGGGATGCTTTTCACGGGTGAGGAAAGGGAAAGGGCCACCGATTTGACTCATCTGCCTTACAGCACTTACTCATGTTATCATTTAGTTGAAATGAGCTCAGGCTGCCATGATGACTAATCTATCTACCTACCCATCCATCCATCCATCCATCCATCTATGATCTACCTATCTTTCTTTTTTTTTTAAATATGTTTTTATTGATTTCAGAGAGGAAGGAAGAGGGAGAGAGAGAGAAACATCAATGATGAGAATCATGATCAGCTGCCTCCTGCCCACCCCCTACTGGGGATCAAGCCTGCAACCTGGGCATGTGCCCTTGACCGGAATCGAACCTTTCAATCTGCAGGCTGATGCTCTAGCCACTGAGCCAAACCAGCTAGGGCTATCTATCTTTCCATCCATCCATCCATCCATCCATCCATGATCTGTCTTCCTATCTTTCTATCCATCCATCTATCCACCACCTATCATGTATATCTACCTATTTGCCTTCTTAGGTAAACCAAAAGTTCCTTGAGATTATATCTGTCTTAGTTCCCTCCGGTTTCTAGAAGGAAATACCACAGACCGGGTGCCGTATAAACTACAGAAACTTACTTCGCACAGTTCTGGAGGCTGGGAGGCTGGGATCAAGGTGCCACGCGGTTGGGTGAGAGCCCTCCTCCTGGCCCGTCCATGGCACCTTTCACTGGGCCCTCCCTTGGTGGAAGGGACAAGGGGCTCTTTCACAAGGACTTACTGTCACTCAGGAGGGCTCCCCTCTAACACCCTCATCCCCTCCCAAAGGCCTGACCTCCCAACACCCTCACAACGGGCATCTGGGTTCCACATCGGAGTCTGGCTGGCGGCTGGGTGGGGGTACACATACATTCAGACCATCCTTGTAGCACAAAGCCTTTACATTTCCCCGCTGTCTGATCTAGGGTCTGAATGAAGTAGTCCCTTAATAAATTCTGGGTCATTAATTAGTCTTCATTTTTTTGACCTCTGAAATATGTCAGAAAAAAAGGTCTCTCTCTCTCTCTCTCTCTCTCTCTCTCTCTCTCTCTCTCTGAAGCATAATCCCCTAAGGGCACCTGAGGGGTGGATGCCTGGGCTTGCTGGTCTACCCTCTGTCTTCTCAGTCCTTCCCTACATTCCGTAGATCTGGTCTACCAAACCCTACCTGTGGACAGGGCGCCCCTCGAATAGGATGGCCCTGCAACTATTCAGCGAGACAATGAGGTCGGACTCACCCATCCAGCCCCTCTTCTGAGTAGCTTAGTTTTCCTAATGGGATGCAGGGTCCTAAAGAAATGGAAAGCATCAGGTTGTGGGGGGATGTGTGTGGGCTGGTTTCTAGCTGTGAGCTATGGAGCTGACATAGCTAAATCGATGGCGAGGCACTAAGCTATCGCCCTGGATCTGGGCATCTGTAAAGCCCAATTATTGACAGCCCGAGTGGACACGTTGCAGGCGGCTCTTCCAGCCGATCAGAGAGCTTTCTCTCCCTGAGAACGGGAGCAGCCCCCGGAGAGAGGGAAACACGACGGCCCGCTGATTGCTTTCACCGTCTGCATGGGGAACCACCCGCCCCCCAACAAGACTCCAGGCCAAGTGCTCCTCTCCACTCGGATCTCGTGGGGAGGACTGAGCGCTCAGTGGTATTCCCAGTTACGGAGAAAGGCGATTCCACCTGACCTGGCTTCAATGTGCCGGCACCGGACCAGCGGCAGGAAGCCTGCCTTCTTCCCCAGCTTCTCTTGGCGTCTTGAGCCACAACCTGGAGCGGCGGGCGGGGGGGTGGGGGGGTGGGCGTGACTTAACCTCTGAGCTTCTTTGCTGCCTCATCTTAATGGTCCACCTTTCCTCACTTCCTAGTCATGCTCTGGGATAAATGAGAATAAAGGCAAAGGAGAGCCACTTCTCTGGCTTTGCCGCCCGCCTTCCTAACTTGCGGGTTTTGTGAATAGGGGCACAAATGGACGGACTTACGCAACTTTGCTTCTTCCCTAGGAGCCCCGGCCATCGCAGGGGTAGCGTTTCACTGCTCACCTCTTTTATGGAGTAGATATTGTTGTGCCCATTTCTTACTCAGAAAGTGAGGGAGGCTGGCCTCAAAGGGAGCTACGCTGACGGCCTGGAACCAACTCCTGCTCCCAACGTAGCGAAGCTCCACGGCGATGCAGACCCCGCGGGACTCGGACACGGGCTCCCACACAGTTACTAAGCCTGGGCTGATCTCAGCCGCCCTCCACGCCCGCTGTGCGGACCGTGTTCTACTTTTTCACAGGCGCCAAGTGCTTTCCAACCTCAGAGCAGGCACACCTGTTCTCTGTGTGGGAGGCTCTTCCTGCTGCACGCGTTTCCTGTGGCCCATCCCGCAGGCCTCAGTTCAAGGTCACCTCTGCAGCGAAGTCTTCCACGCCCCCAGGTGTTAACAAGACCCCCCCTCCCAATTCTATGCTCTCATAGGCACTGCATTTTCTCCTTTACGGAGCTGTTCACACTTTTACCTAAATAACTGTTAATGTCGGCCTTCCCAATGAGTGATGAGTTCCATGAGGAAAAAGACCTATTTGTTTTATTTATTACCGTGACCTCAGCACTGAGCAGGCACCCCATCTGTAGAATGAGTGGATGGATAGATGAAGTCATAGACAGACGAATGAATGAAGGACAGGTGGACAGATGGATGGATGGATGGGTGGGTGGATAATAGATAGATGGGTAGATCAATCCAGATGAATGGATGATGGATGAATGAATAAAGTATGTATATATATGAGAAGGATCCAAATTACCAGTATTCATCATTGAGAAAAAGGTCTAACAACGTTTTAGGTTCCAAATGTTCAGAGGAGTCCACGGATGGGCACCTAGGATATAGTTAGCGGCCCGCATGCCTCTGAGACTCCGGGTAGGCGCCCTCTTTGCCGCTTCCTAGCTTCTGCCGGTGGCAGTCAAGCCTCAGCCTTCCCTGGCTGCAGCTGCATCGCGCCGACCGCTGCCTCCACCGTCACGTGGCCTTCTCCCGGTGTGTCTGTCTTCATACTGTCTTCCCTCTTCTTATCAGAACACTAGCCATAAGGGATTAGGGGTCCGCCCCACCCCGGTATGACCTCATCTTAACTAATAACACCTGTGACAACCTTGAGTCCAAACATGGTCACATATTGGGGGTTAGGACTTCAACATCTCCTTCAGGGGACTCCATTTAACCCATAGCAATCCGTGAACCAGCCGCCTCTCCCGGGTGTGTATCCCAGAGGCTCTGCTTAGGAGGGTAAGGAGACATGGTGAGGATGTTGGAGGCTGCCTGATTTGCCACAGCAAGGAGCCAGAGACGAACTCCCTGTCCATGACGGGGGAGATGGAGAAACTAGCTGTGACACATGCCGATGATGGAGAAAGATGCAGCAGGCAGACATATACTGCATTTGCATACATCATCATGGATCTCTTACAAATATAGTGTGAAATAAAAAAGGCAGGAACTAGACTGAGATTTATGATACAGTACCATTGACATAAATCTAAAATATGCACCCAAGAACAGCATTATATACGTTTCATAAGCATTGGAAAGTGGGTTGAGAGGATTTATTTTGAACGCACTGGAGTTGCTGCCTGTGGGAGGCAGTGAGAAGGGGTAGCAGTAGATGAAGGCAAAAAATAATACGAGAAGGCACAAGCTGGGTCTTGAACAGACAAATGCTGGAGGCGTGGCCTCAACTGGGAAGTGTGTATCTCTAGCAGAATGTACATCCGGGGACCAAATGTTGCAAACAGGGAAGAATCACGCGAGGGACTAATGAATGGCAATTGTGCGGAGGGCTCGGAGGAGTCCCGGGCCCTGCAGGAGCCAGGAGCATGTGGACCTGCTCTTCCTGCGGCCCCCAGGCCCCCAGCCTTTCCTGGAGTGAGCAGCTCTGAGCGTGAGGCTAGATCGGGGTTTCACAGCCTTGGCACTGCCAGCGCCCGGGACCGGAGATTTACCTGTGGTCGCTGGGGAGCACTGAGCCTGTGGGATGCTTGGAGGCATCTAGGTTTTCATGGACAGTTGTGCCTTCGCGCTGACATTAGCAGCTAGCATCCATATACGCTGCAACTCCAAGGTAGGATCATCATCCCACTCCATCGGTGGAAAAACAGGATCGCAGGCAGGGAGTTACTTGCCCGAGGTTTCAGAGCCAATGAGTGACAGAAGTGATGTGAGCCCAACCCGCTTTACTCTGAAACCCCTGCATTTCCCCCTCTGTCACTGTTTTGCTTCCCTGTCTGCAAGAGGGGCCTGACGGGGAATCAGTGTGCCAGCGAGCAGCGGCTCTCCCAACTCTCACTATTGGAGGTGGCAGTGGCCGGTCCTCCGCCCGCGGGGTCAGGCACGTGCAGACTCACAAAGGCATGTACTGAGCGGTGTGTTACTCAGGACTCTCCTGATTGCAAGAGACAGAAGCCTCACCCAGACTAGCTAGCTTCCACCCAAATGGGAATGTATTGGCCCATAAAACTGGGAGGTTCGCTGGGGGGATGGGTTCAGGCATGGCTGGATCAGAGCGTCAAGGACAGAGTCACTCCATGTCTGTTTCCCTCTGGACCAGCCACCTCCTCAGGCAGATTCTCCCCCCTTTTACGTGAAGAGAGCCACCAGTAGAACCACGTTTTAAAGCTGACCGTTTAGAAACCCGGGGTACAGATGTTCTCCGTCCCAGTCGTGCAATCAACATCCCTGAAGCTGGCTGAGTGTCCCACTCGGGTCCCACGCACATCCAGGAACGAATCGCTACGGCCAGGGGCGTGTGGGGCTCCTCACCGTCAGGCTCGGGCTGCCTGCTCATCTTCAGAATCTGAGATCCCCACATCTTACAGCGAGGAGGAGAGAGGAGGAGAGCGAGGAGGATGCTATGGCCGGAAGGCAAGGGAACGGGCCCGGGTGGGTGGAACAGAGGCGCAATGCGCCATCGCTGCACGCCAGGAACTGGGCCAGGTGTGTTCAGCACACAATGTCCCTTAATCCTCATGACAACACCTGTCATTATTGCAGGTTCACAGGGAAGGCACGAGGCTCAGAGAGGCCAGCACCTCCCTTCCAGGTGAGGAAACAGCTCTCCTCGCCCAGAAGCACCTGGGGGAGCGAGGACCTGAGCCCAGATCTGTGTGGCTGGGCGTGCGCAGCTCATCCTGTCCACGGGAACACCCGTGCGCACTGGTGAGCCGCACGAAACCGCCTGGGTGCTTCGTTCCAGGCTCTTAACTTGCAAAGCCAGTCAGCGAGTTCTTTATTGCCACGCGGCGCTGTTAAACGGATGGCTCCGGGAGCCACGGGCTGGCCTGGGAGCAGCCGCACGTGGCTCAGGCCTGCCCACACCCTGGCTTCCAAAGGAGGACGGGACGTCCTAGGCGCCGAGGCCCAGGTGCAGACGTCGGCCGCACCCTTTCGTTTCAGTTTCAGGCCGGCAGAAAGCACCAGGGGCCTTGGCCTTGAGCTCCTTGTGCAGCCCCGTGTCACCCAGAGGTAAAGGCGGCCGAGGGCGGCTGCCACCTTAAAAAGTCCCTCGTGAAGGGCGGCGGGAGACCTCCTGGGAGAGAGCGAGGAGCCAGGGGTGACACAGAGGCCTCTCTCTGTTTGGTCAACACGCAGCTGTGAAGGATGCGTAGGATGAGCTAAATTTGTTTGTTCCTTTCTTTCTCGGAACCGCAGCTCGAGGCTGGGCAGGCAGCTGTCTCGCCCTCCCGTGAGCCCCGTGCAGGCACCAGCATGCTCGGAGGTTGGCTCTCAGGACTCGGATTCCTTGTCTGGGCCCTTCCTGCTGTGGGCGGCCTCCAGCACCCCAGGAATCCGGGGCTAGAATCCTGGGCCAGGGGGCGGGGGGTAGAAATGTGGAGCCACTTACCCCAGACCCGGGGTGAAATCATCACCTTTTAAAAGCAGGCGAGCAGAGCTGCAGAACGCAGATGCCCGGGCCTGGGGACAGCGACGTGGGCCACACCCTGGAAAACCACAGCAGTGCCGGCCGCCCCCGCTTTCACTGCTCAGACCTGTGGGAAACTTGTAAGACACACGCCGCGTGGGGAGGGGCCGCGGCATCCCAGGCCCCGCTGGCTTGGCAGAGTCCCTGCCCGGAATTGTCTGTTTTCGGAAAGCCTTGCCGGGCCACAGCCGGCCCGGCCGCACGCACGGCTGCGGTGGTTTTTCAGAAGTGCTTTGGGAGACTTTCGAAAGGTACCCCGGGGTGGGGAAGTGAAAGGCGGGGGGGCCGGGTTAGAAACTGCTTCTTTATTTCTGGCCTCGCCTGAGCGGCTGCCTGACGGTTACTGCTCGGGTTCTGCTGAGTCAGAAGCATCCCCCAGCTGCTCACCGGAAACACAGCTGCTGGGCGAAAATAACCACAGCGCGGAGCATCGGAGCATCGTGCACCTTCCAGAAAAGAGGGCAGAAAACCTCAAAACAAAAGAGAAAAGCACAAAACAAGAGGTGCTGTCGAAAACGCACGGCGGCTCACGGAGCCAAAGCCCACGGCTCTCCTTGTCGCCCACAGCGGGAGGAGGAGCGAGCGCTAACTGCTTCTCCCCTGCTCCCTGCCCAGGCCCTAAACCCCGGGGCCTGCAGATGTGACCGCATCTGGAAAAGGGGTCTTTGCAGGTGTACTTAACCTAAGGAGCTCAACATGAGGCCATCCTGCATTGCCTGGTGGGCCCTGCATCCAAACACAGGCGTCCGTCCCTGTAAGAGTGAGGCAGGAGGTGAGACGCACAGAGGGAAAGACCAGGTGGAGACGGAGGCCGGCATTGGAGGTACGCATTACAAGCCGAGGAACACCAAGGAGCTGTCACGGCAGCCAGAGAAAATGGCTAGAGCCACCCAGGCCTTCCATTGGCGGGTCTCCCACCCCCACCCCCACCCCCGCCTCCCCCTCCCTCCACTCCACTCTCTCCCCTCCTCCGGTCTGGAAACATTCACAGCGTTTTGTTGCATGTTGTCTTACATGGGCATTGAGGTCAGGAGGCAGGAGGGGTGCCTGGAGGACTCCAGGGACTAAGGAGAAGCTGGTTCTAGATGAGACTCTGTCACAGGCCAGGTGTGTGACCTCATTAACCAGCCACCGTCTCCTGAGATGGCTGAGCATGGTTTGAATACCGGCTCTGCCACTCGCTAACGGTGCGGCCTGGGGTGAGGCAGTTAACCTCTCTGGGCCTCAGTTTCCTCATCTGTACAATGGGAAGCCATTATGCTATGAAACACATAGAGATGTTGAAAAGAATAATTATTCTGAATGTGTCACAGAGTTTCTAGGGAAGTCAGGGCAATTCCTAGAGGCCAAAAACAGGAGGAAAGAAAGCTGATGGCGCAGGACCCGAAATTCTCCAGTAGGAGCTGGGGACGGGAGCCATCACCTTGGGCCACGCAAGGCTGGGAACTGGAAACCCATCATAAAGCTGGGTCTTCATGATCGGAGGGCTTCCGTGAGCTCTTTCCCGCACCCTCCACCCCACCCCTGGTGCCGTTGTGAATATTGAGTTAGTACATGCAAAGCTGTGCTTGGCGGAGGCTATACTCAGCAGACCTTACTGTCCAGTACTTTATAGAAGTGTCTATTGCTTTTGGCAGTTCAGCGTCTTTTGATGGCAGAATCCCAGTTTGCCTTTAGGAAACCACCTCTCTCCCGGCCCCCACGTCCCAGAGGAGGCTGTACAAGCCAGGTCTGGCCAACCAGAGTCAGGGGTTAGCTCGGGGATGGGGGTGGGATCCAAAGTGGTTAATCAGAGTGAATAGTTGCTACAACTATTGGGAAAGAGAAATTTGCTTTTTCTTGGCTCTGCTACCCAAGTGGGATATGAGCCTGGAGCTGCTGTTGGTTCTCTCCGCCGCGCTCAGGAGAGCACGCCTGACGATGACGCCAAAACCAAGGAGAGCAGAGGGGAGAGATAGAGATTCGTGATGACGTGGTTTGAGTTCCTGGAAGCAGCAGTGCCTGAAACCATCAGTTCCTCCCAACTTCCCAGGCAATACATGCTCTTCGTGCTCAAGATAATCTGAGTTGGTCACTTTTGAACAAAGGCCTCCAGACTCCCACAATATCTTATGTGATAATCTCAGCAAGTCAAGGAGGAACGCATCTGATTATTCCCATTTTGTGAGAAGAAATTGAGGCTTAAAGACATTTAATCACTTGCTCAAAATTGCACTGCTAGTAAGTGGCAGAGCTGTGATTTGAACCTGGGGCTGTGATCTGATCTCCTGAGCCCCCGGAAGGCAAAGGAGGATGTGGTTCATGCCCCTAGGCCTTGGGGTCATGCCTTGGGAAAGTCACATGAGTCTCAAGGCCTGTGTGGCTCATCCGTAAAATAACAGAGTTGGTGTGTTTTTAAGCTGTTAAAAATCTGTATGAGTACAAAGGTTACGATGACAATGAACCAGGTGTTCTCAGTCCATAACTGACAGAGGTTAGCATGTGTCATGCTTGCCTCAGAGACAAGATGATTTCTGAACAGCCATACAGTTCCTGTCTCTGTATCTGGATTCTGGATTCTGAAATGCCAAGGAGGTCTGACTCTGGGTAACTTGGATTTAAAAGCAAGAATACAAAAGTCTTTTCTACCGATCCACATATTTACAATTTCTGGCATTTTTCATTCCTTGTGTAGATCTGAGTCTCCTGGCATCATTTTTTTCTTCAGCCTGGAAAGAACTTCTCTTAATATTTCTTATAGTGCAAGTCTGATGGTCACAAATTCTACCACCTCTTGTTTGTCTGGAGAGCATTTTTATTTCGCCTTCGTATTTTAAGGATACTTTCACTGGATATAGACTCTTGGTTGCAAGTTGTTATTTTATTTTATTTTTAATACAACCAACTAAGAATGTCATTCCATTGTCTTATGGCTTGCATTGCTTTTAAGGAAAAATTAGCGATTTCTTATTTGTGTGCATAATATGTGATACATCATTTTATCTTGGCTGCTTTTAAGATTTTCTCTTCATTGCTGAATTTCAGTAATTTGATTTTGTTTTCTTTGGGTTAACCTGCCTCAAATTTGTTGATTTCTTAGATCTGTAGTTTTCTAGTTTTCATCAGTTTTGGAACATCTTCAGCCATTATAATTTCAGGCATTGTTTTTGCCCTCCTTTCCTACTTGGATTCTAATTACAATGTAGGGTCAACCATGTAATATTGTTGCAAAGAGCTCGAATACTGTGATCATTTTTTCTAATGTAATTATTTCCTTTTGAATACTTTTGAATAGTTTCTATTACTATATTATCATGTGTATTAATTTTTTGCTCCTGCAATCTTTAATATGCAGTTAAACCTATCCAGTAAAATTTTCATTTTAGATACTGTATTTTTCCTCTGTATAGTTTCATTTGATTCTTTAAAAAAAAAAAAAAAAACCTACCATTTCTCATTATGTTCATGTTTCCTTTTAAATCTTTGAACATATTTGTAATAGCCATTTTAACAATAGCCTTGTCTGTTAATTACATCTTCTTGGTCATTTTGGCTATGTTTATATTGACTGGTATTTCTCCTGTAATAGGTCACATGTCCATGCTTCTTCAGGTGTCTAGTAATTTTTTTATTGGATGCTAGACATTGTTAATGTTATGTGGTTGAATATCTGGATTTGTTGTTTCCCCCTGAAGTTTGTTTGTTGGGCAAAGTTACTTACTGGTCAGCTTGATTTTTTGAGGCTTTTAAGAAAAGTTTTGTTGGGAGTGGATCTAGAGGAATTGTTCTTCTAAGGATCGTTTAGCCCTGCAGCTAAGGTGTGACTTCACTGTGGTCTATAATGAAGGCCTGGGGTGTCCAGTTAGCCCCATTCTGGCTTGCTGAAACAAGGATCCCCCACCTCCCAGTCCTGTGGGAGCTCCAGAAACTATTCAGCTTACACACCACAGTACTTGTTCTCTGACATCCTTGTAGCATTTCACCCAATGTCTGAGCAATGTAGTATTCAGCAAATGACTTAAGGGGCTCCCTACACAGATTTCTAGCATTTTTTATCTAGCACCTTCTTTTCTGGAACTTTACCTCACAAATTCTAGCTTCTTCAACCTCCATATATGCTGATCTATGGCTCCTCAACTCAGAGAGGCTGCTGTTCTCTGCTTGGGACTCTTCTCTCTATGCAGCAATCTATCGAGTACCTCCCGGCAGAAAGCCAAGGTGATCACAGGGCTCCCTTCACCTGCCTCCTTCCTTCCAGGGCTCACAGTTCTGCACTGCCTGTTGTCTCACGTCTGAAAACAGTTGTTTCGTCTATTTTGTCCAGCTTCCTAGTGGTGTGCAGCTGGAAAACAAGTCTGGAGCAGTTGCTTCATCATAGCCAGAGGCAGAAGTTGACTTTAACTAACTTAGGCAAAAAGGAATGTATTGGAAGGGCCGAGGAGGATTCATAGAATAGAAGCAATAGCCAAAGAATAGTCCTCAGAAGGGACAGAGGCCAGAGCAGCTCTGGAGACCCAGGGGACTAAGAGGCAGTCTCTTCAGAGCACAGACACCTGAACGAATGAGTTCCCGCCCCGTAGAGTCCTTCAAGACTCCCATTTCAGGGAGCAGAGTCTGGCTCAGCCACAATCATGGGCTTTCCTCGTGGCCAGCAAGACCGACACTTGGATTAATGACACTACCAAGATGGTATCGGATGGTATCGGATTTGTGTCTGCCAAAACAAAACTGGGTTGCTCTTTCCAGAAGAAAGGAAAATGGCTGCTAGGCAGGCAAATAACAGGTACCTTAGACAACGTGTATTAGAGAACAAAACCTTCACGTGGGACTGGCTTTTAAACGCCGAGCCACGCAGTTTTGTTTTGCTATTTAGGCATAGGCTGCAGAGCTGCCGTCTTTCCCCGGGCAGGCCCACCTCCCCCTGCACCTCAGAGAGGCTTTCCTACAACAATTCTACTTCAGGGGCAGCATGCACACAGAGCAAACTTTGCATCGGGCCAGCAGCACAAGCGAAGGGCTCGTCAGGAACAGACGCCCTGAGTCTGCCAATGTTCGAGGAACACTTCCAGAGGATAAAACCGCTTGGGGGTGAAAGGCAAGCTTGAGCCTGCGTCCTGTGAACAGAGCAAGAAACGAAACGTGTCCGTTCCCCTTCTCTACCCAGAACCACCTGGAGTCGGAAGCTCCTTGCCCGAAAGAGATTGTTTTGTGTTTCAAGAGTGAGCGTGAGGTGGCTGCAGGCTAGCTTACCAGCCAAACACAGCAGACAAACGCACCAACAGGGAGCGGAGCCAGCGGCTCTCTCCTTAGATTATTTTAATGGAATTCCGATGCCCCCACTCTGCCTAGAGGCTGATCAGATACCGTGTGTGTGTGTGTGTGTGTGTGTGTGTGTGTGTGTCTAGAAAACTAAAACTCATCACCTGAGGTCCTTAAAATTTTCCACAAACATTACTGCCCTGTATAATCATACCCATTTCAGAGGTGGGAAACTGAGGTAGAGTATGTGGGACTTGGTCCAGCTTCCTAGTGGTGTGCAGCTGGAAAACAAGTCTGGTCCCAGTTGCTTCAGCATAGCCAGAGGCAGAAGTTGGCTTTAACTAACTTAGGCAAAAAGGGATGAGTCAGTGAGAAAACCAGGAATCACGTTCATGACTGAGAATAAAGCTCTCTTGATGTGCCGTGAGGACAATGTGGAAAGCAAGAGAGAGGGAGAGAGAGAGAGAGAGAGAGAGAGAGAGAGAGAGAGAGAGAGAGAGAGAAACCATCGTGATGGTGCCCAGGTGTTAGGAGACGGGAGAGATGCTGCCTGTACACAATCGAGATTTTAATTGAAATCACGTCAGGTAAGCGCACATCACATGAGGTGGCTGCGTTTCCCCTCCAGCTTTGTGTCTTAGCTGTGTCCATTCTCTGGTTCAACTTAGAAGTCTTTGCTCATGGAATTCGTTCTTTTCCATTCTTTTCCCAAGGAAGAACTCTCAGTATTTTCATGATGATTGAGAAAAGACCAAAATAAGGTTCTATAATTACTTCCTGGGAGGGTTTTAGTGACTTGTGTCTTGTTGACTGATCTATAAGGTTAAAAAAGGGGGTGGGTCAGGGTGGGACTGTAGGGGGAGAAGAAGATGGAGCCTGAAATACTTACAGGAAGAATGGCGGACTTTGGACGTGTCTCCCCAGCCAGTGGGAAAGAGGTCTGGGATTAGGACAGCCTTCTGGGGAAGTGTCTAGGCCAGTGATGGTGAACCTATGACACGCGTGTCAGCACTGACACGCGTAGCCATTTCTGATGACACGTGGCCGCATGCCGAGGATGAAGCATTTGCTGCTACTGAGGATGAAACATTGGCGACTAGAGTCTTGGAGTTAGTTTTTTCCTCAAAGTGACACACTACCCGAGTTATGCTCAGTTTTTTGGCGAAGTTTGACACACCAAGCTCAAAAGGTTGCCCATCACTGGTCTAGGCAGTGGTCGGCAAACTCATTAGTCAACAGAGCCAAATATCAACAGTACAACGATTGAAATTTCTTTTGAGAGCCAAATTTTTTAGACTTAAACTTCTTCTAACGCCACTTCTTCAAAATAGACTCACCCAGGCTGTGGTATTTTGTGGAAAAGCCACCCTCAAGGGGCCAAAGAGCCACATGTGGCTCGCAAGCCGCGGTTTGCCAACCACTGGTCTAGAGCCTGTGAGGTCCGTGGAGGGACAAACGGCATGTTCCCTGTTGCATTTCTGACGCCAAGCACAATGCACGATCCATAGCAGGTGTCCAATGAGTTCCTTGTCGAACGGAAGAATGATTCAGTGAGTGACTGTGAGTGTCCAGTCACTTCTACCCTACAGATTTGCCAAAACTGACTCCAATGCTCCCACAACTCGGTGCATTTTTTCCACTCTTTGTTCTCCTGGCCGTTGTCTACTCTGCCTTTCCAAGCAATGGATCTTAACCTTTGTGGGTCATCAACTCTGATGAGAGCCATGAACCCCCTTCTCAAAAGAAAGGCGCCGACTCACATGCACAGTTTTGCATATCATTTCAAGCTGTGAGCAAACGCGCTGAACCTCGCCCACCCGGGGTCTCAGCCTAGCGCTTCTTCCCAACATGCCTCTCCCTTTTCCTCACGACGTGTTTGCTCCCTCACTGGGTTCACATAGCACTTTTTTTCCTTTTAGTTCAAAACAACCGTATGTATTTCGCTTGCACATCTGTCGTTTGGGCAGGGCTTGAGGGGCCCTGTCCACTTGGTGATAACTGGGGAGGCTTGAGGCTGGGCTGGAGCCACCGGAAGGCTTGCCCACTCACCTCTCTGGAGGCTGGTGCTGAAACACATCGACAGCTGGGAGCCGCAGTGACTGGGGTCCGCGCAGCGCTGCCCGTCTCTACGTGGTGTCTCTTTGCCGTCTCTGGCGTATCCAGAGCACTTTAAACACACTTCTCTATTACTTCATGCTCACTTATGCTCACTGATTGTGGCGATTTGCTTAGTCTGTTTCACTAGCAACACTGTAAGTCCTTCAGGGACAAGGGACGCAACTCACTCATCTCTATCTCCCCAGGGCCCTAGCAAGCCCCTTGCAGAGAGTAAGCATTGAATACGTGCTAGTTGAAATATGTATGTAAGTATGTATTTATTTTATCATTATGCCCCACTACATTAACAAAAGATGAGAAGGTGGCTTGTGTATGTACACCAATATGACAAACTACAAAATTTAAAACAAGGAAATGGGGACTAAGGGAAATTAAAGGTAGGAAAACTATGTTGGAATAAAGGATAAGATCAGTATCCAAAATATATACCACAGATTTATATACCATTCTTGGTAGAGGCCCAGAAACCTGGTTTGAGCATCCCGGCAGCAAAGGCAAAGAGGGAAATAGAAGCAGTTACAAAATTCATTGCATTAGATATAAGCAAACTGATAGCTTGGGAGACACAGCGTGTGCAGGCTGTGTAAAACTGCAACCTCCCCCAATAAAAATGACACAGCAAGTCTGTGCGATGAGTTTTCTATTCATTGAATGTCACAAGGTCCCTCCATGCAGGTGAAGGGAAGTTCAATGCAAACAAACCTAAAAGTGGCCGAAACAAATGGATTAAAGGTTGCAGTTCTCTGAAAATCTGGTTTTCTCTCAAGAAACCTGTAAGGCCATCTAGCCCAGCTTTCTAAAAGGGTGTGCGAGGAAATACCAGTCCCGGAGATGCTCCCCCACAAAGGGTTCTGTGGTCAAGGAAAGGGGGAACCCCACCCATGTCTTCCTCTTGGAACTTCGCAGAGAACACTAGTGTTTTAAAGGCTCTCAGAAGTCCTGCAGTAAAGAAACCCAGCATTTCCCAAGCTCCTTTGCCACTGCTGTGCAAGAGCCTAGGGCCCGTCTCCAAGTGGCACCTGAGTCCACTGACCCTACCATGCAAAGAGTTTTTCTTTCTCCCAAGACCAGATGGGAGAGGCAGACTGCCGTTCTTAAACAAGGGAAGCCAGTATGTCCGTCCTTTGTCCTTCCTTGAAAGGACCTGGGAAGGAAACCAAGTAATAGCCACACATCTCCCGCTTAAGCACCTTCGTCTCCTTCAGACTTGCTCTTTTTTATAGGTATGACCCCTTCCCCCCCCCCAAAAAAAGTGATTTCCCTCCAAATTCCAAATAAGGCACAAGGGACGTGTGACTGAATGCCACCAAGCACCCACAATCTCTGCCCCGAGAAAGTAAGACGGAGGCGGCACACCCATTTCCTGGCAGGTCACCCCTGCAGACGTCAGACAGACCCCCTGGTTATCAGGAGCCCGGGGCGCTAACGGAGCAGTGCTTGCTCGGAGCAGTCAGGAAACTCAAGAGCCGCGCCTTCTGCAGGCGGCCGGGGCAGCCAGGGCAATGACTGTCTGTCTGTGTTGGCATCGCACGTGAGGAGAAACGGAGGGGCGTGGCCCCCTTGGTCCAGTTAAGGAAACGCAGTGGGATCTGCTCGGAAGGAAAAGCGGGCCGCATTTTGGCAGGCGCAGAACAACCCCAGAGTGCTGTCTTCACAAAGCGGTTTGGTAATATCCTACTTAATACTCCATGGAACACACTGTAGAAAACTGGTTACATAAATGGAGGGGCTGCCGAGACTTTAGGTCTACGATTCTCAAACTAGGTTCCAAGGAGCACCGCGGTTCTCCCAGTGCCTCAGGGGCTGCTAGAGAGAGCTTTTTGCAGGCAGAGAGCTGAGCCCCCAGACCCAACTCAACCTGGGCAGTTTCTCTGTTATCAACCTAAGAAAGTGTTTGGGGAAAAAACCACCCAAGCCCTGGCCAGTTTGGCTCAGTGGATAGAGCGTCCGCCTGCAGACCGAAGGGTCCTGGGTTCGATTCCGGTCAAGGGCACATGCCTGGGTCGTGGGCTCGATCCATGATTCTCTCTTATCGATGATGTTTCTATCTCTCTCCCTCCCTCTTCCTTCCTCTCTGAAATCAATAAAAATATATTTTAAAAAAAAAACAAAAAAACACCCAAAACCAGAAAGTGGCAGGGGTGGGGGTTCCTGTTACTTAAATTTAGAAAATCTTGGAGAACCAGTGCTTTCAGCAAAGCTCCACATCCATTATTCCTCCCAGCTGCGATTCTGATAAGAAGTGAGAAGCAAACAGTTTTAGTTATATTCTTAGCAAGAACCTGGGTTGCGGGGGACGGGAGGGGTAGACAGAAATTTAAATGTATTTTAATCCAAAGTAGAGCCATGAAAAAAAAAACATCTAAATAAACAAATAAAATATTTTCAGCCATATAATGAGTAAAGAGCTAATATTCCTAATTTATAAAGCAATCCTACAAATTAGTAAGAAAAAGACCAATAACCCAGCAGTAACAGGGGCCAGGGCTGCAGAACTCAGAGCGCAGAAATGCAAATGGCCAATAAACATATGAAAAGATGCTCGGCTCACTTGTCAGGGAAATGCAAATGAGATACTATTTTTTACCCATCAGATTGGCAAAAATGGAAAATATGTGTAACATCCAGAGCTGGAGAGGGTGTGAGGAAGCCAGCCTTCTCGAACACCGCCCGGCGTGGGGGGTGGGGGTGGGGGGCTGTAAATTATTAGAACGTTGCAGAAAATCAACTGTTGGTGTTTTTGAAAATTTAAACTGTGGCCCACCGCTCCCTTCCCGGGAATATATCCACCAGAAATGAAAATGCCAGTATGTAAAGGCATACATATATGGAGTTTGTGGCAGCATCATGCGTAACAGTTAAAAAACAAGCAAACCTGCAAACAATCAGAATGTACGCTAACAGGAAAATGGTTGAACAAATGGTGATCCATTTCTATTAAGGAATACAGAGCAGCTATTAAAAATTATAAAATAGAAGTGTACATACTGACTGGGAGATATGCCTGCAACACCTTGTTAAAGAGTATAAGAGCAAGTGTGATCCTATTTTTACTTAAAAAAATAAAAAGAAGTCGCACCCTGTAAGTGGGTTTCTATATGTTTTTATAAATAAGGAAAAGAGCACAGAAACATTTATACCGAATTGTTAACAGTGATTGCATTGGGGAGTTGGACTGGAGAAGAGTGAAAAGACTATTAATTTTATTTTAGACACTTCTTTGCTGTCTGAATTGTTACAAAAGATATGTGTTACTTTTGTAATTCAAATGATTGTAATATTTAAAAGCAGAATTAGAAAGGAAAATTCAAAGCAAAGCAAATTATTTGAGAATCACTGGAAGGCTGGGTGGGGCTGGCCTTCTGCTATTGAATTTTTTTTTTAAGTTTCTCTTTTTAAAAACATATTTGCAATGATTTCAGAGCGGAAGGGAGAGGGAGAAAGAGCTAGAGGCATCAATGATGAGAGAAAATCATTGATTGGCTGCCTCCTGCACGCCCCCCCCCCCCCCCCCACCCCCCCCCCTACTGGGGATTGAGCCCACAATCTGGGCATGTGCCCTTGACTGGAATCGAATT
This sequence comes from Eptesicus fuscus, assembly GCF_027574615.1. Classification (NCBI taxonomy): domain Eukaryota; kingdom Metazoa; phylum Chordata; class Mammalia; order Chiroptera; family Vespertilionidae; genus Eptesicus; species Eptesicus fuscus. Next base: position 6,377,091 of record NC_072495.1, on the reverse strand, counting down.
GCGACCTCCTGGTTCACAAGTCGATGCCCAACCACTGAGCAACACTGGCTGGGCCTGCTATGGAACTTAAAGCACTAAACCCAATGAGGTTTATGGCTAATAGAAGGCACCCCAACTATGCAGGGGGGTGGGATGAAGGACAGACTCTCAATAAAGCCCACATTTTCCTTGAAAAACAGCCCTGACTGTTCTCTAAAACGTGCCAAAGGGTAGACTGAGGCCCCTCATTGATATGCATTAGAACAGGGGTCCACACACGTGTTCTGTGCAAGGCTAGACAGCACATATGCTAGGGTGTGTGGGCCATCCGCCTCTGTCACAGCTACTCGCTTCTCCTTGTTGTGCATCAACAGCCACAGACAATAGTAATAAGTAGGTGTGGCTGTGTCCCAATAAAGCTTTATTTATAAAACAGGTAGTGAGCCAGATTTGACCAAGGGACTACTGTTTGTTGACCTCTGCTACAGACCACTGACATAATTATATTTTAAAAGTAAACTATTTAAATATAAACAGTTTATAGTTATAAACTACTCTGGTTGATGGGTTCCTTTGCTGTGCAAACAGTTTTTAGTTTGATGTAGTTCCATTTATTTGGTTTTTGTTTTGTTTCCCTTGCCCGAGGAGATACATACAAAAACATGCCTAAGAGCCATGTCAAAGAGTTTACTGTCTATGTTGTCCTCTAAGAGTTTATGGTTTGGATCTTACATTTAGGTCTTTAATCCATTTTGATGGGGTTTTCTTCTTGTATGTCGTGTAATAAAGTCTAGTTTGATTTTTTTTTTTGCATGTATCTGTCCAGTTTTCCCAACACCATTAAATAGACTGTCTTTACCCGACTGCATGTTCTTGCCTTCTCTGTCAAATATTAATTGACCATATAGGTGTGGGTTTATTTTCTGGGCTCTCCATTCTGTCCCATTGATCTATGTGGTTTTTTTATGCCAGTACCATGCTTTTGAATTACGATAGCCTTGTAGTGTGGTTTGATATTAAGTAGCATGATACCTCCAATTTTGTTCTACTTTTTCAAGATTGTTATGATTATTCGTGGTCTTTTGTGACTCCATATTAATTTTATTTTTTTTATTATTTTTTAAAATATATTTTATTGATTTTTCACAGAGAGGAAGAGAGAGGGATAGAGAGCCAGAAACATCGATGAGAGAGAACCATCGATCAGCTGCCTCCTGCACACCCCCCACTGGGGATGTGCCCGCAACCAAGGTACATGCCCTTGACCGGAATCGAACCCGGGACCCTTCAGTCCGCAGGCCGACGCTCTATCCACTGAGCCAAACCGGTTTCGGCTCCATATTAATTTTAGAATTATTTGTTCTAGTTCTGTGAAAAATGCCATTGGTATTTTGATAGTGATTGCATTGAATCTATAGATTGCTGTGGGCATCTTGACAATGTTACTTCTTCCTATCTATGAGCATGGTATAAGCTTCCATTTATTTGTATCGTCTTCAGTTTCTTTCTATGATGCCTTATCATTTTCCCAGTACAGGTCTTTTACCTTCTTGATTAAATTTATTACTGGGTATTTTATATTTTAGACTTATCGGGAAATCACTTAATAAATTATATAAATGTCTTACTACTATGCTGTGCACCTGAAATTAATATAACATTGAATATCAACTATAATTGAAAAATAAATAATAGAAAAAAGTAAACTTTTTAATTGAAATATATAATATGCATATGATAAAAGTACACAAATCTTTTTTTTTAATTGATTTTTAGAGAGAGAAGGGAGAGGGATAGCGAGCGAGATAGAAACATTGATGAGAGAGAAACATCATTAATTGGCTGCTGCCTGCACACCCCACACTGGGGATTGAGCCCATAACCTGGCCATGTGCCCTGGTCAGGAATCAAACCCACGACCTCTTGGTTCCTGGGTCGACGCTCAACCACTGAGCCACACTGGCTGGGCAAAAGTACACAAATCTAATTTTTACGAAGTGAACACATCTTCATAACTGCCACCCAGATTAAAATGTAGGATATTACCAACACCCCAAAAGTGTTCATCATGCACCTCCAAGTCACCCCCTACCCCCCGCAAAGATAACCACTAATTTGACATCTTTCTTCGTAATTTGTTTTGCTTGGCTGTGAACCTTATGTCAATGTTTTCACACAGACTTTCTTTCACTCAATGATGGATGAATGAGAGCCATCCAGTGTTATTGTGGGGGTTTGTCCAGCTGTGTTGCTACATAGTGATCCACATGCAGTGTGGCAATGGTAATATCCAAAGATATGCCACACGCTGTAGCTGCTCTGCTATGGATGATATGTAGGTTGTTTCCAGTTTGGGGCTTGCTATGGACTGGATATTTGTGTCCCACTAAAACTCATGTTGAAACATGACTCCCGATGTGTTGGTATTAGGAGGTGGGGCCTGTGGGAGGTGATGAGGTCATGAGGGGGAAGCCCCCTTGAATGGGATCAGTGCCCTCAGAGACCGGTGAGCTCCATCACTCCCACCACATGAAGACACAGTGAGAAAGGAGGCATTCTCTGTGGACCAGCAAGTGGCCATCCCTACCCACAGATCTGCCAGCACCTTGATTTTGGACTTCCTTACCTCCTGAGCTGTGAGAAATAAATGTCTGCTGTGGGTAAGCCACTCAGCCTGTGGTATTCTGTTAACAGCAGCCTGAACGGACTAAACAGGCTATCTATATATATAAAACCCTAATATGCAAATAGACCGAATGGCAGAATAACTGAACAACCAGTCACTATGATGTGTGCTGACCACCAGGGGGCACGCGAGGAACATGGTGGGCATCGGCAGCAGGTGGCAGAGCACGGAACATGGTGGGTGTCGGCTGCAGCAGGATGGTGGAGCAGATGAGTGGGGGGGCCAGACCAAGGCAGGGTGCTGGTCACTGTCATCGGGGCAAGCCTCTGGTGGTTACTGAAAACTGTTTGCTCCCACAAGCTGTGGTCCCGCCCGGCGCTCTCACTCGCAGCCAGCGCTGGCCTCGCTCGCACCCACTGCCGGCCCCAATCGCCCCTGGCACCAGTCCCAATCGCTTGGCACAGTCAGCAGGTGCAAGCGGCGACTGCCAGCCCTGATTACCCCTGAGGGATTCTCCACCTCCCCCTGCTCCTGAGGGGTGATCAGGGCAGCAGCCGCCACTCACACTTGCTGATGGCACCGGCCCCACTCACACCTGCTGCTGGTGCCAGCTCCAATCACTTCATGCCATCAGCAGGTGTGAGTGGGCCAGCGCCATCAGTGCGTGGGAGCGGTGGCAGTGGGAGCAGAGCTGCTGGCAGACAGAGGACTGGGGGCCGCAGCAGGAGGGGCCGGGCAGGGGCGCGGAGGATGGGCTGAGACCCGCCCTGTGCCAACCGAAGCCTCACAGCCCACAGTTCCTTTCCAGGTGCATGAATTCGTGCACTGGGCCCCTCGTTACAAATAATGCCACTGTGGACATTCTTGACCATGTCTTTCGGTGCACACATTTACATATGGCTATCATATTTGTAGCGTATACATGCTATATTCAGCTTCAGTAAATAATGCCAATCAATTTTCCCAAGTGGTTGTATGAATAGACACTCCAACCTTCAGTGTATGAGAGTTACAGCTGCTCCAAGCATTGCCCACACTTGTATCGACAGGTTTCTCGATTTTGTAATTTTAGCCATTCTTGTATGTGCTTGTGTGAAATTCATACACAGTAAAATCCAAAAATCTTAGGTGTCCAGCTAAAAGTTTTTTGCATCAGTAAAAATTCTCATTGTGGTTTTAATTGCATTTCCCTGAGGACTCCTGAGGTTAATTGCCTTATGACGGGTTTACTGGCCATTTGGATTTCTCTTTTATGAAAAGCTTATTCGTATGTTTTGCCCGTTTCAAAAAAAATATTGGGTTGTCTTTCCCTTCTTGATTTAAAGGTGTTCTTTAAATATTCTGAACATGAGTCATCTGTTGGATATTTTTATTCCAACTATCTTCTCTCACTCTGTGGTTTGCATTTTCATTTTCTTAATGGAGTCTTTTGATGAACAGAAGTTCTTAATTTTAATGACATCCAATTGATCAGTTGTTTTCTTTATGGTGTGTGTGTGTGTGTGTGTGTGTGTGTGTGTGTGAGTGTGTGTCCTGCCGCAGTAATATTTGCTAAAGAAAAACTGTTTCTCTCCTGGTGACACTTCTGATACCAAAAACATGAAGGGGAGAGGGTCTGCCCCACACCAACCCGTTTTCCAAGGCTCAGGACACCCGCTGAGCGTCAATTCAATTTGGATGCTGACTACCTGCAATTAGCATCAGAGTCCACAGGTCAAGGGCTCAGTATCACAGGACTGACCACCCAGAGGCCCTCACCCAGGTCCAGTAATTTGCTGGAGCAGCTCACAGCATTCAGGGAAACATGCACTCATGTTTACTGATCTGTGATAAAGGACACAGATGGGCAACCCGATGGAGAGGTTCGCAGGGTGAGGCCGGAAGGGTCCCAAGCGCAGGAGCCTCTGTCCCCATGAAGTGGGGTGCACCACCTTCCGGCACGTGAATGTGCTCACCAACCCAGAAGCTCTTTGCCCCCCGAGTTTAGGGGTTTTAAGGAGGTGTCATCATGGAGGCATGGTCTATCATTAACACCATCCCCAGCCCCTCCCATCTCTCCAGAGGAGAGGAGGTGGGGCTGAAAGTTCCAAGCTTCGGATGGTGGCTCATCGTCCTGGTGACCTGCCCACGTCCTGAAGTGGCCAGGCGAGCACCCGAAGTCGCCTCATTAGAACAAAGGATGCCCGTCACCCAGGAAATACCAAGACAGTTAGGAGCTCTGCGTCGGAAACCAGAGGCAGAGACCACAATATACCTCCTATTATGCCACGTGCCTATCCTAAAGTCAGGACGATACTTTCTGTTACCTCCTAGAAGCGATCGCTTTACTTTGTACAGGAGTCTACCACCATCACTCATTCGCTGGCTTCAGCGTCTAGCACCTCGGGTTAGAAGGAACTCCTTCCAGCCGGGCCAGGGTCTCTCCAGGCCTCTGGTCCAGCCCCAGGGACAGCTGGCTCCACTCCCCGGAGGGTTGGGTGGAGCAGGCAGGTCAGGGTGGCCAATTAGTTAACAGGACGGCACTTTTCACTTTTTAAACACATGCTTGACATGGGAATAATGGCAATAACACCTACCTTTACCCACAACCATATTATCTACCTGCTCACCTGTTTATTCCCTGTCCCCACCCCCACCCCACCATACAAGCTACAGGAGCTCAGGGGCTGGCACAGAGCAGGCTCAGGGATTATCTCCCGGAGAAAGGGAGGGAGGGAGGGAGGGAGGGAGGGAGGGAGGGAGGGAGGGAGGGAGGGAGGGAGGGAGGGAGGAAGGAAGGGATGGGTTGAGGGAGGGAGGGAGGGAGAGAGGGATGAATGGGTGGATGGATGGGAGAGATGGAGGGATGGAGGGATGGAAGGATGGATGGATGGAGGGATGGAGGGATGGAGGGATGGATGGATGGATGGAAGGAAGGATGGATGGATGGATGGATGGATGGATGGAGGGAGGGAGGGAGGGAGGGAGGGAGGGATGGTGGATGGATGGAGGGATGGATGGAGGGAGAGATGGAGGGATGGATGGATGGAGGGAGGGAGGGAGGGATGGGTGGATGGATGGATGGAGGGATGGATGGAGGGAGAGATGGATGGATGGATGGATGGAGGGAGGGATGGGGGAGGGATGGGTGGATGGAAGGATGGATGGATGGATGGAAGGAAGGAGGGAGGGAGGGATGAATGGAGGGAGGGAGGGATGGAGGGAGGGAGGGAGGGAGGGATGGGTGGAGGGAAGGAGGGAGGGAGGGATGGAGGGAGGGAGGGAGGGAGGGATGGGTGATAAATGATAACAGCGACTCTCCCTGAGCGCCTGCCTGCTTGGTGCGGTGCTGCTCCCTATTTCAAGTCCTCCTTGTCCAAGGGGTGGTCCTCTTGGTTTTGCACAGGTGAGGGAATTTGCCCAAAGTCCCAGACTCACTAAGGAGCAGAATCCGATTTCAAACCCTGGGGATCTGACAGACACCCACGCTCTTTAATACTAAGCGCACTCTTAGCCACTGAGGGACCCTGGGGTGGGGCGGGAGGGAAGTGTCTTTCTTCGCAGGGGCCGTGGAGACCTGAGTCTGGACCTCTGGGCTGCTGTGCCGAGTGGACCAGGCCTGCAGCCCCGCACGGAGCCTCCGGCTGAGGCCAGGGTCCCGGCTCCATGGCCGAGGCCTGGGAACTCGGGGAAAGGGCAATTAAATTAACGGGGTCACGGGAGGAGAAGGGCGGTGGGAAGCTGGTGGCCGAATCCAGAAAGGCCAGATTTCAATTTGCATAATAATTTTGTTAGCAACAATGGGCATCCAGGACATCTATTTAAAGGCTGTAATGTTAATTTAATGGGAAAAAAGCTAATACAATCCCCCCGAATTTTTCAATTAAATTAATGTGATGGGCTTTAATGGATAGCTTAAGTAGAGAGCGTGAACAGGAGAAATCTTGCATAAATTATACATACACTTATATATATGCTGCCCGTATATATATAATCTCTCTGCTCTAAGGTTTTGACATATGAGGCCCTATGCTTAAATCTGGCAACCAGTTATAACTCTATTTCCATTAAAGTGACCATTTTATCAGCTGAAGAAGGGAACGGGCCCGCCCTGTGGAGTTTCTGCACCACCCCCTCCCTCCCACAACACACCACAAGATTCGGGTCTTAAAGGAACAGAGAACTCGCTGAACAATGAGCCGTGGTAACACGTGCATGCACAAAAAGCCAGTGATTGACGAATCCGGCAGTGCAGAGTTCCCGTTCCTCGATCCCTGCTCCCCAGAGACTTCTAATGGAGCAGTAAGTAAAACGGACTGCGTTTCCACAGCCTCTTCGGGTTCTCGAGCGGGTATCCGTTCACGCGTCTCCCTCAGCGAGTGCCTACTGCACAGCCACTAAGGCTGGGCACTGTCGTAGGTGCTTCCAGGAATATTGTCGTGAGCAGCCAGACACCTCCCTGCCTCACAGAAAATCCCGGAGGCATTCCGGTGAAGCGCTTCCTGCTCCCACTTACTGTATCGCTTATAAAAGTCATCCAGGGTGGCTCCCAGTAATCTCACCACCTGGGTTTCTCACCTTTGTGTATGAGTGTGGCCAGTAGGATAGTGCAGAAATGGATGCTCAAGCAGCCCTGCTGGGAGGGCCATGTGGCGAGGAACTGAGGCCTCCTGCCATTGGCCGCTATCATTTGACCCATAGCCATGTGAGTGAGGCACCTGGGAGCGGCTCCTCCAGCCCCGGCCAAGCCTTCAGATGAGACTGCAGTCCCAGCTGACATCTCGCCTGCACCCTCAAGCCTCCAGAGAGATTTGGGAGTCAGAACCACCTGGCTGAGCCATTCTCGGATTCATGACCCACAGGAACCGTGTGAGATAATGAATGTTTGTTGCTGCTTTAAGCTTCTGTGTGTCAGAGTAAGCAGTAATGTACTGATAAATAGCAGACACAACGTTCTCCCTTCCCAGCTGGCCCTCGGTGAAATCACGGAGGAGGCAAAGTGGGTCACCTCTTCAGGGGCCACACCTGCTGCCTGCTTCCCACCCACCTCAGAGCGCCAATCAGCGTGCCCCTTTCCCTCACTCACTCTCTGCTCCTCGGCTTAAGCTTTCGCTGATACCTAGGCTCGAAGTTTAATAAGACCGCTCTCAGAGGTATTGTCATTTTACTTCAAGTCTTTTAAAAATCAGAAAGGATTTCAGACCCAAAGGATTTCAGGCCCAGGGGAAATCTCAGCGACAAAGAGTTGTGAGGTGGTGGGAGCTCCCAGGGATTCTCAAATTGCATCTCCTAAGGGTCCATGCTTTTCCCGCAAGTCCAGCAGCCAAAACAGAAAGGGCATCAGTCTCTGTTTCCAGGGGCTATTTTTCACCCTATGGGCTACGTGGGTCACGAATTGCTGACAGAGATAAAACCTCCGTGAGATGTTCACTGATTATCTGCAGATGGACCAGCAGTGAGCATCGCGGGTGAGTCTTGGGCTTCCAGGCCACGGAGGTGGCTGTGAACTCGCAGGCAGCCCGGGGTTGGAGCCGCGGCGCTGCCACGTACAGGCTGCATGAGGACGAGCGTGGCCACCGACCTCTCCAGCCTTTTCCTCTTCTGCAACGTGAGGATATTAATAGCTGTCTCTCAGGGGCAGGAGGGAGCCTGGCGCATGGCTGGAGCTGCTCTTATCGGGCACCCCATGGGGAGCGTGGCAGAGGCAGCAGGAAATAGCCTTTCAGCTCAGTATCCTGCAAACTAGTTAATTGAACCCCGCAAGAGCTGGTGCCTAAGGGAGCTGGTGAGTCTGCAGAGCTTGGTGGGAGCTCTCTCTCTGTCCGGCCAGCTGGACCCCAGAGGCCGCCCAGCTCCTAGCAACGCCGCTGCCCCCCAGCGCAGGTGGCCCCTCCGGGCTGATTTCCCAGGAGGGTTTCCCTCTGAGGCTGACCGCGGAGCTGGCCCTTCTCCCAGGGGCATGAAGGCCACAGCTGGGGGAGTGGGGAGAGCGGACTCCGTAGGGCGGGGTGCGATGGATGCTCTCCCTGGTGGGATCGGCTCTGAGCTGATGTGGAGGCCAGCTAAGACCCCACGTCACTCCAGGGCAGCGCATTTAGGAAAGTCGCCGTGGGGCCAGGAGAAGAGCCCACGCGTCCTGGCCGCCTCCAGAGCATCGCACGCGGGACGCTGGGGGTCTTCTGCCTCACACCAGTCAGGGGGAGAGCTGCCCTTCTCCGCAGGCCGGAAGGATGTGACCGTGGGGAGCAGGTCTGTCTGCAGGAAGAGAGAGGGGCACACGGCTCCTGCTTTTTAACCGTTTCCTTCTTCTTAGCAGACACCTGCACCCCGGGCCTTTCCAGCAAGGGTTTGCCACTGTCCTCAATGATAGACAACCGAATCAGAATGAAATTCACTGGGCAAATGAGTATTAACTCCCCGGCCTGATAAGAGAAGGTGAGTAGGTTGTGTTACAGAGATCAGGCAGCCGGACGATGAGAACCAGAGCTGTTTGCCCTTGGTAGGAGCTGCTCTTTGCATAGGACCGTGGTCGGCAAACTGCGGCTCACGAGCCACATGTAGCTCTTTGGCCCCTTGAGTGTGGCTCTTCCACAAAATACCACGGCCTGGGCAAGTCTATTTTGAAAAAGTGGCGTTAGAAGAAGTTTAAAAAGTTTGGCTCTCAAAAGAAATTTCAATCATTGTACTGTTGATATTTGGCTCTGTTGACTAATGAGTTTGCCGACCACTGGCATAGGAGGTTGTAACTGAGTGATGATTATGACAGCATCTGTCAGCTCACCCCTCCACCCATGCATCCGTACAACAGCTTGTCCACCATCTAACCATCAGCTCACTCCTCCACCCATGCACCTACCCATGAATGCACTCATCCATCCATCCATCCATCAATCTATCAGTCCATCTATCTATCCATCCATTACCCTTCTATGCATCCATCTACTCACATATCCATGCCTGTACCCATCCCTCCATCCATGCAATCATTCACACAGCAAACTTTTATAGAGTGCCTATCACATCCTGGGCCCATGAGAGACCTCTAACTAGTGAGAGCCTACTCTAGGCTGTGCTGGATGCTGAGTTTGCAGGGGGATAAGGCAGCGTCCCTCGAGGAGTTTACAGTCTATTAATGGGCAGGGAATAGAAACGTAAAAATCTAGCGGAGTGAGGACAGTCTAGAGAAATACAAATACACATGACACCAAAGAGTCCATGGTCCAAGCCGGCCCACCAGCATGGGAATGGGGCTGCCCAGCGCCTGTCAGTCTCCTTGGCCAGTCACACTGTATGTATCTGCGTATTTGGTCCAGTCGGGGAAGAAGGAATAGAGCTCACTCACGGCACTGGACAAATGGGTGTTGTATGAGGAACACCTTTTGGGGGAACCCCTGCCCTCCCTTTCTGGTTCAGGTGGGCCTGACCTCACTCCCTTGCTCCAAGCCTGGCCAAGCAGAGACCCACATCCTCCTGGCTCCAGGAATCGGTTCTGGGAAGTGGCCATTGAAGTTCTCTTGGTGACTTTGGCGGGAGCCTGGGGAAAGGTAGACTCTAATTCTGATGAGCCTGAGGTGCTGGAACCCACGCACCCTTCTCACCACGAAGCGAGTGAGTCTGAGAATGACGCCAACGCAAGGGAAGCAGGACCCACGGAGGAGAGCGGGTGGCGGCCTGTCTGAGCTCCTGGGTCCAGCTGTGTTCTCCTGATACGTGAGCCATAAACCCCTCTTCTAGGTCCATCAGTGTGCAGTGTTTTGTTCACCTACAACCTGGAGTCCCCAGACTCACTTGGGGACATTCAGAAATAAGACCTGAGCCCTAGCCGGTGTCACTCAGTGGTCACAGCATCAACCTACACAACAAAGGGTCTCAAGTTTGATTCCTGGGCAAGGGCACATACCTGGTTGGCAGGTTCACTCTCTGGCCCTGGTCCAGGTGCATGCAGGAGGCAACCATTGATGTTTCTCTCTCACATCGATGTTTCTCCCTCTCTCTTTCTCTCTCTCTCCCCATCCCTCTCTGCCTCCCTCCCATATTCCACTGTCTCTAAAAATCAATGGGAAAAATATCCTCAGGTGAGGATTAACAAAATAGCTATCTAATCTAATAATAGACAAATATGCAAATTGACCACACCTTCGCTACACCTAAGCCACGCCCACCATCCAATCAGGACAAGTATGCAAATTACCCCAACAAAAATGGCAGCTAATTTGTATATCAAGACAGCGTTGAAAGAAGCCAAGAGCTGCAGAAGGGAGTAAAGCTTCGAAGAAGCAAGCAAGCCGGGAGGGGGTGGGGGAGGAGAAGGGAGGAGTGAAGTCAGGGCCGGGGCGAAGGGAAAAGCAGGCAGGCTGGCAGAGAAGGCGGGGCGGGTGACAAGGGCGGAGCGGAGGCGGGGCCGGGGGCGAACGGAAAAGCAGGCCGGCTGGAGGAGAAGGCGGGGCGGGCGACAAGGGCGGAGGGGAGGCGGGGTAGAGTGCAGCAGGAAATCCTATTGCAGGATTTTTCCTGCAACGGGAACGCTAGTCTATATATAAAAGACTAATATGCAAAGTGTTTCCACGAGAGTTAGACCGGGAGTTCTATCGCTCGCTAGGATGTGCGCTGACCACCAGGGGGCAGCACGGAATGAAGGAAGGCCCCGCTGGCAGCCAGAAGGCCTCAATCGGCCCTGATCGCTGGCCAGGCCTAGGGACCCTACCTGTGTATGAATTTCGTGCATCAGGCCTCTAGTAAGTAAGTAAGTAAGTAAGTAAGTAAGTAAATAAATAAATAAATAAGACCCATGTTCTAGGAGAGGAACTGCTTTGCCAGGTAACTGTTTGCATGTTGGGAGATAAAGTGGTGAAATGGTGTTGAAGTCTTAACAACTAGAACCTTAGAATGTTCTTAGTTAGAGACTGAGTAATTGCAATTAGTAAAGATGAGGCCCTCCTGCAGAAGGGTGGGCCCCTGCCCTGAGGTGTCTGATGTCTTTGTGAGAAGAGGAGAGGCCACACAGAGAGGCACAGAGGAGGCAGCCATGGGAAGATGGAGGCAGAGACCGGAGGGATGCTGCCATGAGCCAAGGAATGCGTGAGGTGGCCAGAGACTTCCAGAAGTTGGGAAGAAGCCATGGAGATTCTTCCCTAGAGCCTTCAGAGGGAGCGTGGCCCCAAGACTGTAAGATGATAAATTTTGGTTCATGGTAGTGTGCCACCCCAGCCCTGGGAAACTGGTAAAAGGGTCAAGGACATTGTTCATCCTGTATCCCCTCTGAGACCCACCACACACACCTGCGTAGAGGCTCTGAGGAGCCCTCCGTAAAGGCCCATTTAAATGCACCTGACCCCGCGTTCCCGCAACCTCGCGGATGCCTCCTGAGATGCATTGGTCTCTGAGAGCTGCCCCCACGGTGACTGCGGGTGCTCTGAGCCTGATCATCTCAAAGGAGGAGCCGTGCACGTGGGTGAGTCTGGTGGAACATTCATACTTTCTATTTTCTAATTTTTTAAGGAATAGATGTTTGCAGTTTAAAAATATTCAAGCAGTAAAGAAACTGTGCAGGGAACACCAACCTCTCTCCCGCACCTCCCGCCAGGCCTCCCCAGGTGCCGCTCCCGTTCTCGTATTTATTCTCACGGAGATACCTCCACGCACACGTGAGCGCACAGAGACGTGCTCCTGCTGCTGCACAAACGGTCGTCTGCTCCGGGTGCCGTTCCCCACAGTCCTTTTGGCTGCCCTCACACACCTCAGATTCCCGGGTCAGTAGACGCAGGTCAGGTTCCCCAGTCTCGCGCTGCTGACATGTTGGGATGCCTGATCCCGCGTGGGCACTGCAGGAGGCCCAGCAGCATCCTTGGCCTTCACCCACTAGATGCCATTACGCCGTCTCCTTCCCCTCTGTTGTGACAACCAGACATCGCCACCTGTCCGCTGGCGGCAGAGGTGCCCTTTATGAGAACGACGATGCAGATCTAACTCGTCCTTCTCTGGGGCTGTCCAGTCTTCCATGTCATCCAAGTTGTAGTGTGAACAATGTGATAGTGAGCACTTTTATACACGTGACTTTGGCACATAAACTTGAGTTTATCTGTAGGGTACTGTGTTGTTACACTCAGTAGATACTGGGTAAGTAAACACACGAATGAAGGGAGAAGAATGTGATCTGGGAGCTTCCAAATCTATTTTCTCCACCAAGCGGGGAAAGTCGGCCCAGGGCTGGAGGAAGTGAGGCCCAGCAGAGGGAGGAACGGCCCAGCCCCTTGATCCAGTCCTGCCTGAAGCAGCCCATCCGGGCTTTCCCATTCTCTGAGGCCCTGTGTTCTTTCTATGGCGTGAGCCTGTTTGAGTTGGGGTCTTGTCATTTACAGCTTAATGAGTAGCCCGGGGATCCACAGAAGCATCACTCCCCATCCCTTAGGGAGGCCTGTCCTGCCCCAATCCTCTTCTCTGCCCCCCACAGGCCTTGCTGTGTGTGTGCTCGGCCAGCCCTCCCTCTGGAGTGCCCTGTCCGCTCGTCGGTCTATTGCCCCTGGATCCGCAGGCCCAGGCTGGATGCTGTAGGAATGAATGGATGAGGGTGAGTCCCATACAGCTCACAGCCTCAAGGCCGCTGCTAAGTGGAGGCTCGATAAATCCATGCAAGGAGCCTTCTGGCAGCAGCAGAAGCTTCTTAACTTGATTCCGGAAGCTCTGCCAAAGGAGCAAAACAATACCCCCTCCAGGACCTGGGGCTGGGCGGGGAGGGAGGGTTCCTCGCGGGGAGGGGCCGTCTTCCAGGAATCTCTTCCGTCCTGAGCCGCCCGCTAGACGTCACTGGGCACATGGCCCGGTGGCCCCTGAGGTCTCTGACTGTGGCTTAAACTTTCCACTCACTCCCGGGACAGGTTTGACCTCACGGGGAACCATCTTGCTTCAGCAAACCATGCCCCACCTGCCACAAACAAAGCGCACCATTTACATGGTGATGTTTCCGGAGTGCCCCAGGCCACAAGAGCCTCCACACAGCACAAGGCATGACAGGCCCGGAGAGGGACAATCTCCTGAGTGGCTGCCACCCCATGAAGTGGCCCAAGTCCACACCAGTTCGTCCTGAGGATCCCAAAAGATGGAGGAGGGAGGACAGCAACAAGCACACGTGCACATCTAAGGGCTGGGCATGCTCACATTCGTCCCATGCCCTTAAATGAGCACCTACTGTGTGCCAGGCACTGTTCTAGACACTCGCTTCATTCCAGCAGGGGGAGGCAGACAAAGAAAGAAATGAATCATTTCAAATGCAAACAAGTGTTCTAAAGAAAAGAGAACAACTGAGGTGGGATACAGCGGGACTTGGCAGGGAGCTGCCTGAGGTTGGGAAATCACGCTGTCCCTTACGCAATCCCCATGGCCGCAGGATGTCCCTAGCCCTATCTATGGAAGAGGAGGCTGCAGGTAAGAGAGTACAGTGACCTGCCTCAGTCACAGACACAGAGAGCAGACTGTTTTAAGGGAACCCGGGACTTGTTTTAATCAAGTTGGTAAGACACTCAGGCAAGAAGATGTTTATTACACCCACAGATCCGTAGAAAAAGGGGGCAGGGCCACCTTGTAGGGCCAGCTGGGGAAGCACCAGGGTTGGCCAGGAGCAGTGGGAATGGGGTAGGGGACACGGGGAGACCCTATACAATGGTTCCCACAGGAAGGAATGGGGCAGGCAGGGCGAGCAGGCTTAGATGGGCCAGTCTGATCATTTCAGTGGGCCTGGGGTGCAGGGCGGTCTGGAGTTGGGTGCTCTGGGGTAGGTAGGGCAGGCGGCCAGTGGCCAGAGTGGGAGAGCCCACTGAATGGGGATGTGGCTGGGTTATGAGCTCTAAATTGGTTGGTTTGCATTAGGAAGACCTGCTTCCTGGTGGGTGATTTCATAACTCTAGGAATTGGCCAACTGTGGGAGAGGCTGTCCCTACAGGGTAGCCAGGTCCCAGGACCTGAAAGCATCAGAATATCCTATACTAGAGGCCCGGTGCGTGAAAATTCATGCACTTGAGGGGGTGGTCCCTCAGCCAGGCCTGCCCCCTCTCACAGTCCAGGAGCCCTCAGTGGTGGGAGGCGACCCGGCAATCAGGGGAAGGTGACGCCCCATCACACCTCTGCTGCTGCCACTGCCAGCAGCACAAGCCTCGGCTGGCCCTGGTTACCTGAGCCTCAGGCAGCCCTGGGCGGCTGGGCAGCCACCATCTGAGACTTGCCTGTGCCTCGGGCCGGCCTGGGTGGCCAGGGGGCTGAGGGGACTGGAGGACTCCGGAGGCAGGCGCGCGGAGCAGTCAGACCCGCCTGCCACCCCGGCGGGGCTGAGGGGACTGGGCGCCGCAACCTTGTGGCTGTGGGTGCTGCCATCTTTGAGGGCGTGGCAGTCAATTAGCATATTCCCTCCTTATTGACTGTGGGTGCTGCTATCTTTGAGGGTGGGGCAGTAAATTAGCATATTCCCTCCTTATTGGCTGTGGGTGCCGCCATCTTTGAGGGAAGGGCAGTCAATTAGCATACTCCCTCCTTATTGGCTGTGGGCACCACCATCTTTGCAATGGTGTGAGGGTCAATTAGCATATTCCCTCTTTATTAGATAGGATAATAAGAGCCTAATATGCAAATCAACCAAATGGCAGAATGACCGGTGGAACGACCAGTCACTATGACATGCACTGACCACCAGAAGCAGACATTCAACACAGGAGCTGCCCCCAGCCTGCAGGCGCCAGGCCAGCCAAGGCGGGTGCCAGCAGGGCCCCCCCCCCATCACCCCACGGTGGGGGGCAGGGCTAGCGAGCGGGTGGCACCAGGCTGGCTAAGGTGGGTGCCAGCGCCCCCCCCCCCACCCAAGATCACCCTGCCAGTCACCCCACAGATCAGCTCTGACCGCTGGCCAAGCCTAGGGACCCTACCCGTGCATGAATTTCGTGCATCAAGCCTCTAGTAGAAAATAAAAGACAAGGTTAATACAGAGACTCAGCCTGTGCCTCAAGATGCCCCCTCAGCTGCCCAGAGAGCCAGACCCTGGCCACTAGCGACTGTCCACCTGTGAGGACAATGCAACAGGTTGGCTCCAGCTACAAATGGAAAGAACAGCATTGCTTTTCTGTCACTTAAGACACTGTCTTCCCACGGGCTCATTCATCCTCGCGAGCCTGAGGTCAGAAGGGTAGGATGGGGTACAGAGAGGCACTTCATCTGGGAAGCTGATGAGAAGGAAATGGGTCTGTGCTGGAATACCCAAGAATTGTTTTACTTTCTTATAAATTCTGCTTCACTTCCATTCAAAGCTTGTTGTCCAGGGCACGGGGTGGCGGGGGGTGTCCTTGATTAAAACAACACAAATACTGTTTTCAAAAATGTGGCTGGCTGGTGCCCATGTTGCTTTAATTTGTTGGGACCAGATTGTCCAGCCCTCGTGGATTTGATCCCAGGCAGGCTCGTTTGACTTTTGAGAAAAACTGTTTTCAGCCACAAACGATACCCCTCGCCCTGGCCAAATATGTTGCAATTCTCGCTAAAGGTCCCAGCAGTCGTTGTCCAGGAATCCTGAGCCTGCCTTCTGGGTCCCATCTCCAGACGCTACCCGTATGTCTTCCGCACGCCACTGGCCCCGGAGGAGACCACAGAACTGGTCTAAGCTAGTGGCAGAGCCAAGTGAGATGAGGGACAAGCATAAGGTAGGTGGTCCATCATTGTTTGCGGAATGAATAAGTGAACAGTTGGACAGATGGATGAAAGGACAGATGGATGGACGAATGAATGAGTCAGTGGGTGGGTGGATGGATGGATAGATGGATGAATGAATGGCTCGGTAGGTGGGTGGGTGGGTGGATGGATGGATGAATGACTTGGTGGGTGGGTGGGTGGATGGATGGATGAATGAGTGACTTGGTGGGTGGGTGGATGGATGGACGAATAAATGAGTCGGTGGGTGGGTGGATGGATGGATGGATAGATAGATGGATGAATGAATGACTCAGTGGGTGAGTGGGTGGGTGGGTGGGTGGGTGGGTGGGTGGGTGGATGGATGGATGGACGAATGGACGAATGAATGAGTCGGTGGGTGGGTGGATGGATGGATGGATGGATAGATGGATGAATGAATGACTCGGTGGGTGGGTGGGTGGATGGATGGACGAATGGACGAATGAATGAGTCGGTGGGTGGGTGGATGGATGGATGGATGGATAGATGGATGAATGAATGACTCATTGGGTGGGTGGGTGGGTGGATGGATGAATGGACGAATGAATGAGTCGGTGGGTGGGTGGATGGATGGATGGATAGATAGATGGATGAATGAATGACTCGGTGGGTGGATGGGTGGGTGGATGGATGAATGGACGAATGAATGAGTCGGTGGGTGGGTGGATGGATGGATGGATAGATGGATGAATGAATGACTCATTGGGTGGGTGGGTGGGTGGATGGATGAATGGACGAATGAATGAGTCGGTGGGTGGGTGGATGGATGGATGGATGGATGGATAGATGGATGAATGAATGACTCGGTGGGTGGATGGGTGGGTGGATGGACAAATGAATGAGTCAGTGGATGGATGGATGGATGGATGGATGGATGGATGGATGGATGGAGTGAGTGAGTTCAAGTTCTCCTGGGCTGGTAAAAAAAAAGTTTCTTCTCTCTTTTCCAGTGAAATGTTTCCTTCCCCATATTGACTAGAACAGCTCTCTTCTTTTGAAAAGAGCCACCTCCTTCCTCAAAAATACTAAAATTGCCACATGGCCCCACAATCCCACTTCCGGGGAGAGATATGTCTAAAAGAAATGAAATCAGGATCCTGAAGAGACAACTGCACGCTCAGGATCGTTGAAGCATGACCACAGCAGCCAAGACAGGGACACAACTGAAAGTGTCCATCGACGGATGAATGGCTAAAGAGGATGTGGTATATATGCACGATGGAATATTAGTCAGCCACATAAAAGGAGAGAAGGAAATTCTGCCATTTTCAACAACAGGAACCTGGAGATCATTAGGCTAGGTGAAATAAGCCAGACACAGGAACACAAATCCTGCATGCTATCACTTATGTGTGGAATCTAAAAACGCTGGTCTTGCAGAAGCAGACAGTGGAATGATGGTAGACAGGGGCTGGTGGGGGGGGGGGGGGTAATATGGGGAGATGCTGATCAAAGGGTACACACTTCCAGTTAGAAGATGAGTAAGTTCTCAGGTTCTAATATCCAGCAGGGTGACTATTGGTGTCAACAACGCTGCACTGTATGCTTGAAATCTGCTGAGAGGATAGACTTGACCATGAAAACTAAAATCATAACCATGAACAATAAAAATAAAGGGGTCCACCTCTGTGTCTTTCCTTTTATTCTTTCTCTTACTTTATTCCTCAGAACAAGGCTGGCAGCCCAGGGAGCCCAGGAAGATCAGCGAGACAGCCTCTCCTTCAGAAAGGACCATGATCTCACTCCTCCCTCCACCCCCAGTGGAAACTGGAGCACGGCTCAAGGAGACCTGCTGTCACAGGATCCTGCTTACGGGCACAAAAGCTGGGAAATTTCAGAGCCAATCTGGGCCAGGGGAGGCCGGAGCTCGTGAGCTGGGCCCAAATGATTCTTCCAGACTGCGGAGAAGCGCGCAGCCTCGCCCGCCGGCCAGCCTGCCCAGCAGCAAACAGGAAATCCCAGAATTTATAGATGACCCCGTTACAAGGCAAATGTTTTGGAACAAATTGTTCTTCTTTTAAATCCTTGTTTTCCACTAGTTTCTCTTTCTGGGTTCCCCCCTCCTTTCCACCTTCCCGCTGTCCTTGTTAAACCGGGGCCACAGCGCCACCTGCTGTCCGTCACGGGCAGCTGGGCCGGCCCTGGGTCCTCTCCCCACCTCCCCTGCTTTGCAATGGGTGGGAGAGTGGTTTTCTGGCTTCTGTCCTGAGAGTTTGTGCTAAAGCTCACGTACCAAGTCGCAAGAGAGCTGCCCCCGTGGCTGCTCTGCGACCCATCCTCAGGGACAGCCAGGACGGGTGGAAAAGCAAGTCACGTGGCCTCACCGCCCAAGGCCAGGTCTCCGCGCCCTGCACACCAACCGAGCCTGCTTTGGCCAACCAAGTCCAACAGACCAGCCTCCACTTCTTCGGCACCCAACTGCAGCTACCTTCCCAGGCGGCACGGGAACCGTGGGCACGTCCTGGCCCACCGAACACCTGGGTCCTGCGGGGTGTTCCTGCCTGGGGAGGGAGTCAGAGGGGCAAAGGCGGAACCTCAGAAAAATGGCATGTTCCTGAGAGTGAGAGCTCTGCGAGGACCGAACACACCAGTGCCCACGAGCCTCAGCCGTGTCCCCGCGTACGGGCGGAGCGACCTTGTGGGGGTGGCGTCTCCCTCTTAGTCTCAGGCCTCACTCGTATGCGGGGACAGTAATAGTAACCAGACCACAAAGGGTGGCTGGGAGCAGGGACTGGGGCGCATAGAGGATGCAGTAAAGGGGCCTGCGGGGAGTCAAGTCCTCAATGATCCCAGCTCTAATGGTTATTGTGAGATGAACACGGTGCCTGACACACAGCAAGCGTTCAATAACTGTCCTAGGAATGAATGAATGAATGAATGAATGAATGAATGAGTGAATGAATGAATACATCTCGGACACTTCGATTAGTTACAGTCCAGCCACCGCCTGTAGCTGCTTCCCCTCATCCAGAAACACTCCTTTATTGAGTATAGGGCCCTCTGCCTGGGACCTCAGTTTTCCACCTGTCAGATGGGCATGACGTCCATCTTCCCTAGTGCTCAGAGATAATGGAAGGCATCTGTCTAGGGAGGAATGTGAAACCGCTTTGAAAAGCTTACGGAACCAAGGAAGGGAGTCCTTGTTTTCATTCCATGTGCCTGGTGGCTTAGCCCTCATCCTCTGAGGGTGCCTGGGGCTCTCTGGGCAAATGGGGACCCTCGTGCCACAAAGTGGTAGCTACATCCTGAGCCCCAGCTCACTGGGGGTGTCAGATGAGTCCTATTCTGATAAAGAGGCTGGGCTAAGAAACTCTTTTGTTACTGATACAGGTTGAAGACACTCCAACAGGCGGGTCCCCCTCTAGGAAAGCTCTTTCTCTAACTCAGGGAGAGAGGAATGCACAAGGGGTCTCCCCTGTGGCCACTGTTTGAAGTGATTCCTGGCAGGTGACCGGTGGATCAGATGACGATAGGAAGCCAGGGTGGGGCCACCTCCAACGCCGTGAGAGGTTAGTTTCAACCTAGTGTGGTGGGTGCTAGGGAGCCACAGAGGGTTCATAAGCAAGGGAGGAACAGGTCCGGGAAGAGAATTCGGGAAGCCACGTGAGGGTTGATTACAGCAAGGACTACACAGTTCCTTCCATGTTATGGGAGTTAGGTGACCAACTAGCCTCGTTTGCCCAGGATACAGGGAGTTCCTGGAACATGAGATCTTCAGGTTAAAAGTGGGAAAGTCCTGGGACAAGCTGGCTGCCCTGATTCAGTGTCAGATCGCTTCCTGGAGCAGGCAATATGGTAATTCGGACCCCCGCTCTGCAAACCCCACTTTCCTGAGCCTCCTCATCTGCTCTCAAAAAGAACCTCTCTCCTGCCCGTTCCCTGCCGGGTCTACCCTGCAGAGCAACACCTAATCCAGCAGGTTAACACGTCAGCAGGGGCCGGCGCTCATCCCTTCCGGCAGTACCTGCACTTCCACAAAGGCCTCCTGGAGACCATGCTTCGTTGATCTAGTGGGGGGACTAATCACATAAACATTTTCAGCCCAGGAGAGACGGGGAGCATGCGGGGGGTGATGGGGAATGGCCATATCCCATCCTGTCAGCAGTTATCTGTTTCACCTTGCACAGAGCAGGCTCCGTCTCCCGGGCGCTCGGCTCGCCAGCCTGCCCTGCCGCGCAAGCCGGCAGGAGCCTGGGCTGCTTAAATATTCTGTAAATAATGCTGACTCCGGGCTTTATCCGCAGACTCACAGAATCATAGCAACAGAATCACAGAATGTCAGGGCAGAAACAGCTGCGAGGCGTCACAGAGTGCGGGGTCAGGAAACACACTGCGCGCCCGCTGACACTTCCCCCTGCCCTGCCCGTGGCAGACATCACTAATCAATCACGACCGGCTGGCTGAGCTGGCGGGTAGCCTGAGAGTCTTTCCAGGCATTCCAGGAAGCAGCTGCCGATGGTCGGCTCTCCTACGACCAGCGAAGGTGTGCTGAACACACGTGCTGTAGTCCTTTCCCCACACCCCTTCTCCTTACTACCACCTCCATCCCCAGGCCCTTGGTATCAGGCTTTCTCCACCTTGGCACCACTGACACTTGGGCCAGACAATTCTTAGTGGAGGGGGGCTGTGCTGGGCACTGTAGGGTGTTTGGCAGCATCCCTGGCCTCTACCCACTAGACACCAGAGCCCCCCACCCCGCCCACACACACACACACACACACACCCACCAAGTTGTGACAACCAGAAACGTCTCCAGGCGTTGCCAAAAGTCCCTATTTATTTGTGTATTTTCTCTCATCTTCATCACACGTCCCTAAAGCAGACGCCGTGGGTTTTTATTTTATGGACGAAGAGACCCGAGACGGAGGCTGAGAAGGAGCCTGGGACACGTGAGCGACAAAAGCAGGATGCAGGGCCAACATTCCCCTCCCGCGCCCTTCCTCCTCCAGCGGGAAATTCCGTTCAGCTCATTGTCTTTGGCTGCAAACTCTGGGACCTGGGAGGCTGAGAAAAACCAGATGCCTCATCGATGTCCTGCGTTTGACAAAGGCGCTGGAGGTGGACGGCCCGGTGCAGCGCGGCAAACATCCCGGGCTCCTTCCCACCCAGAACATGGCTCTGGGTGCGGAGACAGCCCGGGAAAAGGCTGCCTGGGACCACACGATGCCTGCCAGGCTGTTAGAGAAGCGTCGCGATACGACTGCTCAGGCTCCCCTCCCCAGAACACTGACAGGCCGCCCGCTGCAGGGGGAGCAGGGGGGCCCGGCGGTGCCCCCGGAGAGTCACGACTGAGAACATGACAGTTTGGACATACAGCCCGTGGGCAATGTTTCCCTTCTCCGGGGCTTGCGCCGGTGCCAAGAATTCCTAACAAAGGGGGGAAATTAATTAATTTTAAAAACCCATAAAAAACGCTCATGAAACTGACTGGTGAGAAACTGTCCATTTTTCTCCTTGGTAGCGATCAAAATGTCGCGAGTTTCCACACACATATTTTACAGACGTTCCATAAATCTCCCCGATGCGCTTCCTCCCCATCAGCGAGGTCCCCGGGGAAGTCACTGTGTCTCCTCACCACACGTATTCGAGAGAGAAAATTGGATGTAACACTTAGGGGAGGCGGCGGTCAGGCAGGGGGCGGCGTGGGGTGGGGGGGCGTCTGAGAAGTGAGACTGAAAGTTCAGTGCCAAGGACAGGGACGCCCCTTGTCCTGGAAATTCCTGACATTTCCGAACTGTCTTTCACTTCTGGTGCACAAATAATCTCTTTGTGCTGTCTTTTCACTCTTTTTATGTACTTATTCCCGACCACAAAAGTGATCCTTCTTTTTTTTTTTTTTTTTTTTTGGCGCAAAATCTGAAAGGGTAGAGGAAAGTAGAAAGAAACAGAAGAGAACAACCGAAACCCCTTGCTCGGCTTTGTTTTGTTTTGAATTTTCCTGGGCAGTTGGACGGCCCCGGTTCAGCCACAGGGTCCACCAGCCGCCAGCCACCGCGGAGCTTGTTAAAACTGCAGGATCCCAGGCCTGCACCCCTGGGAGGAGGAACCTGGAGGTCGGGGGTGGGTCCCCCGGATCTGTGTTGTTAATAAAGCCCTGGGGTGACTGATGTGGGCGGTCACTGGACCACACTTTGAGAAATAATGAGTTTCAGGTTTTTCAGACCCTGGGCAAATCAGAGACGCGAAAAGCCAGATTTGAAACAAAAAAAAATCGGGGGGTAATGACTTGTTTTCTGGAAGGGCTCAGCTTAAGTAGGCATTTCCCTCAGTGCCGCTAACATATGATTCCGTTCACACTCGGCGACGCGGCGACGCAGCCAGGACTTCATCGGCAGCACTCCGGGCCAGCACGGCATACCGCCACCTTTTTACAGAGCAGCGCTGACACCCATCTGCTCAAATAAATTAACGTTTCCATCTCAAATAACTCATTTGGCTGGATCATCAAGGTTACCCGCCAACTCAGAGGGAGAGGGGTGGAGGCGAGGCAGGGGGTGGGGAGGGGGAGGAGAGGCGTCTGCAATGTCTAAGGTGCAAGTAACACCGCTGCATTTTTGTAGCCAGGAAAGGGGGAGGGGGGAGGAACGCGGCTGTAATGTGATTCACATGGACCGCCACACCACTGTCTCCTTTCATAATTCCTGCTGGTGCCTCGGGGTGGGTCAGAGCCGGAGCTGTATGAGCTGATGGGAGCAGCAATCTGGGCCATAGTCCTGTGCAAAGACACTGTGGAGTCTGTGTGAGCATGCATGTGTGTGTGCATGTGCATGTGTGGGTTTGCGTGAACATGTGTATGTGCATATGTGCACTGCATGTATGGGTGCACATGTACATATACATGCACGTGTGCGTATGCATGTGTATATGTGCATGTGTGTGTGTTGGGGGGAGGGGACAGTGGCAAGAAGTGGGGACTGTTCTGGATAATAAGACCAAGAAGTTCAGGGAGAGGTACAGAGTATTTAGTAGAAAGAACAAATCGTTTTTCTTTTAAACATCTTTATGTTGAAATCATTTCAGGGTTATAAGAAAGGTGCAGAAAGAGACAGCGATAGCCCGGGTACGCCTCCCCCAGCTTTCTCTAACGTAACGTCTTACATCACTATGGTACAACGACCAACACCAGGGAGCGAACACTGGTACACGGCCCTGACTAAACTACAGGTCCGGGCCCGATGTCCCCAGCTCTCCACTAACGTCCGTTTCCCAGAACAGGCACATCCGGGTCAGAGGGAGCTGGGCCCACGTCCCACTGTCGCTGTGAGACTGTCCACGCCGAGCCACCTCTGAGCTCCGACTTCTGTCCTGTAAACCGGGAGACACCCTTGCCTACTACTCGGCTCCCTGCGGTGACGACACGTGCGTCCAGTCTGGCACACAAGTGGGCGGTGATGCCGGCTGTACTGCCCACCCTCTTTCAAAGGACCCGGCTCCATCCTCAAGGGCAAACGGGCATTTGTGCACGTTCCTGTTGGGCCAGTTCGACTCAACCTCTGCCGCTGAATCACTTCGGGAAGAAATACTAGTAGACAAGACGGGAGGCAGCGAGATGCACTCGGAAGCTGTTGCAACGGCCCGCGTGAGCTCAGTCTGCACAGGGCAGCAGACGGGCAGGGACAGAAAGGTCTAAGGAACATTTCGCAGGCGGAATAAAGACAGCTGATGAGGGAGGATGTGGAGCCGGGAGACGGGTGGAGCCAACAGGGAGCAAATGATCCCTTTACCTGAGATGACCAGAGGGAGCCAGCTCAGTGGGGGGAGAGTTGAGACACAATCATAACCCCGTCCCGCACTTGCTGAGTGCCTGCTGCATGCGTGACAGGCGCTGTGCTCAGCACTGCCCAAGCACATCATGGCATTCACGTGCTAACCCGAGAAAACGGTGACTCGGAGAAATGAAGTCACTTGTCCACTTGCTTTTTGGGGGGTAAGTCATAAAGTCCAAGGAGCCTGCAGGAAGGACGAGCTGGACAACTTCCAGGGCTCACTGCAAAATGAAAATGAGACGTCCCCACCTTGTTCCAAATCTATGAAGAATGCCAAGACGGTGGCAGCTGAACATCGAACCAAGCATGCAGTCGGTCCTTCTGAGACCAGGGTCCTGAGATCCCAGGCCCACGAACGGCCCTGCTGCAGGGGCTCCATCAAAGGGAGGCACGAAGGAAGACGGAGGAGAGGGGAGCTCAGAGGAGCGCTGAGGG
This sequence comes from Eptesicus fuscus, assembly GCF_027574615.1. Lineage (NCBI taxonomy): Eukaryota > Metazoa > Chordata > Mammalia > Chiroptera > Vespertilionidae > Eptesicus > Eptesicus fuscus. The sequence goes on along the minus strand of NC_072495.1, from coordinate 6,352,602 downwards.
CAGGCCTGGGCGGAGGGCACGCTCAGTGCAACCAGCAAAGAGACCCCCCCAGGAGCAGCCAGCAAGCAGCGCAAGCTACAGGAAGACGGCAGAGCCCGTGGAGGGCAGGAGGCCAGGGAGAGGTTAGAAGGGTTAGAAGCACAGGGGTGAGGGTGCCCTCTGTTTGTGGAGCTGGACCCCGCTGCTGGCCGTGGCCGTGGGAGCCCAGAGCCCAGTTGCTCGGGGTGGAGGAGCCCAGGCCAACTGTATTCACAGGGGACATGCGGGGGCGGGGGCAGCGGCAGAGCAGCCTGGCCTGCTTGTCCCAAGAGATTCTTCCATGGCCAAAATCTGAGGGCAAGTTTGTGGTCACAACGAAAGTGATGGGTTTTTTTTAATCAAACCGCCTACACACTGCTTCTCACTGGGGTCCCCTGGGCCCTGAGCAATGCCTCCCTCCTGCTGCCTTCCTCCTGCACTTAGCCTCCCCAGCGGTTGGTCGGCTCCGTCCTTAAATCGTGGCTGGGGACCAGGGCTGAAAACGCCTCTGAGGGTTCTTGTTCAGCAACCGCTAAAATCTCTTTCTGGGGGCGCAGCTGCTGCCGAGGCTTCGGGGTGGTCAGGGGCTCCGATCAGGATGGCTGCTTCCCCTTGTGCACAGTTGCAACCAGGAGGACCGGTCACGTGGGCTGGCTACGGACAGGCAGTGGCTGGGCTGGGGGTCTCCTTCCGATAAAGACACAAAGGCAGCTCACTGTCCACGCGGACCCGGCCTCACGAAAAGGAACTCGCCTCGACTTCTCCATGTCACCTTCCCGAATGGCTCCGCTCCCCTTTCCTTCCTAAGCCACCGCCCCAGAGCCCCCAAACGCCGGGGAGCCCCCAACTCCTGGCCTTGTACCCAAGGAGTGGATCGTCCCCGGACACCTAGCCTTTCCATGACTGGTCGATTCCTGCGTCTGATAACCTGTGTTTTCAGGCACTTTTGTTTCTAAAGTCAGAGGGATGGTCCGTACCACGGCGATATTCTAATTTTAAAAAGTAAACTTGTTTTTTTAGAGCAATTTTAGGTTCACAGCAAAACTGAGAGTTCCCACGTATATATTCCTGATGCCTCCCCCACTGGGTACACCCCCCACCAGATGGGTCTGTCAACAGACCCACACAGACACATTAGCACCCAAAGTCCACAGTTTACCGTAGGGTTCGCTCCCCGGGTCTGGAGAAGTGTACGGTGACATGCGCCCATTAGAGCATCACACAGGGTGGTGTCACTGCCCTAAAAATCCTCTGTGCTCCGCCTCCCTCCCCCAGCCCAACCCCAGCCTCCACCGATATTTTTACTGCCTCCACAGTTTTGTCTTTCCCTGAATGTCATACAGTTGGACTCATACAGATTGTATGTAGCCTTTTCAGAGCAAAGTGTCATTGTCAGTAAATTTTCCATCTAAAACAAAAGGCACGCTTAATGCAGAAAGAGCCGACAGCATGGCATTAGATCCAGTTTCCATTGGGAACTAGCCTGCTTGGCCATGCTGTGCTGCAGTAACAAAAAAGCCCTGGCACTCCCAATGAGTTCATGTCTCATCTGGGGCATCTCCCCCTGGCTCGTCCCCCCAGCTCAGCACACGGCTTCCAGAGCCACTGCCGCAAAGGGGTAGAGAAGAGCAGAAAACGCCCACCTGCCTTAAATACCTCTGCTGGGAACAGACACACAGACACGCTCCCTCCGAGGCCAGACCAGTCACTCAGCCCAGTCTGGCGACCTGGAGACGGAGGAAAAGGAAGTGACCTCCACCCCCGATGCCACTCCGCAGAGGGAACGGGCCGTGACCAGCAGGCCGGTGTCCTCCGGGCCCATCCTCCAACAGATGCGCAGTTAGGGCTCAGGCCTCCTCTCCCGCCTGTCCACACGCAACACATCACCCTCCTTCTTCCACAGAAACCCGGCCACGCTTTGCACGCACTCCTGCGCTTCGCCCTTTCACTGGACAGTGCATCCTGGACGCCCATCCCGACAGGGAAGAGTGAAAACGTGAATTCACAGCAAAACGGCGGCATTAGCCCGTGCCCGTGGGTGCCCTCCGCTCTGGCTGGGCGTCCTGGGCGCATCCCCAGCGCGTGCATGGGGACTTCCTGTTTCCCTGCGAGGTGCTGAGTGACCTGCCCCGCCGCCAACAACGCTCTGAGGTCCAGGCCATGACCTCCTCTCTCCAGGATTCAGACGAGGTACCTGCAGCTCTGAGAGCTGAAGGCACGGACCGTCCAAGGTCACAGCTAGTCAGGGCAGGAGGCCATCAGCTGGACTCCAAAGCCTGGGTTCCTCCTCCTTTGGCCTGGGGAGCATTTTCAAAGCCTCGGCGCCCAGGCCGGCGAGGCTCCAGCCATCACTGGCTCTGAGTCACCTTTACTGCACACACAGCTGACAGGCGCCCTGAGGCTGACTGGGGCAGGGCCCTCGGCGGCCCCTGGTCTGTCTGTTGCATCAAGTGTTTGGACGGAACAGACCCAGGGACGCCCCTTCTTCCAGCCTCCGACCACCTCCAACCTCCAACCTCTTTTCCAGCCGCCACCTCCGGAACCAGCTCAGCCATCCTCGGCCTCCGACACCCGCCGACGCCGTTTTCAGAGCCTAACACCATATGGCCGAGCAACCATGAGCTCCCCCATCCGGCAGCATTATCCACCGCGGTGGCCCCGCCTGGCGCCTGCCTCGGCGGGCCTCCCGCACCTACCTCACTCTGGCTTCTCCCGCGGTGCCCGCGGCGGCCCTGGAGCGGTGGCCACTTCCGGGAGCTGCCCGCGGCTTTTCAAGATGCGGACCCAGCGCGGTGGCCGCATTCTCCTCCAGGCCGTGCTGCAGCCTCCCCAGGCGAGTGGGGCGACACTCAGGACGCCCCGGACACCGCCGCGGCCTTGGAGAGGAAGCTGACCGAGGCCTGCATTCTGCCCGCGCAGACCTTGACCTCGGTGACTTCCTGCAGAACCACTTCCGGGGTGAGCAGGTGAAGCGCACCAAGATGGCGGCACCCTGGCTCAGCTCCGCAGGCTCACTCTCAGGCATGACCAGGAGCCTTCGGAGCCCACAGACCTTTGAGGGGCCCCGCAGCTCCCCCCAACCACTACCCCCCACCCCCTGGGCCTGGCTTTTGCCTGAGCCTTTCCCTAAAACCACTCGGTATCTTTTAACCACCCTGGGGCCCTCTGCTATAAATTAGACCAAGTGGAAACAATAAAGCTTTTTGCAGCAAAAAAAGACCCCAAAAAAAGGACTGAATGGAATCTCCAAAACTCTGTGGAAATGGCCGTAAGCGGCTATCATACTTACTGCCAGCACCAATCATCAGATGCCTAGACAACTTGTTTTTGTCCTCGGGTGATATTGCAAGTTCCTAAGGACTTAAATCTTTTTTTTTTAAATCTGTATTGTTGAAAGTGTTACATAGGTCCTCCTTTTTCCCCATTAACCTCTTCCAGCCGCTCCCGTCCCCCCTCCCCTCAAGGCCCTCACCACCCTATTGTCTGTGTCCGTGGGTTATGCATATATGCCCACAAGTTCATTAATTGATCTCTTCCCACCCACCCTCCCCTGCCTTCCCTCTGAGGTTCATGCTTCTATGACTCTGGGTCTATTATTGATCATCAGTGTATTTGGTTCATTAGATTCCACATATGAGTGAGATCATGTGATACTTATCTTTCTCTGTCTGGCTTATTTCGCTCAGCATAATACTCTCCAGGTCCATCCATGTTGTTGCAAATGGTAAGAGTTCTTTCTTTTTTATTACCGAGTAGTATTCCATGGTATAAATGTACCACAGCTTTTTTATCCACTCATCTGCTGATGGGCACTTAGCTGATTCCAGATCTTAGCTATTGTAAATTGGGCTGCTATGAACATAGAGGTGCATATATCCTTTCTGGTGAGTGTTTCAGGTTTCGTAGGATATAATCCTAGAAGTGGGATGATTGGGCCAAATGGGAGTTTCATTTCTAATTTTTTTTTTAGGAAACTCCATACTGTTTTCCACAGTGGCTGCACTAGTCTGCATTCCCACCAGCAAGGTTCTAGGGTTCCCTTTTCTCCACAACCTCGCCAGCACTTGTTGTTTGTTGATTTGTTGATGGTAGCCATTCTGACAGGTGTGAGATGGTACCTCATTTGCTAAGGACATAAATCTCGTGTGTCCTACTCTGCACCTCTGACCGCCACCCACACACACAGCCTGGCAGAGTTGCAGATGCACAGTAAGTATTCAGTACCCAGTTCTCTAAGTCAGGCCTCCCCACACATCCTGTCCAGGTGATGCCAGCAGCCTCTCCCTGGTCCCCCTGGCCCCCTGGGCTTCCCACAGGCCCACGCAGCGGCCAGAGGGGCCCGTTGGAAGGGGAAGTGAGAGCATCGCATGTCCAGGGCACTCAGGCTGAAACCCCCAGGTCTGCCAGGTGCCCCTCCCCCGGCCTCTGTGCCTGCCCCCTCTGCCACACGTCCTTCCCTCCCCTTGGCTCTCCGCTCACGCGTCCCTCTCCTGGCCCCAGGGGTCCTCAGCCTCGGTACTGGTGACACGGGCCAGCCGATCCTGTGGCGGGGCTGTCCCCGTGTGATGGATGTGGAGCAGCCCCGGGGCCCTCCCTCTAAGGACGCATTTGCTGTGCCCTCTGGGAACCACCCAGACCTCCTTCCCTGGCAGCTCCCAGGAACCCAGGGCTGGGCTGGGAACAGAATGGGCCGTCTGAGCAGCGGTTCTCTGTGAAACGGACTATTGGGGCTCACAGGGGGAAAGCTCGGGTTTCCTTCGCTTCCTCACCAGCCACAGAGGGGAAGTGGATAAGGGGAGGGATGGCCACTTTGCACGGCAGCCTGGGAATTCCTGCCTGAGGTGCTTACTCAGAAACCAGGTGGAGCTGCTGCCAGAGCACTGGGCGGAGAGGCGGCCCCCGGCTGGCGGACAGCTCCTGCTGGGGCTCCCCCAGACCAGGGAGCCAGAGTGGAGCTGCCTCTGTCGCTATAACTCGCCCAATGCTGCGGCTGAGAGGGCAAGTGCACGGAGCTCGCAAAGAAACTCCTGCTGTAAGTGGTGCCAGTCGAGCCACGAGCAACCAAATGCATTCACCTGGGACACCCTCTCCCTGGGGGTTCCGGCTGCGAGGGGCCCATCCAAAGTGTGTGCTTCAGGCCCCGTCATTCTTCCACAGCGATGACTCCAAGGCCATAAGCCAACCAGGAAGCCCCTGCACAGCCCTCGGCTGGGGCCCACTGCTCTCGGAAGTCCATGCAGGCCCCAGTAGGGAAACGGGGTCGCTATTTTGCTTCCGGGAATGATTTTCAGGTTCGTTCATTCACACATACTTCACGAGCTGACGGGGCCCTTGCGAGGCTCCTGGTGGTACACGGCTGAGTGGTTAAGGGCGCCGCTGGCCCTGAAAGCAGACAGCTCGCTTAAATGCCAGCTCTGCTACGTACTCGCTGTGTGACCTTGGAAAACTTACTTAACCTCTCTGAGCCTGTTTGCTCATATGTAAAGCAGAGCTAAAGAATGCCTACCTCTGGGCCTGTGATGATTAAACCAGAAAATACATGTAAAGTGCTTAGCAGAGTAGCATCAAATGGGAAGTAGATACCAGTATTATTATCAGCATTATTATTATCCTACATTCAGGAAAAATTAAAGAGCTCTGTAATCCTTGGACGCAGAGTGCAAAGGGACAGTGGTGGGCCGACAAGGTGGTTGGTAGGTAAAACAATACCATTTCTGACAAAGAGGACATAGAAGCGTAAAATCTGAGAGTAGAGGGAAATAGTCGCGATGATTTAGCTCACTTTACAAGTAAGAGTGGAAAGCCAAAGTCTGCAGATGCAGGTGATATGACTTATCCAAGGTCACAGAGAATGTCAGGGGCAGGTGCGGGCCTGGCTCAGGCTCCCTGACGCCAGAGGCTGCCTCCCATCGCCGCCCCTATCACAGACGAGTGGACGGAGGGAGGTCCTCCTCCGTCACCGTCAGCCAAGTCCACGGTCACAAGCAGATGTTCCAAAACGTTGCTGGTGGAAAATTCAAGGGAGGCATATAGTATTTTCAAGGAATGTTTCCATGGAGATGCACAAATAACTGGGAACAGTACTCCTTTATGCAGACAGAAAAGAGCCATTCATTCGAACAGGACGTGGAGGGGGCGTGGGGGTGACGTGCCTATTCTTGGGGAGCGTGGACAGAGAGGCCAGGCTCGGATCTGGAAGTTCCAGAAGGGGGCCTGGAATCTCCCGTCAGTCCTGGACATCGGCGCCCGGCCTGTGCAGCTGCACCGAACAGACCTGCGCTGGACCCTTCCACACGCCAGGCCCTGGCTATGGTGCTGTCTACACAACGCCGGCCCTCCCTCGAAAGCATTTCTGCCTGCGTGCGTTTCCTCCTGCTGCTGGAACAAATGGCCACAAATCTACTGGCTTAAAACACACAAAGGAATTGTTTCACCGTCTGGAGGCCAGAAGTCTAAAATCCCGGTGTCCGCAGGGCCGGTTCCGGTGGAGGCTTCAAGGTGAGTATCGATCGGTTTCCTTGCCTTTTTCCACTCCTGGAGGCCACCTGCCTTCCTTGGCTCGTGGCCCCTTCCTCACGTCGCATCTCCTACTGACTGGCGACAGCACAGGGGCAGGCACGCGCCAGCTGAGGGACAATGGGAAAGGTACTCAACACCTCTGAGCCCCAGTTTCCTCATCAGGACGATGGGGGTGATGGGAACACATCACATGAGGCTTGTGGAGATGCTGAGCACTGTAAGGACTCAACAAAGGCTGCGATTTTATAACAGCAAAGATCACTATTACGGCCACCGTCATCATCCAACACTCTCATTTCCATAACAGAGCAGCAGGGGGAGGGCGGGGGGGGGGGGGGCACAGACGGAGCGGTATCTGCCTGGGGTGTCAGGAAAGACTTTTCAGAAGAGGTGACCCTTGACCTGGCCCTGATCAGATGTCAGAAGGAATCTGACCAACAGACCTGGGGAACGGGGGCGTTCTGGACAGAGGGACCTGACAGGAAAGCCCTAGGTGTTGGTAGAATGGGGAGGGTCGGTGCCAGGAGCCAGAGAGATGGCGGAGAGCTGGGCACCTAGGTCTTTGCAGTCAGGCCTGGTCAAGTGCCGCAGCGACACCAGAGCTCTGTGGAGGGGCCTCGCTCATCCTCTCTCCTTCCGCTGTCAGACGACGTGGACAGCGAGCGCCTGTCAGGATCACAGCAACGAAAGGCGCTGAGGTCTGTGAGAGGCGTCGGAGGCCCCTGGAAAGGGCATGCAGACTTGACCGTGGAGTCCGGATTCTGGAGCCGCGTTTTCTCTCTTCCCACCGGCCCTCTCCTCCGGGCTCGCTGTCCCTGTGCCTGGGCCGCGGGAAGTCTGAGCGTTTCCCAAGCTCTGGTTCCTGCCGCCGTCCTCCCGACTTCTCACGGGAGCAAGAGCTGCTGCGAGACCTTGGCTTGTCTGAAAGTGGGGGGACGAAGGCAGCAACCTCCTACGGCTGCTCTGCGGGTTCACAGAGGCCGTACAGAGGTGGCCGCTGTTATATTGTAGGAGATAATAGCTCAGGCTCCCAAGTCAGACAGGTTGGACCCAGGTTCTGCCTGTGTCCGTGACTGGCTGTGTGACTGTGGGAAGTCACAGGACCTCTCCGTCTTAATTCCTCATCTGTGAAATGAGAATGATAAGGCCAACCACAGAGGTCCTTTGGGGGGAAGGATACTAAGAGAATGCCTAGGGTAAGCTCGGTATTATTGTCATCATCATCATATTATTGTTGTTATTCTGCTCTTTCATTTATATATGGGGAAAGCTAGGCTCAGAGAGGGGAAGTGCCCTGCCCAAGGTCACACAGCAAGCTGGCGGCCATCCATCCCACAGGCAGCTTCCTGTAGGATCAGAGGTCGGGGAGAGTGCCTGGCACAAGTTCCAGGGACCGAAACCTGAGACGGTGCAAAGCCCTCCCCCTGCGTGGGCTGTCTTCCTGTGTGAAGGGCACGGTGGCATCCCCCACCCGCAGCCTACGGCCCGCCCTGGTGGCCCTGCGTCCCAGGGCCGGCAGCTCTGCCTGCTGAGGAATCAGATGGCACCAGCAGACGGTCTCTCCATGCTACTGGAGCCTGCACCGCTCTCATCATTTATTTTGGACAGGACACAAGATGGGACAGCACAGGAGTCAGCTGCTGGTCCGAGGAAGCATCGAGAGGGCCAGGACTCCTCCCGGGGCCTCCAGGAGCCGAGTAAACACCCCGTGCGAATCGGAATTTGGCTCCCCATTTCCATCGCACTTCGGAAAGTGAGACCTCACCGATTCAAAGATAGGAGGCAAACTATTTTCTTGGCACAAAGCTTTCTACTAAAAAAAAAAAAAAAGTTAGTTATGCTTTTTTTTTTTTTTAAGCTGGAGGTTATTTATAGAACTAACGTTAAGGCAACAGGTGAGGTCAGTGAACAGGAAGGGTGCGGGCTCCTGGCTCCGCCTCCCAGTGAGTGGGAGGGTGACCTTGGCCACAGGCACTCAGGGTTTTATTTCCCGATCTTGCTCTGCTGCACAGCGGAGCTCCTCGGGCCTCTCTGGCACAGATGCTGGTATGAATAAGCCTTCCTTTGCTCCAGGCAAAACAGACACCCCCTAATGCCCAGCCAGTGGGCCCACCCGATTCCAACTATTATTCAGGCCAACAGGCACGGTTGCAATTACTAGTAAAAGATGATTGTCAACAACCTGCTGTAACAACAAGAACGCTCAAGGAGGGGGTTCTGGGGAGCGTCACTCTTCGGGGCCACAGACATCAGTGTCGTCCGGCTCCCCTTCTGGGTGTGGGTGACCAGGTCACATGGGTTGATACCGACATTTTCCTTGGCAGATGGGACACAGTGGCAAGAACAAGGACCTCAGGGTCAGGAGACCTGGGGTCAGATTCCAGCTGCAGCTCAAGCCTCCCCTCAGTTTCCACATCTGTAAAATGGGAATCTCCAGGAGCCTGCCCACCAAGTTTTTGTTTTGTTTTTAATAGACTTTAATTTTCAGAGCAGTTTTAGGTTCATAGCAATATCGAGCAGAAAGTAAATATTTCCCATAGACCTCCTCCCGCTACCACACACACAGCCTCCCCATTATCACCATCTCCCACCAGAGTGGTACCTTTGTTATAATTGATGAACCTACAATAACACGTTATTATTGTGGATGAAAAGAGCCACATGCTGACCTGACAAGCTCAGGGGAGGCCTGCATGGCGGCCTTACAAACTCAAAGACCTAAAATAACCACAAAGGATGGTCTGAAATTAAACTTGAACTAAAAGCAGTGATGGTGGGTAGTCACCTCCCAGGCCTATATCTTCCCTGACAAGGTCAATCTTTACCTTAGCTGAGCCTATTGCCTTTTTGCATCTACGATAACATATCCTTGAAATGTCATGATAATGTGTGACTTCCCTTTTTCCAGGACCCCTCAGGGCATAACCAAATGCCCTGGGCGCCAGGACAGACGCCACAAATTCCTTCATTGTTATTGTTATCAGTGTTAGTTGTTGATTGTTGACTACCCTGCACCCACCTACGTAAAAGTAAAAGAAGTATGAGTCTATCATTTTACTCTTTATCCAATCCCAGAGGTTTCCCCACTTTGCTTTCTCCCGCCTCCCTAATCTGTCACCAGTGGATTTCATGTAACCCGCCTACATCCCCTCCTTTGATTGCAATGTATAAAAACAGATGAAAAACCGCCATTCTCTGGAGCATTATCCAATCCGTTGAAATTCAGCTTCCCGGCAATTGTCGACAGTTTGGCTCAAATAAACTCACAAAAATTCTTTATGGGTTTGAATGTTTTTACATTAACATTACCATCCAAAGTCCATAGTTTACATTAGGGCTCACTCTTGGTGTTGTACGCGCTATGGGCTTTGACAATGTATGACCTGTATCTGCCGTTACAGCATCATGCAGAAGTTGCCTTGCCCTAAAAGTCCTCTGTGCTCCGACTGTTCATTCCTCTCCCTACCCCAACCACTGGCAACCACTGGTCTTTCTTCTGTCCCCACATTTTTGACTTTTCCAGAATGCCGTATGGTTGGAATCATACAGTATGCAGCCTTTTCAGCGGGGCTTCTTTCACTTAGCGATATGCATGTACGTTTCCTCCATGCCTCGTCACGACTGGATAGCTCATTTCTTTTGAGCGCTGAATAATGTTCCACCGTCTGCATGTCCCACAGTTTATTCACCCACTTGCCTACGGAAGAACATCTTGTTTGCTTCCAAGTTTTGGCAATTATGAATAAAACTGCTATAAACATCATCCACATGCAGGTTTTTTGTGTGGACATACATTTTTAACGCTCCAAGTTCTTGGGGTTTGCTTGTGTTTTTTTATATTTTTTAAATTAATTTTAGAGAGGAAGGGAGAGGGAGAGAGTGATGGAAACAACGATGATGAGGGAGAATCATTGATTGGCTGCCTCCGGCATGTCCCAGTGGAGATCGAGCCCGCAACCGATCATGTGCCCTGACCGGGAATTGAACCGTGACCTCCTGGTTCATAGGTCGGCACTCAACCCCTGAGCCATGCTGACCGGGCAACTCTCCAAGTTTTAAAACCAAGCCAGCTGTGTCCCGGCCGTGCAGCAGCCTTTGAGCAGTGAGCAGTGTGTAGGTGAGCCCGAGGGAATCTGCTCTAGTGGGGAGGTCACGAGAGTCACCGGAATCTGGAAGCACACGGTGGAGACCACCAGGGCAATGGCTGACGTGGGACCGGGGTAGGAACTGTCTTTCTGCCGAGGGGAAAGAGCAACCTCCTGTTCACCTGTCTAGGATTCAAAGTGCTTTTCGAATGCGAATCCATTCGTCTTCACAGTAACCCTGGAAGGCTTCTGTCAGGCAAAGTCGGTGTTGTTTTTACCGCTATAACATGCGCAGTGCCTGCTCTTGATGGAAAAAGTAACTGGGCTGTGATCTGGAAAGAATCACGGGGAAAGACTGCTGGGGTGGTCCAAGCACACGTGGACGGCGTGGCTAACTCCCAGACCTCTGCGGGGCGGGGCGTGTCGCTTTGGAGGGGTCAGGGCCGGGAAGCACCTTCTCATGACTTGAGGACCACGGGCCCCGGGAAGCTCTGAGGCTCTCGGAGGTCACGTTTACTGAAATAATAGCGTGTATTATTCTTGGCCACGAGGCTCCGGTGCTGGGGGGCTTCAGGAAACCATGAAGCCTCTCCCTTGTAAATGGGTTCCCTGTACTTGCCCGCCTCTTGGAGGTGCTGTGTCGCCCAGACAGTGAATGGTGGGACGGAAAGACCCTTTCGTCATCTGGTGGCCGCCTCTGACATCCCAGCTGCACGCAGTACAAGAGCTAAGTGTCCACTGTGGAGGGATGTCCGTGGCCCCGGAGAGCAGTCACCGCTGGGGATCCACTAGGCAATCAGCAAACTAGTGGCCAGGTGGGGGGGGGGGGGGTTTGGGTGGACCCGGGCAGTGCAGGTAAATGCAAGGGCATCAGAGTAAGAACGACCTGGACTCTGATCCCGGCTCTGCCCCCTGCTGGCTGGATGGCCTGAGGGAGGTGGCCTGACCTCTCTGAGCCTGTCTCAGCCAGGGTCGCTGTAAGGATGAGCAGGCGGGTGAGGGAGGACAGCTGTGACGAGGGCCTGCCATTTCCCGTCAGGTCTCACAAGCTCAGTGCCATTTCCAAAGTGGGCGGCACCTGTGCCACCGTCGGGAAGCAAGGAGAGTTCGTTGGGGGGTACGTGGGCATTCTCAAATGTGTGGGGTTGGGGACAAAGAGAAGGGCCACATCCAACTTGTGATTTGGGCTGCTATTAGAATGGGGCTACATTTTCAGAAAGTGAGTCCATTTAAAAACGACAGTAACCAAATATTGCGCAGGTGGACGCAGGTGGCGTAAAGCAGTTGGAAGGTGTGTCTGAAAGGGTTCGCCCACAAGTGGCTGGTGGACGGCACCAGAGCGACGGGGCTGGGCTGGGAGCAGGCGCACACGCAGTCGTCGGGGGCTGTGGTCAGGCTCCGGAACGCTTCTGAGCCCCCGTTTCCCGTGCATCACCTGGGATAACAATAAGGAGGAAGGTAACACGAGGTAATGGAGATGGAAGCTCCCGGAAAGCTGCAAACGCACTGTCCAGCGGAGAGGTTGATTTGTTAACCCTCACGTGTGGTTTGACAGGGACTATCTACACGTAGCCACCCGCTGAGGACCCTGTAGCGGGTGAAGTTCAACACCAAGGGCGGTTCCAGTCCCCACCCTGCCTTTCCGAACCCGCAGCCTCCAGCAAGTTATTGAAGGGCTCAGCTCCCACCTCCTCCGCTGGAAAACAGGGCTAATGATAACAATGCGATCTGCAACTCAACGCAAAGGGCCCAAAAGCCGATAACCCACCGAAAAGCAGGCGAGGGGTGTGGCGAGGCATTTTGTACCAAAAATTCAGTACAAATGGCTCTTCAACAAAGAGACATACTCTCTCTCTCACTCCTTAAGATATGCTAATGAACACTTCACTGAGTATGATTTTTTAAAATATATTTTTATTTATTTCAGAGAGAAAGATAGAAACATCAATGATGAGAGAGAATCATTGATCGGCTGCCTCCTGCACGCCACCCACTGGGGATTGTTAGAGAGTGGGAATTTTTGAGCATGCTTCCAGAGAGGCCGTGGACTATGCCCCAGATAGAGTTGTCAGTGCTGACACCAGGCCAGGCCTTGAGATAGGGTCTCATGGCCCCTTCCCAGTATGTAGGCCTTCTCTCATAGAACACTGTCAGCTTTCTGAAGAACAGGATGACCCTGTGAACAACATGGTCGTCAATGGCATGACCCTGACATTGATTGGGAAAAACTGTTTTGTCTTGGGTTACTTGTTCTGCAAAAACAGGATGTGGTTAATGTGCTTAAAAGTGATCCCACACAAAGGGTCACTGCTGCTCTCTGGTCTCCCTGCGTGGAGAATGGCAGAGCAGTCGCCCGGTCGGCTGGCCGACTAATAAAGGCTCCCTAAATTTTAATTTGGTGTGGGCTCCAGTGGTCATTCACTTGCCTTCACTCCACAACAGGGATCAAGCCCGCAACCTGAACATGTGCCCTTGGCCAGAATTGAACCTGGGACCCTTCTGTCCACAGGCCGACACTCTATCCACGGAGCCAAACTGGCTAGGGCGAGTATGATTTTTTTTTTTTATCATCAAATCTGCAAAGATCAGTTTGATAAAGCTGCCTTGGTAAGGTGTGGGAAATGTGTTTTCCTTCATATTGACGAGGAGAGGTAGACTGTTACAAATCCTAGGGAGGGCAATTTACAACTGACCCAGAGTATAAAAGCGCAGATGCGTTGAGGTCGGTGGAATGCTGGGGTTCACACCCTAATCTCTGGGATGTGTGAATGTGACCTCACACGGCAAAACGGACGCTGCAGGTGTGATCAAGGTAAGGATCTCGAGATGGGGAAATTATGGGAGGCTATCCTTTGGGCCTGATGTAATCACAGGGGTCCTAAGAAGAGGGCGGCAGAAGATCAGAGAGAAGTCTCTGGGTTGACAAGCAGAAATTAGAGTCGTGTCCTCGGAAAATGGAGGAAGAGGCCACAAGCCAAGGAGTAGAGGTAACCACAGAAGCTGGAAAAGGCAAGGAAACGGATGCTTCTAGGACCCGCAGAAGGCTCCTGGCCTGGCCACACTGGAGTTTTAACCCAATGAAACTGACTGTGAACGTCTGATCTCCAGAACTGTGAGGGAGTGGACTTATATTGCCTTAAACCACGAGTTTGTGACAAAGCAGACCCTGGAAATGAATACACACCCTTCCGTTCAGCAGTTCTGCTTTATAGCAATGAATAAAGGAGAAGTTTTTTAAAATGCAGTCAAGAGGTCTAAAGGGGAGGCTCTCTCTCTCTCTCTCTCTCTCTCTCTCTCTCACACACACACACACACACACACACACACAGGACCACTCCACGTCAGTTACATCCCCCAACAGGAAGAAGCGCCAGTTACAGACCCAGGACAGGGAGCCTCCTGCCTGGTGTCAACAGGAGGGGTTTCTACCCGCCCAGCTGGAGGAAGGGAGCGTTCCTCCTGCCCATCAACAAGCCCGGCCAATGGAAACCATCTCAGCTCAGCCAATGAGAAGCCCTCATCGCGGAACTCCCACTGTCCTCCATGACCTTTCATTCAAAGCACCCCCTCCCAACTTCCCCCTTTTTCTCTATAAAGTAACATGCCTCTGGTTTGTTTGCCGGACTTGGAATGGTTTTTACTATAGCCTGCTTGTCCCGAATTACAGTTATCTGCTATTCCCAAATAAACCCGTTTTGCTGGTAAAATAACGGGTTGTTTTATTTTTCTAGGAGTTCATCCTGCAGATACAGCGGAACAGGCCCGAGGTGATTGTGTGCGGGTTCTGCACTGATGTGTCCTGCAGACAGCCAGGCTCCCGCGGTGACTTCGTGCGGTCTGAGGACTCGAGCCCTCCCAGGCCAAGGCCTCTGCGATTCCTCCCACACTGGGACTGGAGGTGATGCCTCCCCAAGGCGCCCTCCCTCCGCCTGCCCACACCCCGCATTTAAATGACAGGAGGCCACCGCCCCGCAGCCAGCTCCCAGCGCCCCAGGGCACCCCAGGGTCAAGCACTAAGGAGCCCCCTGATGACCTGCCCCTGGGAACCCGCACCTGTGAGCCCCAGGGGAGCGCATCTCCATCTACAAACACCGGCCACGGTTCTTGGTCTTCGTTCTGTGCAGAGCAAGCCTTTCTCCTGCCATGTGAGAGACACTCCTGCGTGAGGCGTTAGAACTCCTCGAAGAGGGAGAAGCGAAAGGTAAGATGCATGCCTTTCCATGGCTCCCAGCACCAGTCCCTGGCGAGGCCTCCCGCGGTCCTGGAGCTGGGCGAGAGCTCTTCTAAAACCAATGTTGTGCGTGAGGCAAACCTCCTCAATGGAAAAATCCTCTGTTACAGGATAGAGATGGGCAAGAAATCAGGGCCGCGCTCTCGAGCGCTTGATTGCGGTTATCAGCAGGACCAGCTACCTCAGCAGAGCTCTCAGCGTCCCCCGTAAACCTTTGGCGGGGGGCGCAGGAGGCAGGGCTGACAAGGCAAGTTCAAATCCTGAGCCGTTTTACTCAGAGTCTCCCCAGGCTGCTCAAAACACCCGGCCATCTGCCCGAAGCAGGACCAAGCAAGGGACACCTTCTCCCCTGTCCGCGCCCCCTGCCAGCCTCCCTGTCCCCTGAGAGAAAAGGGACCAGATAAGGAGATGGAGATGGTAGGGCCGGAGGTGAATTCAACAAATGTAAGGGGCAGGGATGCTCACCTTGCACCAGGGACACAGAGGTGTCCCCTCACACTGAAGGCGCTTAGACTGAGGTGAGGGCCCAGCGTGGACTTTGGAGCCAGAGAGGCCTGGGTTCGAATCCCTGCTCTGCCAGTTACGCTAACTTATATGGCTCTGTGCCCAAAGCATGTGGCTTTATAAGCCTCCGTTTTCCCATCTGTAAAATGGAGCTAATAATACCAACCGGTGGCTTGTAAGCTGTAGAGATCACGTATGGCAAGCACGTGGCACGGACTGTGCCCTTGACAGATGGTAGCTGTTATGGGAACGTGAGAAGCCAACACCAGAGCAAGGCCAACCCTAATGGTAACGGTGGAGGGGGAGGGGAGGGGCACCAATCTCCATGGCAGGCATTAAGGGGTGGTAGAAAAGATGTTTCTAGAACAACCGTGGAGCCCCAGGCTCTGGGATAACACTGACCACTCCTTCAGCCTTCCTGAAGAAGAAAAAGAAGTCATGAAGACGCAGACCGCAGTCTCGGGGTGGGGGTGGGGGGCGCGTTCTGGCCCTTTCCCTGCATCTAATTCGTTTTCTCATGTTTGACTGACTCAACCCTCCAATGCAGCAAAGCAGACTCCGCCCGGGGCCTGTAGGATCGAGGACGTTTCGGGACTGTGTTTCTACAGGAGCCAAAGGCGGACTCATAAGCCCTTGAGCGGATGGCTCTGCATCTCCCTCCCTGAATCCACCCACCGTCCGCGTTACAGGGGCATAGAGAGGACTCAGCGTGCGGGGCAGGCTGGTGCAGCCCTGAGTCCTGCCTCCTGCAGGCCCCAGCCCTAATGGGCCCCTCCTGCACCTCCTTCAGCTGCCTCTCCGCCCTTCACAGCCTGCCAGCACGTCTGTCAGAGAGGGGGACACTCAACATAGCTCATCCACCACCTGGACACCTGCTTCCAGAGAAAGGATGGAGGGGAGGTGGGAGATCTGGATCTAAAATGATGACTCAGGTTACCAGTTCCTCTCGGTGATCCATTCAACGCACCCGGGAATAATTGAGATACACAAGGAACGCAGGTGCAGAAGAATATTCTGGATAACGGATAAGCTACTAAGGAACAGGTAGATCAGAGCCTCAGGTTCCCAGGAATTGTTCAATGTCAGTGTTCTCGGCTCCCACCTCCTCAATGATTTAGACATCAGAATGCAAGTTCCCAGGCCCCCTTGTGGACACGGGCCCTGGAACCCACCACTGGCACCCCCCCTGCAGGGGCCGGGAAGGTCCATTTGCTTGGGTGCAGGTGGCCAGAGCAGCAGCGGCGGGGCCCAAAGGCCGTCGTGTTAGGATGTGACCCGGAGCCGGGCAGGAGCCGTGTGCGAGGCTGGGCTCCCGGCGTCTGGCGGGCGGCAGCTCAGAGATGGAAGCACCAGGCCTTTCGCAGCCATTGCTTTTGGGAGCTGCTCCTGGAAGCTTCCTCCCCAATCTGGTTCTCCCCAGTCCTCCCAATAACTGTGAGTGACCTCATCGTCTTTAATACAAATCTCTTTCCTGCTGAAACTAGACAGAGCGGATTCTGTTGTTTACCCTAAGAACTGACTAATAGACCCCTCTTCAATCTGCTCTCCAGTCGGCAGTCAAAATGATCTTTTAAAAACGGAAATCAAATCACTTGTCTCCTCGAAAGGCCCTGGAGGCTGAGGGTCCCGCTCAGCTCCGCGACCTCGTCTGACCTCGCGCTGCCCCGCTCCCCCGGCCGCAGCCACGCTGGCTCAGACACACGTTGTCTCCCGCCTCCGGCTTCCGCACCCGCCACTCCCCTGCCGGACGCGCTTCCCCCGCGGGCCTTCCCACGTTTGCCCCCAGGACGGCAGCTTCCCTGTCGCCTCTTCAGAAAGGCTTGCCTGGACCACCCTGTAGCCAAAGAGCGAGCCTCCCGGATTGCTTTCCGTCTGACAACACTGTTCACTTCCTTCCGAGGACGTGCTCCCCATCGGTCATCATCTCACTTGCCCACTTGCTTATTGTTGTGCTGTTGTTTGTTGCACTATCTGTTGCACTGCTGCTGCTGTTTTAAATTTATCTTTAATAAATTTAAAACATTACGGATGTCCCCTTTGTTTTCTCGTTGTTACTTTTTCCCATTGACCCCTCCACCCCACACCCGCCCTCCAAGGCCTTCGCCACTCTGTTGTCTGTGCCCAGCCCCCCACCCCGCCACCCTTTCCCCTCGGAAATCCGTCAGTCTGTCCCGTGCTTCTATGTCTCTGGGTCTATTGTGTTCATCAGTTTATTTTGTTCATTAGATTCCACATATGAGTGAGATCACGTGATACTTACCTTTCTCCGACTGGCTTATTTCACTCAGCATAATGCTCTCCAGGTCCATGCATGCTGTTGCAAAAGGTAAGAGTTCTTTCTTTTTTACAGCTGCGTAGTATTCCATTGTGTAGATGTACCACAGCTTCTTTATCCACTCATCTGCTGATGGGCACTTGGGCTGTTTCCAAATTGCACTGTTCATTGGCCATCTCCTTCACTGCACTATAGACTCTCTGAGGGCAGAGATCATGTTTTCTCATTTACTCAGGGTCCCCAGACCTAGTTCAGTCCCTGCTCCTTCGGTAGATCTTAGCTGCATGAATCCCAATGCCGTTAGCGTGTATTGAGCAACTACGTGCTGAAACGGTTTTAAGCACTATACATGCATATTAAGTTGCAACTTCGCACTAACCCTATGAAGCAGGCACTATTATTCTCCCTGTTTTACAGATGAGAAAATTGAGCACAGAAAGGTTAAGCAATTTGCCCAAGGGCACACAGCTAGTCCATGAGAGAGTGGAGTTTGTACCTAGATAGCCCAGCTGCCTCATAGGAAGAAAGGGCGGGCGGGTGGGCGGGGAGGAGGGAATACAGTAATGAGCGAACGCATGACTAAAAAGCACTAGGTAAGACCAGCATTTCCAGAAGCAGGGCCATCTACAGAGATTCCTTCGAGTCCTAGCACTTTCTCAGTTAATTGGGCAGAAGCTGACTGTGCTGTACATAATGAGAGTTCCACTCATGGAGCACTTGGGTATTTTACCGACCCCCTCGCCAGACACCGGTAAATATTATTACATCCGCATCTCACCAGGGAATTGGGGTTTCAAACTCAGAGTCCCCGATCGCTTACTGTGTGCTGAATCGCAGAACCGCCTGTGAAACTCAGACACTCCCCCGGGGGAGGCAAGTTCGAATTTAACCAATTTAAACCCTCCAGGAGTAACAGGCTCAGACACAAGAGTGCTCCAAGACTCTTCGTGTCACTCTGGAGCACCGTCAAATCCACGCACTGGTTAATGATTCTCTTAGCGCCCCCTACACATTTTTTGGACTGAATTCTGAACCAGCCAAAGTGCCTTTTTTCATCAGCAGTAGTAGAAAAAGACCAAAACATCAAAAGATTACATTGGGAGTAGTAGAATCTCCATGTTTGGGTCTCTTCCGAGTATCTATAATAATAAAAGTGTAATATGCTAATTAGACCAGACGACCTTCGGGACGACCTTCCGGACCAAGCCGGGGCTTGGATGCCAGAGGGAAGGAAGGCCCTACTCTTGAGGGAAGGATGCCAGAGGGAAGCCGGTGCCGGCAGCCAGGGGAAGGAAGGCCTACTCTTGCACGAATTTTGTGCATCGGGCCTCTAGTCTAGAATAATCATGCTGGCTGTTGAAGAGTAAGTGAATGAAATCTAACGTTGGCCGGAGGATGTGTGACTTCATTGTTTTAAAGGTTAACAAAGGGGTCGACACAAACATATTGGCAGCGTTTTCCACCAGAGCTGAGACTCACACTGCCCTCCGCTTCGCTCTCAGAATTTATAGTGTCTGTATGTTTATCGTCTCTTCACGTTTCTCTGCATTTTCTGAATGTGTTGCTATTCTTTGTTGGTGAGCAGGTTCCAGTTGCTTTTATACTGAATAAACCTATTTTTGGACAAGTAACCCGAGGAAGGGGTTTGATAAGTGATTCTGGGCATCCATCAACGTGGCCATTCAGCAAGCTCTCCAGAGCCCTGAGGCTAAAAGGTGGGGGGCAGGGGGGCAGAGCGTTGCTGAATGGAGTTGAGGGGAGACCAGAGAACCCGGGGAACGGAAAGAATCCACTGAGAGGGTTTGGGGCCCAGGCAGGGTGTGCGGCTCCCTCTTTTTACCACTGGGAACCCCATGTCCCGGGAAACCCTGGGTCCCGGGCGCACGGGGACAGCTGGTCCCCCTACCAGGGCGTGGGGGGCGGTGTCGCAAAGAGACGGCGACCGTCGAAGGCAGCTGCGACCACCCGATGGCTTTGATCTGTCACCTTCATGAACGAACGTTCAGGACCCTTTAATAAAATGGCTCGTCCGAGAGGCCTGGGCTTTCTCATCCCCGAGAGGCCCCTCCATTTCCTGAGAGAGGACCGGCTCCTCCGTGTGTTTTCGCAGTGGTCTCTTGAAAGTCGCAGCTGCGCCACGGAGAGTAAATAGGTTTTAAAATTAATTATCAATTAAAGGGAGGTTAATTGGCACCAGGCTAGTCATCTATTTTGTCTGTAACTGAGGCAGCCCACCCCTTCCCCCCTCCCCCCAGAACCCGAAGACCCACGCCAGGGCCACTGAACCCAGCAGTGGAGGCTGCTCATGTGTGACCCGGGGGCTAATGACAATAATTCTTGGTATTTACGTGATTCCCGCCCCCCTCCCCGCAAGGTGATTTCTGCAGTCGTTTTGAGTTTCCAGTTCATCAGTATGTAAACCAGCCTAGCCTTCTAGGTGGGCTTACCAGATTTTTTTTAAGTGTCTTGCAAATATTTTTATTGGCAGGAAGATTCGTCACCGGTCCCCACGGCACTTAGGGAAATTGCCCTGATAGAGTAAATGAGAGTGGCGAGGCCCGCGGGAGCAGCGCATCCGTCACCGGGCGCGTGGTCCCCGTCATTACCATCGCGCTCATCTTCTCCCGCCCCGTCCGTCCAACTGCACTGCAGCTCCGTCTGTTTTCCCTCAGCCGCTGGAATGGGCTCCTGCGGCTCCCTGGCTCCTGCGGGAAGGAGGGCAGAAGGCTGGGGTTTGTGTGGATGGTCGGTCCTTGGCTGAATTCCACGGCTTCATCTGACCTCGTCGCTGATGAATATAGAGAGTCGACGGGGAGCATTTGCAAGCTGAGTTCAGCCCAGACAGGTGAGCGCTGGCAACCAAGACAATGACGTCACCGGGCGTTAGGACGTGCACGCACATTGAAAGTCCGCCAAATTGCAAGCATTTAGCTCTAACGTTCTCAAGTACAAGACAGGGGCCGGCTCTCCCCTGCATGCTGTCACCAACCCAGGATGCCGGCCGATGCAGAGAACGGGACCCGCCAAAGCCTCACATCACGTGCGTGTTCTGGGAACATCGACTGATGGTTTGAAACGAGCACGTCTCCTGGGAGTGAGTGTGGCTGATCGTCGCTGGTGCATCTGGGAGCTGCCCCATAAACACGGCCACGCGGCTCCCCACTCTCACCGGCCCCTCGCAGTCAGGCCCCGAAGGCTGGAGCCCACGCACCAGTGCTGGAGTGACGTGGGGCCGGCACAGGCCGCGTTCAGCGTCTCAAAGCACCTTACGAAGTTGCTCTCAGCCCCTGTGGCGGACACAGTGAGCCGAGGGGGATCCTGAGGCAGAGGGAAAAGGGGGCTTAGTGGTTTGGGAGGCGGACGGGGCTGGTTGGAGAGAAGAAAAGCCACGTTCGTTTCCCGCCTCCCGGGCTGCAGTTCCGTCTGTGGCCCCTGATGGTGTAATCTTCTGCTGTTCCTTTCTCTCCGTCCTCAGTCCTCCCTTCTCCGCGTCAAAGTCCATTTCCTTTAGTTCCTCGCATCTTTTAACCTGGGGTTTCTCAACAACGGCCCTGTTGACATGCAGGGCCCCGTAACGGTTTGTCCTGCATAAGCGGCTGCCCTGAGGATGTTCAGCATCCCTTGTAGGATGTTTAGCCGCATCCCTGGTCTCTGTCCATTAGATGCTAGTGACACCCCCCAACCCAGCTGGGACCAGTGTCTCCAGACACTGCACGTGCCCCCTGGGGGACAAAGCCCCCGTGATGAGAACCACTATCTCAGATGGACCAGCATCCTGGGGCCACTCGGGCCTAAGTCCTGCTCTTCCTCCCCTGGCTCTCCTCATCCCCCGAGGGCTGCACACCAGCTGTCATTTCTGGATCTCACATCCTCCTCCAGAGCCTCTCCAGAATGTGCCACCTCATTCTCCGGTTTCACCTTCTCCTCCGGTGACCCCAGTGTACACCTTCCTCCGTGACCATGGTGGCCACAGAACTCCTGGTCCAAACCAGGAGCCTCCTGGGCGCGAAGGGGCGTGGCATGAAGAGAGACCTGGGGCGACAGGTGTAAACCAAGACAGTCCTGAGCAGACGGGACATGTGGTCACCATCACATAAGCCTCTTCTCATCAGGGAAGGAGGGCACTTGTGTGTGTGTCCAAAGCCTGACACAGGGACTTGCCAATGTCACATCTAACTTCTAAGTCTCTGGCATTGCACACCTGGACTGGGCTCACCTGATTATTGTTATAAGGCCGTGGTCGGCAAACTGCGGCTCGCGAGCCACGTGCGGCTCTTTGGCCCCTTGAGCGTGGCTCTTCCACAAAATACCACGGCCTGGGCGAGTCTATTTTGAAGAAGTGGCATTAGAAGAAGTTTAAGTTAAAAATTTGGCTCTCAAAAGAAATTTCAATCGTTGTACTGTTGATATTTGGCTCTATTGACTAATGAGTTTGCCGACCACTGTTATAAGGAATAGCTCACTGAGGGAGGTACAGGAAGTAGATGAGGACTAGAACTTATTTTAAAAAATTATCTTAGAGAGAGGAAGGGAGGGGGAGAGAGAGAGAAACATCGGTGTGAGAGAGAAATATGGATCGGTTGTCTCCCGCATGCACGCCAACCGGGGATCAAACCTATCACCTTTTGGTGTAAAAGACGATGCTCCAACTGAGCCACAGGGGCCGGGGCGAGGACTAGAATTTTAATAAAGGAACAGGACTCACCCATGTTCATAGCAGCACTATTCATAATCACCGAAATCAACAACAATGCAAATGTCCATGGATGGATGGACAGAAAGACAAAATGCTGTACATACATGCAATGGAATGTTGTTTAGGCGTCAAGAAGGAAGGAAAGCCCTAGCTGGTGTTGCTCAGTGGTTAGAGTGTCAGCCTGCGGACTGAAGGGTCCCAGGTTCGATTCCAGTCAAGGGCACATGCCCAGGGTGTGAGCTTGATCCCCCATAGGACGTGTGCAGGAAGCAGCCAATCAGTGACTTTATCTCATCATGGATGTTTCTATCTCTCTCTCCCTCTCCCTTCCTCTCTGAAATTAATAAAAATATATTTAAAAGAAAGAAAAGACGGGAGAACATTCTGATGCTGCTACAACATGGATGAACCTTGAGGACGTTATGCAAAGTGAAATAAGCCAGACACAAGAGGACCGTGAGGTACCTAGAGTGGTCACGTCACAGAGACAGAAGCAGGATGGAAGGTGCAGGGCTGGAGGGCGGGGGAGGGGGAGTGAGTGTCTAACGGGGATGGGGTTTCAGTGTTGCAAGATGAAGAGTTACGTGGTGGGGTGGTGGTGATGGTTGCCCAACAACGTGGATGTATTGAACACCCCTCAATGTGCATCTAAAAATGGCTAACATGGTAAATTGTGTGCATGCATATTAACCGCAGCTAAAAATAATAATTAAAATGATTCAAAAATAAATAAACAAAAGGAACAAGACCCCTGTTCAAAAGAGAAGGGCCAGGGATGTGTCCAAAGCGCTGGGCTGGGGGGCTGGATGCTGGTCTCTGATTATATCGGCGCCTGCCCGGCAGGCACAGGGGGAGGCGCGGCACTTGTCCTAAGAGAGTTGTCCTCTCCTCGGCCAGACACACCCCGGTTATCAGCCGGAGCCTTGGAGAGCTTTCTCCAGCTCTCCAATCCTGCTGCTCCCCCACCCCATTTTTAAAAAAGCAGTCACCGTCTAACCCAAGCAGCTCACAGAAATAGCAACATCCTCCCGGTGTCTCTGAGTGGCGTCCCTGCGGTCTCTTGTTTGCAACGATTTTCTTGAGACGCTATTTTTAAATCCCCTCTTAGCACAAAGGGAGACGGCACCCTCCACCGCTGGCAGCAGCCCCTCCGCCCAGCCCGACCCATGGCTCCTTCCAATATGAGAACCCGAACTGTGCTCGGATCTGCCGCCGGGGTTCCTGGAGGAGGCTCAGCTGCGCCTCCGTGGGCTCTGTGCAGAGCGCTCCCTCCGAGCGGAGCCCGCGTGGACGGGTTAATCCGTGAGATCCAGAGGGAACACCAACCGCGTGCAAGGCTGGAGAACCGCGCCGCTCGGCCCGGCAGAGCGCAGCTGGTCCCGGCGGCGAGAGGACAGGCTGGGCAGAGGGTGACGGGTCATGAAGTGCCCGGTGGCCCGGGGTCAATGAACAGTGAGAGGTGCCCGTTTAGCAGACGCTTCAGCGCTCTTCCTTCACCCGCCAGCAGGTATGAATGAACCGGGTGGCCGAGGATTCTGCCAGGGGCAACTGTGTGAGCGTGTGTGAGTGAGTGAGTGTGTGTGAGTGAGTGTGAGTGTGTGAGTGAGTGTGAGTGAGTGAGTGTGAGTGTGTGTATGTGTGAGTGTGTGCATGTGAGTGTGTATGTGTGAGTGTGTGTGTGAGTGAATGTGTGTGCATGTGTGAGTGTGAGTGAATGTGAGTGTGTGTGAGTGTGTGTGTGTGTGTGTATGTGTGAATGTGAGTGTGTGTGAGTGTGTGAGTGTGTGTGTGAGTGTGTGTGTGTGAGTGAATGTGAGTGTGTGTGAGTGAATGTGAGTGTGTGTGAGTGAATGTGAGTGTGTGTGTAAGTGTGTGTGTGTGTGTGAGTGTGTGTGTGTATGTGTGCATGTGAGTGTGTGTGAGTGTGTGTGAGTGTGTGTGAGAGTGTGTGTGTAAGAGTTGAGTCAACTTAAGATTTCAGGCAGAAGTGAGACACCCCGCTCGCTCTCTCTGCTGAGCCAGGAACGCCTGCCTCGGACGGCTGAAGGTCAGAGCTGGTGAGTCTGGGTAACAGATAATGGCACAGCTTTTATTTCCAGCCAAGTCAGGCTATTTCACCTCTCGCCGCGTTCTGGGAGCCCAACTATTTCCAGGCATAAAACGAAACCCGCTCATGTCGGGAGTTAAATACGGAGGGCCATGGAGTTGAGCATGTTTCTGTAAATAGTCATTAATTCAACAAAACGGCCCGAGCATGGGCAAGGCACTGTGCTGGGTAGCTCTGTGGATGGTAAGATAAGAGCTTTAAAATGACATATGTTTAAGCAAAAAGACCTGTGTTTAAACACCAGCCTATCGTCCCCACTTTAGGACAGAGCGTAGATAAAGGCCCGTGCGCAAGCAGGGCCATCGCTTTCCACAGGCGGCAGGGACGGGTTTTCTGTTTGATGTCACTTCTGCTAACTACGTTTCTCAGAGTGAAGATAAACATGAAGGCCGGAGGAGCTTCGCAAATATTTGCTCCTCGGTTAATATTAATGTTTGTCCGTGTTTACTCGGGTTTTCAAGTACACTCTGAATTGGCACCGACAGGCCGTAAGTGAGCTGGCCGCAGGGCTGCGAAGAGCAGGGGTGGGCCGGGCGCTAGTTCCTTCGGAACTGTTTTCAGAGCCGGTAAGGGGTGTCCCGGGGGTTCTTCTCCCCGTTTTCCGTCTTCACCACCATAAGCCCCCGTATTGAGGGAGAAGAAACAGCACCCCCACGTAAGTGCTTCAGTTCACATCCCATTGCGCCCCCTTCTTCGGCCTCCACTAGCCTCTGAGAGAGAACTGTCATCCCATTACACAGATCTGAGGAAACGGGCCTGGAAATGAAGTCCCTTACCCAAGGTCACATGACTAGAGCTCTAAAGTTCTTCATAAGTAAGCACGTGAATGAAAAGATACACTTTCTTTGTGAAGCATAGAAATATGGAAAATAAATGAAATCAAAAACTAACTGGGAAAACTAACTCTGATTTCATTTATTTGTGTGTTATACGAGCCGGTTTTTCAGATCGTTAATCACTTGATGGAGAACAGGGAAGGGATGGGGAAACTGAGAACTCAGGTATCGGATGATGAAGTGTTGCTGAAATCAGTGTGATCAGTGGGAAGATACAACTCCATTTGAAATGTCCGATCTACGCCTGCCACTTAGTAAACTCGTGGACAGCACCCATTGAAATGGGTCACAAGTGCAGAGGAGCAGGGAGTACATTCGGAAGATGATGGACTTTGGGGTCAGTGACTCGGGATCCGGATGCCCCCCTGCTACTTCTAAGCTGTGTGGCCTCAGGCAAAATGCTTACCCTCTCTGAGATTCAGTGTTCTCCTTTATGAAATGAACTAGAGGCCCAGTGCATGATTGAATCATGCACGTGTAGGGTCCCCTACACACTTTTGCTTTTCGCGGTGGAGCTGGGTGCCTGTCCGCTGGTGCACCAGGCCTTTCAGAAGCCTTCGCTGCCTCTGAAAGGCCTGGTGCTGGAGCAGACAGGCACCCAGCTCCCCCACTTTTGATGGTCCGCGGCCGCTGAGGGGGGCTACCCTGCTGTTGAGAGGCGCAGGGGGTGGGACTTCCGCTCCTTGCGCCTCTCAAGGGCCGCTGAGGGGGGCTGCCGCAGACACCTGGCTACCCTGCCATTGAGAGGTGCAGCTGGGTGTCCGCGCGGCAGGCCCCCTCAGCGGCCGTGGATCTGGCCATTGAGAGGCACAGGGGGCGGAAGTCCCGCCCCCTGCACCTCTCAACAGCAGGGTAGCCCGCCTCAGTGGCAGTGGATCCGTGCCTCTCAATGGCCAAATAGGCCACCCCAAGTCCCGCCCCCCAGCCTCCCGCCGCCCAATCGTGGGCGTAGCAGAGTGATGGTAATTTACATGTTACTCTATTATTAGATAGGATGTTCATAACACTCACTTCAGCAGGGTTAGTGTGACGTGTAAGCAGGATAAAGTGTACCAAGCACCCATCTCATTGGGGATGATTAATAAATATTCATTTCCTTCCCCCCACCCCCATTCACTAACTATACAATTGTTACTGAAGTGACTGAGGCTACTTGTAAGGCTAGATAGAAAATGGTAGTAATAGAACATGAGGAGATTAGAAAATAATCCCACTGGGAAATTTATCCAAGGCAGAAAAAAGATCTATCTTTATGACCCAAATATGTGCATCTGTGACCTGTGGTTAGGCACGTGTGACCCAAATGTAGAGATGTGTCCATCTCTGGATCGGTGCCACACATGTGTCAGGAGACACAGGCCTACTTTCTCCAGTTGAAGAAGTCATTCAACAAATCCTTCCCAAAGTGTGTTTCTTAACGCTCCAAAATCGTAAGTATTTCCTAAATGGGAAACGCAATGAGCCTGAAGTTTGGAAATCACAACATACTGTATCATCTCTGCCTGGGACATTTTAATATACTTTAATAGCAAACTTATTTGACCATGGAACCCTTTCCCACTTAACACCCATTATTCATCTTATGAAATTAGTATCCCAGTAACACATGCTGGAAACCTCCTGCATTTCAGCCAGACTGTTGTGGCTCAGTGGTTGAGCGTCAACCTATGAACCGGGAGGTCACGGTTCGATTCCCGGTCAAGGCACATGTCCAGGTTGTGGGTGCAATCCCCTGTGTGGGGTGTGCAGGAGGAAGCCAATCAATGATTCGCTCTCATCATTGATGTTTCTATCTCTCTCTCTCTCCCTTCCTCTCTGAAATCAATAAAAATATATCTTTTAAAAAAGAACAATAAACCTCCTGCATTTCAACAGTATTAAAAGAAAGAAATATACATTCCTAGTCACTTCTAACTTGACCTCTGCAATGGGAATCAGCTCCCACTGGCTTGCTCTTTCAAAGGCATTTCAGCTTTTACATGTACTCACTTTCGTTTACTCACTATAACAAAGGGCAATTTATTCCTGTTTCAGAACGTGAGAGCTGGACTCTGACACCGTGGAGGGAAATGACACCGCCAAGAATAAGAAATGCTTCCTAAACCTAGCATCCACCACAAGAAACCGACAGAAAGACTGTGCTTGTGCCAATATGGGCAGATGCTGATTTTCTGTGCTTAAAATTCCTTACAAGTTCCACTGTCCGTATTTGGCACATCAAAGAGGGTTGTACTGGGCACATCAGAAGGATATTCCTTTCAAGAGAGCCACAGCATCAAACAGGACATAAAAGTGCCCTTTATCCCTCTGTCTAGGCTCCGCACGGTCCCCGTCCACATGCTCAGAGCCCCGAAGCCAATAGGAGCCATTCATTCGATAACTGGCGACAAGAGTCGCGGAGACAGTACCAACAACTGTGTGGAACACGGTCACACCCTAAACACGGCTGACCAACGTCTGCCATAACGCGGGGGTTTCCTGCGTGGCTGGTGCGTTAAAACAGTTCGACGCCGTGGTCAGCAGAAGTCCTGGTTGAGTGTTTGTGCAAATGCCTGTGGGAAGCACAGGTCTGAGAAGGCCCCTCAAGACTCCCAGCTCCGGCTGAACGTACACCTTTCCCCAGCGAGTCAATCAGACACTAACCTAGGGCTGCTGAGAAGGGATGCTGCCGAGCCATGAAGGTCCCAGGTCAACGGACCTGAAGGGACAGAGGTTCCCGGGGGACCCCCCCTAACCTGAGCCCTGCATGATGTCTCGACACCAGAGACAGTCAAGTCAGAGATTCAGAGAACGAGGACTCGGTTGGAGCGCCGTCCCGTACACCAAAGGGTTGTGGGTTCGACACCCAGTCAACGTGCATATCTAGGTTGTGGGTTCAGTCCCCAGTAGGGGGGCCTATGGGAGGCAGCTGATCGATGTTTCCCTCTCTTCTCTCTCTCTCTCTCTCTCTCTCTCTCTCTCTCCCCACATACACACACCTCCTTCCTCCCTCTCTGAAATTAATAAGAAAATATATCCTCGGGTAAGGATTAAAACAAAGAACCCCCACAAAATCACTCCTCATGGCCTGCAGGCCAGAAGTCTGGAAGGGGTGGCAGGCCGTGTTCTTGGCGGCCCAGGGGGGCCCACTTCCCAGGCGGCCCCCGCTTCCAGAGTCCCTCGTGTCCCTTGGCTCCTGGCCCTGCATCTCCCCACCTCTACTTCCGCGTGCATCTTCTCGGACTCCGACCCTTCTGCCTCCTCTTGTAAGTGCCTTTGTCATTCCATTGACTCGCCTGCTTAACCCAGGATCGCCCCACCTCGAGATCCTGAACGTAATCGTATCTGCACAGTCCCTTTCGCCACGGGAGGGCACATGGTCACAAGTTCCAGGATTAGCACGTGCGCATTTCAGGGGCCATGATGCTGCCTACACAGACACCCTTCACGCTCGGCCTCACCCATCAGAGGGGAGAAAAGTCCTCCAAATGGACCTGGTGTGTTTTTTGTTTTGTTTTGTTTTTGTTATTGAATATCGTGGAAAAAGATGAAATGTGCATTTAAGTACAACATTTATACCCAGCAGACACTTTTACATGTTCAGGAGCCTATTAAATTAGGAGACTTAGCACTGGCCGGCATTGCTCAGTGGTTAGAGCATCAGCCTACCCATGGAAGGGTCATGGGTTCGATTTCTGGTCAAGGGCATGGACCTGGGTTGCAGGTTCCATCCCCGGCCCTGGTTGGGGCTCATGTGGAGCATGTGTGAGGCAACCAATCGATGCTCAGTGTGGTCTCTCTCACATCAGTGTCTCTCTCTCTCTCTCTCACTCAATGTTTCTCTCTCTCCCTCCCTCCCTCCATCTATCCCACTCTCTCTAAAGAAAAAAATTAATGGGAAAAATATCCTCAGGTGAGGATTAGCAAAACAAAAAAATTCGGAGACTCAGAATCCCACAGGCAAGTCACTCACCTCACACACATAACAATGGGGAGCGCCAGAGAACCTTAAACAATGCCCCTCGCTCTCTTCAAACGCCAGGAGAATTATCACCCAGCAACATTGCTGCTGCTGCTCGGCGGCAGCTCATGCAGTCAGTGGCACATTCATCCCGACCATCTGATTTCCACGACATCATCATTTCTTTTGATAGAAAAGAACTCGGCAAACTTTCCCAGAGGAAGATGTTTGGCTCGAGCCCAACTTATTCCTCTTCGTTGTCTACTTTCTTTTCTTCTAAGAATCTCCTAAGACAGACAGTCCCAGTTTCTTACGTCTCTGCTGCCTCTCTGTCCCGTGGCGCCTGCCCCTCCTTCCTTCCTCTCTCTCATCCCCTGCCTTAGAAAAGCCTCACTAACAGGTGTTCACCATCACATCCAGAGGGGGGGGGGAAGGGGCGGGTCTAAAGCCCAGAGTATGTACGGCTCCGTCTAAAAGGAGTGAAGTGGCTTCCGAGGGCTGGACCAGGTGGGCACAAGAATGGGAACTAACGGGGCTGACACTTTTGGGTGATGATTGTGAATATATTAAACACCACTTTAGGTGCGTAAATTATAGTTCAATAAAGCTCTTTTTTTAAAAAGACTCAGTCCAATAGGCTCAATAAGTAAGAAAAGGCCAGATTTCCTGAGGAAGTGGGCCTGTTTTCTTGGTTATCCAAAAGGCTGCATCTTTATTGTAGTATAAATAAATCCTAGCAATTTAATAAGTAAGCTGTTGCTTCCTGGGTACCAGGGCTCCTATGGGGGTGATGGGGAAGATTTGGAAGCAGATTGTAGTGACAGTTGTTCAACATTGAGAATGTAATTAGTGCCACTGAATTGCACACTTAAAAATGGCATATTTTATGTATGTATTTTTTGCCACATTAAAAAAAAATTATTTTCAGGTCCGGCCAGTGTGGTTCAGTGGTTGAGTGTCAACCTATAAACCAGGTAGGTGGTCACTGTTTTTTGTTTTTTTTTAAACATATTTTATTGATTTTTTTACAGAGAGGAAGAGAGAGTTAGAAACATCGATGAGAGAGAAATATCGATCAGCTGCCTCTTGCACACCCCCTACTGGGGATGTGCCCGCAACAAGGTACATGCCCTTGACCGGAATCGAACCTGGGACCCTTGAGTCCACAGGCCAACGCTCTATCCACTGAGCCAAACCGGTTTCGGCAGGTGGTCACTGTTTGATTCCCAGTCAGGGCACATGCCCGAGTTGCTGGTTCAATCCCTAGGGTGGGGCATGCAGGAGGCAGCTGATCGATGATTCTCTCTCATTATTGATGTTTCTATCTCTCTCTCCCTCTCCCTTCCTCTCTGAAATCAATAAAAATATTTTTTTAAACATTTTAAGTATGAGAAACAAATGTTCATAGCAGCTTTATTCATAATAGTCAACATGTGGAAGCAACCCAAATGTCCATCAACAGATGAATGGATAAACACACTGCAGTCTATCAGTGCAATGGAATATTATCCTATATAATAAAGAGGTAATATGCAAATTGACCATCATACCCTCACAAGATGGCTGCCTATGCCCAGGCCAGCAGGGGGGTTAATGAGGGACAACCAACGACTGAACAGCAGGCTGTGTGGGGTGACCAGGCCAGCAGGGGGTTAATGAGGGACGACCAAACAACTGAATATTAGGCTGCGTGGGGCGACCATGCCGGCAGGGGGGGCTGTTGGGAGCAATTAGACTGGTGGCGGGGGGGGGGCAGTGAGGGGCAACTAGGTCAGCAGGGAGGGGGCAGTTAGGGGCGACCAGGCAGGCAGGCAGGTGAGCGATTAGGAGCCAGCGGTCCAGGATTGTGAGCAGGATGTCTGACTAACTGCTCCCCGGCCAGCCCTATTGCCCTAACTGCCCTCCCCTGCCAGTCTGGTCGCCCCTAACTTCCCTCCCCTGCCAGCCTGGTGACCCCTAACTGCCCTCCCCTGCAGGCTTGATAGCCCCCAACTGCCCTCCCTGCTGGCCCAGTAACTCCTAATTGCCCCCCCTTGCCAGCCTGGTTACCCCCAACTTCCTTCCCCTGCAGTCCTGGTCGCCCCCCCCAACTGCCCTCCCCTGCAGTCCTGGTCGCCCCCCCAACTGCCCTCCCCTGCCTGCCTGGTCTCCCCCAACTGCCCTCCTCTGCTGGCCTGATCATCCCCAACTGCCCTCCCCTACAGGCCATCTTGTGGCGGCCATCTTGTGTCCACATGGGGCAACCATCTTTGACCACATGGGGGCGGCCATCTTGTGTGTTGGAGTGATGGTCAATTTGCATATTACTCTTTTATTAGATAGGATTTTGAACATATTTTAGTTCATCGAGAAGACCTTTAGCTAGAACCCCAAAGGTTTATCCAGAGCATTTTCTACTGATTAAATTCCTAAAACAGAAAATGAAATGACACCGATTCCTGAAAGCTTCCTCATCCTTTTCATGAGCCTACACATGGACAGACCAGGGGTTGTGGGATATGTACCTGAAATGCCCAAAGGGAACAGCTACTCCCCGGAGGAAGTCTAGCTCTGAGCTCTACTCCCAGAGGAGCAGGATGGCTTCTGCCCTCGGGTGGCACACGATGTGGTAGACTGTCTAACAGAAATGCAAAAGTGCGGTCAAGACGGGCAAAGAGGTGATTCACCTCTTCAGGAAAAACAGCCAAGAAGGTGACTTGTGAACTGGGTCCTCTGGTAACACTTAAGGAGAACAGAATAAGGGGAAACATTGGAGAAAGAGAAAAAGCTATTTGTTGAATTCTGTCCACCATCACCACACACACACACACACACACACACACACACACACACACACAGATATATTGAAGTCCTAATTTCCAGTCCCTGAGAATGTAACCTTATTTGAAAACAGGGTCATTGCAGATATAATTAGTTAAGATGAGGTCATACTGAAATATGTGGTCCTTTAATCTAATATGTCTAGTGTCTTTATAAGAAGAGAAGAAACACAGACACACACAGGGAGAATGTGAAGATGGAAGGAGAAATAGAAGTATGCAATTGCAAGCCAAGGAATGCCAAGGATTGTGAGAAAACACATTTCTGTTGTTTTAAGCCACTCCGTTTGTGGTACCTTGCTACTGCAGTCCTAGGAAGCGAATATAGTCACACAAGAGCTAAGCAACACAAAATTCTTTCTCTTTGAACAAACGACTGGATAATTGTTTCAATCAATGTGTCTTGGTGAATAAATGAGGATTCAATGTTGAAAAGATACCAGAGAAGCTGCCATCTTTGAAGGCTACATGGAGGAGGTGTGATTGTGGGAGCTGTGAAAAGGGGGCAAAGTGATAGGAGGAAGATGGTTTGATGAGCTGAGACTTATGCCAAGAATAACTATAAATTCTGAGACAAGAGACAAGATGTAAAGTAGCATCAATGCCAATTCTTGACTAAACCATCAACTGGGACCTTTTCAAACCCTCAATATCATCCTTGACAAGAAGATTTATTTAAGGTGTTAATGGCAGGTTACAGTTAGGAAGAGATAACTGAAAAAAAGGAGGAGAGGAGAAGAAGGAGGTAATACACAATTGAAAGTAAATAAAAATACAATTCCATTTACAATACCAAAAAAAATAAAATAAATTTAGCAAAGTGTGTATTAAATCTTCACAGTAAAAACTATGAAAGGCTGCTGAAAGAAATTTTAAAGGGCTAAAATAAATTAAATTATATACCATGTTCATGGATGGAAAAAAACAAATTGTTAAGATACTGATTCTCCCCAAATAGATCAATAGATTCAACATGACCCTTACCAAAACTCCAGCAGAGTTCAATAAAAATTGACAAGCTGATTCTAAAATTTATGTGGAAATGCAGATGTCCTAGAATAGACAAAACCATTTTTAAAAAGAAAAACAAAGGTGAAGGAATTACCTGACCATGTGGTATTGATTGAAAAGATAGACATAAAGATCAGTGGAATAGAAGAGAGAGTTCAGAAATAAGCCCATGGGTATATGGTCAATTAATTTTTTAAAAAAGCATGAAGGTAATCAAATTAAGAAATAAAACTTTTGCAACAAATGGTGATGGGACAACTGAATGCCTACATGGAAAAAATAAACATCATAAGTGTAAAAGCTAAAATTATAAAAGTAGAATAAAATATAGGAGGAAATCTTTGTGATCTTGGGACAGGCAAATATTTCTAAGATAAGACAAAAAAAAAAAAAGAACACAGACCAGAAAAGAATTCATAAACTAGACTTTATCAAAGTTTAAAATTTTGCTATGTGAAAGACACAGTTAAGAAATTTTTTTTAAAAAGCCCCAAGCAATAGACTGAAAGAACACACACACACACACACACACACACACACACCACTTACTTGACAAAGGGCTTGTAGCTACAATCTAAAATGAACCCTTACAACTTATCATAGACAAACAGCCTCGCTTTTTAATGGGTAAAAAATTAGAAAAGACAATACTAAAAGAAGGTATATGAGTGGCCAATAAGAACATGGAAAACTGCTCAACTCTAGTCATCAAGGAAATGTAAATAACCACCACAATGAGATAGCCCCACACACCCAGTAGAATGGCTAAAATCAAAAGACTGATAATCACAAGTGTTAGCCAGCGTGTGAAGTAACTAGAATGCTTATACATTGTTGGTGGGAATGTAAGGATGGCACATCTATTTTGGAAAAAGATGTGGCAATTTCTCAGAAAGTAAAGATACCCCAGCTGCTCTTAAGGACTTACCAAGAGAAACGAAAACATATGTCCTTAAAAAGACGTGCACAAAAGAGTTTATAGCAGCTTTATTCATAATATCCAAACCCGGAAACCACCCAAATGTCCAACAACAGGTGAATAGATAAACAAACATGGAATGCCACTCATAACAAAAGGAAATAAATTACTGATAGATGCGACAATGTGGCTGAATCTCAGGAGTACACATTGTCAGCTTCCATTATATGAAATTATGCAAATTGTACATTCAGAGTGACAGAGACCAGATCAGTGGCTGCCTGAGGCCAGACATGAAACGGGATTGACTTCAAAGAGACTCCGAGGAATTTGGGGAGGTGGTATAAATATTCTATACTTTAATTGAAGTGATGGTTACTTGGGTGTATACATTTGTCAAACCATCAACCTGCATACTTAAGATGGGTGTCGTTTCTCCTATGTAAATTGTTCCTCAATAAAGTGGATTAAAAAAAAAATAATGAAGGCAGAGGCCAAGATCTCCTTGACATTTTTGGAGCCTGAGGACGTTTCGCTGGGCTGTGGTTTGATTCTGCTCCGCATGCCAGCGAGCGACATTATTCGGGCATCTGACGGCTGTGCAGCGAGAGGCCAGGCTGGGGGTTTTTCTCTGCTGACTTGCGTGTATGTCTCTCCAGCACTCGGTAAACGATGACAGTAAAAGGTTTAAGATCAATTCTCATCTGTGTGCTCTGCGGCAGGAAACTCTCGGATTGTGCGTTGCGCCGTTCTCTCTCTGTCAGCCTCTCTTTGCAAACGGAGACAGAATGAAAAACGTGCTGTTTAACTGAAAGAGGGGGGCCAGTTTGGCTAAGCACCAGCCTGAATCAAGAGCCACTTAGCACAGCCTCCGATTGGGGAGAGCTGAGAGGCGTGGCTCCTCCCTGGTGATCTTCAAACCAGGAGCGCTAGTGGGGTCAGCTGGACCCATTAGGAAGTGACAGTCCATTGATTGACTACCACGTAAGCGTATGTCATGGAATCACAGGACCAGATGGAATCATGAGAACCACTGAAAGGCTCCCCCGTTCTCAGGCCTGATGCTAGCTAAACCGGCCTGGACAGGTGAGGAGGCAGTTTTTGTCCTACACTTTTGGGGAGGAGGAGTCCTTGGTCAACCAACTGCTGTGTTGACAGTGACTGACTGTGTCAGATGTTAAAGGAGCAAAAGACAATCTAAGGTCCCAGGTGTGGACAATCCAGCCCATCTGGCGTGGCTGAGCACTTACCTATGAACCAGGAGGTCACGGTTCGATTCCCCATCAGGGCACAGGCCCGGGTTGTGGGCTCGATCCCCAGGGTGGGGCATACGGGAGGCAGCTGATCCATGATTCTCTTTCATTGTTAATATTTTCATCTCTCTCTCCCTCTCCCTTCCTCTCTGAAATCAACAAAAATAGATTTTGTAAAAAAAAGATGTGTACAATCCAAGACCCAGTGTCAATCCACCTGTCACTTTGGGTTCAGGCAGCCCCTGCCTGAGGGTCTAGATAGCCAGGGAGGACCCGCAGGCGGCCTGGGATTGGTTAATGAAGGCAGGAGCTCGTCTGCGCATGCTACTGGCAGGGAGGCAGAGAGGCAGAGGGACAAGGGAGGCAGCGTGGACTTCTGTCCACCTCCCTTCTTATCCCACTCCACTGGATTCCTACCCAAGAGGCAGAATGCTCTTAGAATGGACTGCATCGTCTCTCTTTCCCATACCCTTCAACGGCCTCCCTTTGCATTTAGGATAAAACGCGGACTATGAGGCCCTGCATAGAGAACTCCCAGGGCGCTTGCTCATTCAGCAGATTCGGGCTCTTTGTCCAGAGATGCTGGTTCCGGGGGCCTGAGGTGGACCCAAGCAGCTGCATTTGCCACAGCCCCTGAGATGGTCCTGATGCACGTGACCATGAGTCCTGCTTCAGGTCTGTCCTCCAGGTCGGCCTCCCCGGCCTCTCCTCTCCTCCTGGGCTCCGCGGCCCATGGTCTCCACCTGCACGCGTCCCCTTTCCTTTGAAGCACTAAGTCCTTTCCCAATGGCGGGCCCAGGAAGGCCTCGCCTGGGCGTTAGCCACCAGCCCGATCTCCGCCAGCTCCTCCCGCGTGCACTGATTTAGACAACTCTCATTTTCTCAGAGTCAGGGGAAGTGCTCTTTTAAACGCAGCGTCACGCCTAGGTATCAACATGCGTCTCTGAGATAGAAAATTCTGGAGCTACCATTGTTCTTTCCTGTTTCAAGATGTTCCGATGGCCTGTATTTCTCTACCTAGAACATCCATCTCTGGCCAATGCCACCCTGTCCCATTCGAGTTAACAACGTTAGCCCGAGGTCTGGGAGGCCGCCAGGGCCGAAGGGAAAAGGCAGGTTAAGAAAAGTGAGCAGATGGGTAGGTCCTCGGCCGGAGGGGAGCAGCGGCCTGCCCCCATGTTCTCCGTTGGGAGGCAATGCAAAGGCTTCCCCCTGTGACGGGGGCCGGAGCGAGGGGCTCAGTCCTGATACCACTTAACACTGTGGGCCTTTTAAATCCTATCACAGGGTGTCATCGCTCAGTTTTGCTTCAGGAAGTACCTGTGACAGTGGACCCTGTGCTCCCTCCCCGTGCTCACTCCACTCTCCAGGGGCAGAGACCTAACCATGGGGCCCAGGAACCTTCCTCACCTGAACTCACAGCCCTTGGAAACCAGGTTCGACTCGCCTGGAAACCAGCTGCCTTACGTATCTTTCTGGGGGAAATAGGAGGAAGGAGATGCTCTAGGCCAGTGGTCGGCAAACTCATTAGTCAACAGAGCCAAACACCAACAGCACAACGATTGAAATTTCTTCTGAGAGCCACATTTTTTAAACTTAAACTTCTTCTAACGCCACTTCTTCAAAACAGATTCGCCCAGGCCGTGGTCTTTTGTGGAAGAGCCACACTCAAGGGGCCAAAGAGCCGCACGTGGCTCTTGAGCCGCAGTTTGCCGACCACAGTTCTAGGGACATTGTTTCCCTTGATTTAAAGGCAGGAAAGATTCGGGTCACTTTTATTTATTTTTTATTTATTATTTTTTTAAATAAATTTTTATTGATTTTTTACAGAGAAAGGGAGAGGGATAGAGAGTTAGAAACATCAATGAGAGAGAAACATCGATCAGCTGCCTCCTGCACACCCCCTACTGAGGATGTGCCCACAACCAAGGTACATGCCCTTGACCGGAATCGAACCTGGGACCTTTCAGTCCGAAGGCCGACGCTCTATCCACTGAGCCAAACCGGTTTCGGCTCGGGTCACTTTTAAGGATCCTTCTTCACTCTACTGAAGGCCCTGTGGATTTGTTTTCCCAGCAGGTCCACCGTGGTAACTAACTGGGTCCCCTGGACTCCGAGGAGGGGGTGCAGGGCTCTGGGAGGTCATGAACCCCTTCTGCACATTCATGGTTTGGATGGTGGAAGATTGGAGACCTTCTGTCCAGCAGGAGCAGCAGCATCCTTGTCACCGAACGCTCGTGTCCAAACCCCAGCTCTACCCCTTGCAGGCCGTTTCCGCCACGTGAGGGTGCCACGCAGGGCTAGGGAGGGGTCTCTCTAGCTAGCTCATCCCTGTGAGAGCCCTCCTGCTATAAAGGTCAGAGTGCACACGTGTCCTCTGAGAACCCCAACCGGGCCCCGCCCTCTCCCCCTCGGATCACTGCATGCCATCTGTACAGGCGGTTCCCATCCCACAGAGAAGGAAACCGAGGCCAAGGGGGGTGACTGAGTGACTGAAGTCCCTGATCAACTACTGAAAGAGGCTGAACCTCGGAAGTAGACGGGAAGAGAAAAAAAATCCAAATCATGCTTCTGTGTTCTCCTTCTGGAACCCAGCTTCCCAGCTCTCAGGCGAGCACTACGCTGAGTTCTGGAATGTTCTTTGAGAGGAAGCGAGCTCTCGCATGCTGTCGTGGTTTCTGCTGTCCTCGGCCTCCCACCTGCTTGTTGCTGTCTGCTGGTGTCGCACCCTCCGCACCCTCGGGGGGGGTGGGGGGGGGGGGTGGAGCCGGCCGGCCGGGGACCGGGGCTCCATCTGCCCGCCTGCTTTCTGGGGGGCGTCTGAAGGTAACGTCGTGCGGCACCTCTGCCAGGAGCCCGAGAAGCCTTCTGCAGTGCCACCCGGCTCCCATCCACTCTCGGCAGAAGACGCCGGCACCGAATCCAGCCCCTGGTGCCACCGGGCCAGATGGCAGGGGAAGCAAAACAAAAGTGACCTTGTTAGCAGAGCGCGCCTTCTCCGGGAGAAGCTATTTTTGTTGTGGTTGTGAACTGAAGTTGTCCCGGCTGAGCGCGCCTTCCCCGCACGGCTGGGGAATGTTAATTTGTTCCAAAGTTCAGTATTTTGATGAGAAGCAGGAGAGCCAGATTCTGCAGAAACGCTTGGAAGGGGGTCGGCTCGTGTGCGCCTGCTCTTAGTCTCTCGCGCTCGCTCTCACTTGGCCGCTGTACAAAGTAAATGTTGTTGCAGCAGCTGCTCTGGGGGAACAGCCATCACAGAAGGAGCTGAGGGGAGCCGGCTCCTCCCTGGACGGAGCCATGACTTCATCGCCGCAGGGCACAGGCCGGGGACAGGGTGAGCAGAGCCACGAGGACACGCCCTGGGTTCTGAGTCCCGTGGCGCCTGGCCTGGGGGTCCGCGGTGAAGGGCTCTGCCAGGTGAGGGAACGCCTCCCGGCTTGAAGCTGCCGGAGCTCCTGCAGCCAAGAGGTCATGCTCAAAGGCAGTCTGGACCCCGAAAAGCCTCCACCTCTCTTGACCTTTGGTTCTCTTCCCCTGACCATCTTCCCTTTTTCTCTCTCTTTTTTAAAAATACAATTTTATTGCTTTCAGAGAGGAAGGGAGAGGGAGAGAGAGCCAGAAGCATCAGTGATGAGAGAGAATCATCCATCAGCTGCTCCTGTGAGGGCTCCGAGGGCTGGTTTTTACCATCATCTGTGATTCTCTGGTCACTCGTGGTGCTGAGTGCAAAGCCCCCAACCCCGCCCACACCTTCCCATTCCAATCCCGTGTAGACGGTTTCCCGTATTCCCCAGGTTCCATGCTAATGCTGGGAGAGGGCTTGGAGCAGTGGATTCTGGGCTTCTGATCCAGCGGCCACACGGCCCTGCGGCTCCTCACCCGCCTCTTCGAAGGTCGGCCGCAGAGGAAGAGAAGGACCTCTCAGGGCGCTGTGGCCGGACGGCTAAGGACCCGAGGCCAGAGGACGCCCGGGAGGCACAGAGACCACAGAGGCAGAGCCAGGACCAGCACCGACAAGGCAGCTCTCCCTCTCCCTCTCCGAGGCCAGCCCCACTGGCGTCCGGAGGAGCTGGGTGGAGGAGGATTCTCAAGTACAGAGCTCGCTGGGAGAGAGACGCTGATAGGGATGCGGTGCTCGGCTGTGAACACACAGGAGGTGCTAGTGCCTGCCATCCACCGGCTCCCCACTCACCCCCCACCGCCTCGGCCCCCCACCCCCGCTGCTGTGCCTACCGGGAAAGTCCCCCCTCACTGAGAGTGAGGAATGGAGCCTCCACGTTCCCAGGCCGCTTAGGCTGCCTTTCTGGGCCTCCTCCTCCACCTGCTCAGAGGGGCCTGGGTTTGGGGTTTGAACGGGCTGAACAGCCGGTGAACGGTCTCCACCAGCAGGAAGATTGGGTGCCCAGGCCGCTCCCTCGTCCCCTTGGCCGCAGGAAGGCCTGACGGGCTTCTCCCGGTATTGAAAACTGCAGTAGCACAGGCCCTGGCAACCTTCATTTCGGAGCGCGAGGGAGCCTGCAGCGAGACGTGGCTCTCCCCGATGCCCTCGGACTCGGCCTTGGATCAATACCGGGAGGGGAGGGGCAGATGTGCACCCCATGTCCACAGAGGCTGCCGCTGCCGCTGGAGGCTGTGCTCACAGGAGCCGGGCCGCCCCTCCATTTCCCCTCGTGGGGCCAGGGGACTGGGGAGGGCTCTGCTCAGCCTGCCATCTGCTGCTGCAAACCTCTGGGCCTGCTGCCTTCCATGCAGACAAACTGTCTGTCCTTCCTCCCCTCTTCCCTGCAGCTGCTCCTCCCCCCCGCCCCCGACAAGGTCATTAAGAGGGGTGTGCAGACTGCAGGCAGATGTTCAAGAGGCTTCCTGGCCTGTCCAGGTACAGGGCAGCCAGCACTTCATCGGTCCCTGGGCAGCCAGATCTGCAAGCCGCCTGATAGCTCGCAGGTGGGCCCTGCTCTGGGCAAACCCAATGAACAAAGTCCACAGCCGCAAAAGCAGACGCCTGTGAGCAACGTGTCTGCAGGGCTCAGTGACCATTCGAACCAGCTGAACGACTCCTTTCCTCCGCGGGTTCTAGGTTCTTAACCAGAAGAAGAGGGGCGCGTGTTTGGGTTGCCGGGACCTTCTCCGATTCACCTGTCCAGTCCCCATGCTTCCCAAGCCCAGGCAAAGCAGATGTGGAATTACTGGAAGATGTCTGGAGAGCCCAGGGGGTGCTGGCAGATCCCCTCATCCACCACGGCCACTGCTATCCTTGTGCATCTCCGTAAGGACTGTCTCTTCAGCAAGTGGCACTGGGATGGCCACGTGCAGAAGAATGAAGCTGGACCCTTACCTTACACCATGTATAAAAATGAACTGAAAATGAAGTAAAGACCTAAACAAGCCCTTAAACTATAGAACTCCTAGAAGAAAACATAGGGGACAAGCTCAGGACATTGCACTTGGCAATGCTTTCATGGATTTGACACCAAAAGCACAGGCAACAAAAGCAAAAACAGACAAATGGCACTACATCCAACTTAAAAACTTCTGTGCATTGCCCAGCTGGCGTGGCTCAATGGTTGAGCATCAACCTATGAACCAGGAGGTCACGGTTTGATTCTCAGTCAAGGCACATGCCAGGGTTGCTGGCTCGATCCCAGTGGGGGGTGGAGGGGGTGTGTGCAGGAGGCAGCCGATCAATGATTCTCTCATCATTGACGTTTCTGTCTCTCTCTCCTTCTCCCTTCCTTTCTGAAATAAATGGAAATATATATATTTTTTAAAAAACTTCTACACATCAAGGGAAACCATCGATGGATTTAAAAGGCAACCTATAGAAAGAGAGAACAATTTACAAACCACATATCTAGTGAGGGGTTAATATCCAGAACAGGTAAGGAACTCCTACAACTCAACAACAACAAACAAATAACCTGATTTAAAAATGGGCAAACGACTTGAATAAACACTCCTCCAAAGAAGACATACAAATGGCCAATAAGCACATGAAAAGATGCTCAGCATCATAAAGAATGAAAACCAAAACCACAGCGAGGTATCACCTACACTCATGAGGATGCTCCTTTCAGCAGGAGAGAAAATGAGTGCTGGCGAGGATGTAGAGAAGGTGGGATTCCTGGGCACTGTTGGCGGGAATGCACAATGCTGCAGCCATTGTGGAATCTTCGGAGGCTCCTCCAAAGATTAGAGTAGAGCTACCAGATGATCCGGTAATCCAACTGCTGGGCATACGTCCAAAAGAATTCAAAGCTGCCCTAGCTGGTTTGGCTCAGTGGATAGAGGATCAGCTTATGGACTGAAAGCTCCCAGGTTCGATTCTGGTCAAGGGCACATGCCCGGGTTTCGGGCTCCATTCCCAGTAGGGAGCATGCAGGAGGCAGCCAATCAATGATTCTCTCTATCATTGATGTTTCTGTCTCTCTCTCCCTCTCCCTTCCTCTCTGAAATAAAAAATAATAATAATTAAAAATACAATAAGCACCTAAGGCATGCTCCTGCCTCCACAGATATAATTTTATTTCATAAAGGAATCTATTTGTGATTAGGCAGGGACCTTTAGCAATTCCTACAGTCTCCTTCAATAAGGACGAGGACTCCGGGAATCGGCCTGCCCCTCCCAGTGCATGTTGGGAGGCACAGTTCCATCAGTTCATTTCTCTGTATCCGCATGGAGAGTACAGGACCCTCCCGCTCAGGGACTGTCTGCTTTGCTCACTGTTATATCCTGGCCTGAAGTGGGCCCTCGGGAAACGTTTGCTGAATGAATGAATGAATGAATGAATGAGCTTGTGAAAGGACCTCCTGGTGAGTGTTGCATCATGGGGATCTGTGAGAATGAACCCCTGTATCTGTGTCATTCAAACATGTCCCCTTCTGTGCATGTCTGCATCACGCTTGCCTGTTTTTGTAGACTGACCATTTATTCTTGGAGATGACCTAAATAGACGCTCAGGGGCTGCCAGCTAAGATAATTCTATTCCAGTACCAGAAGTTATATTATTCTGTTTTATAACTAAGGACACAAGGAGTACATAGTAACCTCTCAAATCATGGAAGGCTGGTTCTGAGAGATGCTCTGGGAAAAAGAGTTCCAAGGTCAAATGAGTGAGAAGTCTCGGGTTAAACAGAGCTAAAGAGGTCTCTGAATGTGGAGCGTCTCTGAATGTGGAGCATCTCTGAATGTGGAGGGTCTGGAAGTCAAAATGAGGAGAGAATGTGTAGCACTCCTCCAACTCATGTGATGCTGGGACCCTCTGGATCCGTCCTTGAGGAGGATTTTGCAGTAAATGCAGGCAAATGCTGAGCTAGAAGAATTCTGCTTGGAGCAAGAATTCACCGTGGCTGGGATTAGAGAGAGCTGGAGGCAGGCCGAGGCATGCAGACTGAGAGAGGTTCCTCCGTTCATTCACTCCCTCCCTCCCTCACTCACTCAGCGCACACGGCTAAGAGTGCGTGAGAGCCAGGCGGGGAAGACACTGAGGAGAGGAAGATGGATGAGAAGTGGCTGCCGTGCCCACCCTGTCACACGGCCCGGGAAGCTCTCACCACCAGGGGCTCCCTGCTGCGAGCGCCAGAAGCCCCACCAAACTGGCTTAGTCAACAAGTGGAAGTTGTGAGCTCAAATATCTGAAAAGTCCAGGGGTTGGGTGGGAAGGTGGAAGGCGAAGGAGAAATTATTACAAAGGCCCTGGAAATGGGCAAGACTGGCTAGCTCTTTCTGTGCCAGTGTCACCAGATGTCCTGACATTGGGGACCCAGGCAGTGCCTTGGGGGACAAATTGATACGCTACACCTTTTTGCTCCCACGATAACGGAATGATTCCAGTGTAAGCGAGGAAGGAAAGTGAACAAAACACGAACCAGGGCGGGGTGGAGTACACGTGCTAAACAGCACCACAAATGAGAAGATGCGAGGCCGTGGCCAAGCTGCGCTGTGCCGAGGGCCAGAGCCGGCCTCCGAGGTCAGGTGTGACCGCAGCCCTGGGAAGGATGAAGGACTCCCACGCGTGCCCCGATCACATCCTCGCGCCTCCGATCAAACAGCAGCCCACAAAGGTGTGAGCCTCGTGCACAGGTCAGGGGGACACGTACTTGCAGAGGAAGGAGGTCGGAGTCAGGTATAATTCAAGGTGGATGTGTTATGTTTTACTAGAGGCCCAATGCACAAAATTCGTGCAAGAGTAGGCCTTCCTTCCCCCAGCTGCAGGCACCGGCTTCCCTCTGGCACCTGGGACCTGGGCTTCCCTCCACATCTGGTCTAATTAGCATATTATGCTTTTATTATTATGGATTAGTTTCTTCCTGGTATTTGCGGGTCTTCAGGTGGCGAACTGAGACCACAAGTCCCCTTT
Source organism: Eptesicus fuscus (assembly GCF_027574615.1). Lineage (NCBI taxonomy): Eukaryota > Metazoa > Chordata > Mammalia > Chiroptera > Vespertilionidae > Eptesicus > Eptesicus fuscus. Next base: position 6,309,032 of record NC_072495.1, on the reverse strand, counting down.
GCGCGTTCTGGACTGTGCGGTTATTTGCATCCCCGGGGCCTGGAAAGAGGAGGATGGCTGGAGCGTGTCCTTTCACTTGCGAGAACTTGGAGGCTGCTTCCGGGCAGCTTGGGACACCCAGCCTGTGGGTGCCACCTGTCATTAGGACACCTTGCAAGGCAGAGCTGGGCATGGCTGCTTAGTACATGCACAGCAGGAAAGGGTGGGAAGGGAGGCGGGGAAGGGAGCGAGGGAGTGGGGCAGGGGGTTGTTGGTTCCTCCATAAAGAAAAGCAGGAAAGGAAATCCTTTGGTTTGGGCTTGGGTTCCAAGTGACTCTCACATTGGGGAAGCGCCCGAAGATCCTGGACCAGCTGACTCCATCCCCCATCGTACGTTTTCGGGAAGTCACCGGGCTCCTTATCAGACACGCGTATCTTCTTTGGACTTGGGCATGAGGGATGGTACTAATGGTGACAGGCATGCATGATGCTTAATATTCTACAATGTGGTTCACGGCTCCTAACTTGCCCCTCGCAACCCCCTCACCACCCCTGGGAGCTCCGTTTTCACTCATTCCCATTTTACGGACCAGGAAGCTGAAGGCAGAAGGGGAATGTCTCTTGTCAACCAGCCAACAGCTGACAACTCCACGGCCAAGGATTCCAACTTCCGTATTTCCTGAATCCCGTTAGGCCAAGAGTTGTCATACCGCAGCCCGCAGGCCAAACCAGGTCCAACCTCTGCAAGCTAAGAATGGTTCTTACATATTTAAATGGCTCAGGATAAGGAAGGAAGGAAGGAAGGAAGGAAGGAAGGAAGGAAGGAAGGAAGGAAGGAAGGAAGGAAGGAAGGAAGGAAGGAGAAAAAGAAGAAAACTATTTCACAACACCTGAAAGTGACATGAAATTAAAATTTCTGTTCATAAAGAATTGTTTTGGCCAATAACCGACTCATTAAGTACACCTACGGCTGCTTTTGGGCCTGGATAGTGGAGATCAGTGGTTGCAACAGAGATCGTTGTATGGCCCGAAAAGAAAGCCGGAAATGTTTACTAGCTGGCCCTCAGGGAGAAGGCGTTCCCAGTGGCCTGCGGTGTTGGCTGCCGGAGTTGGAAACCCCCCACGGGAACTGGTCTCAGAGGGCTGCTCGCCCAAGATGCTTCGCCCTCCCTGCAGCAACCTCACCCAAGGAGGTGCAGAGGCCCGGCTCCCTGGCTCCGTGTGATGTTTCTGAAAGGCCATCCCAGCCCCAGGGAGGCCTTGCATCTGCCCAATCGTGTCCTCACTCCCTTAAGGGTGCTTCTCCCAAGCACACAACCCCATAAAGCTACCTGAAATCTGTCTCAGCATCTACTTCCTGAGGACCTGGTCTAGGATGGGGCACACAATGAATTTAGGGGAAATACTGTCTATTCTGCTCCACTAACCACAGACCAAGCAGCCACGTCTCATTTCTCCTTATGGGGATATCATTGACGCCTGACCACGTCCAGACAGGTCCTCCTTCTGTTGATTAGACTTCATAAGGAGAATGTGGGTGCACTCTGGTTTTCTGATCAGCTTCTCCTATTGATACCTTCAGAAGTCATTTGATGCCCCTTTTTGAATCATCAAAAACTTCCCTCTGCTCTGGGGTAAAGGTCAGAGTGATCTTCAAAGCCCGGATGGTCCTGCTTTCTCTCCAGCTTCACTTTGTCCGTGTGTCCCCATGTCCTCTGAACTACACCGCACTGACACTCTCTCCGTGTCCGCTCCCCCGACCGCAGGCTCTGCACGTGCTTCTTTCACTGCCGAGACCCCACTTCACCCTGGCTCGCTGAATTAACTCTTGTTTAGTCTTCGGATCTCAACTCAGCCGTCTCTTCCTCAGGGCAGCCTTTTCAGGACTGACTTCCTCGTAGACACAGCAAGTGCAGTGCCCAGGGCCTGCAGTACCCTTAGGGGCCCATAAAAAAAAAGTCTAATTTCTTGTAAAATCAGAAAAACAAAAAACCCGAAGAGGCTATAACAATGACCATACACTGATGAATCCACTCTGGATTTATCCTAATGCAGTAGTCAATGAAATTTTTAAAAATAAGGACAGGGCTCATGAGTCATGAATAATGTGACCCGCCCTCCCCCGCCCTCCTCCCATGAGAGGCTCTCACTTGCCCTGAACTCCTCCGTCGGAGCCCTCATCACAGGTGTCATTTTGCACTGGTCCCTTAAACCACAACCTCGATGAATGCAGGGACCGAGCCGGACTTACTGTCCATACACCATCGTGACTCACGCAGGGCCTGGCTCGTAGCACAGGCTCAGTCAATGCTCGCTGCAGGCGTGGCTACGTGAAGGCAGTCCACCTGCCCCAGTGACCCCGCTTTCTAAGCAAGAGCACGCACAGCAACTACTTTTTCCCCGCCTCGCCTGCAGGTCTGAGCGGAGGGGACAGGACGGAAGCCGAGAGGAAAGACCCACAATGGACACAGGAGAATGGACGGTGCCAAACTTGTCCCCTCGGGGAGCAGAGGCCAGGGGCACAGAGAGGGAGCATAAACAAACATTTCCTCGTCTGGCAGGTCATTCTGTAATTATGTGCAGGTCAAGTGCTTTCGACTCCCGGAAGTCAGACAATATCTGCTTCCAGAGGCCATTAACGCTGGAGGGCCCGGAGTGAAGGGGACTTGCCCTGGGTCTTGTCCTGTGCAGGCAGGAAGCGTGCTAAGTGACAGTCCAACAAACCCGGAGCCAGCAAGAAGCCATAGGAAGGAGCGCGACCTCAGAGTGTGGAGACGGGCAGGGGAGCAAAACAAAGACAGGAGCCGCCCTGGGCGAGGCGCTCTGGGGGGAGAGCGGAGAGGGGAGAGTGGCTGACGGATGCTCTGGAGGGAGGTGGCAAGAGGAGTGAGGGCTGGTGCCTCCGCCACAGGATGTGCTGCACCGCCTCTGGCACTCTCCCAGGACACGGCCGCTTAGAGAGAGGCCAGGTCTCCCTCTCCCAGGACACGGCCCCTTAGAGAGAGGCCAGGTCTCCCTCTCCCAGGACACGGCCCCTTAGAGAGAGGCCAGGTCTCACCCTCCCAGGACACGGCCGCTTAGAGAGAGGCCAGGTCTCCCTCTCCCAGGACACGGCCCCTTAGAGAGAGGCCAGGTCTCACCCTCCCAGGACACGGCCGCTTAGAGAGAGGCCAGGTCTCCCTCTCCCAGGACACGGCCCCTTAGAGAGAGGCCAGGTCTCACTCTCCCAGGACACGGCCCTTAGAGAGAAGCCAGGTCTCCCTCTCCCAGGACACGGCCCTTAGAGAGAGGCCAGGTCTCCCTCTCCCAGGACACGGCCCTTAGAGAGAGGCCAGCAGGAGACCGAGAGGAGGAAGCAGAGGGGGCTGTTCCCAGGTGCGGGCCGGGTGTTCACCTGGCCGCCCTCGGTCGTTTTCGCTCTGCGAAGGTGGCTTTTCGGTTGGTTCTCGTCGCTGGGGCTGCAGTGCGCTGGAGGGCCATGAGGGTAAAGGGGAGGCCTGGCTGACAGCCAAAAAAGAAAACTTAACCACGAACGCAAAGCCTCCAACTGGTAGCAAACAGGATGGACAGGTGGCCGCGGGCCAAGACCCTTCGGGCTCACATTCGGCCGCGGCTCGATGGCACAGCAGCCAGGGCTTCCCTCCGCCGGAACCAGGCAGATTATGGGAAGACGCGCCAGCATTCTTAAAATGCCCCTCGCAGGCCTAAAATTAACACGACTGTTTATAGAGTGGGATATGGATCTGGAATATCATAGCGGTGAATAATATAATAAAAATCCGTGACCCCCCGTGTCTGAATTGCAGTTATGTTTGCCTGTGGCTACCGGTTGCTACTGCATTTAACAGGTCCCAATTATCGGCAACTATGTCACTGTCCCTCGTATTGAAGGAGGGAGAGCACTGATGCTGTCCCTGCAAATGGCAAAGATCGCCAAAGAATGAACCATACAATCTTTTCCTTTAAATAGGCTTTTGAGAGAGCGCTCACACACCATATAATTCAATGGCTTTTGGTATGTTCGCAGGATTGTGCAACCCTTACCACAACCTAATTTTAGAATGTTTCCGTCTTCCCTATAAAAAACCCTGAACCAATAACAGTTAGTCCCAAGTTCCCCTTCCCTCCATCCCCTGGAAACCACTAATCTCCTCTCTGTCTCTCCGGCTTTGCTTATTCTATGTATTTCATAGAAATAGAACGGCACAGCGTGGACCTTCAGGACGGGCCTCTTTCACCTAGCATAATGTCTCCCAGGTTCCTCCAGGTTGTCGCATCTCTCAATGCCACCCCACTCGTCTTCACTTCCAAGCATTATTCCATTGTATGAATATGCTACGTTTTTAAAAATACATTTTCATTGGTCTCAGAGGGGAAGAGAGAGGGAGAGATAGAAGCATCAATGATGAGAGAGAACCATGGATCGGCTGCCTCCTGCACGCCCCACACTGGATCAAGCCTGCAACCCGGGCATGTGCCCTGACCGGAAGTGAACCGTGACCTCCTGGTTCATAGGTCAACCACTGAGCCGGGCTGGCTGTGCTGCATTTTGTTTCTCTGTCAGCTGGTGGGCATGCGGGCTGTGTGCACTTTGGGGTTGTTTTGTGAATAGCACTGCTGTTAACATCCACGGACACGCTTTTGTGGGGACACACGTTATGATTTCTCTTGGAATAGCTGAGGAGTGGAAATTACTGGGTCTTAGGGGGACTCTATGTTTAACTTTTTGAGGAAATGCCAGACGCCTCCGCAGCAGCTACATCACTTCACATTCCCACCAGCGACGCGGGAGGGTTCCAGTTGCTCCACGTCCTCCCCAGCACCGGTGACTGCCCATCGCCAGCACAGCCGTCCCAGCGGGTGTGTTCTCACTGCGGACTTCATTTGCATATTCCTCATGGTGAGGGATGCTGAACATCTTTTCGTGTGCTTATTGGACACGTGTATATCTTTTTTTGGAAAATGTCTACTCAATTATTTCGCAAATTTTCAATTGGGCTGCCTTTTGATGACAGAGTTGTGAAGGTTTTTCATGTATTCGGGATACAAATCCCTTATCGGATATATGATGCACAAGTATTTCCTCCCATTCTGTGAGTTTTCTTTCACTTTCTTGAGAGTATCATTTGCAACGCAAAGGTTCTTATTTTGATGTAGTCCAGTTTATTTCTTCTTTGGTACCATATCTAAGAAACCACTGCCTAACTCGAGGTCACAGAGATTTACACCTCTATTTTCCTCTAAGTGTTTTCACAGCTTTAGCTCTTACATTTAGGCCTTTGATCCATTCTGAGTTAATTTTTATATCTGGTGTGAGGTAGGAATACAAATTCAACTTTTTTTTTTGCATATGGCTGGCTATTCAGTTGCCCCGTCACCATTTGTTGAAAAAACTATTTTCCACAATTGAACTGTTTTGGCACCATCGTAAAAAATTGACATAAGCCGAAACCGGTTTGGCTCAGTGGATAGAGTGTCAGCCTGTGGACTGAAAGGTCCCAGGTTCGATTCCGGTCAAGGGCACGTGCATTGGTTGCGGGCACATCCCTAGTAGGAGGTGTGCAGGAGGCAGCTGATGGATGTTTCTCTCTCATCAATGTTTCTGGCTCTCTATCCCTCTCCCTTCCTCTCTGTAAAAAATCAATAAAATATAAAAAAATCAATAAAATATATTTTTTTAAAAATTGACATAAATTTAAAGGTGTATTTCTGGACATTCCACTCTTCCCACTGACCTACATGTGTATCCTTAGGCCAGACCCACCCTGTGTTGGCTATGGTAGTTTTGTAGTAAGTTTTGAAATCAGAAATCCTCAAATTTTGTTCTTTTGCAAGATTGTTTTGGCTAGCTGGGTCCCTGGCATTTCCATGTGCATTTTAGGATCAGCCTGTCAATTTTTGCAAAAAATTCCAGCTGGGATTTTGATAGAGATTAGCTGGACCACTACGTCACTCCTTACACCAAAACAAATTCCAAATGGACTAGCATTCAATTTCAAAATTAAAACCATAAAAAGACTAAGGAGAAAAATATTGGTCATTAAAAATATATATCATTGTGGCGAGGAAAAGGCAAAACAAAAGCCATGAGAAAAAACGGAGAGATCCAACTACATAAAAATTAAAATCTTCTCTATGGTGAAAACAATTACAAATGCAAACAAGAAACTGGAAAATATTTGTAACACATTTCTTTAGTATTCAGAGAGCTCTTCTATTACCTCCGTGAAAAAGAGAAAGCCAAAACACAAAAAGTACAAGGGACACAAAGAAACAGCTCGTAAAAGAAAAATAAATGGCCAATAAACACATGAGAAAATGCACTCATAATGCAGGCAGATTAAAATGAGCCAATTTTTCAGCAGTCGGATTGGCGAAGCTTAAACAGGTGGATCGGGCCCAGGGCGGTGAGGATGTCAGGCCAGCACTTCCGTGCAGTCCTGGGGGAGGGGAAATTGGTGCAGCTGTTCGGAGTGCAATTTAACGGCATCTACTAAATTTCAAGTATGCATGCCCCGTGACTAGCGAGTCTACTTCTAGGAATTCCTTCTACAAATATGTTTGCTCAAGCACTCCAAGACATACATGCGTGGATGCCTCAGCAGCGTCACTGTTGGTAAGAAGGCGTTAGACACAGCCCAAATATCCATCAACAGGCAAATGATCAAGTGACTAGAATTAAGTAGACAGCAGCATATGCTAATCTGAAAAGATCTCCGAGATACCGGATGTGAGAGGAAAAAGAAAGGCAAGGCAGGAACGTCATCAGACTGGCCTTGACGGGCAGTGGCACCTCCTCCCCTGCCTCCCTCAGTTCCAGCCCAATGTCAGGAACTGAATGACCTTGGGAACATCACTCAATCTCTCTGTGCCTCGGTTTCCTCTCTGGTGAATGGAGACTAAACACAGCGCCCCCATTATAGGATTAAATAGGTTAAGGCATAGGTAACGTTTAGAAGAGTTCATGGTACCTGCAAGCACTATCTAAATAATTGAGTTTTTAAAATTATTACTATGAGCCCTGGCTGGGTAGCTCAGTTGGTTAGAGCATCTTCCTGATACACCAAGGTTATGAGTTTGAGCCAAGATCAGGGCACATACAAGAAGCAACCAATGAATGCATAAAATAAGTAGGACAACAAGTTGATGTTTCTCTCTCCCTCTGTCTCCCATTCTCTCTCTAAAAATCAATCAATAAATTTTTTTAAATTATTATTATGAAACCAAAGAGCAAGAAATTCAACAGTGCAGATAACATGCTACTAGTATATAGCTTTGCATTTAAAAGAAAAAGAACACGTGCAGGTATTAGTCTGCATGTGCGTTTCTCTGTATAAACACAAGCAAATGGTGACATTGGGAGGGAACGGAGCAGTGGGAGAAGCAGTGGGACACAGATTTTTCCCTGTAAAACCCTTCGGAATGCTGAACCATGTGCATGTATTCACCAGTCAAAAATAGATAAAATTAATAAAGAAGGTTGTCCACATACATCCTCATATATGAACAGAAAACTTCTATACAAGAAATTGCTAACAGTGGTTACATCAGGGGAGTGACATGAGTTGGAAGGAGACTTTTACTTTCATTTCTCTTTGCATGCCATTTAATTTTTTTAACTTTTATGCTTATATGAGCTTTATAGAAAAACAAATAAACAAACAAAGCATGTCCAAGCCCCCCAAAATAAAATAAAGAAAATGACTCCCTTTCCACCTGGCTGCACAGGCCGCCCTCCCTGCACAGTGGGCCCTACAGGGAGCCAGGCTCGCTGGGTGGGCAGCACTCAGCACGGTTCCAGGCTGCGGTCCGACACAGCATCCCTCCCATCCATCTCCCATCGGTAACGGAATCAATATCCACTTAAAAACCTCCGCTGGCTCCCCACCGCCTACAGGAAAAAGTCCAAACTCCGTAACACAGTGTGAGAAGTCCTTTGCAATCTCTCCCCTCCACCTCTCCAACTCCATCTTCTACATCCCAGCCATACCAAGCAGGGTGGTGCACAGGAGGGCGGGGGATGGTAGGAGGCCTGGGGGGAAATCTCAGTTCTCCACTCGTTAGCCTTGACCTTGGCCGAGCAATGCAGTCTCGCCCAGCAATCACCTGAATAACAGGGATAACACCCCCCACTTCCTGCAGGACGTTGGACACTTCAATGAGACGGGGTACCTCCGAGCAGTGAGCACCCTGTTTGGTATAGGGGTTGGCACATCGTAATCAGATGGTGCCCTTCCATGGCTCCAGCACGCGCTACCTCTCCTGGTCTTGGTAGAAGCTCCTCCTTCTGCTCCCGGATCTTCCTCCTTCTCCACCTGGCAGGCTTCTCAGGAAGCCCCTCCTGACTCCCTTGGCATTCCCCTGCCATTAATTCCCTTTCCCGGGGTGACACTCGCCACTCTGTGACAATCATGTGACAGGGCCTGGACCGTGTCTTAGTTACCACTTAGTGCAGATGCAAGAGATGCAGGTGGTAGGTGCTCAGCAAATGTTTCTTGAGCAAATGCCCCCTCAGCGAACCTTTGGGCACCAACTTTATCACCTTCAACTTGGGACGGGCATTAGTTGAAAAAAAGAAAAGAATCGATGCTTCCAATTCAAGGAAGCAGAAAAGCGCTGCCGTCCAGTCCCAGTGGCTGGTTTGTTGTCTAAGAGTAAGTCACCCAGATCTTTGCCTTAGGTTTCATAACCCTTGGCCATTCCTCACTTATGAGACTTCCTTTAACTTAACCTGTTTGCGTACAGTGTAACCGCTGGGAACAACATTGCCGCCTTCTCTTTCAATGAAATGTTGATGACTTGATGACGACACGGAGAGGAGGGGCCCATTTAGCTTTCCAATTACAGATGCACTAAGGCAGCAGCACCTGAGAAATATCAACTCCACTCTCTTCCTGTCTGCGACCCCAGCAGATGTCAGAACAGATGTTTCTAAACTGTGTCTGAACCTAAACAATAAAGGGCCCCCTGGCCGCCCCGACATGCCCAAGGGCAGCCCGGAGTGCGGTTCCACGGCCGTAGCGGAAACCCTTGACATGGGAGGTTGGCGTGGAACAGTACTTTGCTGTGTCTGTAAGAGCCCAGTTGGGGGTGGTGGGGAGAGTGGGTCCAAGAGCCCTGAGCTCGGGGTCGGGCATTCTCTACGGCCTGCCTTGGTGGGAGGGAGGTATGGCAGGTTTGGGGGTTTTGCATAACTGTGCGACACAGGTCTCTACCATCAAATCAAATATTTTTTTAATAAACATATTTTTATTGATTTCAGAGAGGAAGGGAGAGGGAGAGAGACAGAAACATCAGTGATAAGAAAGAATCATTGATCAGCTGCCTCCTGCACATCCCACACTGGGGATTGAGCCTGTAACCCAGGCATGTGCCCTGACTGAGAATCAAACCCCAATCTCCTGATGCTCAACCACTGAGCTACACCGGCTGGGCCAAATGAAGTATTTTTTTGGCATAGATGATAGGGCTGGTGACAGGCATGAAAGAATGTGGTGTCTGGTGGTGTGCGGGGAGGGGCTTTTGTATAGATGACCTTATTTCGTCCTGGTTCATTCTGCGAGATGGGTATTCCCACTTTGTGGATAAGCAAACTGAGTCCAGAGAGAGACACAGACAGGCAGGCAGTAGCGCAGGCAGAATTCCCCCCAGTTCCATGTGGCTGCAATGCCTGCCCTTTTTATACGACCCCCAGCAACAGACAGGGGCAGGACTTCACCCTGCAAGGAGGGGCTCTCTCCCTGTGGGTGCCTGTGAGCTTCCGTTTGGGGAAGGCAGCCCCTGTACTACCTCCAGGCCGGAGGAAAGCTGCTCCGAGAGCAGCCACCTAAGGCGGGGGAGGAGGTGGTACTGCCCCCTAGTGCTGGACAGACCACACGCACCTCTGCAGCTCACCGGATCTGCACACGAGTTTCAGGGGGCCTAGGCTCTCTTCGGATGGCTCTTTCCCTTTAAGGCTGCCCTGCATATCCATTTTTACCAGATTTCGATTTAATAATGGAGAAGCACGCTGTCATTCGCCCTGCCGTCCATCCAGGATTCTGGAGGTGGCCCCGGCCCAGCAGTCATTATGCACAAAAGAGGCCTTGAGTGGAAGTGCCCCCCAAGTCCTTGCAAGCTGTGGGTCTGGGAATTAGTGGGATTGGATTCGGGGCAATCCTCCCTGTACAGGCACGTCCGTCACCTTGCAGGGAACAGAGGCTCTGCTCCCAGGCTCGTCTGCGCCGAGACCATGCTCTGGGCAGGCGCACGCGGCCCCCACCCCTTCTTTAGAGCCGGATGACTCACGCCTAGGGCAGGAGCTCCACTCTGCTTGGGGGGTGTGGTGGGGCTACCTCCAGTGGGGGGAAACGAAGTTCATGTATAATCAATGCAAGATGTCATTTTTCTGGATCAGATAAAAGATTTTCTGGTCTTCATCCCACTAAAGAGACTTTCAGTAAATTTCTTTTTATAATAGAAATACTCAGTCACCAGAAAAGAACACAATTCCAGATAAGCCCATGCTTTTAAAATGGAATTTTGCCCCCCCCCCCCCCGCCTCCCCACAAGGAATGGATCCCAGTTTCAGAACATTTTCTGCAACTTTCTGGAAATTTCCCTGACCCTGCTTGCCTCAGTTTCTCCTATCTATAAGATGGAGCCGCACTAGGTGCGATTCATGATGAGACTCGAGGAAAACTGAGGCTCTTAAAGAAGCTTTCGAGTAACCTGGGCCAGGAATTCTCATGACAAGAGCTTGTTTCACCTTCAAGGCAGCATAGCATTAACCAGATCCGCCTGATCACACTGCAGAGAAATGGCTTGCATTCATTTTGCCGAAATGTGACAGAAATTGGCGTGGTCATCTGTCAACAACGTCCGGCACCCGAGACACCGACACGCAAACTCGCCGTCTAATCTGATCACCAAAGAAGGGTTGGTGGGGGCTTTTGTTTGTCCTTTTTAAGGTCTGAATACTGGGTGCATGATAAAAGAACGGTTCCTTTTTTGCAATATGCCAGCTGTCATGGGTTTCCAGGCAAGATATTATTTCTGATAAATAGATATGGACAATAGATAATGTCTATATTAATATCACTAGAACGTGGCCCTCTCCCGCAGCTCACCCGAGACGGGGACGACAGTGTGTAAAGAGGCAGATGCCAGACAAGAGACTTTCTTCTCGTGACAGTTCGAGCTCCCTGCCGCAATTAACTTTTTCTCCCCCTCCCTCTCCTCCTTCATCTCGTGCAACGCGGCTCAGAAAGAGGGGGCCTGCATTTTCCTCCCGCTGATGGGAGTTGATTAGCAGTCAGGTGGAGTGATGCTCTGGGGACAACACAGCGGATTAATTAAATCACTTCTACTGGCTAAGTGGTGACACTTTGATTTATAGCAGAGCTCACTCAACCAGACAGCAGCTTTTCTTGCATGCCGGGGGAAGAAGGGCCAAAGTGGCCACTGGTTGGAGGCCGAGGGCTTTGCAAAGTTTAAAGACAAGCATCTCGTCATTAAAGCAGAGGCCCCGCCGGGCTCTTCTCTCCGGGGCAGGGGGCTTGCGGGCACGGGAGAGGGACTGGAGAGAATGGAGCGGCTGACGCAGGCCGGCCAGCTAACAAGGAGCGAGGGGACCTGTCTCGGAACTCGGTCACACCCAGTGTGACACTGAACTGCAGAAAACCAGAAGCCAGCTCCGGGCAGGCTTCTCCCGCTCTGTTTGTACCCAACTGTCCTGAAGACACAGCCCTACGATGGTCCTGACTATTGACTTGGGGGCGTTTCTGACTATTTCCCGTGAGAGCACGGGGTCTTGTCAATGAGGAGCCTCCAGAGCAAAGTGCGCCCAATAGCTGTGCTTCTGGCGGTATGGTTTACATTACGAGCTGGACACTTCTGCGGCTGATCCGGTTTCACTCTTTGCTTGGGCTGCTAAGAAGCTCGGTGGCGAGCAGGCAGCCCAAACTGCAGGCCCTCCACCCGCTCCTGTGTATGAACTCTCTTTACCGGGAAAGTTCTTTTAAATCTTAAAATGTTTTCCGGGAAGCTGCCTCCAATGCCCTGAGGAACAAGGTCACGCAGGACAGGAGTCAAAACCCTAGACTTGGCAGCACGCTGAGCAAGCTCAGGTTCCGATAGCCTCCGTTGGAGTGGGCATTTGTTAAGCTACAAACCCCCGGACCCCACTCCTGACTTTCCGAACCGCAGTAGCTCAGGACAAGGCCCAGGAGTCTTTATTTTTAACAGATTCCCCTAAGCCAGTGGTAGACAAACTCATTAGTCAACAGAGCCAGATATCAACAGTACAATGATTGAAATTTCTTTTGAGAGCCAAATTTTTTAAACTTAAACTTCTTCTAACACCACTTCTTCAAAATAGACTCGCCCAGGCCTTGGTATTTTGTGGAAGAGCCACACTCAAGGGGCCAAAGAGTCGCATGTGGCTCGAGAGCCACAGTTTGCCGACCATGGCCCTAAGCAATCCTGGAACATCTGAGAAGGATCGTTTTAGAGTCCGACAGCACTAAAACCAAATTTCACCTCCACTAATTAATAGCAGGTGAGCCCAAGCATGGCCCTCATCTCCCCAGGCTCCCTTTCCTCAAACATATAATGGCGTTGGCGAGAACTGAATTAGATGTTTGTATGCAGGTAAACGCCCAGCATGGCTGGCTGCAAACAGTAAGATTCAGTAAATGGTAGATAATCCAAATGTCCATCAACAGATGAATGCGTAAACCAACGTGTTCTATCCATAAATAGAATATTACTCAGCCATAAACAGGGAGGGAGTTCGGACATTCGTGCTGCAACATGAAGGAACCTGGAGAACATTATGCTAAGTGAAAGAAATCAGACACCAAGGGAGAAATACTGTAGGATCCCACAGTATATGAGGCCCCTCGAATAGAGTAATTAAACTCATAGAGACAGAGACTAGAAGGCTGGTTACCAAGGGCTGAGGTGGGGGGGAGAGTGGGGAGTTCGTATTTAATGGGACAGTTTCCGTTCTGTGGATGGGTAATGGGTAAGGGTTTGTGGATGGGTAATGGTGAGGGCTGCACAACAATGGGAGTGTACTTAATGACACTGAACTGTACATCAAAAACAGTTAAAATGGTAAATTGTGTTTTGTATATTTCATTGCACAATAAAAAAATGAAATAAATGATATTGTTACTGCTACCACCACCAACAAACCAAATTTATTTTGTCTCCCCCGCCCCGATGTCCCACCTTGCCCCTCAAATCCTCTACAATCAACTTAGCAACAAAGCACATGGCTGAGGTGCCCGAGGAAGGGGCCAGATGAGGGCTGGGGAAGAAATGACAGCATCGAGCCCTCTTATTGTTTGCCCTGAACCCGAGAGTCCAGAGAGTCCCCAAGAAGCCACAGAACGCTCATCCCAACTGTGAGGGAAGCTGACGCAACATCAAATATTAAAAGGATGGAGGACCCAGCATAGTTTTCCATATAAATGAATCCACTAACTTATATGAAGATTGCTTTTAAAATTCAAATATAATTACTTTTTAAAAGGCATCCTGTGAGCTCTGTCTCTCTCCCAACACTGACACGCGGGCCCCTGTCATGCTCCAGTGAGGCGCCTGCTGGCAGCCAGCCCAAAGCACTTTGTAACATGCCCTCCAGATCCTGAGTGAAAACTGATCAAAGAATTGGCACTGGCAAAGACAAGACTGAAATCAGCCCTCGGAGGGGTGGGGCTGGGCTATTGTCCCTCTTTGTGGGAACAGCTGCTTAACGGGGAATTGGAGCGGCGTGATTATAATATGCATAGGGGCTGCTCTGTTAACAGAAGCCGGCTTAAAGGACTCCAGGGGCCTCCACCTTGCGTTTTGGCAAAGGGCTCGGCGAGGATGCTGTGTCAAACCTTTTTGAAAATGTCTCCTTGACACTGAGGGTGACTGTCAGTACAGCCCTACGCCTGCCTCTGCTGTTCCCCGGCCCCCTGGTCTGGGCTGCTGCCCAGTGGTCGCTGCAGGGGGGCCATCCCGCCCCGGTTTTAATCAGGACAGGACTGCAGGGCAGGAGCTGCGGTTACCTGAGTGGCCCTGGGAGCCCCGCTCCTGAGTCATGAGGAGGATCATTTGTCTGCAGGTCGGAAGCTGGCTGGCCTGCGGATTCCCCCGGGGGCCCGTGGAGTGACTTTCTCCCAAGTTCTTATAAATGATAACACTCCACTGACCAATTAGTCTTCATTGTGCTCAGTGCCGATGGCTCTTGAGTGCAAAAGGAAACAGGCCAGCCTGACAAGGGGGGGGGGGGGGCAGTGAGGGGGGGAGGGAGCGGAGGGGCCCTCAAGGAGCTCCCTGGACACACCTGACCTCTGGTTCCAGGGGAGGGGAGGGAGCCGCCCAGGTGTTAGAGGCTCAGCGCCGGCTCCTCCACGTCCCTCTGACGCGGTCCGGTGCTGGCTAGCATCCCTCTCCAGCAGAGAAGGAAACTGCACTTCAAGGTTAAAGCAATTCCGCCAAGGTGTCACTGCCAGAAAGTGGGAGTGACACTCACAGGGAGACACACCTCCGGCCTTTGTTTTGGGGGCTGGTTTGTTTTTTATTGCACCCGCCCAACGGAAACGGATCTGTTTCTTTCTTCCAGGGGAAAAGCTGGCTGCTCCCAAAGCCCTGCCCGGCCCCAGCTGAGACTCTTTTCGCAGTGCCGCCTTCCCCTGCCAGCGGCTAAAAGGCCCCCTGGCCGCCATCTCCGCGTGACTGTGGGTAGATGGGAAGGGAGGAGGGGGGCTGAGGGGGACAGTTTTCAAATGAATATATGCATATGTCTCTCCTGCTAATCACTGGAATGCATTTTCAGGAGAGGTGAGCAGAGGGATTAGCTGCAGGACTCCCATTAATGTGAACTTTATTTCAGTAATGAGGTGCCCAGGCATAGAACAATCACGGTGGCTAATATGGTGTAATCACAGTGATGAGAGATGAAATGCTGCCGGGATGGGAGGGGGGAGAGTCAGGTGGGGGAAGCCACTCGCCTGGGGACAGAAGTCACAGAAGAGGCAGCAGGAGCAAAACTCTCCAGGAAGAGAGAGGAGGCAGGTGAACCTGGCCCCGGGTTAAGTGAGAGCCGATGAGGAGGGAATAACTGCAACTCCACGTGAAGGCTCATCTCCACCAGGCTGGGTGAAGAGCACTGCTCATTTCCTCTCACCCTCGCGGCGAAAAGGAGAGCTCTGTGTTATCCCCATTGCATAGATCAGCAAACTGAGTTTTAGCCAAGAATTTGCCCAGAGTCACCCCGCGAGTGGAAGAGCCTCGGCTTGAAGCCAGTTTTCTCCAAATCGCTACACTTTCCCGGTCTCCGCCTCGGCTAGGGCAGAGGGTGGAGAAATCACGTGCAAACACAGGAACTGAACAGCAGCACGGGAAGCAGTAGGAAGCGCTCTGCTCCTGGGCCCACAACAGTGCGCGGCTGTCCCTGGGCCTCACCACACTACCCGCAGCCGTCCGTGCGACGTCTCAGTGATGCTGGGGGGATGAAGGAGAGGGAGACATCACCCGCATCAACCAACCTCTGGGACCACGTGCAGCCAGGGCGAAAACCCTCACGGCGCCCACGAACACGGGTTAGAGTGTTCTGCGAATCCCCAGACCACCCAAACCCTCCCGTCTGCACAGGCCTGCAGGCTGGCAGTTTCCTCTTACCAGCGCCGAGGGTCTCTCCAAGTGTGCTCTGCAGGAACCTGGGGTGTCTGTGGGAAAGGCAGCGTCCTGGGCTCTGCCCCTGCCCTGCCCTGCCCAAGAAGCACTTCCGGGAGGGGCCTGGGCTGCCCTTTAACGCCTGGCCTCGTTTCCTGAAGGCTTCTCTGTGCTCTAAAGCAGCGGCCGCCAACCTTTCGGACCTCACGGACCACCAGTGGCGACCGCTGCTCTAACGAACATGCAGGTGCCCTCGCCAGTTTGGCTCAGTGGAAAGAGCATCGGCCTTCGGACTGAAGGGGCCCGGGTTCAACTCCGGTCAAGGGCATGTACCTCAGTTGCAGGCTGGATTCCCAGCCCTGGTTGAGGTGTGTGCAAAGGCAACCAATCGATGTGTCTCTCTCACATCAATGTTTCTCTCTGTCTCTCTTTCTCCCTCCCACTCTCTAAAAATCAGTAGGAAAATATCCTCAGGTGAGGATTAAAAAAGAAAAAAAAGCAAAGAACTTGCAGGAGTCTAAGGCCCAGCATTTCAATTTGTCTAGAAGCATAAAACAATCTGCCCGCCAGTCCTGCCCCAATTCCATGACCCATTGCCCTACGGGTTGTTTAGAAGCATGCAGTTCACAACAATCAGTGCATTTACTGAGCATCTACTATGCACCAAGCTCTATTTCTTGCCCTGAAAACGCAATAGGGGACAAATCCAAGTCCCTGCTTTCATAACAGTGACATCCCAGTGAAAGAGACAAACGGGTAAGACGTCTGTGCTGTCAGAGTGCCTGAGGGAGCTGTGGGTGTCAGCCAGGGCAACGCTGCCCTCCGGGGACACACCTGTTGTCACCAGTGGGTGGGAGGGCACCATTGTTATCTGGTAGGGACAGGCCGGGGATGCTGCTCAATGCACAGGACAGCCTCCACCACACAGAAACACCTGTCCCTAAATGTGACTATGTGCCGAGGCTGAGGCCCCTGAGCCAGAGAAGACAGATGTGTACTCTTCAATGTAGGGCCCAGGAAAGGCCTCTGGAGAGGGACACGTGAGCAGAGAGCCAAGGGGAGGGAAGGACGTGTGGCAGAGGGGGCAGGCACAGAGGCCGGGGGAGGGGCACCTGGCAGACCTGGGGGTTTCAGCCTGAGTGCCCTGGACATGCGATGCTCTCACTTCCCCTTCCCACGGGTCCCTCTGGCGGCTCCGTGGGCCTGTGGGAAGCCCAGGGGGCCAGGGGGCCAGGGGGAGGCTGCTGGCATCATCTAGATCAAGCATGTCAAACCCACGGGCCGCATGCCTTGTTTATTTGGCCTGTGTTAGCCTTTGAGTTTGACATGCTTGATCTAGACAGATGCTTAATATGAGCAATTAAAGCTGGTCCACTAAGCCAGAGGTCAGCAAACTATGGCCCACAACTGAATCCGGTCCTCAACCTGTTTGTGCAAATAAAGTTTTATTGTAACAGCCATCCCATTTGTGTACAGCAAGCATGTCAAACTCGTGGCCCATGGGCCGCATGCCTCATTTGTTAGCCTTTGAGTTTGACATGTTTGGTGTACATATTGTCTGTGACTGCTCCTGAGCTACGACAAAGAGTTAAGCAGTGGCAACTATTAATCTGTCTTCTGTCTCTGCAGATTTGCCTATTCCGGACATTTCACATAAATGGAATCATATGATATGTGGCCTCTGTGCCTGGCTTCTTTCACTGGGCATCACGTTTTCAGGGGCATCCATGTTGTGCCATGCACTAGTACTTCTATTCCTTTCACGGCCGAATTATATCCCATTGTGTGCATGGGCCACATTTTATCCACCATATGTGGATGGGGGCTTGAACGAGAGCAGGAGCGGTAGGGTGGCAAGAAGCGGTCTGGTTAGAACGTGCCGTCAGGGCAAGCCTTTGGGATTTGCTAATGGATTAGATGTGGGTGTGGGACACAGAGAGGAATCAAGAATGCAGCTCGGTCCCTGCTCCAAGTGCCTCCCGAAAAAACACTGACCCCGGGGGGAGAGTGCTGCTCAACATCCCACCGTGCACAGGACAGCCTCCACCCCCCTCCCCGTGCCCCCGACTCCTGTCACAAATAATCATCTGGCCCCAAATGTCACCAATGCGGAGGCTGAGGGATCCTGGCCCACCCCTAACCCCTGCGGCCTCCTCTCCCCCAGGGCCTGGCTCGCCAATTTAGCAGGGACTCCACCAGAGCCTGGAGATTCCAAACCAGTGCACGTCGGCGGCTAAGGTCCGTATTAACTACATCTCACTTGCTTCTGCCAGTGACACAGATCAGATGCTGCTGCTGTCGCCGCTGCCACCACATGAAACAAGAATGTCGGAGAGCAAATTCATTATCCAGCTGTTCGGCGCGACAGAGCATGCACACCGCTCTCCCGGACGGCGGACGGCGCTACCTGAGAGCCAGCCCTGCTGGATGATTGAGTGGCTGCCAGCCGCCTCCTCCCTGTAACCTTGACACGCCAGGGCAGGGCCTCCCGTACACAAGCTAACAACCCGAAAGGCAGCGGCAGCGGCAACAAATGGACGGGTTAATTTGTTTCATGGCCCTGTTGCCATCAGGCTCTTGCAGAAAAGAAAAAAGAGAAAACACAAAAAACAGAAAAACAACCTCCATTTGCGGGGTTTAATATCCAAGCTGCTAGGAATCAGATTAGACAGAAGGAAGAAAATGTGACGTCGATTGCCGAGATCCGTTTATATTGTTATGTTTGCTTAAAAACCGGTTTTCGATCTGCAGGTTATTCTGGCTGGCTTGGACCTCAAGCAACAAAATATCACGCTTCCAGGTGGTATCTTTAAGGAAAGCTAATTAGGATTCTTGGCACTTGTAGCACGAAACATTTTACAATTTTCTTCAAAGCAATTTGCCAACATTAGCTAATTAAAACACCCAGCCTTCCATCGAGGGGCAATGGGAAGAGAGCATAATTTTCATCTCTCAGCATCTGCTGCAGGATTAAAACTCCGGATTCCTGTTGCTGCCACTTGGTTGCAGTCCTTCTCTAAAGGAGGCTTTTCATTGTTTTCTGCAAGCTTCCCAGGACCACTGAGGAAGACTCCAGTTTTTCTAGCACTTACATCTCTGAAAACGGGGCCACACTAACAAAAAAAAAAAAGTATGAGCAATTAAGGCCCACAGCTGAACCCAGTCCTCGATGTGTTTGTGTAAATAAAGTTTTATTGTAACATGGCCATGCCCATTTGTGTACATATTGTCTGTGGCTATTCCTGAGCTAGGACAACAGAGTTACTAGTAAGCAGTGAAACTATTAATCTGCCTCTGTCTTTATAGGTTCGCCTATTCTGGACATTTCATAAAAATAGAATAATACTAGAAGCTCGGTGCATGAGACTCGTGCACTGGGGGGGTGGGGGGGTCCCTCAGCCCAGCCTGAGCCCTCTCGCAGTCCGGGAGCTCTCGGGGGATGTCTGACTGACGGCGGTCGGACATCCTTAGTGCTGCTGCAGAGGTGGAGAGGCTCCCGCCACCACCGCTATGCTCACCAGCCGTCAGCCCAGCTTCTGGCTAAACAGTGCTCCCCCTGTGGGAGCATACTGACCACCAGGGGACAGTTCCTGCATTGAGTGTCTGCCCCCTGGTGGTCAGTGCACGTCATAGCAACCAGTCATTCCACTGTTCGGTCTATTTGCATATTAGCCTTTTATTATCTAGGATGTGGCCTCTGTGCCTGGCTTCTTTCACTGGGCATCATGTTTTCAGGGCATCCATGTTGTACCATACATAGTACTTCATTCCTTTTCATGGCCGAATTATATCCCATTGTGTGATGGGCCACATTTTGTTGATCCATCATCTTTTGATGGGCATCTGGTTTGTTTCCACTTTTTGGCTGTTGTGAATGATGCTGCTGTGAACATTCCTGTCCATGTTTTTCCGCACATTATTTTAAAATCACATTTTGACTCATTTTATTAAAGACGAAAAGTTATAAAGACATGTTCTCTCACGGCACATTATAAATATTAAAAAATATTTATTTAGGACAGGAGAAGCATCCGAGTGTGGTATAAAGAAAGGAGGGTTAGGAGTCATCAGGACACAGAAGTAACTTACTTTTTTCATTCATTCAATATATACTTTATTTCTTTTTTTAAAAATTTGAGAGAGAGAGAAACATCGATTTGTTGTTCCACTTATTCATGGATTCATTGGTTGATTCTTTATGTGCCCTGACCAGGGATCGAACTCGCAACCTTGGCATAGCAGGACGACACTCTAACCAACTGAGCTATGGAGCCAAGGCCACTTAATACTTATTAAGACAGAGTGTAAGACATTATGCTAGGTACTAATGATGTTACACCCTGACTGTTCTATCACTCATTAAAAAAATATACAGCTGTTGTGCATGCAGTTCTAGAAAACAAAGGTCCGTCACTTATCTTTCTGGGGGGCCGCATTCTCCTCATCACAATACATTTCCCTGGGCGGGCTGGGAGGTGCAGGCGTAATGATACCCCAGAGGAGGTTCCGGAGACCAGAGGCCATATAATACCAACACGACACATGAAACGACCTGTATCCATTTTCCTTTCCTCTCCAGGATGACCGTTTTCATGGACCAGGAGTTGCCCGTGGTCCTTGCCTTGTAGAAAGAGATTCAGTTTTAGTAAGTGGCTTAATATTTAAACACTGGCTCCAAAGGGGAAAGACTTCTCAAAGCAACAAGAGTAGGCCAGAATGGAAAGAATTAGCGGGACTTGACCATCTGTCATGAAAAGTAAAAAAAGGAAAAGAATACCTGCAGAATCTTCGTTCCTGGCACTGCACTTCCCCATCGTTGCCAGCAGATGGCGACGTGGTCCTGCAAGGTTGCATTAGTGCAACTGTTGCCAGTGAAATGACAAGGACAGAAGGCACCTGAAGCTGTGGTTCTGGGACACTTGTGCACCTTGTCAATTATGCGCAGAGGTGTGAGCACTTTTAAACACATCCATGGGGGAGAAACAGAGGCATCCACATGGCGTGGTTCTAAAGGCTACAGGGATCTGACAAAATCTGCAAATGACTCCTGGTCTAAATCCAGATGTTCCCAGAATAAAGATATCAGTGGTGGTGGGGAGGAAGGTGCCAAAGGCCTCTGAAACAAAGAGCTCTAAGCAATGTACAACCAAATAATTATCTCCCTATATTATAGCCATTCCAAGTGGTATTAGATATGACACCGAAAGCACACCAAAGAAAAATTAGATAAGCTGACCTTCATAAAAATTTAACTTTTATGATTCAAAGAACACTATCAAGAAAGGGAAATAACAACCCACAGAATGGGAGAACACATTTGCAAACCATATATCTAATAAGGTGCTTCTATCCAAGATACATAAAGAACCCTAACAATTCAACAAAAAAGGCAACGCAATTTAAAAATGGCAAAGGATGTAGACATCTCTCCAAAGAAAACATACAAACAGCCAATGAATATGCGAATGCTCAAGAGCATTAGCCATCAGAAATATGCAAGTCAAGGCCACAATGACATACCACTTCATGACCACTAGGATGGCTACAATAAAAAAGACAGACAATAACAAGTGTTGGTGAGGATATGGAGAAACTGGAATCCTCATACATTGCTGATGGGAACGTCTAGTGGTACAGCCACTGAGTAGATGCCATTTAAATTCCAGAAGGCCACCTTTCAGTTCGTTATCTCCCAGCACCCAGCACCCAGCAAGTGCTAAGTAAAAACTTGCTGAATGAATGCCGGGCTACTAATTCAGTGTCACTGCTATTCAAGGGTAACAGAGTTTAACCCAGGGTTTCTCCACCTCGGCACTAGGGACATTTGGGGTTACATAATTCATTTTGAAGGGCGTCCTGTGCACCATAGGATACTGAGTAGCATGCCTGCCATCTATCCACAGGATGCCAATAGCACACTGGTGACAATCAAGAATGTCTTCAGGTGTCAAATATATGGTGACAGAAGACGACTTGACTTTGGGAGGTAAACACACAATGCAATATACGGATGAGTTTGTTTCCTTGAAATGAGGATAAAAAGACCTACCTACCTCCTAAGAATGGCTAGTGGGATGAAATAAGAAGTCTTTGGCTCAGTACCTGCCCACAGGAAATGATTGGCAGATGGTCATTGTCAATCACAGTGTGAAGAGGCAACCGCCCACTGGGCCTGCCTACATGTACCTCAAGAGCTCTGAAGTTTGCATGTGGGTCCCCATCTCTCGGTGCAACCTCGAGCAAGATTTAACCCATGCGTCGGAGCCTTCCTCCGAAGTGAAAATGCGAAAGGACACCTGCCTCAGGAGAGGGTGCGGTTTGAGTGACCATGCGTTGCAGCGTGGCACATTGTAAGCACGGCACGAGAGCTTTTCTTCGTCTGGGCAAGAATGGCCAAGGGACCTACCCTTCCCTTCATCTGGTGAATGGGAGGCAGAAGGAAGGGGGGGTCGTGGACACCTGGTACGCCCTGGGTGTCTAAAGCACCAACAGAGGGCCACAGGCTACTTCCTGGAGTCCCTGTGCATAAACTTGACAGGTCCCCGGAGAGTCCTGGCTTGTCATCACTATCAGATGGTCGCCCATCTATAGAACAGCTTCCTTGTTTTAGGCAGAGAGAATCCATGCAGGCAGGGGTCCCACAATCTCTTGACAAGGACTATGCTGAGGACAGAAAACCTATGGAATTGGTGCCACCAAGTGGCACAGAAAGCAATTGTTGGTGCCCGTGCCACCAGCACCTCATTCTTCTATCGCTCCATCCTCCCCCCCTTCTCCCCCTGAAACAGTGCCCACAAGCATCACGTAACCAGGCGGCTGTCCTTGCAGGTCTGAAAAGGCTGCAGGGAAAGGACAGGCTTTAAGAATCACATCTGACTCCACTTTGTCGTTCCTCCCCGAGCTAAATCAGGTCAGTAAGCTTATGTGTAGCTCAGCTGACTGCTAAGCTGCTGCAAGAGTATTATTTATCTCGGGCTTCCACGTTGGCACTTGGGAGGCTGCAGGTGACGCTCAGGGTGTCAGGGCCCGAGCTCCAGGAGCACGCCCTGAACGGCTGCCTAGATGAAAACCTTCCAGGGGAAACTGAGTCCAGGCCGTGAGGGCGACTCCAGGCCTCTGAGCCTCCAGGGAGACAGCACACCAGTTTCTAAAGAGTGCCCACTGGTGGGACCCACGGAGCACTTGGGGACATCTTTCAAAACCTCAAAAACTATCTTGTTACTGGACGCCTGGCAGACGATCTGCTTTGTGGGAAAACTGGCTGACCTGAGCTCAGGTCCTTTCCCCACAGCAGCCATCCAGCAAGATGATCCAATGTCCTTCCCAACCTTTTCATGTATTTTTAAAAATAAATTTCTGTGTTCAGGGGCTCACTAACGTGAACGGCATGCTTATATTTGGAGCAGGGTTTCCCCATTTTCTCTCAGCTCCTGCCACACAGTGGAAGTCGGCTGTGACCGGCTTTATCCTCAGCGTGCTTCACGCACATCAACTCTGGCCGAGGTGAAATGCCTGTAATTTATTTGTGAAGAAAAGGACTTCTTTCCCCACTGAGTAAAAACCAGGACGAGGTGCAGAAGTGCAAAGCTGAGATTGCGTGCAACTATGAAAGGGCCTTCACCTCTCACCTGACTTAATTTTAGAGGCAGGAGGACATAAGTACGTGCACTTCCCTGCTTTGTCAACTCATTAGCTATAACTGGATTAAGTCCATTTACTAGGAACTATCGACTTAAAAATACCACACAGGATTCTACCTTGATTTACGCACTAACACAAAGTACATGTTGATCTACAAAATATAAGCAAAACTTGACATCAAAACTTTAATTAGTGGTTGGTTATCTGTGGGGGCTAGGAATCTATTTTGGCACAATTTACTTTCTTTTGTAATGTCATACATTTTAAAATGTAATCTGCTACATTTAAAGGTTTTTGACCTGTAATCACAAAAGAAATGAAAGGAAGACCTTTTACTGAGCAATGACTGCAGAAGCCCTTATTAGGAATTCCAGCCCTGGCCGATCTGGCTCGGTGACTAGAGCATCAGTCTGTGGACCAACGGGCCCCGGATTCGATTCTGGTCAAAGGCATGTACCTTGGTGGCAGGCTCCTGCCCGGTCCAGGCCCTAGTCGGGGCTGGTGCAGGAGGCAACCAATCGATGTTTCTCTCTCTTTCCCTTTCTCTTCCACTATCCCCAAAAATAAATGGAAAAAATATCCTCAGGTGAGGATTAACAAAAAAACAAAAAAAAAGGAATTCCAAGACGCTCCGGTATCTCAGGTTAAGCACATCTAAATGACTGAGCACTGGATGAAGGTACAGCTACCGAGTACAGTTCTGTGCTTTCCTGCCAAAAGGCAGCTGTTTTCATGATGGAAAACACAGCAGCTGTTTGCACAGGTGCAGAGCAGCAATACATGATAAGTTGGTCCCAGCAGAGAAGAATATGGTGTCTATTTAAAATTAGAGGAGGAAGAGGCAGAAAATGGCTAGCCCCAGTTGTAATCTTTGAGAGAAGGGGAAGCTCTGGTTTGAGGAAAATGGGCTCCAGATGGCTGGTCTCTGTGCACCCTGTGAGAGTGAAAGCCAAGGACCAGCCGCCAAGAGACACGGGCCCTGGTCTTCCCTTAACACGTGGGATCTTTGGCTGGTCACAAAAATACCAGAATTTGGGCTCTGCAAGATACCTTAGCGAGAGGAAACCAACGCCAGAAGAGGTTCATTCGCTCAAGGTTAATGCCTGTGTTCTTGTCAACAATACTAGAATGCTACTCACATAGTTCATGTTGCTGTTGTCACACACACACCCTCCTTAGTGACAGTGAGGTGTGGGCAATAGTCTGAAATCTTGAATTTCACTGATAACGCTTATTTCTCAGTTAGCCAATACCACTTCGATTCTGTGATAATCTGAATGCAAGCTGACCAGAGCTAGCCTACTCTACATAAAAAATTTATGAATGAAAAAGATTGCAAAAACTATTCACACTATTAAAAAATTCCGAAGGCATCCACTTACAAAAAATGCATTTCTAGCGGCAATGTGTTTTGGTCCCTGGGGGTCCACAGATCATGTAGTCCCGAGACATAATAAAACTGGACTCCTGTTCAAATACCTGAATTCACTGCTTTGCCCTTTGGCTGTAACTGGTCACGTTGTTTTGCTTACGATAGTGTTAAAGGCTGTACTTGCATCAGACAGGAATCAAGGTGTACACACACAGGTGAGTGACAAGTTTCTGCTGGGACACGGAGTCACCACACATGTTCTCCCACTCACAGCAGACAGCTGTTGCCACCTGTTCCCTTCGTGTGAATGCAAGACTGGACAAGGAATGTCACAGACACTTGACTGAGAGAAAACAGGAATACTGGTACCCAAACTGTACTCCCACCATGAACAAACTACGCAAGAAAGATGCCCCGGGAAAAGGCCTGGGAGGCCATACATTATTGACATGCCAGAGTCAGGAAAAGGGATTGTGTAGAAAGAACTCTCATAAGCCCACTGGCTTTTTAAAATAATGATCACTATTTACTATGTGGCACCTTTTTATAGTAGAATGACTAGTTTTCCAAATAGAAACTCGTCCTGGTGTTTTTCCTTCCCGCCTCCCCCCCCCTCCCCACACACACACCCCACAGTCCCTCCATGGAAAGAGCTGCTGCAGTGTCCTGGGGAGAACAGCTCTGCTGTAGAGGGGAGGGCGCTGTGTATACCCCTCAGGTCACTGAGCAGAGGGGAGGGTGTCTGCACCTGGGTTATGTCAGTGTGCGAAGGACACCGCGGCAGAGTAATAACCTCGTTCCTGGAGGCAGCACTGGGCTGCGAGAGACCGGCGAGGAAGCAGCGGTCCCGTGGGACTTCGGGGTAATTTAATCAGCAGCACTTCAGCACCGCAGAAAGCAAGGGCAGAGACATAATAAAGTCAGCACGCAGCTCCTGCAGCTCTTCTGCTCAACCTGAGGGGGAAATACGACCGACCGGAGCAGGCCTCTCCACCTTGCACGGCTGCCATTTGGAACCGGGTAACTGTGCGTCACGGGGGCCCGCCTGGGCACTGCAGGGTGTCTGACAGCACCCGTAGCCTCCACCACTCGGGGCACCACACTCCCCCAGCTGTGACAAAAATATCTCCAGACAAAACTGCCCCGTTCACTGCCCTACATCAACTGGAAAAGTTAGTTTGTTGACACATGAGCCACTTGCTTCTGTACATGCAATAGGGAGGTTAGCATAGGGCTGAGAGAGAAAAGGGGTGTAGGCTTCTTCTATGTAAAAAGTAGAGGTCTGGTGCACGAAATTCGTGCACTTGGGGCCGGGGTGTCCCTCAGCCCGGCCTGTGCCCTCTCACAGTCTGGGAGCCCTCGAGGATGTCTGACTGACAGCTTAGGCCCACTCCCCACCAGCAGTCGGACATCCTTAGCGCTGCCACGGAGGCAGGAGAGGCTCCCGCCACTGTGCTGCACTTACCAGCCATGAGCCCGGCTTCTGGCTCCTGCATTGAGTGTCTGTCCCTGGTGGTCAGTGTGTGTCATAGTGACTGGTCATTCTGCTGTTCAGTCGATTTGCTTATTAGCCTTTTATTATATAGGATGCTCTGTAAGGGTCACCAACAGGCACTTCATGTGGAATGATAAATGATCAACCAAAACATGGGAAAGGGTTCACATCACTAGAAACTAAATAAATACAAATTAGAACACTGAGATCCATTAGCAAAGAGTTAAAAAATGGTAACACAGGGTTCTCAAGGATATGGCAGTGCAGGTGAAAGTAAAAATTGGTGAAAAGTTATCAGAAAAATCTAAACACGTATCTGTAAAAGCTTATCAATGCATTACTTGCAGTAGCGGAAAAAAGATAAGCTAAACATACTCAGCAAGGGATTCATAACATCATTGTATATCCATGAACTTGACACCATATGGTCATTAAACATTAGTATATGGGCCTTTATGTTACATACTAGGATGTCCATTATGGGATTGTTTTCAAGAGGAAAAAGTGCTCTCACTCCTGCCTAGAAAGTCATGAGGGAAGAGAAAAGACTGGGGCTTATCTCTAGGCAGCATGATTTTAGATTACTTTCATCTTTACATATATCTAAATTATCTGAAATTTTTTATCTTTAGCATGAGTTCTTTAAAAAATAGAAATAAAATCAATACTAAGAGCTCTGTCATTACCACCCTCCCCCCCTGGGGGAGCAAATTAATCCCCATTGTGCAGACTGTGTGACATCCCTCCCTGCTGGAAGCAGACACAGAATTCCTGCCACCTCGTGACCCTGGGAGAGGCAGATGTGACCCCATTTTACAGAGGAAGGGCCTGAGTGCCCAAGGTCATGCCATAAGTAAGAGGCAGTTACTAACGGCAAGGCAGAATTCTGCCTGTGAGGACACCACACCAACAGCATCTCCATACATCTACAATCCTATATAATAAAAGGGTAACATGCAAATCGACTCAATGGTGGAACGACCGGTTGCTATGATATGCACTGACCACCAGGGGGCAGATGTTCAATGCAGGAGCTGCCGCCTGGTGGTCAGTGCGCTCCCACAGGGGGAGCACCGCTCAGCCAGAAGCCAGGCTGAGAGAGGGCACAGGCCGGGCTGAGGGGACCCCCCCCCCCGCCCCCGCTTCCCAGAGTGCACGAATGTCATGCAACAGGCCTCTAGTCTAATCTAATAATAGACCAATATGCAAATTGACCGCACCTTCACTACACCTAAACCACGCCCACCAGCCAAGCCACGCCCACCAGCCAATCAGGACGAGTATGCAAATTACCCCCAACAAAGTTGGCGGCT
This sequence comes from Eptesicus fuscus, assembly GCF_027574615.1. Taxonomy (NCBI): domain Eukaryota; kingdom Metazoa; phylum Chordata; class Mammalia; order Chiroptera; family Vespertilionidae; genus Eptesicus; species Eptesicus fuscus. The sequence goes on along the minus strand of NC_072495.1, from coordinate 6,281,580 downwards.
AATTTGCATATCAAGACAGCGTTGAAAGAAGCCAAGAGCTGCAGAAGGGAGTAAAGCTTCAAAGAAGCAAGCAAGCCTGGGGGAGAAGGGAGGAGCAAAGTCAGGGCCGGAGGAGAAGGGAGGAGCAAAGTCAGGGCCGGGAGCGAAGGGAAAAGCAGGCGGGCTGGCGGAGAAGGCGGGGCAGGCGACAAGGGAGGAACAGAGGCGGGATAGAGTGCAGCACGAAATCCTATTGCAGGATTTTTCCTGCAACGGGAACGCTAGTTTATCTATAAATCTCAACGATGGAAAAAGTATATTATGTAATCCTCCCCAGAGTTCCTCTGCAGCTACACCAGCCAAGGCCCTCCACGTCAGTTTCTGGGAGCAGCAGTCTGAAGGCCACATTCCCTGCTCTAAAGCCCTGTCCTCTGCTTCCTAAGAGCTACTGAGCTCCCCCTGCAATGCCAGCCCCAGCCCGGCCGGGTCCGGGGCCACCCAGAGTCCCTGGCGCCGTGGAGGCAGGTCATCCTCTCCTCTACACATGCCTATCTCAGCGCCCTTTCCTCCTTCACTGGTTGTTTCTGTGCCGGCTGACACATCTCATCTTTATGGCCTCAGCAATGAGCACAGTAATTAAGATTCAGAATTGGGGGAAAGCTTTAAATTATCTAATTACCTTTAGCCCAAGCACTCCATATTTAATATTTTTTTCTAAACAAAAGGTGTTTTTGTCCCTTCTTTGATCTTTTCCTAAAATTCCATTATGTATCATGCACTTTGCCAAGACGAGGCCTCTAATTCTAGAAACCCTCAGTCAGGGGAACCAAAAACCAACCAGGGATTGGAGAGAGGTGAAAGGTCCTGGGTTAGAAGGCCAGTCCAGGTCCTTTGGGTGACTTCATTATGTCCTCTACAACACTGGGAGTTGCCAAAACAGTGAACACACCCCTAATTGACTTAAGTACAACAAACATATTCCAGGGCCAAGTGAAAATGACCTTTGGATTATCGGCCCAATTTGGCTATTTATGCCACCTCTCCCCTTTTTTGGCCTGGACGACTGAAATCTATATGCTCTCGGGGGGGGGGGTGTTTACAGATGAGTCAGCGTTGGAGCTGGTGAGAGTTGGTGCGAAGGACAGTGGACCCGGGCCCCAGATGAAGTTCTTGTTTTGGTTTCGTCGTTAAATCTCAGCGGGGACTCTGGGAAGTCACTTCACCCCTGACTATTGCCTCATCCAGGAGGTGCAAACACAAGTGAGCTTAATTCTCTATCACAAGGCTATAGATACTGTTTGCGGAAGCATGGAAAATGCAAAGCATGCCAAGTCAATATTCAAGTACAAAGTCAACATCCATGGGTTAACCTGTGAGGAAACTCTTTTCACATTAAATCTATGTTATATTTCTCAAGAGTTAAAATAAGCTCAAAGGAGAGGCTGGTACCAGTGACCATAGAAAACAAACTCAAATCTCACAGTGAGTTACAGAAAAATACCCCAAGATGGTAAAACACCCAGACATGCACATTTCTTTCATGTACAGTTTGATTTAGCACCAATGAATACACAGAGAACGCAGAAAGTCCACTGTACATTGATTACATTTCTTGGGATCTAACATTTAAAAACAAATGCCAGACACACAGTTTACCCTCAAAGAAAACTTGTCAGGACAAACCACTTTGGGAAGGTAAGTATAAGAAGTAATAGGAGGGAGTGAAGGGAAATGGCCACTACATATTGCAGAAACATACTGAAGGCAAACATGGCCCAAAGAAAAAGAAAAAAAGTCAAAAGCAGGTTATAAAACTAGCGCTCTGCTCCAAGGTCAACAACTTGAACCAATAAAATGAAAAAACCCTGCCCAATCCTGGGGTCAGTATGTGACTCCAGGAAAGAGCTGTGCATTAATGGAACTCCTGAGAGCAAAGAGGGATACTACTCAAGGGGCCTGTCGTGATCTGAGGACCAAACACTCCTAGCCTTGACCAGAGAGGTCTAGTGTTGTTCTAGAAACACAGGGCACACCTGGAGCGTGTGGCCCTGCAACCGCATGCCCTGCATTCATTCACTCGTCCCACTGAGGGCAGATGTTAAGTCTCTTACAGCTCCTTCCTAGCAACTTGGGTTTTCTTCTCCTTCTTTGCGAGTCACAGTGAAACTGGATGTCTGTACCTGTTACATCTCATGAAGCTGAAAGCAATAAAGGATGACCGCTATGGCCAGTTGTAGATGTATCTCCACTGAGGAATCGCCTTAACACAGGGTTTCCATGACCGGGGAGGAGAGGAGGCTGCGGTGATCTTCCTGAGGCTCCTGCTGGACCACAGCCAAGACGACCAGTCACTTCATAGGAAATGAGAACAAACTCCTCCGGAACAGTTAGTCAGACTCGCAGGTTAAAACGATGCTTGCCACAGGCATACACGTATCCCAGACACACCTAGAAAAAAATCTGCGAGCACATGGTGGCAGCTGCTGGAAACCTGGCGCTAGATTAGAATGGAACAGTATCTTTGAGATCTCAGACAGTTTTAGATGTCAGCATACGGTGTTCAGGGCCCACTCCTGAAGATGCTGTTAAAACAAAACCAAAATAACTACCTTGAGAGAACAGGAATGTTCTAAGAGGCCATTTTATCTGGGTGAAGGAATGATTTAACTCATGAAACTAAAGAACATAAGAAAACAACAACCACAACAGTTTCCTTGAATATATTCAACTATCAAGGCAAGGCATTCTTCAATATAAAACATTATAATTTTCCCGCTACTACAAAGAAATCCAATAAATAACTGTACAGTGAAGGGCCCCGATGAACACTGTGAGTGATCCTGGGTCCCCGAGCAGCTGCAATGGTGGAGGTGCCCACATCACCAACCCCTCCGCAAGGTCGCCTGCAGTTTGGTCTTTTTCAAACGTGACCCGCTGGTGTTTCCAAGCTGCTTTATAGATGAGTCCCATCTGGTAAAGCCCGGCGGGGAGTGCAGCCAGAGTACAGCCCAAGAAGGGGTCAAAGCCAAGGCTTCCGCACGACAACTCTTCTTCCAAGGGACTAGTGACCGCTGAGGCCTGGCTTCAGACTAAGTGCTTTAGCCGCACGCGCTTGGAAAGTCTTCTGTGCCCATCACTGCGCCCATCACGCTGGGAAGAGCTCGGGAGGGCTCTCTCCATAGCAATACTTGGCTATGGGATCCCTATAGGTGTTCTCGTGCTGCACGCTCTGTTGGCAAAAGGGAAGACAAGAGCTCCGTGAGAGAGCAGTCGCACACACCTCCCTTCAGAGCTGCCGAAGTCCAAGCGGGGCTGCTGTCAGGCACTCCCTGCAGGAGCCTGGCCACATCCATCTCCAAATGTCACTATCAGGCTCCCGGGCACTTTCTGGAACAAAGGCGAATGCTCAACGCAGAATGCCAATGAAGAGCATGAAAATGGACATAACATCACTGCATGACTGTTTCTTTTTATGTACACAAGTGAGTTTTTAACAACCTCACTGCAACTCAGGACAACTAGTTTTTCTCAAATTATTTTATATTACATTAAAGCCCAAAGGGTGTTTTGCACCTGATCCTGTGCTTCAGAGAAATTCAGTAGCTGGTATTGAAGCCTGAAAATATGGAGGAGATACATTACAAATCATTTTCATAAAGTTTTAGGTATCTCTGGGTTTGGCACTCGGGCCAAATCCCACAATACCAGACAAGCCTTATTTGGCTGAGAAATAGGAAGTGTGATTTAAAACAGACAAACATCCCAATGGCTAATTTTTCAGCAATTTGTTTTCATACAGGCAACTTGAGTTTTGGCTAGTCTAGAGTTCATTAATTAGCCCAAGACCAATACTAAACATCTACACTGTAAGTATTAATCCAATTTACAGACGTGTAGCCAAAAGCTTCTCTTTCTTGGGATACTGCTATATAAACAAATTGACAACTGGGAAATATCTCTTTACAATAAAAAGACTAAGTCAGAAAGCTTAGCATCTTCACTCACAACTGGAAATAACTTCTGGGTTTTATCAGTTAAAGAAAGAAAATATTTCGACTTTTCTGGCAACCCTCGGAATGAAAGAGGATCTGAATCAAAGTAAGTCACGTGTTCAGCCTTCCTCCACGTTTCCTTTAAGGCCCATTCAAGTGGAAAGCTCTTCCAACAAAACAAGCCCACCAGGAATTTCTTCATGTTTTCAAATGCTCATTATAATCCCTGAAACATTTACCCAATGATGCTGAGTGCTCTAAGAGCAGACCAGAGACATAAAAAGTGGCGTAAAATCAAAAGGTGGCCTACAGACAGACATCTGGCAAAGAGTACAGAGTTCCAGAAAATGACAAATGAGTCAGTTATCTCAGACGAAGCCAGTACAATCTTGGAGACACCATGAATAGAGGCCAGAAGAAGCGTGCTTGTATAACAAACACGTCTGGTGATTTTAAAAAGGCAGCCCCCGCAACAGCCCAACCACAAAAGCGGAGAGCCAAGGACACAGTGATGGACTTTCAGACGCTTTCAGCAGCAGGTGCGACGTTCAGTGCCCAAAGAGCAAAGCATGTAATGACAGCATGCTGATGAGTATTGAGAGCTTGACAACCTACATATTACGCATGTATTTTTAAACACCACCTGCCCCTTCCCCTTGAATCCTAAAATAAACCGTAACTCTGTCCCAGAACAAATTACTATTTATTCTCAATGAGTGGTTGCTGAAAAGCCTCAGTTCTGACAAAAGAACTTCTCTCAGAAACTGGACTATTAGGATTCCACCCAGATTTAAAAGTAATTTTAGGCTCCCACTTAAAAGTATAGACATGCCAATCAGATGGGGAGATGCAAGTTGATTAGACCTTGATTTAATATACACATTTTACTTCTCTAACTTGTATAAATCTCATGCTGACATTCTAAACACTCATCCCACCAAAGCTTCATTTGAATCTCTTCTCCATTATCACTCATATCATATGACATATGATAATCAAACCTCCATTATCATATTTTCCCACCCACCCTTACTCCCACCCACCCATCCCCCAGCTAGAAACATCAGAGCTTCTGACCTGGGATGAGGTCCTGCATTTAGCCAAACACAATTCAAAGTGATCCTCCACTGCCATGAAGAGGTTCTGGAATGCCACCGCTGCCCGGTTGAGAAAGCGCTCCAGGAGAAGTTGCTATGGAAACAAAAGTTAGTGCCTATAATAAATTCCAGACTCAGCAGCACAAGGTAACCTTGGATATTTCTCCTAAACTAGGAGACTGCTGATGGGGGGTAGAGTGGGGGTAAGAGTGAGGGAGGCAGCCAGCTCAAAGGGAAAGAGCACTGGTATCTTATTCATTAGATATCTGATTAGCAAAACAATGGCCCATTCTGCAAAAGAACCATTCAAGTAACTGGGAACCACCTCCTTCCTTGTAGACAAAGGCCACTTCACAGCCGCAATTTCTGACACCTACAAAGTTCCCTTCTAAGTTCTATTTTCAGAAGAATCCAATGCTCATCATACAATACAGGCAGAAAGACATGACCAGATGCAGAACAAGGAGCAGCTCTCCATACCTTGTTGGGCTGCAGGCAGCAGGAAACGCAGTGCTCGTAAGCGCTGCAGCAGCCGTTGGACAAGCAGCCATCACAGCAGTACTGCTTGGTGCCCGGGACGTTGACATTACAGCAGCCATTCACCAGCAAGTCCTTCCTTTCACAAACGTATCCTGCAAGTCAGAGACTACCCTGAGTATTAAACCAGCAGGGATCCCAACTCACTAGTGATCTGGACTCAGCAACGTATGCACTGTGTGCAAAGAACAGAGACAGAATCTGGAGTCTGGAGAATCCTAAGCACCAAAGAGGTAGGAGAATCGACACTATGTGATGAGGGCTTGCTTCGTACGTGCCGTCCTTTAAAAAACACGAATTCCCACATTAGAAGCAGGCTCCAGCCTTACCTACCTAAAACAACCCGTTAGTCTGCTGCTGCGTGTTTGATTTAATCTCCATGTTAAGTCACGCCTGTGTTTTCCTATTCTAACCTAGGAAAGAAAGCCATTTTTTCATCTACACCTGCAGAAAAATGCCATTTTTTTCAATACAAAAATCTGAAAATAGAAAAAGCCAAGACATTAATTCCCAAAAGTGAAATCCTTCTAGATAAAAAACAAACACCCATCCCCTCCTTTTTGCAAGTATCTTTTAAATGCTTGCCATTTATTTAATGGTTTGGAAGATTTTTTTTTTTAATTGAAGTAGTCACACCTCACCTTCACAAATTTATTTAGGCTGTTTTCAAATATACATGTCAAGTATTCAATTACCCCTGCGCATTAGGAAAAGGAAACCCTCTAATACCCCAGAAAGAAAAATCCTCCTAATTCCCTCCACTCCTCATAAATCCCATCATCTCGCCCAGCCAGCGTGGCTCAGTGGTTGAGTGTCGACCTATGAACCAGGAGGTCATGGTTCGATTCCCCGTCAGGGCACATGCATGGGTTGTAGGCTCGATCCCCAGTGTGGGGGTGTGCAGGAGGCAATCGATCAATGACTCTCTCTCATCAATGATGCTTCTCTCTCTCTCTCTCTCTCTCTCTCTCTCTCTCTCTCTCTCTCTCTCTTCCTCCCTCTCCCTCCCTCTTCCTTCCTCTTTGAAATCAATTAAAATATATTTTAAAAATAATAAATAATAAATCCCATCATCTCTGTACACACACTCCCTCCAACCCAGCCAATCCATTCTCAACTTTAAGGAATGAATCGCCTTGCAAAAGTTAATTTATTGTTCAGAGCTGCTAAACAAGACATTTCTCTACATCTTTCTGGGAGTGGGAAAGAAATATGTGAGAGTAAGTGCCTGAGGGACACTACTTGGCCCTTGGGAAACTCCCAGGTGTACACACAGCTCACAGGTGCACGCACAAGCCCACAGGTATATATGCCCAGGCCCACAGGTGCACAGCAGCTGTCCATCCAAATACCGCAGCTTCTTAATCCTCAGAGAATGAGACTTGGTGAAGTATACTGTTGTTTTCAGAAACTACTCTGGAAAACAAGTCAGTGTAAAAGTAGGTGGCACCAGGAACACAATGGAAGAAACTAAAAGAGCCCTCCTTCCCACTTGGAAAACGGGGCTTACCTGGGAACTGGTGCTTTTTGTTACTTTAACTGTGCCATTCTGTCTTCTAAATTAAGAGAGGATGATCCCAGCCCTGGCCAGTGTGATCAGTGGATAGAGCATTGGCCTGCGGACCAAAGGGTCCCGGGTTTAATTCTGGTCAAGGGCATGTACCTCGGTTGCAGGTTCCTCCTGGCCCAGGCCCTGGTTGGGGCACGTGCAAGAGGCAACCAATCGATGTGTTTCTCTCACATCAATGTTTTTCTCTGTCTTTCCCTCTCTTTCCACTCTCCCTAAAAAAAAATCAATGGAAAAAATATCCTCGGGTGAGGAGTAATAAAAAAAACCCCCACAAATAAAGAGAGAGAGAGAGAGGATGATTCCAATGCCATCACAAATGTTTCTGGGATTACAAGGATTATAAATACACAAACAAACAAAAAAAAACAAGTCAAAATGTTTCTTGAAATTCTGCCCCAAATAATAAATACACAGCAATCTTACCACTTCTGGGTCAGGAAGTTGTACAATATAATGTGACCTACACTCCACTTGTTGAAATTATCTTTCTGCCCTTTTCTTTTTTTCACATTCTCAATGTCAACATCAGGCCTTCTTTCTCTCCACAGTGCTAACTGCCAGCAGCCTTGAAACCACAGGTCTTTCTAATTTCTGGTGAAAGAAAGCTCACCAAGATTTCACCTTTTGCATCATAAATCTAAGCCTGCAAACGTCATTTCCAACAAGGAATTCTGTAAGGTCACAACCGCAGAGTGTGTTGCTATTGACTGAGAAATTAACTTCTAACCTCTGGAAGTCTGAAATTCTAATTGGTTGTCTTATTTAATAAGGTGTTACCCTGGCAATATTCATTGTGACATCTGCTTCCCAAAAGGCATAAATTCCTGCAAGTTTTCTTCATTAAACTGTTTCTCCCTTCTCCCACACTCATGGAGGTAAAATATAATCTATGGCTCTTGAATTTTTAATTGCTTGATTCGTAGAACTTTTTACTTAATAAGTCTGAGAATCTTTGTCTCACTCAAAATAATCAGAGGAAAATTTTTCTTTGGCTAGCTACAAAATGACAAATTGTCATTCATAACCTAATATTAAATATTAAAGCCAAGGCATAGATGTCATGTTTTCTCACTATGAGTGTCACACAAAAAAAAGAGAGAGAAAAAACACTGAACTCCAAGTTTGGTCCTAGTCCCATGTCTGCCTGCTGGCTAGCTGTGTCATCTTGTGGAAGTAGCCTTATTCTGTTAAAAATAAAACAGGTTATTTGCAATGTTATTTGCTTTTTCCTTGAGTTCCTTAACCTCTCAGTGCCTGTGTCTTCACCTACAAAGTGACAACACCTTTATAGCTAGACCTCAAAGGACTGTTGCCAAAATCAAATGGGATATCCAAGGAAAATTGCCCAGCACATAGGAAGAGCTCAATTACGGCAGGCTGAGGATTAGTGGGAGTCTTGCTTTGGGAAGACTGAATATCTCAGCTATTTGCTTAACTCCTTGTAAGAACTTGAGCAGCTGTCTAATCCAACTACCTCACCAGCACAGGAATCACCTTTCTGTCTAAATTCCTTTTAGACTCTAAAAGGAAACAGAAAACTCTGGGAGAAAGTACCAAAACAGATAGACTACTATTTTAACTGTAAGAGTAACACATTTTGAATGTGCTTATTATTCACTTGAGATTGCCCAATCAATCATTAACAAATGCATTTCCTAAGTACCGATTATTATTCAAGTTACCAAAGAAACTGAGCTCCTATCCTATAGAACTGACCAAGGTGAGAAGAAAAGACGGGTGAGCAGGAAGTAGCAGAGGCACTGATCTGTGATAAAATGCTAAAACTCTAAGTTATAGGCACAGGCGTTTCGGTTAGAATTACCAAACCAAGCTTCTCTGATGCTGAGGGGAACCTTGAACAATGAGTTAGGTCTGAAAGACAAAGAAGACGTGAGAAATGTTGGGAATGAGCGCGAAGGGAAAAGGCACTGTATAAAATCCCTATTTAAAAACCCTAGGAATGGTGGCACCAGAGCACTTCACTGACTGCAGGAGGAGAAGGAAGCCGCCTTACCTAGTTCATCGGTGATGAGGTGCTTCCCTTGGATGGAGTTCCGGCACTGGTTGCTGGGCCGACTGCTATTGCCCAAGTTAAACTGCACTTTCCACAGAATGGGCTGATCATGGTCTTGAACCTGGAGGAGATTCCGATCTCTCACTGCCCGCTCCTCCTACAAAGAGACAATAAAAGAAAAGGTTAAAGTATCGTTTCTTATATTTTCACCAGTTTTTTCATGGAAACAGCAACAGGACAGACACAATTTTTAAAAAGTTTGCACAGGAATCTACATTCCCCTGGTATGAGCAAAATCTGAGCCAAAGTCACAAAATCAAATGCAGAAAAATAAATTAAGGCTATGCTATGCTTCAGAACTGGAATTCTTACATGAATGCCCCTTGATTACATGCACATTATAAATAGGTATAAAAGTGTTAGAGCTGAGATAACGGTATGGCAAGGTATACTACAAGCTATTAACATGGAAGGGACATAAGTGATTATTAACAGCTTTTAGCATTTTTGGAATATTTTTGTTTTTAAAATGATAAAAACATTATTTAAAAACATAATTACCATTAACAATAGGAGACACAAAGGGATCTACAGAAACACTATACTAGCCTTGAAAGTTTCCTATAAATCTGTAATTATTCCAAAATAAAAAGTTTATTTAAAAAAAAAACATAATGCCCTAGCTGATTTGGCTCAGTGGATAGAGTGTCAGCCTGTGGACTGAAGGGTCCTGGGTTCAATTGCGGTCAAGGGCATGTTCCTCAGTTGCAGGCTTGATCTCCAGCCTGGGTCGGAGGCAACCAATCAATGTATCTCTCTCACATCAATGTTCTCTCTCTCTGTCTTTCTCGCTCCCTTCCACTCTCTCTAAAAATCAATGGAAAAATATCCTCAGGTGAGGATTAACAACAACAAAAATAACCAAAAATCATAATTACCAATATTAAAGACAAAAATTGCCCACAATCCCATCACTTACATAAAGTGCTATCTATTTTTGCATATTAACTTCTAGCCTTTTGACCCTGACATTTACACTTACAAATGAGGATGCTTGGCATTCAGCGCTTCTTGACACTAATTAGATGGTAAACCATTCAAGCATGTACATTATCTCGAGAATCACATTTTAAGGCTACATAATAATCCATCATGTTGATGTGCCATAATTTGTAAACATATCCTCTACAGATCAACATTTAGCCCATTCTAGACTTTTGTTATCAGATAGCAATGTAATAAAAATGTAGTTTTTATTCTCTTGAGTAATTTGTAGCAGTAATTATTATAAGTAGTCATGTCATACAGTACCAAATAACTTCCCTGAAGTTATACATACACCATTAGTATTACCTGCATTTACATAAAATAGTGTTCACAACTTACCACCACCTCACCAGGACTGGATTGTGCTCTTTAAATTACTAGTGTGAAACAATCCTTCAAGGTGGCTTTCATTTCTGCTCTGCCCCTCCCTCTTGCTTCTTTTAAAGGAAAGAACTGGCACCAGCAGGAACAGGATGGGTTATGCAAAAACAACATCTGTATTCTTCGGGTGCAAGTAGAGGAGCTAAGTGCAGAAGCCTTGGGAATTAGGGCAAATCACTTAGGTGCACACTGCTTAACTACCTGTGAATTCATACTCCTCTGCTCTGCTGGGACCTATCAGTTAACTGCATAATCAAGCTACGTGCAAACTAAACTGAGCGTCAAATGCTGCCCTAGATAAATTAACAGCCATAAGGACTGTTAAGAGGCTGGTCAAAGTACAGTAAACTGGCTCTCACAAGGTTAAAAGTGCTCTTAACATTACTCTCAAACTATCCTGTTATTCTTCCTAAGGGAAAAAAAATACACAAGAGTTCATGGACAAGTGCATCCCAGAAGGACCTCTTCCACATAACTACATTCCTGGTAAACAGGAAGGCAATTCTCCCAGCACTTGAAATTGTTTTCAAACATGAATATTCAAGACCTTGCCAAAAGGATTAGATAAGAGCTGTACAATCAAGAAGATTGTACAGAGATTGTGTAAGATAGCAATGGTAATGAATTGGTACATATTCACATGTGTGAAAGTCTAGTCATGCAGAGGGTGTGGTGAAGGGGCACTGATGGGATTCCTTTATTGGATAAGTACTTTTAGACCTTTCTCCAAGTGTTCCACCTACTCTATTAGGTTGTCTCAATTTTATGCATACACACACACACACACACACACACATTTTTTTGATTCATTCAAAGGTTTCAAGATCGTACAATGCATTAAGGAAACAGAGACAAAGGTGGCCAGGTTCTCTATTCCCAAAGAGCCTCCAGAGCAGTTGATAAAGAGGTTTTAGAAATCAGTGCAATCGACCACCACCAAGGTCCGCAGGGACTACACTTGGGTTACAAAGAAAAGAGCGGAACAAAAAGGGACAAACATGCACACACAAGAACTTTCTTCATAAACTGTGAAGGAGCTATAGAAATGTTTTCATTACTCATGTATGTTACTTAACCTCTGATTTTAAAGGGAGTATATTAATAACTGTCCTATTTTTCAGGGGTCATCATAGGGTCAAATGAGATAAATGTTCCATTTAAGTAGTGAAGCACTTAAACAGAAGGCATTGCCATTAAAAGATTTGCTTATGATTCTTAAACGAAAAGAAGGCGGGGGGGGGGGGGGAGTAAAGGCCAGGAGGCATCCCAAATGTCTAATACTTGGGGAATGAATGCCTCAATATGGCCTAATCAAGGAAAATTTTAGTTATAAAAAACTGTCCTTACAAAGTACTTTTAAAGATGGATACAATGCATATATGTAAAGTGAAGAAACAGTATGCCCAATTATCTTTTAAAAATATGAAAAATGAAGGGAGAAAATATGCCCAGATATCATCAGCGACTCCCTCCGGTGGGTGAGACTGTGAGTAGTTTTCCTCCTCTACCCTGTACAGTACTTCACAAACTTACTGAATAGTGTATATACACTGGTGATCAGTGGAAAACAAAAAACAGGTCAGCAACTCTCTCTTATGATTTATTCCACTTTACTTTAGAAAGTGTCTAACTTGGCACCAATTTACATAGTTAATTACTTTCCAGCTGAAGGCATGAATATGTTTTCAAGGAGTTACGCAAATAGCTGAGATATTCAGAAACTGTACCACGTGAACAAGTCTGAGACCATTTCCTTACAAGAAAGGACCCTTCTGACTCCAAGATTGGGATTTCTGTCATCTCAGCTCACACGCCCCACAGAGCATTAGGCCCACCTTGCCGCTCTATCACGGCATCTTGTTTTGTTTCCTTCGTATCATACATCACTGTCTGAAATAACTTTGCTTTTTTGCCACTTCTCCCCCTGACCCACCCAGAACAGAGGCTCTTAGAGAGGAAGGCTTTTCTGCTTTGCCCCTCACTGTATCTCCATCATCCAGCAGGCAATGCCTTAGCAACACCGCTGGTGTTCACTGAACATCTGTTAAATAAATGTGCCCAAGTCACCTGGCACCACTCACCATTCCCAATCCTCTCCCCCAGTGGCACCCCTGCCATTGTCACCAATTTCTCCTGCGCTCCCATCTCTATAATTTAAACTATCCCCCAAAGCATTAATTAACATGAAAACCAAAGAAATGAGGAATTCAAAGCAGTAGAGGATAATCAACGATTCTCTAGGCACAAGCACCACCTCTGCTCCAGGAGTTCCTGGTCTCCCTAACGCAGAGCTCGATCCTAAGGAGCTCGGAAGTTTTCCATGGCCTCTTCTCAATGTATCCGAACCTCTCCCCACCCCGCTCATTCCCTGTCACCTCCTCTGTGTTCCACACTGAGGCTAGGCCAAATGAAGCAGACTCCCCTCCAGTCACCTACTTCTGAGTGGCAGACACCAAAGCGTCAGCGCAGAGCGAAGCAGGAGCAGCACACACAAATCGCATATGGGAGAATGTCAGCCAAGTTTTTGGTCCCAAGGACCGTTCATACTAAAAAATTACTGAGGACCCCCAATATGTGGGTTTATAAGGGGTATGGCCATTGATATTTATCATATTGGAAATTAAAACAAATTCCTAAAATTCGTGTTTTCAATACATTATTTTTTTACTCATTTAACAATAACAATGAACCCATTACTATTACATGTCAACCATTTTTGTTGTGTAAAGAAATTTAGTGAGAAGAGAAAATGTTTTTACATTTCTGCAGATCTTTTCAGTGTCTGGCTTAATGGAAGACAGCTGGATTCTCATATGTCGCCCTGCATTCAATCTGTGCAGTATGTTCAGGTTGAAGCACCTGAAGAAAACCTACCTCACACAGATGTGCAGTTGGAAATGGGAGGAGCATTTTAATGGCTTTTCCAGATAATTATGGACAATTTCTTTGATGCTACATCAGAACTTGACAAGCATAGTAGCTTCTTAAAAGTTCACTGCAAATGGTACAACCACTTTAGAAAACAGTCTGGCAGTTCTTCAAAAAGTTAAACAAAGTCACCATATGACCTAGCAATCTCATTCCTAGGACCAAATCCAAGAGAACTGAGAACGTATTTCCTAACAAAACCGTGTACACCAATGCACATAATAGCATTATTTATAATAGCCAAAAGGTGGGAACAACCGAAGTGTCCATCAACTGGTAAATGGAAAAAATCAAAATATGGTAGATGCATACCAGGGAATATTATTCGGACACAAAAATGAAGTAGTAACACATGCTACAACATGGATGAATCCTGAAAACACAGGCTTCTAACCGAAAGGAACCAGACACAGAAGACCACAGACTGTAAGAGTCCATTTATGTGAAATGTCCAGAATAGGCAAATTCATAGAGACAGAAAGTTGACTGAGTGGTTGCCAGGGGCTGACTGGCAGGCATAGAAGGTTACAGCTCAAGTGTTTGTTTTAGCCCTGGCTGGTTTGGCTCCGTGGATAGAGCGTTGGCCTGCAGATTGAAAGGTCCCAGGTTCGATTCCAGTCAAGGGCACATGCCAGGGTTGCAGATCCCCAGGAGGGGGCGTGCAGGAGGCAGATGATCGATGCTTCTCTCTCATCATTGATGTTTCTCTCTCTCCCTCTCCCTTCCTCTCTGAAATCAGTAAAAAAAAAAAAAAAAAAAAATACACACACACACAAAGTGTTTGGCTGAAACTGGTTTGGCTCAGTGGATGGAGTGTTGGTCTGCGGACTGAAGGGTCCCAGGTTTGGTTCCAGTCAAGGGCATGTACATTGGTTGTGGGCACATCCCCAGTGGGAGGTATGCAGGAGGCAGCGGGTCGATGTTTCTCTCTCATCGATGTTTCTAGCTCTCTATCCCTCTCCCTTCCTCTCTGTAAAAAATCAATAAAATACATTTTTTAAAAAGTGTTTGTTTTACTTAGTTTTTGTTAGGCTGCGGGGGGGAAATCTGCAAAACAAAAATTTTGCCAATAGTTTTAAAGAAATCACAATCATCACCCCCATCAAAAAAAAATTTTTAACCCAGCTTGTCATAATTTACAGGTTTTAAAAAGAGACATTGTAATTTTAAAAAAAATGAACAAGGCTCCAGCCCAGAATGACTCTGTTGAGAGTCGTCCCATGAACTGAAAGGTCCCGGGTTCAATTCCTGGTCAGGGCACATGCAAGGGTTGTGGGCTTGATCCCCGTAGTGGGCATGTAGGAGATAGCTGATTGATGTTTCTCACATCGATGTCTCTCTTTCTCTCTCTCTCACTCTCTCTTTAAAATCAATAAAAACATATTTTTACAAAAATGAACAAGGTGTAAGTACTTAAAAGAAGGTTGTAAAGAAGGTCAGAGTGGACAGCATCTGACTAGTAGGAATGTGCCAGATTGAAAGGAAAGGAAAAGTCATTCCAATTAAAAAGACTCAGCCCGGCCAGCATGGCTCAGTGGATGAGAGTCAACCTATGAACCAGGAGGTCATGGTTCGATTCCCGGTCAGGGCATAAGCGGGGGTTGCAGGCTCCATCCCCAGCATGGGGCTGGCAGGAGGCAGTTGATCAATTACTCTCTCTCATCACTGATGTTTCTATCTCTCTCTCCCTCTCCCTTCCTCTCTGAAATCAATAAAAATATTTCTTTTAAAAGACTCATTTGTTCCAATATCTGAGTCCCCTTGAAGTGCCTGGCAGAATTCTATGGGCTGGGATCCTATGAAGAACACAATTCTCTGTTCTCAAGAAAATTACACTCTAAAAGGGACAGATCAGCAAGTAAATGAACAAGAAATGTTCAGTTCTACCAAAGGAAATAAAGCAGGACTATGGGCAAAGGGGAAGAAATTTAGATTGTGTCACCCCGTGTGGCCTGAGGCAGTAATATCTAGTCTGACCTGAAGTGACATAAAAGATTCACCATTATCCTGGAACAGTCTGGGGTTTGTCGAGTGCAGTAAGAACCCAAAGAACTTATCACCCCTATTGCTGGGTAGAGAACTGACTGCAGGACACGAAAGGAGGCATAGACCTGTTGGTGGCTACAGCATGGTCCAGACAGGGATGAAGGTAGCTTGGCTTAAGGTGGCAGCAGTGACAATTAGGAGAAACAAATTCAGGAGACACTGTGGAGGCAGAAGATAATAGAATTTGGGGTTTTCTGAACAGGTCCAGACTGGAGTTATGAGCTGGGATCTCAAGAGCATACAACCTGTACTTGAACAATGATGCCAGAGATCAGCTTATATCATTCGGATAACCTGACCGTGAGAAGTTGCCTGGGAGGTGGCAGAAAACACGCAAGTTCATGCGAACGTCACCCACACATCTCCGTCAACAAAAGACGCTTACAACTCTCAGCCTGTTGGCCTACACTTCCCTGTCTCCCCTTTTCCAGGCTCCCCTGCCCACAACGTTTATTTATTTTCTGCTCGTTGCTATGTTTTATGTATGAACTTGACCCTTGAGAGTGAAAAGGGGGTTCTTCTGATAACTAGAACACCTTGGGGTAGGTTCATCCTTTCTAAAAACCCTAACGCTCAAGTTGGACTTTTAAACAAACTAACTACTGCTCTGGGTAACATTTCCTACCAAAGCACCCTGTCTTTTCTCCCATAAATTCGCACATGGACTTAAATCTAAGGAGGTGGGCAGGTGGGAAGAACACTGCGCTCAAGCTCCGCACAGAAAGGACACCTCACGGGGAGTCTCCCAGGTGGACCACTGAGCCCCCGAAGTAATCGAAGGGCGCTGGCCTCGTAGCTCGGCTAGTTCCTGGCCCAGCCCACCGCTCTCGGAGGCTCGGTTTCGCGGCTGTCCTACGGGGCCACCCTCCACCCCCAGGACAGCCGCGAAGATGCCGTGAGAAATGCACGCCGGCGGGGCAGGTAGGAAGCAGGAGGGGGCAATAAGGGTAATCACCACCAGCGCCAGGGCCACAGCCCCGGGTTCGGGTCCCAGGAGCTGGCCTAGCAGCGCCTTCTCACCCAGGTACCCACGAGTGAGCAGGTCCCTCCGCCCGTCCCCGGTCCCGGGCAGGAATGCCCAGCTCCCCGGACACAGGAGCAGCGCGGCGGCAAGGCAGCTCGCTCCCCCGCCTGGGGAGGAAGCCGGGCGGCCGGGAGAGCGGCCCGCGGCGCCAGGCGCAAACGCGGGACCGCGAAAGGCCACTCACCTGCTTGAAGGTGCTGGTGAGGAAGTAGACGAGCGAGAGCCCGAAGACCAGGGCGAGCACCCACCTCTTCCGCAGGAGCCGGCGCCACACCATGGCCGCCAGGTTCACCATGCCGGCGCGGACGCGGGGCGCGGCGGCCGGGGCGCGGAACGGGGCAGGCCCGGAACCCGGGCGGCATGGCCCCTACGCGGCGGGCAGCCCCATTCCTCACGCCGGGCGCCGGCCCCGCGGCCCTCAGCCCAGCCAGCTCCCGACAGCCACCCCGCGCCGCCTCACGTGACCACGTCCTGTGTCGCGCCTTCACGAGCCTTGCGATTTCACCCGGCCTCGTTCGGCCTCATTGCCATTGGTCCCTGCGGATATGCGGATTCCTATTGGCTGAATCCCGGAGAGGGGGCGGGCAATCCTGTGCGTGCGGCGGGAGTGCTGTGCCGGGCTCCTGCGCCCAGCCAGTCAACCCAGGAGAGAATCCTGTCAGAGGCCGGAAGCCCTCGCAAGTCACGTGCTCCCAGGGCTGCAAGAATGATTGGCTTGGAAGGACATGAATGACGCCGCTGTGATTGCTGAATCTTCTGGGCAGGTAAAGAGAGAAAAAACGTTGCTTTTGTTTTTTGCTTTTTGATGTTGTTTTTTCCCCCTGCGGTCCGTGTAGACTCCTGCCCTTGCAGTCCTTAACGCGTTTTGCGTTGAACGTTGGCTGCAGGAATGAAAAAAACGCTCCCGGCATTGTACCCAGTGCACCTGCCAGCTTCCAGTGCAACTAATGCAGGAGATGCTCTCTTGCATGCATTTCGCTGCAGTCAGGTAAAGGTCTGGGGGCCCAACTTAAAAAATGACATGTATTGTAATTCTTCATAGGGCAGTAGTACGATTCCGATGCATCCCACGTGCAAAAATTTATTCCAGAATTCAATATTGGAATGATTAAGGTCTGCTTCCAACAGAGTATTTGGAGCCCCTGCAAAAGCAAGCATATGAAAGTAGAATCTTGGGCATTTCATTTAGGAGGGTGGGTCAGATTTATGGATGGACGCTCTAGGATACTATATTTTATTTTCCCCAAGGATTTGCAGGTGATGGGGTATCTTCAGATGAGGACATTAAGCTGACATTGCAAGTTCTGAAAGTTGAGATTTCTTTGTTGTTGTTAATCCTCACCCAAGGATATTTTTCCATTGATTTTTAGAGATAATGGAAGGGAGAGGGAGATTCAGAGAGAAACACAGATGTGAGAGAGACACATCGATTGGTTGCCTCCTGCATGCACCCCAACCAGAGCCAGGCAACCCGCAACCAAGGTACGTGCCTTTGACCAGAATCAAACCCAGGACCCACTGAGCCAAACTGGCTAGGGCGAAAGTTAAGAAATATTTACGTAATGAGCTTTCCTTCATATATGAAAATGGAACTACTGACCCATTTCTTAACTGAGTTTCCAAAAGCTAGTGGGTTTTCTCTTTAATCATTGGTCCTAGTAATACCAATGCTGACCTCTGAAAAAGCTGGCCAGGATGAGGAAGCAACTCAACAGCCAATTATGGTGGCCTGAACTAAAAGAATCAGATAGCATATTTGGTTATACAAAAAAACATTGAAGGAGGCTAAACCTATTCATGGGAAGTCTAGCGCCTTTATTTCTCATCTAGGGTGAAAAGTCTGGGAAGGAGCAAGGGATGTAGGAAAAGGTACCGAGAAACTCATGGATGTTTTACTCATTGAATAAGTCTTGCTGAGTGCTACTCTGTGCCAGGCAGTGTTCTAGATGCTGAGGTAGAGGGGCAAACCAGGTAGACAGGCTCCCTGCTTTTGTGGCACTTACCTTCTACTAGGGGATACATCATCAATAAGTAAGCAAACATGTAAATAAATAAGTGCTATGAAGAAGGTTAAACAGGACAATGTTTGGTGGGTCAGGAGGTCTAGAGGAGAAGGCCTCTGGGAGGAGGTGACATTTAACCTGAAGAAATTAGCCACAAGGAAAATCATTCCAGGGAAAAGGAACAGCAATGCAAAGGGCCTGAGGCAGGGACAGCTGGCGTGTTTGAGGAACAGAAAGGCTTCTGTGGCTGGAGGGGAGTGGTTAAACGGAGAGTGGAGGGAAATGTGGCTGGAGACAGGTAAGCTCCATCAGATAGAACCTGTAGGCTGTGAACTGAAGTTGGATTTTATTCTGATTACAATGGAAAGCCATGCGGGTTCTAAAACATATGTTCTGTGTTCCCCAATTAGGACTCAGTTTCACAACAGGACAAAATGCATTGAGATCATGACCATTCTCAGGAGCCCTAAAGAGGGATCAGTGAGAAGCTAATCAGAGATTTGGAGCAGATGGAATCATATGCTATAGCCCATGATGCTCCAAGATTATTCAGAGGTTCGGGGCATCCATGGACTATTCATGTAAGTGTTCTGTTCCACCCAGGGTTTGGAGTCTCTCATAAACCCTCCTGACCTGTGCATCTGTCTGGAGAGGACGAGGCAGGGGAGGCCTGCCTTCTCTGCAATCCAGTGATCACATCCCCATCTGGATCCCTGCATGCCCACTTCAGGTGTCGTGAACATGGAATTCTGAAGTCCATGTGGCTCCTCACAGTAAACAAGGTGACGTGTTTCCATGAGAATTCATTTATTCATTACCACTTTATTCATTGTGAGCGCTGGGAAGAAGCTTTGGGTTCAGCCACTCCACCCCCTCCCGTTTAACAGATGAGGAATCTGGGTCCACAGAGAGGTGACTGATTTGTCCAGAGTCAGACATCAAATTAGGGGCAGCATCAGTCTAGAATCCACGTCTTCTACTGCCAGTCTGCTGCTCACTTCACCTCATCCATCACCTCTTTGCTGCACAGTTCAATGCTTTCCTCTCTCCCGTGAGGACTTCCTTCCATGTCTGGGTCTCAACAACCTCATCTGTGAAATGGGGTGATAACACTTTCCTCAGTAGGACTGAGTGTTGAATGGCATAGCAGATGGAAACAAGGTTTGGAAAATGTCAGAGCGCTCTAGGGACATGAGATATGAGTAGTCCTTATTTATAATTACCATGGCAATCTGACAGGCAGTGGGGATGTTGGGAGACTCTGGCTTATGCCATGTGTTGGCTTTCAGGTCTTAAGGAAAATGCAGAGACGCCACAGCAGTAACACGGATAACATTCCACCTGAAAGGTAGGCATCTTTGGTTTCATTCCATCTGGGGGCTCTGGGCTTTGAGTGGTCAGGGGCCGCTCCAAACTGTATTGAGTAATACCTGCATCTCAGGGTTACGTGTTTGGGGAGCAGAGGAGACCTGATTAGAAACTGCTTTGCACAGTGATGGCATATACTACTCCATGCACAACTGCTGGCTGTTGCTCTTATGGTAATTCCCAAAGCCTGTGTGGCAGGTGATGCTCTTGACTCATTGTATCAATGATTGTGCCCAAGAGATTTTAATTTATGGAGGTGACTGAGTGACAGCATGGAGAGGCTAATGCCGTTGAAAGAAGATCTTTATTACTTACCTTTCCCGAGAGAAGGGGACATGTTGCGCCACGTAGGGCCACATGGGGAGGCACCAGGGTCGCTCAGGAGGCAGAAAGGAGCAAAGGGAAAGCTTAGGCCACAGCTTTGGTTGTGTTTTCCACACAAATCAGGCCGGGGCAGAGGAAACACTTAGCATTGCCTGCTTTGAGCCATGTCAGCGGGCTCTGGGCTCTAGGGTGGTCTCTGGTTGTCTGGTACCTGGTCCTGGGTGATTCAGGGCAGGAGAAATATTGGCTGGATATGGCTGGGGATATGGGCTCTGGATTGCAAGGAAGTTGTCAACACCTTTGGCTATTAGTTTGCCCCTGTAATGAGTGGATGCCAAATAGACAAACACAGAATCTAAGAAAACACAGTTAAAACACGCTGAGCTAGGATTTCTCTAGTTAAGCCCAAGAGAGAACACACCATGGGACCTGCTCTCAGGTTGTGACAGTATCTCAGCCCCAGACTCCTGCCCCTCTGCCCCCTCTGCCCCCTCTACCCCCAACATGCTAGTACATGCATGCAATGAGCAGGCAAACCAAGCTTTTCTTCCCTCGGATCACATTCCAGTTCCCTTGCAATTCGGAGATTGGCTGCAAGAACAGAGTACCCACCAGTCCCAGCACTGGGACTGAGTTTTGCATCAAGCCTGCCTGTTCAGCAGGGAAGAGCTCTGGCCTTAAATCAGACGACTCTTGGCTAAATCCCAGCTCAGCCACCTCCCCCCTATGATGCCTTTGGAAAGTGTCTCCACCCATAAATGGCAGATAGTGACACTCAGGTTTCTTGTGAAGGAGTGAATGGATAGGAAAATGCACAAACACAGCATCCAAATAATAAGCATGCCCATTGGAGCTTTTCCAGCCTCTGAAGACAGAATGGCTGTCTGCTCTCTAGTGAACCAAGAGATCTTTGGGGGCAGAAGGAGAATGGCCCCCCTGTATTGCACTCACTCTGTGCCATTGGTGAGGTCAGGACTGTTTTTATCACCATTCTTACAGATGAGGAAACTGAGGCTCAGAGCGTCGAAGTGAGTTACCTAAAGTCACACGGCCAGGAAGTGGCAGGGCTGAGATTGGGATCCCAGTCCACTTGCCAGCTGTCTCCCCCACCCCCACCCTGAACCTGTGCATCGAGCCAGCACATTTTGGCGTCTCCTCTCTGGGCAGATCCACTCCTCTCCTGGGTTGCTTCCCACGCTAGCCCTTAAGTGGTTAAGCTAGAAGTACAGGCTCTGCCTCCCCAAGGAATATTCTTTCCCATTTAGGCTGAAATCTCGGCTGGACGCTAGGGCCCAGCTATAAAAAGCCGCTTGGTGGATTGAGTCTTCACTGGTTGTACTGGAGGTCCCATGAGCCCAGTGAACTCAGAGTGTTGGTGAGCTTAAGGAGGCCAGGAAGACTTTCCAGGTCCTCATGGGGCGGCGGGAGGGAGAGAGTGGCCCCCATGTGGGCCAATGTGGGCACCTGCCAGGACTCGGTCTTTCTTAGCTTCTTAAAGTGCAGAAAAAGCTCGAGGCCCCTTGAGGATCATAGCCATGGTGTCCGTTGTTGTTGTCATTATTAATATTATCTTCATTGTCATGCCAGACCCAAGGGGGTGGGACCACACATTTCCTGGGATTTTGGAGGCAGCAGGGATGCGCCAGGTGGTGGGGGAGTGAGTAGCCATCTTTAAGCTCCCCTCCCTTGCACCAGGTTTGTGATAACGTACCCCCGGGTCAAGTTTGTGAAGCCAGAGTAATGAACCCTGAGATTTCTCCAGACCAGCATCACCCCTGCTGGGTTTCACAGGTGTTCTCTAAAACAGCAGTCGCCAACTGGTGATCCGCAGACCACTGGTGGTCCATGAGGTCCGAAAGGTTGGCGACCGCTGGTTTAAGGAAACTTTGGAGCAGCGGTTGCCAACCGGTGGTCCGTGGACCACTGATGGTCCATGAGGTCCGAAAGGTTGGTGACCACTGCTCTAAGACATTCATATGTTTTACACACACACACACACACACACACACACACACACACACACACACACAAATTCCATGGTGAAATAACTTTGGAAAACGCTAAGTTTAGTCATAATTAATTTTTCCAATTGCAGGCCTTGTCAGAGCCTTTAGTGTGCTCATTCATTCATTCTTTCAAATACTATTGCTTGAGCATGTTTTATGTACCAGGTGCATTGTGCTGGGTAGGAGAAATATACAGTGGGGGCAAACAATCATGATCTTTGACTTCATGGCACAGAGCCCAGTCTAAAGTGCTCCTCTCAGTGCTTACTACACATGAGAATCACCAGGGGGCTCTGAAGACCTAGCAGAGGCCAGGCCCCACCCTCAAAGATTTTGGTTCAGTAGGGCAACACTGGGTCCCAGGCACCTGTACCAGGTATTTTTCAAAAGCTCCCCTGAGTGACTATAACGTGCAGCCAGGGTTGAGAGCCACAGGGAAGCAGTGAATGATGATTTGTGATCAGCCCCGTGCAGCTGAGGTCAGGATGCAGTGAGAACTAGGAGTAAGGAGATGTCATTTTCTGGGAGTAGGTAGGGCAGGCTCCACCAAGGAAGATGAGCATAGGTGCCGAGGTGGGTCAGGGCGAGGGTGACATCTAGTGCAGGGGACAGCCTGTGCAAAGGCCCTACAGTAGGAAGCCTTGGGTAGGGAGGGAAGGGCACACGGTGAGATTGGAGTTTGGGGCGAGATAATCCAGGGCAGTGGTCGGCCAACTCATTAGTCAGCAGAGCCAAATATCAACAGTACAACGATTGAAATTTCTTTTGAGAGCCAAATTTTTTAAACTTAAACTTCTTCTAATGCCACTTCTTCAAAATAGACTCGCCCAGGCCGTGGTATTTTGTGGAAGAGCCACACTCAAGGGGCCAAAGAGCCGCATGTGGCTCGCGAGCCGCAGTTTGCCGACCATGGATCCAGGGTGTCTGACATGCTCATCTCTCTGAGCCTCAGTTTCTTTATCTGACCATCTCTGCAACTTTGGACAAGTTATTCTCTCTCTCTCTCTCTCTCTCTCTCTCTCTCTCTCTCTCTCTCTTTCTCTCTCTGTGTCTCAGTTTCTTGATCTGTCAAACGGGGGTATTATTAGGACCTTAATTCTCAGGGTTGGTAAGAAGATTTAGTGAGTTAATCAGTGGAAAGCACTTAGAAAACTGTCTGGCACATAGTAAATTTTCAGTGAAGATCATGGCCCTGTTGCTGTTATTATTTGGATGAGTTTGCTAGGCCTGCCGTGGCAAGGTACCGCACACTGGGGGCCTTAAACAACAGAAATGTATTTCCTCGTGGTTCTGGAGGCTGGAAGTTCGAGATCAGGAGATGCAGACATTGTCAGCGTTGGTTTCTTCTGAGGCCTCTCTCCTTCGCCTGTAGATGTCCTCACATCATTTTCCCTCCTGTGTGTGTCCGTGTGAGGACACCATTCATATTGGATGAGGGCCTGCCCTCATGACCTCATTTTCATTTCCTCACTTCTGCAAAGGTCCTGCCTCCAAAGGACAGTCACACTCTGCGGTCCTCGGGGTCAGGGCTTCACCATAGGAGTTTGGGGGAGACATGATTCAGCTTAGGACATTATTGGTACTGTTATTTGTCCCCCAGGCCCCCTGGGTGACTGTCTGACTTGGTGGGGCCTTCTCTTCCCTTCCGGCCTAGAAATCGCAGCCAAGCACTCAGCCCCGAGGTGAGCGTGGATGAAGGGGGCGTCTTTGAGAGCCTGAAGGCAGAAGCCGCCTCCCCGCCCGCGCTCTTCTCCGGCCTCTCCGGCCTCCCGGCAGGCAGCCTTCCAGCCGCCCCGTTCCCATCCAGCCTGGTGCTGGGGGCCTCGGCCAGTGGCGGGGACGTGTTCATCCAGATGCCAGCATCCAGAGAGGAGGGTGGAGGCCGGGGCGAGGGGGGCACCTACCACCACCGCCCGCCCCACCACCACTTTCACCACGGAGGACACCGCGGGAGCTCGCTGCTGCAGCACGTGGGCGGGGACCACCGCGGGCACGCCGATGAAGCGGGTGATGAGCACCCGGGCACTCCCGCCCCTGCCCTGTCCGAGCTGAAGGCGGTGGTCTGCTGGCTCCAGAAGGGCCTGCCCTTCATCCTGATCCTCCTGACCAAACTGTGCTTCCAGCATAAGCTCGGTGAGTCCCCGGGACACGGGGGTTTCAGCTGCGGGTAGGGGGCTCTCCATCCCAAATGCCAGGGAAGGGCGGCCGAGGCCCTCACCATGCAGTAAGAGTATGGGATTCTGAGTCAGACCTGGGTTTGAATCCTGGCAGACTCGCTGTGTGACTTCAGGCAAGTCACTCACCTTCTCTGAGCCTCTGCTTCCTCATCTGTCCAGTGGGGGTTGTGATAGGAGCTCCCTCGCTGGTTGGTTGGTGTGAAGGAATAGAGTGTAGTAATAAAGAGTTCAGACTACTTGGGTCCGAATTCAGGCTCTGCCCCTTCCTAGCTGTGTGACGCTGGATTCGTTATTAACTTCTCTGTGCCTCATCCATAAAATGAGGGGTACAGTACAACATACTTCATGAGATTGCGGTGAGGTTAAATGAATTAATATGTTTAAAGCACTTAGGACAGCGCTATGCAAGGATAGGTTATTATTTTCATTATGTTTCTTATTAATATACATAAGATACTTAACATAGAATCTGACACAGAGCAAGTGCTCAATAAATTCTCCCTATTGTTAGTAGTATTAGGAAGTAAGATAATGATTCATAAAGTGATTAGCCTTGAACCAGACACGTACTTCACATTCAGTAAGTGGTCTCTAGTACACTGTCATCATTATTGTTATTATTACTTATTGTTACTACATAATGATGTTGCTGTGCCCGGGAGAGTTTTGGGCTCTTGTTTTAGTCCTATAGCAGGAATGATGGTACAAATGATCTCATGCCCTACTGCGTCCCATAGACAATATCTGGAGGAGATTAGGCCATTCTCTGTGTCCTATTTGCCCCTTTCTGGAGGTTCTAGCTGACTCACATCACCCCACCTTCCTTGTTGGGGTGCTATCATGGCTGCCTCCCTTTTCATTCCTAGAAATGAAAGCCAGTATGTTTCCCTTTTATCCTGAGTTCCCTTGTACTCACAACTTAAATTTTATTCTCAAGTATGGCCAATGTCTTTTTCATTTGGCAGGTTTGTTTATTACTCAAAGAGGAAAACAGAAGGGACTGTAGGATTACTAGTTTTTATTTTATATATTTCCAGTGAAGAAATACATCTTTGAGCCCTGGCCGGTTTGGCTCAGTGGATGGAGTGTCAGCCTGCGGACTGAAGGGTCCCAGGTTCAATTCCGGTCAAGGGCATGTGCCTTGGTTGCGGGCACATACCCAGTGGGGAGTGTGCAGGAGGCGGCTGATCTATGTTTCTCTTTCATCGATGTTTCTGGCTCTCTATCCCTCTCTCTTCCTCTTTGTAAAAAATCAATAAAATATATTTAAAAAGAATAAAAAGAAAAGAAATACATCTTTGACAAAGTAGAGCCAGAAAAGGACCTGGATTGCACGAACTATTAAAAAAGTGAAAGTGAACTCGGAGCAGGAGAAGCTGTGCACTTGGTGTGAAAGCAGAAACCTGTCTACAGGTTAGGAAAAGTAGGATTTGCAAATCCCTATTCCGGGAGAACTCCAAAATAGCAGCTTGGCAAACAGTGGCAATTGAATGAAGTGGAGTAAAATTCAGTTCTATTCCCCCATCTGCCAGGGTCATGTTTTTCTGTCAGCAGGAGTTTTTTCCCCTTTAACATTAAACTTTTTGAAAAATATGTTTTTATTGATTCTAGAGAGAGAGGAAGGGAGAGGGATAGAGATAGAAACATTGATCGGCTGCCTCCTGCACGCCCCCTACTGGGGATCCAGCACACATCCCGGGCATGTGCCCTGACTGGGAATTGAACTGGTAACCTTTTGGTTCATGGGTCGACACTCAACTACTGAGCCACACCGGCTCGGCTTAACATTAAACTTTTATTCCTTACTAGAGGCCCGATGCGCGAAATTCATGCAAGAGTAGGCCTTCGCAGCCGGCAGCTGCCCCGATCCCACGGCTGCAGCCACCCCCCCCCCGCCACCCCCCCCCCCCCCGCTTCGTCCGGAAGGTCATCCGGAAGGACATCTGGTCTAATTAGCATATTATGCTTTTATTGTTATAGATGGTGTCACGGTCTTTTTCTATGTATGCTTTTATTACAAGTAACACACCTCAGATTCTTTTTGGAAGTAGAAATAATAATAGGTACCATTGCCTGACTGCTAGAGATGATGCTCTATAAGCATTATGCCTCCCTGGGGTAAGTGCTGTTATTATTCTGCCCATTTTGTAGATGAGGAAAGGGGGGCTCAGAGAGGTCCAGTGACTAGCCATAGCTCACACAGAGAGGAGGTAGTGGAGCCAGGATTTGAACCCAGGTCTTACCAGGCTGCACAGCCCGTGCTCCTAACCCTGTTCTATGAAATGCCCCAGAGAGGCATCGGTCACATCCCTATGGCAGAGGCCTCGACTGAGAGTGGCTCCAGGGCCTCTAAAGTGGGACTAGACCCAAATCCCCCAGAAGTGAGATGTTCTCTCTTCTAAGGTTAGTCTGTAAACTCAAAGGGCCAGGGATGTGTCTTTTTAATGTTGCTCACCGTCCCCTGTAAGCCAGGGCCAGGCCTGATGAGTCTAAGTGGCGGTGTTGGGTCCTCCTCTGTCCCGCAGGCATTGCTGTGTGCATCGGGATGGCCACCACCTTCGCCTACGCCAACTCCACCCTCCGAGAACAGGTCTCTCTGAAGGTGAGTCACCTGGTGAATTCGTCTTCTAGGGCTGCTGTAACAAATGACCACAAACTTAGTGGCTTAAAACAACATCCGTTGATTATTTTACAGTTCTGTCGATCAGAAGTCTGAAGTGAGTCTCTCTTCGCTAAGATCGGGGCGTAACAGGGCTGTGTTCCTGCTGGCGGGTCTGGGGGAGAAGGTTTCCTTGCCTTTTCCAGCTTCCGGAGGTCACCCACATTCTTTGGCTCCGGGCCCCTTCCTCCTCTTTGAGCCGGCAGGCACCATTGCATCTCTGTGACCATCTTCCCATAGTCACGTCCCCTTTGACTCTCCTCTTCTGTCTCCTCTTCCACTTTTAGGGACCCTCATGATGACATTGGGTCCACCTGGATATCCAGTCTCTCCCCATCTCAAGATCAACTGATATGCAACCATAATTCCACCTGCAGCCTTAATTCCCCTTTGCCATGTGACCTGACATATTCACAGGCTGCAGGGATGAGGATGGGGGCATCTTTGGGGGAGAGCCCTTGATGTGCCATCCTTCTCCCAAGCCCCTCCATCTGCAGTGCCTTCCCAGCCCAGTCTCTTTACCTTCCTGGCATTCAACCAGTTAGCTCACTTCCAACCCACTCTTATGGTTAAGGCCATTCCACTGGCTCTGCCGGGTGCCATACAGCTTCACCACCACCATCCTAAATGCCCTCTAAGATTTGCTGAGCACTCACCATGCCCAGCACAGCTAGGCCCATTGCACAGCTCATCTTGCAAATCTGTCCCAGCGGGAGGAGGGCACACAGAGTCATTCGTATCTCATTTTTCCAGTAGGAAACAGCGGCTCAGAGACACTAAGTTCCTTGCCTGAGGTCACATAGCCAGTGCCACTGGTGGCATCAAGACAGGAGCCCAGGCATTGAGCCCACAGGTTGTGCTCACCCTTGGTTCAAATTCCAGCTTCACCCACAAGAAGCTCTTAGATAGGTTACCATGGTAACCTCAGCCTCAGGTGCCACCTCTGGAAAAGGAACTTCTTACACCCAGAGAGAGGATTGAGTGAGATAGCGCCGAGAAGGTGTTTGGCGCGGGGCCTGGCATACAGGTAACGTTAAACCGAGCTATTTTAACAAGCCCGTGCTCTGTCCTGGGCATGTGACCCCATGACAGCCACCGTCCTCTCTGGTCCTTCTTTGGGGCCATCTGCTTTCTCAAAAAGCTCCTGGGCCGCCATGAGGCGTGAAGGGCAGTCAGTCTCCATTGGACACGCGCCGTTGAGGTCCAGAGTTGGGCATGGAGCCAGAGGGTCTTTCTGACCCTGAGTCTCATCTTCTTCAGGCAGACCCCTTCCTGCTGCTATGAGAACAACAGGTTGGCTGACACCATAATGGCAGGCTTTGGGGGCTGGCTGTCTTTCAAAGGCGTTAACCTCCAAAGGGTGCCTTGGCCTGACTTTTAGGGGGTAAAAAAACACCTGTATCCGTGGACAAGCTTCTAGGGGCCCTGAAACCTATGAGGGGAAGACACAGGTGACATATTTTCTGTGAAAGAGAAGCTCCATAACCCTTCGTAAGTTTAGGAATCTCAACTTAACTATTAGAGAACTACCTGCTTTGTCCTTCAGAGTGTGGCTTCTCGGGGCGTTGCTAATTCCCTCTTTCTCTTCCACCTTCAGTTTAGATTTACAGAGGACTCAACTGGAATCCATTATTTATTGGGGTAAAAGGGCTGCCGAGTGGGTTAATCACATTGATAAGAGCCGTTGGTTGGTTGGAGGAGGTTTCTAGGGTCGTTAACCTTGACCGCTCCTGGAATAATGGGTGGATGGAGATGCATTTATTTTGTCTGCTCTGGAAATATGCCTCGTAAGGGTGTGTGGGGCGCTGAGCTGTGTCTGGAGACAGTGGAGCATTTACCGAAACCGCAGGGAAGGTTACACTGGGAAAGCTATGACCTCATCCTGTTCCAGCAAGGCAGCCTCCCTGGTCCAGGAAAAGACGAGCTTTTGAGAATCAGCTGCACCGGGGTCTACGTTTGTCTCCCGGGGTACACAGGCGGAGACACGCCAGCCCGGCGCCTCCTCCAGAAATTTCCTGGGATTGTTCTCAGGCCGAGAAGCTGCTGGGAAACCACAAACCGAGAGCGCCTTCCAGCTTGTCTTCCTGGGGACTAAACAGAAATGAGGCTGCAGAAAGGGAAGCGGGATGGATGGTGAAGGGCTTGACGGCCGGGGGTACGGGTTTGAATTTAGTCCTGTAGACGTGGCCCTACATTGAACGGTCGGTCGGTCAGTCTGGGCAGTAGCCCTGAGGGCCGTGCTAGCAGAAGTGAGAACAGGAGTTTCCAGTTTATAGCTGTTAATTGCCTACTGGGTTGTAAAGTCTGAATACTCGGTCCTGCCGTTCAGCCAGCCTGAAATCTGAGCCCGTACCAGACTGAACGTTGACATTTGTGAATTTTACTTCATCCTTAACAAAACCCCCATTTTTTAAATGAGTAAGAGTTACTTAACTAGGTTGAAGGTTCAATTCCTGGTCAGGGCACCTGCCCGGGTTGGGGGCTCCATCCCCAGTAGGGGGCGTGCAGGAGGCAGCTGATTGATGGTTCTCTCTCATCGATGTTTCTCCTCCCTTCCTCTCTCTATTAAAAAAAATCAATTAAAAAAACATTTAAAGAGTTACTTAATCTCTCTTTACCTTAGTGCCTAACAGTAAATGTGAACTAACATTTACTACGTGCCCGGCACTGTTCTAAGCATTTATGAACATTAATTCTCACAACCCTACAAGACAGTTACAATATAGACCCATATTCAGATGAGGAAAGGGAAACGAAGAGTTTAAGTAGCTTTCCCCGGGTTGGATAGTCGCCAGGTAGCGGATCTGGGACTTGAACTCCGGCTTCTAGCTCCTGAATCTGCTGCTAAACACTTTGCTATCCTGCCTTTCCAGGTAGTTCTCCGAGCAGGTTCCACATTCCTGTCGCCTTCTCTGTAACTGTCCCTTGGATCCCAGTGGGAAGGAAAGAGGCCAGTGCCCTTTTTTCACCATTGCCCTGCTCCTTCAAACCCTTGAGAAAGGGAAAAGTTGTCACTTGTCATCAAATGTTCTGGAATGTTCTGCCAGGTGCACCTTTGGCATTGCAGCATCCTCATAGATTTGCTTTTTATCTGCAGGAGAAGAGGTCAGTGCTGGTCATCTTGTGGATCTTGGCCTTTCTGGCGGGGAACACCCTATATGTGCTCTATACGTTCAGTTCCCAGCAGCTGTACAACAGGTGAGCAGGGGACATGGGGGACTTGGTTGGGGTTTGGATGCACAACCCTTCTGTGTCGCATTGTTATAAACACGCATGCCTGGAGCAGAGCCCTCTAGTAGAAATTGAATGCAAGCCCCGTGTGTAATTTTCTAGTAGCCACATAGTCCGGGAGGGCTGGCAGTGAGGGCTTCTAGGATGAGATTGAAACTTGAGCCAAGCTTTCCGATCATTCATGTCCATCTCTTTTGAACATTGACTGTGAGGAGGGAGCCGTTTTGCCACATTCTGGGGCCACCCCATAAAAGCATTTGGAGAGTTAGTGCCAAGGCATCAGCTCACATCTCACACACTGCATTAGTTGTCTGGCCCGGAATATCAGGATCCTGGTGGAGGCTCCAGGAGGTAGAGTTTCCCAGAACCATGGGTGAATTTCCAGCTCAGGTCTTTCTCTGGGCATGATCACAGGCATAGGCCCAGTCCTCTGCGCCCCCATCAGACCAGGGCTGAGTCAGACCTGCAGCACAGAGAGAAAGAGAAAGACAGAGAGAGGCTTAGCAGAGGAGCAACAGAGCTGAGGCCCTTCTGTGCCTCAGTTTCCTCATCTGCAAAATGGTGTAGGGAATAGTGCCTGCCCCATAGAGTTGCTGTTATTATCATCGTCACAGCTGCACGGCACATCTGTAGTATGTCCATAATCTCATTGAATCCCACCAATAACATGATGAGGGCGGGTACAATTCCCATTTTATTGATGAGAACACCGAGCCTTACAAAGAGAACGTTATTTGCCCAGGGTTCAATAAATGAAGAAGCCTGGATTCAAATTCAAGTCTGTCTGATACTAATGCCCGTTAGCATGCAGTGTGACCTTGGGCATCTTACCTCTCCAAACATCAGTGCCTCATTTATAAGGTGGGGATGAGCAATGCTCACTGCACAGGACAATGAGATACAGGGAGTAAAGAGCTTAGCACAGTGTCTGGCACATCTGTTTTCCTCTTCCTTCTCTTCCTCCCTCCTTTATAGTGTTGGCCTTTGTTCCTTCCTTTCTTCTGCTTCCTCTGTGAAGCCTGTTATGGACTCATAAAACTGGAGGACACTTTAACTAATGATACTCTGGGCCAATCTCATCTTTTAACCCTCAAAGGAACTGAGGCTCAGAGAGGTTAAGTTACCCACCTAAGGTCACACAGCAAGTTACTAGCAGATGCAGGAACAGGACACAGATGTCTGATTCCCAGTTCAGTGCCCTTCCTACTGGTCATGTTTATAAGGTCCCAGAGTGAGTAGAAGGAGCTGCTGAGGGCCCGTGATCATATGTGAGCATCCTGACTCTGAATCCTCCCCACAGCCTCATATTTCTGAAGCCCAACCTGGAGACCCTGGACTTCTTCGACCTACTGTGGATCGTGGGGATCGCAGACTTTGTACTGAAGTACATCACTATCGCCCTCAAGTGCCTCATCGTGGCCCTGCCCAAGATCATCCTGGCTGTCAAGTCCAAGGTAGGCACTGGCTGCAGCCACCAGGCAGCCCCAATCACACATGCAGGGGATTCAGGGCGCCATTTGGAGGAGGAAAGAATGGGCATGGGCAGAGCTGATGTCATCATATCAAATGGACAGAGCCTGAGCTAGTAGGTCCTGTCACTCAGCTCTTACAGCTCCTTGAAGCTGAGCATGGTTCTTTGGTGTCAGCACCTGCCTGTGCCGCCTCTACTCTAAGTGCATTTCCTAAGTTTCATTGTTCAAAGCTGCCCTTGGTGCAGTTTTCATCTGAGCTTCACCTGAGAAAGGAAAGACAGCATGTTGACATGCCCTGGTTGTGTTTCTCCCGGGAAAGGATGGCTCACAGAAGTTTTGACGCTTTCTGGCGTCAGGAGCATGATTTGTAAAGGGGGAACCAAGGCTCATGAGGAAAGAACTCTGTGATTGATTAGCGATGTCTGCTGTGGACCTAGGATGGGAAATGATGGCAGTGATATTTTGCAGAGTACCATTGGGGAAAGCCTGTAGATGAATGTTGGGTGGAAGAGGTCTTACACAGGCATCACCATCATAATTCAGAGGACTGAGCAGGACTAGGACAAAGCAGCATCTTTAGGATATAATTATTGTCAATGCCTCTGCAAGAAGACCCCAAGCGGAGGCAGATGGGACTCAACAATCTCTGAAGACTCCTGCTTTTCATGCCATCTTTTCAACTTCAGAAAGCTTAGAATTTGGTTGGTGGAAGAGGAGGTTTGGAATTGGCCGTCCATCTTGAGTGACATCTGACCAAACCCATTGGCCAGGTGTACAGGGAAACCACACTCTGTACAGCTTCCATAGTGGGCTGCGTGCTGCCTTGTCTCCTACCCACTACACCTCTGATCCTTCTGCCTTAAAGACCCTTTTCCTTACACGTGTCTTGACTAACTCCTGCTCCTGCAGATCACAGCCTCTTAGAAATCTTCCCTTCAGGCTAGGAATGGTGCCCCTACTGAGGACACTCGGCACCCTATCCTCCCCCTATTCCGGTACTCACCACCCTGACTGTAATTGCTTGTTTAGTTGTCTGCCTTCTCTGCTTGAGTGTAACCTCTGTGACAGCAGGAAATGAATGCATCTAGCTTGTTTGTTGATGGATCACCAGTATCTGGTATGTACTCGGAAGTGTTCATTGTATGTATGCATTATAGTTGGGTGGGTGGATGGATGAAGTAGGTGGCTGAATAGGAAGGTTGGTGGATAAGATAGATGGGTGGGCAAGTGATTGGATGGATGGAGGGATGGAGGGATGGATGGATGGATGGATGGATGCATGCATGCATGCATGCATTGATCGTCTAGTCAGCTACTACTCTTACCATTGCCTCTTTTAGTAGCAGGGAAAGCTTATATCTACTCTCAGCTCAGCTCAAATCTCTTGTATTTGGTACGTGTTCAAACGCCTCTGTCACAAAGATGCAGAAATCTACAAGGCAAACTAGTACTAATTTCTCTGTGCTAGAAAGGACCAAAGAAATCTGGCAGCCAAACTAATAATAATAAATACAGCTAAACATTGCTGAGCAATGACCTGAGCCAGGCAGTGTTAGGCAATGCCATTTGTTTGAGAAATATTTGCTGGATGCCATCTATATGCCAGGCAGTGTTCTGGGAACTGGGGATGCATCAGCAAACCAGGTAGACAAAAATCCATGTACTCATGGAATTTGTTGTTTAATCTTCACACACCTGGGAGAGAAGATGCTGGGAATATCACTTTTGAGAGAGCAGAAACTGAGTGAAATAACTCGTCAAAGATTGCAAACCTCATAGTAACAATATTGAGAGCACTGGGAGCCGCTAACATGGAGTCAGCCCTGAGTATGGGCCAGAAAGGCTCGAACTCACTTCCTCCTGACAGCTGTCTCACAAGGCAAGTGCTGCCATTTTGTGGGTTTCTTTATTGAGGCAAAATTCTCATAAAATGGACCAGCAATCATTTTAAAGTTACCATGCAGTGGCATTCACGAACTCACAGTGTCGTGGAGCCATCACCACTGTCTGGTTCCAAGGCATTTTCATCACCCCAAGAGGAAACCCTGCACCCATTAACAGTCACTCGCCCTCCCCACGACCCCTGGAAACCCTCAATCTCTTTCCTGTCTCTATGGATATACCTGCTCTGGACATCCTATATAATAAAGAGGTAATATGCAAATTAACCCTCACACCCTCACAAGATGGCTGCCTACAACCAGGCCGACAGGGGAGGCAGTTGGGGGCAACCAGGCCGGCAGAGGGGGGCAGTTGGGGGCGTCCACCCTGGCAGAGGGGGGCAGTTGGGGGCAGTCAGGCTGGCAGGGGGAGGGGCAGTTAGGGGCAACCAGGCAGGCAGGCAGGTGAGTGATTAGGAGCCAGCAGTCCTGGATCAGGCCTAAACCAGCAGTCGGACATCCCCCAATGGGTCCCGGATTGGAGAGGGTGCAGGCTGGGCTGAGGGGACCCCCCCCACCCCTGCCACCATGCACTAATTTCATGCACCAGGCCTCTAGTTTCATATAAATGGAATCAGATATTATATGATCTTCTGTATCTGGCTTCCTCCCCTTAACATCATGTTTTCAAGGTTCACTCGCATGTAGCTTTTTGGGGCTGAATAATATTCCATTATGTGGCTAGACCACCACTTGTTCATTCATTGATTTCTCAATCAACTTTTCATTGTTCATTCATTGATCTCTCAATCAACTTTTACATTGTTTCCATTCTGGGGCTGTTGTGAATAATGTTGCTTTGAACATTTGTGGACAAGTATCTGTTGGAACAAGATTGTTCTGGGTTGTGGAAATGCAGGGTTTTATTTTTCGAGGAACCACCCATCTGCTTTCCACAGCAGCTGCGCCATTTTGCTTTCCTGGCAAATGCTGTTTTTATCTCCATTTTTCAGAGGAGACAACAAACACAGTGAGAGATTAAGAAGGCAGCCCAAGGCCACACAGCTTGTAAGTGGCCAAGCGAGGATTTGAACTCAGGCGGTCCGACTCCAGAACCCCTGCTCTGAGTTACTAGGCAGTACTCCCTCCCATCTCAGTTCCCTGGATTTGTTAGGGAAGTTCCGCAGAGTTGACCGAAGAGTGGGATCCCCATACACCATCTATATAAAATGTCCTCAAGTTCATGCCGTGACTACCTCACTTCCTTCTCCTTCGAGTGGATACTTCTGGGGGCGAGGGGCGGGGATGGGACCTGACACCTTTTCCCTGCTCCACCGAGGTGTAGGCGACAGTTATTAATGTCCCCTTGGCAACTGTCCAGCTCCCTTTTTCTGATTATTATTATTTTATTCGGCGAGATTAATGTGCCAGGTCAGAGCATAATCCAGCCTGTAGAAAGTGATGTGAATAGTCTTCTCAAGATAAATTGCAGGCTTGGAAAAGGTTCACAGCCTCTCCTTGCCTGTCTGAGTGCTCTCCCGAATCCTCATCAATCCTTGTCTGGGCAGAAGAAAAGGACGGGTCTTCATTTGCAGCTGGGGGGCGAGGGGGAGAAGAACACATCTGTCAGGGACGCCTAATGGCTCACAGCACAGATGCTCTTTGCTGCGCCTCCACGCCATCCACTGAGAGGGTGGGTTGGTTTTTAACATAATTATTATACTGGAAGGGCTTCTGGTATTTGGGTTTGCTTGATGGTCCCAGGGTCCCTGATGTGTAAGGCTGAGCGAGCCCCCAATTCCCACGTGCCTTGTGACACCGAGTCCTCTCACACCTGGGCCTCCCAGGAGAGCCATGGCCATTGGCCAGCCAAAATGGGGATGGGGTTAACGATGGTGACCACTCATCTTCAACCTCAGCCCCAAACCATCACACTGGCTAGGGATCTAGGACAGCCACTTGTCATTATAAATCCAGAAAACTTATATAACCCATACGTCTTGGCCCTGCCTGATCTGGCTTCTACCCACTTCTCCGACCTCATCAACCCGTGACTCTCTCCCTGGCTTACTCTGGACCAGCCACTGGTGGCTTTCTGGTCCCCCCCAGATCGCCTTCCTTCTCAGACCCTTTGCACTTACTGCTCCCTCTGCCTGGGGAGGTCGTCCCTGTGCTCCATGGCTA
Source organism: Eptesicus fuscus (assembly GCF_027574615.1). Taxonomy (NCBI): domain Eukaryota; kingdom Metazoa; phylum Chordata; class Mammalia; order Chiroptera; family Vespertilionidae; genus Eptesicus; species Eptesicus fuscus. The sequence continues at coordinate 6,245,661 of NC_072495.1, read as the reverse complement.
TCACCTGCCCATCAGTCAAGCCTCATTCCAGCGTCATGTCCTCTGAGACCCTGTCCCTTCCCAGACCACCCTGTGGAAAGGGGTTGTTGCCAAGCTGCATTGTCACACTGCCATTTGATTAGCATGTACCAGTATCTGAAATGATCAGACCGTTTTGTGTTTATTTTCTGTCTCCCAGCTAGGATGTGGACTCCTGAGAATAAGGACCATTAGGTCTGTCTTGACTCCCAGGAAATACACAATAGTTATGATGGGCTGAATGGAGAGCCTCGTGTTAAGTGATCAAGGGGTTAAAACCAGGCCTGCTGCTTCCCACCATGTAGAGTTCTCCTTGGCCTCCTCTCGCTCACCAATGCCACTGAAGTTACTGAGGACCTGTTTGCTTACGGGGCAATGCTAGACCCTGAGAGTGTAAAAATGAGGAAGATGCCATCCTAATCTTCATCCTCTCCCTTTACTCTTTGCGAGTAAAGCTCGTTTTTATATTAACCTAACCCAGTGGTCGGCAAACTCATTAGTCAACAGAGCCAAATATCAACAGTACAACGATTGAAATTTCTTTTGAGAGCCGAACCAACTTCTGCGCATGGGCCACAAAGATTCAATCGCACTGTACGTGCGTGCCCACATGTGGTATTTTGTGGAAGAGCCACACTCAAGGGGCCAAAGAGCCACATGTGGCTCGCGAGCCGCAGTTTGCCGACCACTGACCTAACCCAAACCTAGTTAAGAAGGTAAATCTCTTGTCCCAGAATCATATATTCCAACTCCTACTTTAAATGGTAGTAGTAATTAAAAATTTAACTTGTCCACATTGCTCCTTCCTTTGTTAAAATTACTCTTGGAGCAGGGTTCTAGAGCTGCACTGTTCAATACAACAGCCACCAGTCACATGTGGCTGTTTAAATCTAAATTAATTAAATTAAAAATTCAGTTCCTCAGGCCCTAGCCGGTTTGGCTCAGTGGATAGAGCATCAGCCTGTGGACCAAAGGGTCCTGGGCTTGATTCCACTCAAGGGCACGTACCTTGGTTGTAGGCTACTGGCCCTGGTCAGGGCGCGTGCAGGAGGCAACCATGTTTCTCTCACATCGATTGTTTCTCTCTCTGTTTCCCTCTCTTCCACTCTCTCTAAAAGATCAATGGGAAAATATCCTCAGGTGAGGATTAACAAAAAAAAAAAATTTCTTTTCAGTTCCTCAGTTATATCAGCCACATTTCACATGCTCAACAGCCACACATGGCTAGTGGCTACCATGCTGGGCAACACAGAGAGAGAACATTAACATCATCATAGAACATTCCATTGGACAGCACTGTTCTAGAACATTCTCAGGGCAAGGTTGTTTCAGCCTCCCAGAGTGTGGGTAGCAGGCATCTGTCATTCTGTGCATTTCTCCGACAGAGAAAAATAAAAGCAGGCACTTCTCTAAGAACTTTCGGGTGGATCCCTAGTAAATGGAGACGGCACTGCGGAGTAGAAAAATCCTCACCTTGAGTCAGCAAAACTAGGTTCAAATCCTGGCTCCTGGCCTTATTTCCTGTGTCACCTTGGACAAGTGACCTCCCTCTTTGGAGCGCTCAGCTTAGATGTTTCCTCCTCTAGGTCCCCTTAAGGCAGGTATGGGGAACATCCGTCCCGTGGGCCATATAAGGCCAGGGAAATGATTTGGTCTGGCCCTACCAAGGCATCAGGGGTAAGTTAATTTAATGTTTGACCAAATGTAGACTGATTTTTAAGTTGATAATTTTTCATGGCTCATGAATGATCTTATATGTCCAAATGGATTGCCCTTGGCAGAAAAAAGGTTCCCCACCCTGCAAGGCCTCTTTTGATCACATTCATCCCTAGGATTTTTTTTTCTGTTTTCTGTTTGTAGTTTGTAGTTTGAAGTTTGTAGCCAGGTGATATAAACTGATCCCTAGAGAAGTGCTGAAGTCTGAAATGGCAAACAGTCTAGGAGCTGCCATTTATCAGCCTGTGCGTGTGTCAGGCATCACTCGTCTATCATGGCCCTGCTTCCCCCACATTCACCTCTCTCGGTGCAGCAATCCAGGCAGCCTCTACCAGTCAGTGTCAGAGTGTAAGATGAAGCCTAAGCCTTAACTTCAGTTCTTCCTTGTGGAGAAAAGGGACTGTTCTGGTGTCTGCAGAGCTCTGTGGCCTCTCAGTGGATTGGATGAAGCTCACCCAGATTACCAAGGATAATCTCCTTCAAGTCAATAGATTATAGATGTTAATCATATTCACAAAATAACTTTGAAGCAACACCTAAATTGCAAAACTGGATACCACAGCCTAAATTGAAACCTAGAAACTAACCATCACAATCCCCCATTAAACAAGATGCCGATTTGGGGGTCTAGACCAAGGAAATACTCATTTAGTCCAATTTATTGAAAATTTTAAAAGAAAAAACTGGTTGTTGAATTTGACAAAAATCATTTGATTTTTTTTCCTCCTTAAAGCTGTTCATATGACCCTCCTCTTCTTGGCAGGGTTCGGGCGTGCGGTCCCGGTCCCCGTAATGTACGGAGGCACAGGGAGAGGGCTCCGGCCCCCTCGGCGTCATGTCTTCGGTGCCGGCGGTTTCCAGTCCGCCGGTTCTATCCTCAAGCGCCGGGACACGGCAAAAAAAAAAAAAAAAAAAAAAAAAAAGCTGTTCATATGAAGACCTGCATTATTAGATTTCCTATTAAGCTTTGCATTCTTAGAACAAACCCCACTTGATCATGGTGTATTATCCTTTTGATATGCTTCTGGATTCTGAGCTACGATTTTACTGAGGATTTTTGCATCAGCTCTTATAAGTGCTCCTCTCCCTTGGTACGTGGCTTCCCATCACTTTCACTTACATCTCATTGGCCACCACTTAGTCACAGTTGCTGCATGGAGAGGTGGGGAGCAGCTTCTTATAGCTGGGTGCCAGTGGACCTGAGCAAAAATCAGGATGCTTCTTTTGGAGGAGGAAGGGGAGAATGGACGTTGGGAAGCACCAAGAGTTTCTATCCCGGGACAATTGTAGATGAGGGACCGGAGACCCAGGAAGGTTCATTCACTCACACAGGGTCACACAGCAAGTCTGTGCCAGAGCTCTCACTTAAGTTAGGTCTTCCAGATTGCCGAGGGACCCATAATAATAATATAAAAAATATTCTATGATAATATCTATACATATAAAAGGCCAATATGCTAAGTGTCCGTTTGACTGGTCGCTATGACATGCACTGACCACCAGGGGGCAGACGCTCAACACAGGAGCTGCTGTGACATGCACTGGCCATTTACAGAGAAACGGCACCGCAGATTTGGTGCCCACAAAGCAACACTCGGCTTCCCCCAGGTGGGATACAGGCCCCACCACCACCCCAGAGCAATACCCCACCAAATCGCAGCCAACGATGCCCAGACCCCATGGCGCAAAATGCGGCCCACAGCCCAGCCCAGCAAGGAAATGGTGGCTGTGGGTGCCGGGTAATGACATCATGTAGCAACTCCCGGCTTTTTATCCCTAGCGACTAGCCTCCTTGGAGTTTCTTCAGCCCGGGAACATGACTTGCTTTATAGCCAGGTGGAAACATTTTACACTTTAACCAAATGTCTGTGAAGCATTTTCCCATGCCTCATCTCATTTGATCTTCACAGAAGTCCTGGAGTAGGTAGATAGGAGACTCGGTGGAATCCTATTTTCTTTTCATTATCCAGAAAATGGAGATTTAGAAAACTTAGAAACTTGACCGGACTGAAAAGAAGTAAGAAATGGTGGACCTTGAAAATGACTTCAGGTTTTCTCACTGCACAGAATATAGTCAAACACTGCTGCAGTTAAATATTTTACCCTTTGTCTTCCCTGCGTGATCTACAATAATGATCTGCTTCATGTTGATATTTACTACTGTGTTGCTGACAATTACCTGAAAGAGAAGTTGGGGTGTTTCACTGGGCTGGAAAAAATTTAGCTAAATCAGAAGGAGGTCTAATTAAGCAAGTTTATTCTATATATATATAAAAGGCTAAGTTGACTCGTGCATGCGTGATCATATAAAGGTCTCACTGGCGCCAATCGCACACATGTGTTTCCATCTGTCATTGTCAATCGTGAATTTGGTTGACACTTCTATTATAGAGAAAGAGCAAATAGCGATATTAAAATATTTCTTTTAGTTAATTTCCTTTCAATGTGCACGAATTCATGCACCAGGCCACTAGTAATGGAATAATAACAAATAGCTAATGTGCCTGTGCTAATAACAAATAGCACTTAAACATTCTAAGTGCTTCATAGACGTGAACTAATTTAATCCTCACAAGAGCCCTATGAGGTAGATATTCTTATTATCTTCAGTTTGCTGATGAGGCACAGAGAGGGTAAGTGACTTGCCAAGGACACACAGCAGGGAAGTGGCTGGGCTGGGATTTGAACTCCAGCAGTCCAGTTCCAGAACCCTTACTCTGGACTGCTATGCAGTCCTGTCTGCCCACCCCTGTCCTCTGGCTCATTTACCCCAACTCAGATGGCAGCAGCACTACTCCCTGTGTGGCTAAGGGACGGTCAGAATCACTCCTCACCAATCCAGGCGCCACATGCCCTCACCTCCCAGGCCCTCTGGTCCAGAATCTTCGCTACTCTGCCCCTGTCTGTCGCAGAGCCATACATCATTTTTTGTTGTTGATCTTGTTTTGTTTTGTTTTGTTTTTCCCTTCACTGCGTTCCCTGGGAGACTCTCAAAGGCTACATTCTGCCTCCAAGGGATACAGAAGGGACAGGGCCTGAGCGGGCACCTGGGATTTCCCAAACCCCAGCTTCCGCCTGGTTGGGGGTCGGGGAGACTTTGCATTATTTATTTATTTATCGAGTTCTGCTCAGTTCCACACCCCCCAAGCTGTTGCTCCCCACTGGGGAAGATGAAAAACGGCTTCAGACAATGGAAGACAAGGTTTGCCACATGGCCCCCTCAGTTTAATTTCCTTTAATTCATTTTATATTGAACCAAATGATACTGTTTGTTTTTAATGGCAAACACTCAGCACGGAGGAGGGGCGGCCAGGCCTCCTCCTGGGGAAATTAGGAACACAGCTGCTATTTAGACTCTCCGGCCACCCCCCTCTCCCCAGCACTGGGCCTTTGCAAATCACTTTCCAGGTTGAAAGATGATACCTTTCTCCAGCTCAGATGGTCACAGTGGAGAGAGCTGCCCCCCCACCCAGCCCCCTCAACCCCTCTTAGGGTGGCCGCCCATCCCAAGACCCGCCCTTCTCTGGGAATAAATGGATAGGAAGGAAGGACCAGGACCCACCAGGCCCGGGGATCCATGGCTGTTCTCGGTGCCCCTACTTCCCTGCCCATCATTGAAAATCCTGGGAAGACACCTGGAACCTCTCCCAGGAACACGGAGGTTGAGAGCATTCATTCATTCATTCATTCGGCACCTGGGAGCAGCATCCGGGTCAGTCTGCATTGTAACCAGGCTCAAGTGCATGTGAAAGCTGGAGAAGCTCCAACAAGAGGAGAGGTCTCCCACTCGGGCTGTGAGGTGCCTGGCGGTCCAGAGCGCCTTGGACGCCTCAAATAGGCCAGCATTCTTCCAAAGTCCACTTTGGGCTCGGGGGAACCAGAGTCAGGTCACGTTCCCTGCAGGTCAAGAGAACTTGAATGTGTACACCGGTCCCCTGGGCAGAGGCTGGAGAAATTCGTTAAGGCTTTGGCCTGGCTTTGATGGGGGCCGAACCATGGTGATTAATGCCCGCTTTGGACATTCTAGAGGCCTCTCCATCCCTCAGAGGCGGGGCTACACCCCTGCCCTCTTGTTCATAGACTGTTAGACCCAGCAAGACCTTCCTAGTCTACCGATGAAGAGTCAAGCCCCAAAGTTACTGGTTTCGGGTCTCATGATTGAATCCAGTCATGTGTTCATTCTACAAATATTTATTGGGCAACAATAGAGTGCCAGGCATCCTGCCAGGCATGGGAGCTACCCAGACCCAGGGCTTCCCAGCTCAGAGCTCAAGTCCAGTGGGGCTGCAGTAGAGAAGCAGGCACTCTAGGGCCCTCTTGGAAAACAGAGAAGGAGCACTTAACCCAGCCCCTAGCAAAGTCTTCCTAGATAGGGCAACCTCGAGACTGAGTTTTAAAGGATGGGTGGGAATTCGTCAGGCAAAACGAAGCCAAATGGGCATGCCAGGGAGAGGGGATAGTCGGGCCCAGAGCACAGAAGTGGGAAACAGTTCGGTGTGTGCGTTTTTCCAGACAGCTGTTGAACATCTCCAACATCTGCTATGCTCATGCTTAGTTACCGCGGCACCTGGTAGGTGTGTGGTTATTCTCAAATGAGCAGTGGTTGGTGCGAATTTGCATACGGGGCAAGGCAGGCAGACCCCAGTTCCTGGCTCTCAGACCCACCGAGCTGGACCGCTCCCGCCACATTGGGGGAGCGCGGTGGCCACCCCTCCCCTGGGTGCTGTGGGGAGTCATTAGCCAGCTAAGCGGTGATTGTTTTGCTCTTCTCCAGCTGAATGATCAGGGAGGCAGCCAGGCTCCCTGAGGCGGCCTCGGAGGCGGCCACTTCGCCTCCTCTCCCCGAGTGGGGGCTGGAGTTGTGCTGGGGTGGCCACTCTGCAGGTTTCCTCTTTCACTGCTGTGCGTGCGGCTGTCCCGCCTCCCCTTTCCCCCAGGTGTTCCTCTGTCCCTGGGGGGAAGGAAGGGCCTTGGAACTGAGGTTAGGCCCCAGGGAGCCCAGCGCTCACATTTCCAAACTTTCCGCTGGTCCATAGGGTTCCAGAGCGGATTAGAAAGAGTGTGGGCTCCGGAGGCAGGCGCGTCCCAGTTTGAACCCCCGTTCTGCTCTTTCCATCCGGATTGTCTCTGGCCAGTCACCTCCCCGCTCTGTGCCTCAGTTTCCTCGTCTGTAAAGGCGGTAATGTTGCCTGCCTCTCAGGGTTGTAGGGGAGATTTGAGGTGAGCTAAAAAATAAATTCGGACAATGCTTTCAGATGGAGGTGCTTTCAGCAATTCCCGACACGCAGCAGAGGCGTGACGTGTGCATACAGTAGACCCCCCTTATCCACGGTTTCCCTTTTCGCAGTTTCACTTACCCGCAGTTGGTGTGGCCCAAAAATATTAAATGGAAAATTCCAGAAATAAACCATTCATAAGTTTTAAATCGTGTGCCGTTCTGAGTAGCATGATGAAATCTTAAGCCATCCTGCCCTGACCAACTGGGACGTGAATCGTCCCTGTCCAGCGTGTCCATGTTGTAGACACTCACCTCCCGTTAGTCACTTAGTAGTTGTCTTGGTTATCAGATCCAGACAGAGAGAGACCCCATTCGCAGTAAGAAACGGTGATTCGTTTTTAAATTAAACTTCATCATACGTATACATGTTAGGAGAAGACATCGTGTACAGAGGGTTCGGTGCTGTCCACTGTTTTCAGGCATCTGCTGGGGGTCTGGGAACGGATGCCCCGTCCGAGGGGTGGGAAACTACCGTAGGTGTTTCTCTTTTTTGTGCCTTCTCATGACCCTCTTGGGAGCTACCCAGACCCAGGGCTTCCCAATCTGCTGGAGGTTGCAGATTGGGCGCCTTCTGCCCCTCTCCCTGGCACCCAACCTCCCAATCTGCTGGAGGTTGCAGGTTGGGTGCCGGCGATAAAACCAGCCATGTTGCTCAGCGGCTGAGAACTCATTAAGGCTCGGCAGACTTCTGGCTCTTCTTTTCGGGCCCCGAAGTGCCAAGGTCAGACCTAATTACCTGCATGTGCCCGGCCCTGGGCTGGGTCCCGAGCGGTCTAGGTTTGAATCCGGCTTTGCCACTAGCTGTGTGTCCTCAGGTGAGTGAGTTCAAGTGAAGCGCCGAGCTTCCATTGCCACGTCTGTGTGTGGAACTATAGGTCACATTACTGTGTCGAGGAGGAGGCCAGTGAGAGGGAACAAGGTCATGGATGTAGAAGGCTAGCACAGGGTGTTCGGCGCCTGCTAAATCTTTGCTGTAAGGATAAGCCCTTTCCTGCCTTCAAGCGACTGACAGAGAGGTGGGGGAGAGATACACAAAAAGCACATGTCCCCGACCTCTGCTCCCTTCACTCCAGCCCTCCTGCCTCCCTCTGCCCAGGATCCTTGTGATGACCTTAGCCCCACCCACATAATCCAAGATAATCTCCCCATCTCAAAGTCCTTGTCACACTCACACCTGCACGTGCACAAGATTCAACTTGTGCCACGTAACATATTCACAGGTTCCGGGGATGAGGATGTAGACATCTTGGGGAGGTCATTATTCAGCCTACCACATTCCTCACTTCACAGATGAGGAAACTGAGGCCCCAAAAGTCATATCCTTGGGCAAAGTCCCCCTCCCAGGAAAAGGACAGACTTGTAAGTGGGGGCCCTGGCTGTCTAGCTCTTAGACCGCTAGGAAAGGAGGCGCCTTCTGCCCCTCTCCCTGGCACCCACGCCCCAGTGCTTTAGGAGACAGACAGGTTTGGACGGTTGTGGCCGAGCATTTGTGCCTAAGGTTGGAGCTGGCATGGGGACAGATACGCACGTCTATTCACCTGGGACTGGGACAGAGGGAGGAGGCCGCCTTCCTGCAGCTAACAGGGTCCCAGGCCACTTCGGGCTTAATCATCAACACCTTGTAATTAGGCCTCCCCTGGGTCCGGGGAGCAGGGCCCTGTTTGTAAGGAAGCTCCTGATGTACCTGTTGCTGGGACACGTGGCCTGGGCCCTCTCGTGCATCGGGCCGAGGCCCTTAAATCCAGGGAACCACAGCCATTGAAACTGGGCGCCAGACTGCTGCTGTTGAGGGGCAGATTTCTCACAGCTGCTGACTCCTGTGGGGCCCCACCTGGCCCCAAGGACTCGGTCAGCGGGTCCCTGGGGCCTCAGCACCAGAGGCCAATCCCAGCTAATGGCGTGCGCTCTGGTCCCCTCCTGATCCTGGGCATGGAAGCTAGAAGAGCAGAGAGAGGACCTTTACAGGAAATTGGGGGTGGGAGGGAGAGGATGGCAGGTTTTTCACCGACTCTGCTCTTTAAAATTGAGTATCCAGCCCAGCTGTGGTGGGTCAGTGGTTGAGCGTCAATCTATGAACCAGGAGATCACGTTTCAATTCCCGGTCAGGGCACATGCCCATGTCGTGGGCTCGATGGAATGATGAAATTCTCTGAAACTGAACCTCATAGATAAGTTGGGGGTACAAATTGGCCCCTGTCTCATGGAGTTGTTATAATCATTTTAAAAAGTGGGCAAGCAACCCTAGCCAGTTGCTCAGTGGTTAGAGCAACGGCCCGAGGACTGAAGGGTTGCAGGGTTGTTTCTGGTGAAGGGCACGTACCTCATTTGCAGGCTCGATCCCCAGCCTAGGTCGGGGTATGTATGGGAGGCAACCAATTGATGATGTTTCTGTCTGTCTCTACTCCTCCCTCCCATTTATCTCTAAAAATCAATGGAAAAAATATCCTCGAGCGAGGATTAACAGCAACAACGAAAAAGTGGGCAAGCAAATTTTCAACTTGTGTTTATTTTTTAGTAACAAGTGATGGCCCTAGCCGGTTTGGCTCAGTGGATAAAGTGTTGGCCTGCAGACCAAAGGGTCCTGGGTTCGATTCCAGTCAAGGGCACGTACCTGGGTTGCAGGCTCCTCCTCAGCCCAGACCCTGGTCAGGGCTCATGCAGGAGGCAACCAACTGATGTGTTTCTCTCACATCGATGTTTCTCTCTGTCTTTCCCTCTTTCACTCTCTCTAGAAATCAATGGGAAAAATATCCTCGGGTGAGGATGAAAACAAAACACACACACAAAAATAAAAAACACAAGTGATGTATTTAAAAAATTATAATAACAAATACTCATATACCCAGCTTAAAAAGTAGAAAATTAATAGTGTCTGAGTTCCAGCCATCTCCCTTCCTCTCTTTGCTCCTAAGAAACCACGGAGTTTTTGTGGTTTCCAGTCCCTCATTTTCCTTGAGTCTGCTTTTTGTAGTTTTTACATTTCCTTCCTTGCTGAGCTGTTATTAAAAACCAGAGCAGGCATAAGCATGTATAACCTCCTCCCTTCCACACCTAACTTCCTAGTTCCTCCTCCTGCCCTCTCCTCTCGGTTACCAAGCAAAGACACTGCTGCTTGGGAAACCAGTACATTAAGCTGGTCAGTACTACAGTAAACTTAAGATTAACAGGCTCTGCCAGGCCAGTATGGCTCAGTTGGTTGAGAGTCATCCCATGCACCAGGAGGTCCCTGGTTCGATCCCTGATCAGGGCACAGGCCTGGGTTGCAGGCTCAATCCCCCGTGGGGGTGTGCAGGAGGCAGACGGTCAATGATTCTCTCTCATTAATGTTTCTCTCTCTCTCTCCCTCTCCCTTCTTCTCTCTCTAAAGTCTATAAAAAACATTTATTTATAAATTAGTAGACTCTGAGTGAGCATGAGAGGGATGTTACTGAAAGGTACAGGTACCAACAGGCTTAGACTTCCTAGAGAGTATGGAATAAGCCGAAGCTTCGTGCTCAAACAAACTTGGGTTTGAATATCAGCACTGCCCACCAGCCTAAGCCACTAATTCTCTGCATTTACTCCAAAAATATTTCATTGTCTACTCTACTGTATGTGACCAGCACTGCATAGGTGTGGGGACGCAGTAGTGAATGAAACGGACGGGGTCCCTGCTTTCATTTTGTTGGGTAGATCTCATTAAATAAATAAGCATACATACCACTTCAGACTGTGGTAAGCACTAGGCAAGAAAGTAAAACAATTCATGGAGGGCTCATTTAAGGGAATGGGAAGGGCTTTCTCTGTGGGAATATTTGAGTTGACACTTGTACTTCCTTTCCACCTGACTTTGGTTAAAATAGATTCAGGTTTCTCATCCACAACATGGAACTGGAAATTACCCCTTTGCCCTTGGTAATAGGCCCTGACTCAGTGCCTGGCTCATCACGGCCGCTCAGTAATGTCATTTCCCTTCCTCCCTCTCCACCCTGGACGTGCGCGTTGCTGGAGGAGCTGTGTTAATGAGCAGTTAGTAAGTGATGGAGAACCTGCTGCTGGCAAGTGGGCTGTGAAGCCCTCTAAGAGGGTCTCACTGGCCCTCTTTGGCGGCTTTTGATGGCTGACCCTAAGGGAGGGAGAGGGGAGACAGGGTATATTGTCTTCTGCCAACAGGAAGCCTTCATAGTTTTCTGGAGAAGGGGGAGGAAGGGGGCGCGGTTCGAAAGGCTGTGCTATACAATCAAATCCCAGCAAATCATTTCCCCTCTCTACACCTCCTGTAAACGAATCCATGTCACACCTCTCCGGTGGGTTTGTCATGTGGAACAGTAACTTTTAATGTAAATTGCTCAGCACATCATGGGCACCCAACAAGCCTGGGCCACTCCCACTGTTCCCATCAGAACAGGGGAGACTGGGAGAAAGGTGCAAAGATGTGGGGTACAGCTAGGGGGATGAAGAAAGGGGACAAAGGGCCAATTCACACCATCTGGGTTCAAGTCCTTGCTCCGTTCTTTCCTACCTGGGTAGCCCGGGCAGGTCCCTCTGAGCCTCAGTTCCCTGGTCTGTAGGACAGCTAAGAATGGAACTGCCTCACCGCGCCTGTGGAATCATGCAGGCAAGTCACCTCGCGCGGCTCCTGACCTCAGGTCCAGGGGAACTGATGCGGTCACTCTGCTGGACACGTGGCCTTAGGGGGGGACATGTTCAAATAAGAGGGCGAATGAAGATGGGTCCAAAGAATGGAAGAGGCAGCTTTGCCATTTACAATCAGCGGCCTCCTTTGTCCGTGGAGGCCGAATGGCCGCGGGACCTATGCTGGGTACCAGCGCGGGGGTCTCCCGGAGGCCCTGGCCCGGAGCTGGCCGCCCGCAGCCCGCAGCCCGCAGCCCGAGCGGCCGGGGAACGGGACTGTGACCTCATCGGCAGGCGCCGTCCCGCGGGGCCATGAGATCATGAGATGCCGGCGCTCGCCGAGGAGTCGATTTGTTGGGAGCGCGGGGACAGCCGGCCGCCCGCCACGGTGATCTCATCCAGGCCCGGGGGAGGAGGAGGTAGGCAGCCCGGCCCGCCCGCACCTCCCGGAGGGAGATTAATGGCCCCCGCCTATCGGTGACGTCACCGGCAGCGCCCGTTGCCAGGTAACAAGCGGCCGCCTGCCTCTGGCCCCGCCCCCGCCTGCCCCGCCCCCCACCTGCTGTACTGTCAGCCGCTATCCTTCCTGGCTCGCTCTTGTCTTTCCCTTTTTTTTAAAAAAAAAAAATATTGAGGTATACATTGCATATTGTACCGTGTTCTAATTATAAATATATAAGATCGATGAATATTTACCAATGTATGTCCATATGTTCCAAGATAAAAGTGTCCTCCAATAAAATATAATGCGAGCCACATAGGCAGTTTAAAATGTTCTAGTAGCCACATTAAACAAGTAACAGGGAACAGGTGGCATTAATTTTAAGAATATGTTTTATTTATCCCAGTATGTCCAAAGTATTATCATTTCAACATGTAATCAAGATTAAGCATTTTAATGAGATATTTTACCTTTTTGTTATTGTTTTTCTAAGACTTTGAAATTCCCTGTGTATTTTATACTTTCAGTACATCTCGATTGAGATTTAGTCACATTTCGAGTGTTCAGTAGCCATGTGATGAATGACTATTGTATTGGGCAGTGCAGATATAGAACATTCTAATATCTAGAAGATCAGTACCATTCTGGTCAGTGCCTCTGCCAAGGGTACCCATTGTTCTGAATTCTCTCACCTCTCTTCACTTCTCTCCCCCAACACACACCTGTATCTTGCCTTTCTTTCTCCCCACATCTCAATCTCCTCGTCTCCCTTTATCTGCCACCGTGCTCAAAGCACAAGATGGGAAGTCAGCCTGGACTTAAATCCTGTACCACCTGCCTTGCCTCTTTGAGCCTCTTATTCTCGCCTGTACACTGGAGCTCATAACATTGTCCATCTCCTAGGGCTGTCGGAGCTGGGGGGCAGCAGGCAGGTGTTACACAGAGAACTTTCATCAGCCAACTGTGAGCCCACCCTAGTTCTCTTTCCCTGCGTCTCCCACACTCCATTCCTCTCTCCCATGCTTCTGTTGAGCTTTCTCATCTGAAATATGGGAATGATCACACCTACCCCACCAGGGGAGCATTGGATATGCAGTCCCTGGCCCAAGTGAGTGACCCTAAAGGGATGCCTTTCTTCTTTCCTCTCCTCCTGGTCCCCCTCTTTGCCAGGTGTCTCAGTCCTGGGTGCCCTTTTTCTTCTGGCTTTTACCTCTGCCATCTCTCTCCTCTCTTCTGCCTACATTTCCTTTTTCCCTTTCTTGTGTCTCGCTCTTTCCCTCCCTGCCTGAATTCCTCTAGCCTCCTATTTCCAGACCCCCTCCACACTTCCTCCCACCGCTCCTGGCCACACTGCTGTGAAGTCGGTTACCCAGCTCCCCACCCCCAGCCTTCCCGACCCGGAGCCCGAGCCTGGCCCGCCTGCCCCTCAGCGGATGGGCGCAGCACTAGCGAGCCGCTGCCCAGCTGTTTGGTTCTGAAGGGCTCTGTCAGCTGCAGGCCCCCCGCAGCCTCCAATCATAACAGACCAGCAGGCCGCCTTCCCGGGAAAACAAGTCTTTGTTTTCGGCCCCTCGCTCCAGCCCAGCCCGCCGTTTCGGAGCTGGGAGTGTGGCCCTGACCCCTGTGGCGCTGGGAGAAAAGCAAATGAGGAAAACGCACCCGGGGGCGCTGGACGGCAGTTCCTGCGCATTCAGCCTAAGGCTTTGCAATGACAACTCCCTTTGTTTCGGTACTTTGGGTCAAGGAAACTTCCCGGCCTCCTTTTCTTGGGGGAACTGCCTCACCCTCTCCCTGTGATTCTGATGAGGCTGTCAGTCACGGTGCCCCGCCCACCCCTGTGGCCATGTGACCAGGCCCGACTAACCACAGAACTCCATGGCTGCGTTTGGCCTCTTAATTTGATTACAAGGGTGGAGGCTTGACTCCAGTAGGGCCATCCGAGTCCTGCCTTGCCATTGAGTTTGGTTAAAGGGCCCAAGGAGAAACAGGGCCCTTTAACCAAACTTGTTAGGTTGGAGTTCAAGCCATAAGGGTGTTGGCCTGAGACGTGCCAGGGGTCATCTTTCCTACCACATATAGGTGGATCCAGCACTTTCTAACCTGGGACAGGTTACCTGTCATCTGTGTGCCTCCGTTTCCTCATCTGTAAAATGGAAGCATTAATACCACTTCCTCAAAGTGTATCATCATCATGATTGTGACCGGGAGAGAGCCTGCCCTTGGCAGGAGCGAATGAAGCTTAGACAGGAAAAGGAGCAGAGACCACCTGAGCTGAGAGATGGGGCCAAGGAGGAGAGATAGAGAGACTAAAATGGCATCTAGATGCAGGCAAAGCTATATAAATATCCATTGCTAATCTTGATGCGGAAATAATATTCCATCCCTGTCTTCCCATTCTTTACCCATTCACATGGCTAACAACGATCCGATTATGTCTCCCCTCCCTGGCTCCTCACCCCATACTTCAAAAATCATCTTTCCCGTGTAGGTGCATCCTCGAAAGTTCTCCTTCTCTGTTCATTTTGTCTATTTCTCAGCATCGCACTCTGGTTCATTTACCACCCCCTTCGAGTCAGCCCTCTGTTATTTCCCTGTTTCCCATTTCACTTTTTGTCCCACCCGCCAAGCTAGCAGTAAGGAAGTCAGAATAGGATCTGCCTTCTGCCTTGACTGCTCCCGCCCCCTTCATCAGAGCCCCAGCAGATAGAGAACTCTGGGTACCCCAGTCCCATTCCCCCTTCACGGGTGGCTGGGAGGCCAGACAGCTCCTAATCTGATTGCTTTCCTGCTCTCTGACACCCCGGAGAACCACACATTCCATTTGGTGGTCATCAGAAATAACATTCTTAAGAAACCTGGAATTATAAAACTGCTTAATTAGAGAGAGATGGTTTCACTGGGGTATGCCCAGTTTTCCCCGGTGGTTTTATCTCCTTCTCCAAGTGGCCCGCCCCCGGCAGCTAATTGCTACCTTTAGCATGATGCTGCTCAGGCAGTCACTGCCTTTATTTTCTGTGACATTGGTGGGTGCTGGCTTATAAGGAGACATTCCCTCTTTGATGTTCCAACTCTCCTTCATCAGCAAACTCTAGGAGGCTGATGCGAGTAAGGAGGGTAGGATCTTCAGCTTCAGAGGTCCCCAGTTACTAAATGAGCACCTACTATGTGTTAGATGCCAGGGATACAACTAGGAGCCAGGTTATCTTTACCCTGATGGGGCTCATGGCCCAGTGGGAAAGACAGATAGGAAAATAAATGTTTAAATATTGTGAGAAGTACTCTAAAGGAGTGATTTAAGGGTGTAATAAGAGAACCTAATTTAATTAAAGAGTTGGGAAAGGTTTCTCATAGCTGAGACCCAAAAGAGGAACAGGTGTTGGCTCGGCAAAGAACAGGGGACCAGAATGCCTTCTGCAGAGGAAGAGCTGGGTCTATATAGAGAAGTCACTGACAGAAGGGCCAAGATGCTGGTACCTGAGCCTGCTCTGAAATTCTGGGCATGTATTGGAGTCCCCATCATCAGTAATGGAAGGAACAGAGGGAGGAACAGAGGGAGCATGCATGAATGGATGGAAGGCAGAGAAGTAGGAAGAAAGGAGAGTTCTTTGGAGGTTCAAGGAGGAGTGATAAAAGCAAGTTAAGGTTGAAAGTTGGGAGAGACCGGGCTGTTGGTCCAGAATGAGATGGAACATGCGGAAGTTGAGAGCAGAGGGAGGCATGGGGCAGCTGAGGTTGGTGGTGCAGGAAAACAGAGCTCACAGCCTGGGTATTCTGCAGAGCCTGGAGCCTGCTGTCAGAGTGTGGGCATCCCTAGGCGTCACTTTGCTCCAACATCCATCGCACCTTTGGGTGTCAAACATGATGGCCCTGCCCCACATCTCTGCTCCGTGGTCACCACCCTCCCACAGGCTCCAGAAGGAAGCCAGCATTCCCCTCCAGGGGATGTTTCTGGGAGTCACGGGCTGGTGGGAGTCTAGAGGGGGAAAGAAGGCCCCCAAGGAAATGACCTCACTATGGGGAGGCAGCCAAACAGTCACAGAGGTCAGACTGTGGGGTGAGTGGACCACTGGATGCCCTTCCTTGGTCCTTAGCGGACGTGGGCACATCCGTCTCAAGGGGTCCCCTTCCGCGTGTGACCAGTGCCCAGCCCATCAAGACAGAATATAACAGGGTGGCTATAAAGTCTCTGTTCACATCCTGCACACCATCCATTAGTTGGATACACAACATGTTTTTATAACCTTTTCTCCCCCGTCTCATTTATATATCACATGCTCGGTACAAAAAAAAAAAAAGGAGAAGACAGAAACACAAGGAAAATGAGTGTTTCTGCATACCGTATTTTTTCTACTTAGAACTATATGAGCATTTCCTTGAGTCAATAGGTATTTATGGCCAGGATGGTTTCTTTTTTATTTTGAAATACTTTTAGACTTGAAAGTTGCAGAAATAGTAGAGTTGTAATATCCTTCACCCAGCTTCCCCTAACAGTAACATGTAATAGATCCATGTTACAGTTAGCAACGCCAGGAAATTTACATGGATACCGTTACTATTAACTAAACTGCAGACCTGACTCAGATTTCACCAACGGTCTCACTCATTTTCCTAACTCCAGGATCAAATCCAAGATCCCACATTGCATTTATTTTGTCTTGTCTCCTTAATCCTCTTCGATCTGACAGCTCCTTGGTCTTTTCTTTGTCTTTTGTGACCTTGACCCTTTTGAAGAGGCTGGACAGTTACCCTGTAGAATGTCCCTCAATTTGGATTTGTCCCTTGTTTCCTCATGATTCTGTTGAGGTTATGAATTTGTTTTTTACCAGAAGTGATGCTGTTTCCTTCCCAGTGCATCCTATCAGGGGGTTTAGGTTGTCCATTTGATTTATGACTGGGGGCGTTAACCTTGATCACTTGGTGAATGTGCTATGTGCGGGGTTTCTTCACTGTGAAGGACCTGTTTTTTAGGATAATATTTGAATGGCTGTTGGCTTTGCATCGTAGCTCTCTACTGTAATCAGACCCTCATTTGGAGTGTAACTGGTTTTGGTTTGTACCGTTACAAAGAATGCTACGCTGGCCATTCCTATTGGTACATCTTAGCACACATCTGTAATTATCCTTAGGATAAATTCCTAGAAGTAGAATTGTTAGAGCAAAGATTATTGACATTTTTGTAAAGGCTAGGCATGCCTGGGGCAGGGCTATTTGTTTGTTCCTCTGTTTCAATCCGTTTTATTGAGGTATAATTTAAATACAGTGAAGTGCACAGATTTGAAGCTGTATTTCAATGAGTTCTGACAAATATATACACCCGTGAAACCACCACCCCAGTCACGAGATAAAAGATTTCTGTCACTCCCCCAAGTTCCTGGATGCCCCTTGCAGTCAGTCCTCCCCACCACGCACCCCAGGCAACCTCTGACCTGATTTCTATCACTGCAGGTTAGTGTTACCTACTCTAGGATGGTCGATAAATCGGAATTATACAGTATGTCCTCTTTTATAACTGTCTCCTTTGATTCAACCTAATGTCTGTAGCATTCATCCATGTTGTATGTATCAGCCATTTGTTCATGTTTCTTGCTGAGTAGCACCCTATTGTATAAATGCACCACAATCTGGACATTTGGGCTGTCTCCAGGTTGGGGATATTATGAATAAAGCTGCTATGACCATTAGCATACAAATGGACATACGTTTTCATTTCCCTCGGGTGCACACCTAGGAGTGGAATTGCTGGGTCATACGTAGATGTAAGTTTAACTTTAGTAGACAGGACAGGGCGGGGTTATTTTCAGTTCCATTTTAGAGCACTGGCCACCGAAAGCTTGGGGGCCTTGTCCAAGAGCAAAGGGCGGAAGGGAAATAGAATGGTTGAGCACCGCTCTGTGCCCGGCACAATGCTACATGCATTCCGTGTGTGTCCCCTTTAATCCTCAGAGCAACCTTAGAAGGTGGGAATGGGACTCCCATCCTGTAGATGTGGAAACTGAGGCTCACAAACGTTCAGCAGGATAAGATTCTAACCTGGCCCTGTCTGAGTCCCCAAGTCTATGTTCTTTCCCCAGATATTACCCTGGTGACAGCAGCTGATGCGCTGGGAAGGAGAGCACATATCTTACCCCCGTCCACCTCTTAGCCTGCCCTTACCTGCCTCCGGTGGTCCATCCTGCCCATGCCTCTGAGGGCTGTCCCGTGATGCCTGGGTCAGCCCTCGAGAGGTGAGGGTGATCTGTGTGCGGGGCAGGGACTGTGCCCCCACGTGTGGCTTTGAGCCCTCCAAGCCACAGCAGACACCAGGGAGGGACCCACACTCCAGCTCTCTACCGAGGTGTCTGGTTTCTCCCTCCCTGAAACGTGATCCGTGGAGCCCTGATCTTCTGGGCTGGTGGGCAGCGGGTGAGGGCAGCGGGCAGGGGCCACGTCTCCCCGGCCATATCTCAGGCCCATTAGGAGCGGGCCTGAGTGCTTTCCAAAGCTGATTAATGGCCTGCCTGTGACCTGGAATGTCATTACTGCCCAGGCTGGGGGCCCCTACTGGGTCCTTTGGGTCTTTACTGCTAATAATAATTGATGCTTTGCGTGTGGTTGCAGGGAAAGTTCTATCTGGTCATCGAGGAGTTGAGCCAGCTGTTCCGATCGCTGGTCCCCATCCAGCTGTGGTACAAATACATCATGGGTGACGACTCCTCCAACAGCCACTTTCTGGGAGGAGTCCTGATGATCCTCTACAGCCTCTGCAAGGTGAGGTGGCAGGGGTTGGCGGGCTGGAGGGCGGGCCTACGGAGGCCCCGTTCACTCGCTGCCCCTGAGGGCCAGGGGGAGCTTGGAATGATACCCTAATCTCTTTTAAATTGAGGTAAAATTCACACAACACAGAATTCAGTGACATGTAGCAGATTCGCAGTGTTGTGCAACCACCACCTCTGTCTGGTTCCAAGACATTTTCATCCCCAAAAAGGAACCCTGTACCCATGAAGCAGTCGCTCCCCATTCCTCTACCCTCCCCACCCCCAGCCTCAGCCCCTGGAAATCACTAGTCTCTCTACCTGTGTGGATTTGCCTATTCCGGACACTTTATATAAAGCGAGTCACACAATGTGCGACCTTGTGTGTCTGGATTCTCTCACTAAGCAGCATGTTTCCACGGTTCCTCCTCGCTGCAGCCTGTCAGGACTTCATTCTTTTCATGGTTACATCCACCCTAGTTTATTTTCTTCTCTTTTGTAATCCTCACCCAAGGATATTTTTTCCATTGATTTTAGATGAAGTGGAAGGGAGGAAGGAGGGAGGGAGAGAGAGGAACATCAACCTGAGAGACGTACATCGATTGGTTGCCTCCTGTTCACGCTCCAGCTGGGGCTGAGGATTGAGCCTGAAACCGAGGCATGTGCCCCTGCCTGGGAATCGAACCTGCGACGCTTTAGTCCGCGGGCCAGCGCTCCAACCACTGAGCCAAACCGGCCAGGGCCACCCTCATTTCTTGTCCATAAAGCTCCCCACATGCTTGCCTTACACAGAATCTTCACAACTCTTCAGAGCAGGTACCATCATTGCTCTCATTTGATGGGCGAGGAAGCTGGGGCTCAGAGAGAAGTCACTTGCCAGGGTCACTCAGCTAGAGATAACAGCGTGAGCGTCCAACGCAGGCAGCCTGCTTCCAGACCATGCCACGCTTACCCCACACACCTCACTGCCTCTGCGTGCGCTTTCTGCTCCTGCTAAATTGCACACTGTCAGCTCTGCAGTCAGTGTGCAGTCCTTCCTTCCCATCATTAGTGCAAATCACGTCCCCCCCTCACAATAAGTACATCCTCCTTGACCTGAGGGGATCCTGGGGAAATGCTTGTGTTCCTCTCAGAACTTTTTCCCAGCAGGTCTAGCCAGGCAGTGCAGGCAGTGTCAGCCAATGGGGCTTATCTAGCCTACTGATCCTGATCGACTGGAAGTGGCTGACTGGACTGCTAGATGGAGAAGGATTATCGTCTCTGGCTGGGCTCAGATGCAGAGTGTTGTGATCGATTAGCAATGCCTGCCCTGGGCTTGGGAGAGGAAAAGGCAGTGTGCATGCCATGTATTTGCTCTCCTGGCCCAGGTACAGGGGAGGCTGTTGATGGAAGGCAGGAAGTCCAAGCCAAACAGAACTGGTGGGAAGAGGGAGTTTCAAATGGGAGGAAGTGCCATGAAAATGCTCAGAGGCAAAGATGGGGGGGAGGGGGTGGCTCGGGAGTGGTAAGCGAGATCCTGTACAATCCTTGGATGCTTTTCAACCATCACCCTGCTCTCCTTTCAGTCCTTCGACATCTGTGGCCGCGTGGGTGGACTCAGGAAAGCCCTGAAGCTTCTTTGTACCTCTCAGGTGAGTCGGCTTCATGTGGTCCTGGCCAAAGTCACAGGAACTAGGAGCCAAGGGCCGGAAACAGGTCTCAGTGTGCTTCTCAGGGTCCACAGCTGTGTTTCTCTCTCTCTCCCTCCCACAAACAGAATTACGGAGTCCGGGCCACTGGGCAGCAGTGCACAGAGGCTGGTGACATCTGCGCCATCTGCCAGGCCGAGTTCCGGGAGCCTCTGATCCTTATGTGCCAGGTGAGCAGGGCCGGGCAGGGGCATCGGAGACTGAGGCTGGGGGACCGGCAGGCCCTGCCCCATGCATAAGTCTCCAGTGCTTTTCCCTTGACCAAACCTTGAGGCTCTGGGATGGGTCTTTGAGAACAGTGTGGTCCAGACTGGAGTGAGATCTGGGTTCCGATCTCAGCTCTGTCTCTCATTAGCTGGGGGACCTGGAGCAGGTTACTCCACCTCTCTGAACCTCAGTTTTAATGTCGAAAATGAAAAATTCACTAAGGCATAGTGTCAGAATATCGTGATTGTGAAACCCAGCAGCACTCTGGACCCTAGGTGGGTCATTCCATCTCCCTGAACCTTGATTTTTCTCATTTATAAAATGGGTATCACACCAATACCTACCTTGTAGAGCTAATATTACGATTAAATGAGATCATCTCTGGAAAGAACTAAATTTAAATTAGTTAGTCATAAAAGCTGTAAAATATATATAATTATATTTACCATTTGTTTTTATTATGATTAGTTGTGGGTCACCAACCTATAGCAGTAAGTACTGGTTAGTCCCTTTAATTTCCTACATGTATCCCCTCTCCTCCTCCTTCTCCTCCATTCTCCTCCCCCTGACATCAGGGGCTAAGATGTCAATTCAGCAAATATGTATGAGTCAAGCATCCTATCAGACACCAGGGAGGGGAGGCAGAGGGCACACAGACCCTGTCCCCTGCTCTGGAAGCTCGCGGTCTCCTCGGGGAGACAGACACATACATAAATAACTATGAAACAAGGCAGGCGGTGATAAGTGCTGTGTAAGAGAGATTCATGCAGCGTCCCCGGGGACCAGGACAGATAGCGATGAGCTCGAGGTTGGAAAGGCCTTGGGGAGGAGGCATTGCCTGCAGACGAGAAGGAATCGAGAGCATATGGCTCCTCCCACCACCACCTTCCGGGGTGAGAAGACAGGGTGGGGGGGTGTCTTTTTTTGGCATCAGCAGAAATTTTTATTGTTTTTGCTTTTGATTTTTGGGG
Organism: Eptesicus fuscus; assembly: GCF_027574615.1. NCBI lineage: Eukaryota > Metazoa > Chordata > Mammalia > Chiroptera > Vespertilionidae > Eptesicus > Eptesicus fuscus. The sequence continues at coordinate 6,223,996 of NC_072495.1, read as the reverse complement.
ATTATAGCTGGTTTGTTTTTTGGTTTTTTTCATTGTATTTATTTTAAAGTTGAGAATATATTTGCATGATCCAAAATCCTGACTACAGAATTCATGAGTGAGGAGCCATGACAACTGAATGCCATGTGGGACCCGGGCTGGATCCTGGCACAGAGAAACGGCATGGGTGGGAAAGGCGGTCTGACGAACTCCTGGTCAGGTCTGGCGTGTAGGCAATGGTCACGCATCTGTATGGGTTTCTTAGCTTCGACAAGTGCACGGTGGAGATGCAGGGTAACATTACGGGGAACGGAAACTGGGTGAGGGGTACGTGAGGACTTTCTGTACTCGTTGCAACTTGTCTGTTAGTGTAAAATTATCCCCAAATCAAAAACCGCACTGAAAAATGTTTTAAAGATGGAAAAAGGAAAGTGGTTGCAGGCTCCTGCCCTTATCCCCAGCTCCCCAGTCCCCTGATCACCCCACAGGCAATTATTGTTACCAGTTTCCTTTCTGTCTTTCCAGAGATGCTTTGTAAGCGCATATAGACACACTGAACACGTCTTTCCAAAATGACATGAGTTGCAGCATATTCTACCCAAGCTGCATCCTGCATCTTCCCTTTTTGACTTGATACTCTGTCTTAAGAAATTGCCCCTTATTTGCCTATCACCCTGCTTTTCAGATAGACCCCAATTTGTTTAACTGTTCTCCTCTGGGTGGGCACTGAGTAGCTGATAATCTTTTGTTATTACAAATGTGGCTGCCGTGGGAGTTCAGAAATGGGGAGACTTGTAGCACCTTCCATTGTGTTGACTAAATGAATTAATTCAAGTGAAGCATGTAGAATCACACCGGGGACGTGCTCAGGGTTCAATAAAGATTAGCTCTGCCCTAGCCAGTTTGCTCAGTGGTTAGAGCATCGGCCCACACTGAAGGGTCCCGGGTTCGATTCCGGTCAAGGGCACATACCTTGGTTGCAGACTCAATCCCCGGCCCCGGTTGGAGTGTGAGCAGGAGGCAACCAATTTATGTGTCTCTCTCACATCCATGTTTCTCTCTCTGTGTCTCTCCCTCTCCCTTCCACTCTATAATAATCAATGGGGGAAAATATATATCAGCTCTTATTGGCACGCCTTCCATTTCCCACATGTGCGAGCTCTTCGCGGGATAAGTTCCTGGTGGTGGCCTCACTAGGGCAGAGGTTATTGCTGCATTGCCCTCCATAAGCGTGTATACCAGTGCTGAGTGTGACTCGACCTCTCGCTCCCCTCCCAGCCAATGCGCTGCGTTATCAAGCCTTTTTTGAGCTTTGCCAATCTGACAGGTGACAAACACTGTCTCGGTGCAGGTTTAATTTGCATTTCCCTAATTATGAGCATCTTTTCATATGCTGCTGAGCCATCTGCATTTCCTTCGCAGCAGCGATGAGTATTTGGGCCTGATGTCAAGGTGAAAGGCTTCCTTCTTCCGCTCTGGCAATCTCTCCAGGCTCTAGGCTGTTTGTCTCTCTCCCATTCTTCTCCTGGTACCCTGCTGACTCCCCATGGCTGGCTGAGAATTCCCAGCAGCGCTGGGTGAGAATTCCTGGGAGGGGTTGGACAAGACACCATTGCTGCGGATCTGGGAGCCACACCACAGCCAGTGGTGGTTGGAGCCCACCAGCATGGCCGGCCAGGTTGAGCACATGGTTCAGGCTTGCTTTGCTGGTGAAAGGGCCTTGTTAAGTCCCAAATGCATTGACTGTCTGAGTGAAATGTTTCTTTCTTAATAAACGCTTCCCTGACTTCCCTTCCCTAGACTAGTTCGTGCTCTGGATCTGTGGCTTCATAGATCCCTGTGTTTTTCCTTCGTAGCACTTACTCCAGTTGTCAGCTAGATAGCTAATTAGGCTACTGGTTGTGCAGGGTCTGTCTCCTCTTTGTCAAATTATAAGCAACTTGAGAGTGGCGACCATGTCTATCTTGTGTAAATGCAGTCACAGTACTGACTTAATAATATTGGATGGATGGATGGATGGATGGATGGATGGATGGATGGATGGGGTAGATGAAATGGGATGGATGATTGGGATGGAGATGGATGGTGGCCAGGTGCAGGGGGGTGAGTGAGTGTGCAAAGATGGGTGGATAGAGTTAAAAGTGTGTGGGTAGCTGGGTGGTTGGGGAAATGGATAGACAGATGGGTGGGAGAATAGTTTAGTGGATGGATGGGGGAATAGGTAGGTAGATGGGGAACTAGATGGGTGGCAGGATGGATAGTTGGGTAGATGGATGGATGGATCAAGGGACAGATGGATGAAGAGCACATTAGGCTAAAGGAAGATCCTGTCTCCCCTTCCAGTCTGGCATCACGTGACAGAGAATAAACAATTGAACGTAATCATAACGATTACTGAATAATCACCAGCACTTACAAAACACTTATTATTGGCCAGGCACTGTTCTAAGTGCCTTATTTTTTATTTGTTTTTTTTTTCTTTTTTAAAGAACATTTTGTTAAGACTTTTATATTATTGCCCCTACACTCTTTATTTTGAACATTTTAAACCTCCAGAAAAGTTGAAGGCTAGTGCAATGAACACCCTTTTATCCTTCACCTAGATTTACTAACCATTAACATTTTACTGTGTTTGCTTTTCTTGATATAAATATATCCCCCTAAACCTGTTGAGAATAAGTTGCTGACATCTTGATTCTTCATCCCTAAATATTTCAGCATACATCTCCTAAGAACAAGGACATTCTGTCCCATAACCACAATTCCACTAGCATACATCCCAGAAATTTTAAACTGATATAAAATCCCAATATTCACATTTCTCCATTTGTCTTCAAAACATCCTTCATAGTTAGGGTTCCCCTTCCCTTCCCCCATCCAGGATCCAATCCAGAATCATATACGGCATTTGATTGTCACGTCTAAGTGCTTTCAGTCTTCCTAAGGGGGGAGCACTATTATCCCCATCTTACAGATGAGGAAACTGAGGCACAGGGAGGTAAAATCACTGGTCCAAGTTAAAGCCAGAAAGTGGCGGAACTTGTTAATGTTTCCAGTATCCCTGTGTTTCTCTCCACCCCTGTGGTCTGTTCTCCACCCAGCTGCCAAAAGGATCTTTTATTTTATTTTTTATATTTTTTATTATCTTAAGTTTTACATATGTCTCCTTTTTCCCCAATTGACACTCCCCCCACCCCCCCCGCAACCATTCCTACCCCAGGCAAGCCCCCACTGCCCCAGTGTCTGTATCCATTGGTAATGTTAATACGCATGCATGCAAGTCCTTTGGTTGCTCTCTAACCTGCCCCCCCCCCACCTCCCCTGCCATTTGTCTCTGGATCTATTTTTGTTCATCAAATTATGTTGATCATTATATCCCACATATGAGTGACATCATGTGATATTTATCTTCCTCCGACTGGCTTCCAAAAGGATCTTTTAAAAATTCAAATCCTATCAAGTCACTCCTCCGCTCAGAGCCCTGCCATGGCTCCCTAATTCTCTCAGAGTAAAAGCCAAAGTCCTCGAAATGGCTCACAAGGCCCTATATAATCTGCACCACCCCCATCAACTCTCTGATCTCGTCTCCCCCTCCCACCTCCCACACGCCAAGCTCAGCCACACTGTCCTCGCTGGTCCTCCAGCACACTGGGCACTCCTGCCTCAGGGCCTTTGCACGAGCTGTTTCCTCTGCCTGGTGCACTCTTTCCCCAGATGCCATCAGGGCTGACGCCTCACCCTCCTGCAAGTTTTACCCAAATGTCAGTATCTCAGTGCAGTCCTCCCAGGCGACCCTGTTTAACATGGCAACCCCACCCCCACCCCACAAGCATACCCTATGCCCCCTTCCCTGCATTTCCCTCCCAGCACTTGAAACTGACATCCTCTACGTTTTAAAGATTCATTTTGCCAGTTGTCTCCTCAACTGGAGCGCAAACTCCAGGAGGGCAGAACTGTCTGTTTTGTTGGCTGCTGAGTCCCCAGCTCCTCGCACCGAGGTGGGCACGGAGGGGGCGCCCAGTAAAGCGTCCTGGTGGCACCGATTGCTGTTCCCGCAGCACGTGTTCTGTGAGGAGTGCCTCTGCCTCTGGCTGGACCGCGAGCGCACCTGCCCGCTCTGCCGCTCCGTTGCCGTGGACACCGTGCGCTGCTGGAAGGACGGGGCCACTTCGGCACACTTCCAGGTGTACTAGCCCCGAAGCTCCGGCACGCCCAGGGAGATGACGGAGGGTCCGTGTTGTCGGGTCCGGCTCTGGGACTTCCTGGAAAACAGGCCGCAAGCTCTTAGTGTCCTGCCTCCTGCCTTTCTCCACCTCTTCCCCTAAAGCTTTCCGTTCTCCCCACCCTCACCGTCATCTTTTGTCCCCTGGCTTAGTGCGTGCATCCTTCCCTGCATATGGGGAGCCTCCTAACTCAGACTCCGTCTCTGCCCAGGTAGGTCTCCCATCCCCTCCTCGTCAAGGAACCAGGACTAGACAAGGCCCCGCCTGTGGGTTATTTTTCTCAAGAGAACAAATACCTGATGCTGCACACTGGGGAGGGACCTAGAGGTCACTGCCTGCCCACAATGGCCCAGATCTAGATTAGGGTCACTGTGGAGTCTTTTCCAAACTCAAATGCCCGGCCCCGCCTCGAGTGAGCCAGGCACGGCATCAAGCATCCTGCCGGGATGACTTCCATGGTACCGCGGAGGAAACCGTGGCACCGAGCTCGGTGGGGTCACCGGGCCGGCTCACCCAGCCAGCCGCGTGCACTGAGTTTCCAGCCCAGGCCCGCCTGGCGTCAGAGCCTGCGCTTACCCATCATGTGACCCGCTGCTCAGACACTGCGGCGTGGGGCCCGGCAGACAAGCTTTCTTAAAACCACAAGAGGTGATTTTGATGCGCATGGGTGGCCTAGGTGCGTAGCACATTTAACTTGGACTGCACTGAGAAGGAAAGACTTGGTCCTGAAATTGCTTTCTTCCCGAGCTGGGTCTCTGCACCCATCTGTATTTCTCTCCTCTCCCTCCCATTCTTGTCCCCTCCCTCCCTCACGCCTCAGACCTGTCAACAGCCCCTGTGGACATTCCCTCTCCCCTGGTAGCCTTCAGAGCAAAAGGGACAGTCCACGTTATGGATTTGTCCACAGCCAAGGGTGGTGGCGGAGAGCACAGCGGCAACCGGGCTCCCGTAATCTCTAGATGAGAGCTGCTAATCTGTGTAGCAGAGCCACTTCCCTCCATGCTTTGAGGTCTGGGAGGAGGTGGCACGGGAGGTCATGTAGATGCCACTGGAACCCTGCCTGCCCTACCCTTCTCCCACCCCTATCCTCTCACTGGCAACCCCAGCACAGCGGGCTGATGCCAGCGGCGTTTCAGAGAAAGCCATCTGGGTGGCTAGGGAGCAGGCTAGCAAGAAAGCCGGAGGGGAGACGGTGGGAACCTTGCTGCCCCCTGCCCTCGGCCAGTGTGAGCATGCCCACCCCGTCCCCAGCAGATTCCGGACACGTGGCCCTGGGCGCTCCCTGACGTCCCTGGCTCTTTCCCGATACCCAGCAAGACATCCCTTCCAGGGCTGCATGGCATCTTTCAAGCTCTGTTACTATGGCGATGGCCGCGCTGTTACAGTCCCACTTGCCTGGATAATCAAGTCAGAAAGGGAAGTGGAGGGAAGCAGAGCCCAGTGGAGGCGGCTCCTCTGTTCCCTCCGCCTTGAGGAGGAACCAAGGGGAAGGAGCACAATCTTCTGCAACTGGTTTTTATCGGAAAGAGGTCCCTGTCTGCAGGGGCCACCACAGAGGCGCGAGAAACGGGAGCTGGAGAAGGTGTTAAAGTGGTAGCATGTGACAGAGCAGACTGAGCTGTCTATTCATTTTATTTTATTATATTTTATTTTTAATTTATTGGGTGAATTGGTTAATAAAACGACATGGGTTTCACGTGTACAATCCTATAATACATCACCTGTATATCGTGTTGTGCGTTCACCACCCCAAGGCACGTCTCCTCCCATCACCGTTTAGCTCCCCTGAACCCTCTTCTACCTTCCCTGCCCCCTCTCTCGCTGGTAATCGCCATACTGTTGTCTGTGTCTGTGAGTTGAAGTTTTTGTGTCTGCTTAATCCCTTCACCTTTTTCACCCAGCCCCCAGCCCCTCCCCTCTAACAGCTGTCAGTCTGTTCTCTGCCTAGGAGCCTATTTCTATTTTGTTTGCTAGTTTACTTTCTAAGCTCTGCATGACTTTGGGAAATCACTTCATCTCCCTGTAGCCGTCTCCAGAGTGAGGAAGCCTAGTGCCGTGGTCGGCAAACTGCAGCTCGCGAGCCACATGTGGCTCTTTGGCCCTTTGAGTGTGGCTCTTCCACAAAATACCACGGCCTGGGCGAGTCTATTTTGAAGAAGTTTAAGTTTAAAAAGTTTGGCTCTCAAAAGAAATTTCAATCGTTGTACTGTTGATATTTGGCTCTGTTGACTAATGAGTTTGCCGACCACTGGCCTAGTGTGTCATCTACTGGAACCAGGGAAACGGATGATGCTGATAACTGGTGACTACAACACTGGTTTGTCAGTTACACTCGTGCCACGCACACACAAAACTTCTCTGACAGTCTGCAAATAACAAGCCATACCCCTGACGCTATAAAGAGTGTCACCTGGGCCCTGGCCGGTGTGGCTCAGTTGGTTGGGCATCGTCCTGTGCACTGAGAGGTTCGATTCCCAGCCAAGGCACATGCCCGGGATTGCAGGCTCAATCCCTGGTGGGTGGGCATGTAACAGGCAGCCGATCGATGTTTCTCTCTCACGTCGGTGTTTTTCATTCTCCCTTCCCCTCTCTCTCTAAAAATCAATTTTAAAATCTATTTTTTTAAGTGTCAGACACATGTGGGGGACATTCAGGGGCAGGTGGGATGATGGAGCGTAGGATTTTATTTATTCATCCCCTACCCTCCAGGGAAAATCCCGTCTGGAGGTTTCCTTTCGGGCGGGCGGATTTAACTTCAGCTCTCGGGGGGAAGAGTGGCCAGTGCAGGGTTTTCCCAATGTCAGGCCAGGTGTGTTCCCCAGCACCAGAGTAAACGCTGCCACGCGTCGCTCTTGGAAGAGAAGGACAGCGCCTCTCTGCCTTCCCCATCTTGGCTCTGCTACTCCTTTGAGCGGAATTCACCCGAGTCAGATCGGAGTGCTCTTCATATTTGATGACTTACTGACTGGAGTCCCAGGAAGTCCTTGGAGACGGCCCTCTTGAGGTAGACTCTCTCGGGCATAATGAATGAGGGGCATAATGAATGAGGGGACAAAAAGGCACGCTTCGGGCCCGGGTGTCCCAGACTCCTCACCTTCCGCAGAGGAGAGTGGGCGGCACCGGGAGACCTCCAGGCTGCTGAGCTGCGGTCGGAGCAGGACATGTAAAGCGATGCTGGAATCTCTCAGTGCTTTTGCTCTGGGCCAAACAGAGCCGCCTTTGGTGTTTTTAATGTCCTCCTACGTTCCCTTCTGCCAATAAACAACATCTGTCAATCAAACTTACCTTCCTGGTCTTGAGTCTCCGGTCACCTCTTGAGCCAGGTGGAACTAACTGTTTTGGGAGAAATGCAAAGAAGCACTTTGTGCCGTGGGTGGCATCTGACGTTGGTTTTTGCAGAGCAGCCCATTGAGTGACACATGACTTATTAAGGAAGCGCTTCCGGAGAAAGCAGTAAGGGAATGAGCGGAACAGGAGAGGGAACGGGGCGAGGCCAAGCAAGAAGGCGCCTTTCCAAGAAGGCACGGCTCCCGGTTTGGGGCGGGGCCTTTAGAGTACCAGGTGCATCTCAGAGTCGTCCCACCCTGAGGTCTTTGTGATCCCACACTCCGTCCTTGGCAATGGGTTGATTAGGGGCAGGGGGCAGGGGGCAGGGGAACCTTTCCATCTCCACTGAGGAGGCCCCAACCCTCTGAAGGTGCCAGGTGCCACAAAGGTACAGGACGGAACACAGAACTGGTAGAAGGGATGCAGATGTGACACCTACAGTGCCCAACACAGCGGTTAGCTGTATAGGCTGTATGGACCTAGAACATACACAATGAGTGGCCAGATTATTATGATCTCTGAACGCACAATAATCTGGCCACTCAGTGTATATCCTATATAATAAAAGGCTAATATGCAAGACCAGGAGTTCAACTGCCCATGTCCCCTCCCCCTGGCCAGGCTGGCCGGACCCCCCAACCATGCACGAATTCATGCACTGGGCCTCTAATACACACACACACACACACACACACACACACACACACACACACTGAGTGGCCAGATTATTATGCGTTTAGAGATCATAATAATCTGGCCACTCAGTGTAGGCTGATTTAAGGAGAGTTTTTCCATTGATGGATTATGATGGATATTTAAATTGTAAATTACAGTTGACCTTTAAACAACATGGCAGTTTAGGGTGCCAACCCTCCCCCCTGTGCAGTAGAAAATCTACCTGTAACTTTTGACCCCCCCCCAAAAAAAAAAACTTAACTACTAATAGCCTACTATTGACTGGAAGCCTTACTGATAATGTAAATAACCGATTAACACATATTTTGCCCATTATATGTGTTATATACTGTATTCTTAAAGTAAGCCAGAAAAAAAGACAGCGTTGTTAAGAAAGTCATAAGGAAGAGAAAATACATTTAAAATACTTTTAAAAAACCCTGTGTATAAGTACACCCGCTCAGTTCAAACCCGAGTTGTTCAAGGGTCAATGGTAATAGGTGACAGCTCACGCCTCTCCGGGCAACATTGTGAAGCCACCACAACACATCACCAGGCAGAACTTTTCGGTTGCAATTACTTGAAAACCAACTCAAACGTGGCTTCAATAAAAGGACTTAATTTGGTTCCTATAACAATATGGGCTTCGGGTACAGCGGGATTCAGAGACTCAGGTGACAATATAAAATCATGTCTTTCTGGCCCAACGAGCATGGCTCAGTGGTTGAGCTTTGACCTCTGAACCAGGAGGTCACGGTTTGATTCCCAGTCAGGGCACATGACCAAGTTGCGGGCTCCATCCCCAGTGAGGGGCGTGCAAGAGACAGCCGATCAATGATTCTCTCTCATCATCAATGTTTCTATCTCTTCCTCTCCCTTCCTCTCTGAAATAAATAAAAAATATATTTTAAAAAATAAAATCTTGTGTTTCCAGCCCTCCATACTGTTTTCCTCGGAAGTGTTGGATTTGCAGGCAGTCCAGTCCCACGTGGTAGTAAAATGACCTTCAGCGGCTTCCCAAATCTCCAGTCCAAGGTTGACTGGTTAACTTGTCTCCACACCTTTTCACTTTAGCCTTTGGGACTTGGAGGGCTGGGCAGGCCTGGGTAGGGTGGTGAGCCCAGGAGGTGAGGACGGAGGTGGGTGGGAGGATGGAGTCTATGGCTCTAAGTCACATTGACTGAGAGTGGGGGAGGGGTGGGTCCCTAAAGGAAAAGAGAGGGTCTGTTATCTAGAAAACAACCTGTCCTCAACCCACTATTCCTAGGAAGAGACTAGAACTTGGTCTCTTGGTGCATCTCACTCAGACCAGGTAAATGCGGGGGGAAGTGCCCCACCAGAGTGGCCCCATTTGCCCATCGTTGGAGATATCAGTATGCAGGCTCATTAGCTTATCTACATGATGACATGCTCAGTGATGGTTCTGTGCATGACCTTGAACATGAACCATTGGGCAAGTTCCCCCAACCCGTTGCCCAGCTCAGGGGTACTGTTTAGGCCAACCCTCCCCCCTTGGTGGGTTCTCAGGAATGTGAGACAGAGAAGGGAAGTGACTGTGACCTTCCCTCCGCCCCTGGGGAGGTTGGGGTGTGCAGCCAGGTCCCTCCATCGTCTTTGGGGGACCAGCCTTCCACAAGGAAATGAAAACGCAAAGGCCTTCAGCTGGAAGCGCACAACCAGTTTTTTAATAAAGTCATTACAAATATGTACAAAGCGTCTCCAAGGTACGAAATTCCTCTTACAAAAGAGCAAACGAACCAGCAAGGTCAGAACCCAGAACGGAACGTCCCCAAGCTTATTGCCTCTCCGGCTGAGCCGGAGGCCTCACCGCGGTTCCAAACACCCCACAGCCATCCCCACCACACACACAGGCTCTGGGCGCTCATAGTGCAAAGGACCTTGGGAGGAACTTGGGGATCGGGTGAGGGTGGGGGCAGGAAGGAGGTAAGAAAAGCTTCCCACGTCCTAGGGAGTAAGTCAGACAGGCCCTGTTTGCAAATTAGATGCTCCTCCCAGCGACCTGATAGAAACCAGGAATGCAAAAAGCAGGGGACAAATGCATAAAACCCCAGTTAAGCCATCCAGCCTGCCCTGCAGGGGCCCCAAATGCAACACTTTACCGTGGGCCTACATCAGGCTCCCCAGCTCTCTGCACAGGCCCTGGCTTGGCCTTGCCCTTGAACTAGCAATGCCTTGGGACCGGCACTCAGCTCACAGGCTTGTGGGGGGCGGGGGGGGTGGGGGGGCGGCGGGCACACAGACCTGAGTCCAAATTCTGGCTCAGCTGCTTCACTCTTAGTGTAACCTCCCTGAGGCTCAGTTTCCTCACCTGTAAAATGGGAATGATGACCACTGACTTCCAGAGTGAGGAATCACCGAGGGGAAAACGTGTAAAGCACTTGGCAGAGGGCTCGGGAGCAACGAGCCGTCCGTAAATGGCGGCTCTCATTTCTTTGCTGAGCGAAGCAGCGAGAACCAGACTCCTTGCACTGAGAGTGAGTTGAGATCACGGGCTTTTTAATTGCCTTCATGATGGTGTGGCCGCTCAGTAAATAAAAATACTATAGAACAATCTGCCAGCAAGGCTTGGGGTCACAATGATGACCTGACAAATCTGTTAAAAACTGTGAACCAGGCTGGGAAGGGACATTTAACATCATCTGTTCCAAGCAGGGCTACCCCTCGGTGATTAATAAGTCTCCTCCCAGATGGGATTCTACAACCTGGCACATCGTAGGTGCTCGATAAATAGGTGTTGAGTGAGCAAATTAAAATTACAAAAAGAAACTTTCGGTTTAAGTTTTAAAAGGACAGTTGGACATCAACTTCCTCTTTCTATCAGTTCCCGTGGGACTAGGACAGGGTGTCTAGCCAGTCCTCCCCTTATCCCCCAAAGCTTCTGACCCTCTGATTGGCCCAGGGGGACTTAAGGGAACATTTAGAAGAAGAATTCTTATCAACATAGGAGAACAAAACCCATATTCTGACCACTGCAGCTTCTAATACCCGCTGGACAATCAGTCCACAGTGGCAAACTAGTGTCCCCAAAAGATGCTTGTGTAGGGTCAGGGCAGGACTCCCCCAATGTCACAAGCGAGGGGATGTCGTGTTTTGTCACTGTGAGAAACAATGAAATAGAGCTAGGAGTGCATGAGATCAGATACATCAATTGTGAAATCAAAGTCACAGCTCCATTGTTCTGTGACAGTATTCCTTTCCATCACCATTTTTCATCAAAACAGAAAAGAATTTTAAAACGAGACCACTGGAAGAAGTGGAAAAGGCGTCTCCAGCATCCCAATGAAAGAGGTGGGGGAAAAAGGATTGGGTTCTCCGAGCCGCTGATGGCGCAGGACCATGGACAGCGGCCAACGAGGCAAATGGGCACCCCCAAAGAAACCTGTTACTCCAGCCACATCTATGCCAAAGGGAATACGAAACGGAACCCCAAATTTGGAAAGGGGGAAAGAGATCTTATTGTATTGAGGAGGGAGGGGCAGGGGAGAGAAGCTTCCAGAAGGGAATGGAACAGCTTTGGTACGCTGAAGTCCCAGCAGGCTCCAATCCCCATGGCTCCTGGCCCCCACCCTCTGAGAGCACCCAGCCACCACCAGGAAGGAGGAGGCCCTACGGTTGGCTCCTCACCTCATTATGCAGTTAGCTACCTAAACAATGATCTCACAGGCCTCCCTCTGCTTTGCCTGGACACACACACACACACACACACACACACACACACACACTGCTGTCTGCTGAAACCCGATATGAGGTCTTTTTTAAAATTTATTCCAAAGCCTCCCTCCCTCCCTCTCTCTTCACAGACGCTCTACAGTGAAACTAATCAAAATCAATGACTCCTTGGCAGCCAGAGAAAAGGGGGGCGGGGGAGAGGGAGAAATGATGCCAGCACTTTGCACACTGTGGAAATATTTTTTTTTTAAAAAAAAACACACAAAACACCACCCCACTATCTCATGCAATCCCAGTAATGCAACAGGAGAGACGGTGGAGACAATATATACATATAGACCATGCTTCAATTTCCTAATACAAATGTCCATCAAGAAGTACAATCTCATATAAAAACAAGCAATAAAAACAACCCCTTGTCAAAAACCGGGGCAGTGGAGAAGTGCACTCAAATTGATGATATGCAAGAAAAAAGCCAGGATTCGGTAAATACACGGTTTCTAATAATACAAGAGAGTATGTACAAGGGACTTGGTTGCAAAGTTCCATCAGGAGGTCATGGGTGCCCAGTTCTCTCAGCAACGTGGCTTCATCGAAATCAAAATGGCCCGGAAGGCCAGCCCCGGCATTTAGAGTGTGGATCCTCCAGCGGACATGCCGTAAGCTAGTAGGCAAGTCAGGGTTGAAAAAGGGACCCTCTGACCTTCCCCCTGTGCCTAGGTGGTCACATGCCCCCACTCTGGGATAGCATAAAAAAACGGCAGAGAGCTGTGCTGGCTACGACTATAATAATGAAAAACCCCTCCCCCAAAGGGGGTGAGCTGGCAAGACTCTGGTGTCTTCATAAAAGCAGAGGCTGTGTTTCCCATCATTCTGATGCATTTGCCTTCCCTAAGGTGGCGGCTTGGTGGAGAAGTCGCCTGCCCGCTCTCCACAGACCATGCCCACATACATACCCATCCTGTAAACCTAACTGCGGGGAGGGCTCCAGCCACGGAAGCAAACAGGTCTGGGGGTGAGGGTGGAGGTGACCTCACCTTCAGCAATTCGCGTTGCATCTTTCTTTAAAGAGTTATTTAGGAAAACATCAGACGTGGATTTTTTTTTTAATTCTTTCTTTTTTAAAGAAAAACAGCTCCCAGCTTGCAGCAGCCCACAGAGGTCCCGCATTGTTAAGGATCTGGTGGTTTTCCGAAGAGCCTGTGGGGGATGATTCCCTTTCAGCCCCGTGTCAACTTGAACAACGGCTGGTCCCCCTGCCGGCTGCTTAGAACTGTTAGCGTGTCTGTCAACCAGCCCAGCGCACCCCCTGTCTGTGGGTCCTGGGTGGTGACCTACAAATCCGGCCTTGTAGAATGACTCAACCGGCAGCCTGGCCCCTCACCATCTCAGCTTTGAAATCGGCCATGTGATAGCCTGCACAGAGGAATAATACCTGTTTTTGTTGGATTTTTTTTTAAAAAAATGAAAGCAAAAAAAAAAAAGCATTGTTCCCTGAAGAGTCTTTGCAGCCAAGTCTCAGTCCAGCACACATTTTTTTTTAGCCCTTCTAGAAACTTCTGAAAATAGGGGAGTGGGGGGGTGAAATTAAACCCTCTGTCAGTCTGCAGTGAGATGCTGGTGCATTTCATTTAAATGACCCGAGCCCTTCCCCAACGCACCTTGCTTAAAAGTTACCCTTGACCAGAACGTAGCCATTTCTTGGCTTTTTAATCCGTAAAACCCAAGCCCTGAAGTCCCCTTGGGGAGTGGGGGAGGCCGTGGGCTGAACCGCCAGGATCCTTTTCCCGGGGTGGAGGGGACAGCAAACAAGTCATAAGATATGAGGTCAGCTTTCCACCTGGTGCCCGGCAGGCCACTCCCTGCCATCCCACCCCTCCCCGCCTCCCTCCCTCCCTGACCTCAAGGTCTGCCCCCACACACCTCTGGATACTGGTCCCTGCAAACAGAAAGGGACTCTCAAGTTGCACGTTCCCCTCGTCCTTTTAGAAAAAAAGAATCCGAAACAGCAAAAAAGACATCTCTCTTGTCCCCTGGCCTCGCAGGTCTGGCAACAGAAAACCAAGGCAGCACCAGCGAGAACACACACAAGCACCAGCCAAGTTTAGGCGAAGCACCAGAGACCCGGAGGCAGAGGGGGAAACCCCAGCTGTCCTGATGAGACAGGGGGCTAGCTCTCTATCTTAGGGACAGAGACAGGGACCAGGGCTTGTCACGACTTGGAAGTGGAGGTATCCCAGACCGCCCCTACACACTGGCCTCCGGTCCTCCTCACTTTTTTTTATTGCCTTTCTCGTTTGCCTTTTGCAATTTCACCTCTGACTCCACCAGCATCCCTCCCCAGGCGGTGGGTTGGCGCTGAGGCTCATTCCCACCAGTCTTGGCAATTTTTCTCGGTACACAGTAGGCATCTCTCTTCCGGTGCCCCAGACACGAAAGAGTCAAGTTCACATCGGAAGGTGCAGAGAAGGGAGGGGACCACGTCCTCGACACGGCATGCACTGAGTAGCAATATTCATATTTTCTTTTTTTATATATATAGAGAGAGCTGTATGTAAATAGCGTTGGGGTGTCTTTTCTGCAGCTGGATCCCCAAAGGGCTTCCCCAGTCCCATTCCGCGATGCTCTAGTGCTCCAGGCGCTGTCTTTATTCCCCACTTCCTTCTCGAAGTGCCAACCGCGCGCAGCCTTTCAAGCTCTGGGCTCCCCCTCAGGAAAACGGGAACCAGCTTTCTCCAAGGACACAGGGTTTTCACCAACCTGCAGAAATAAAGATTTGCATGTCGGTCAGTAGGCACGTGCAGCCAGCCACTGGGGATGACGTCAGCGCCCTGGGCTTCTGCACAGCCAGCCTGGATGTCGGGAGGGGGAGGGGCGAGAGCTGCTAGATACAAGGCTCTGTTTTTGGAGGAAAGGTTCCCCAAAAGCTAGTCTTGGTGCTTCCCGCCCCCCCCCCCCCCCCCGCCATGCTCTGTCCACATAGCAGCCTTCCCTAAACACATGTCTGTGCGCACACACCCCTCGTTTTCAGACTAAATGTTTACACAGGTATCTTCTGTGATTAAGAGAGAGACTGCATTGTCAGGCTACCTTTGTGCTGCTCCAGATGGGGAACGGGGTCTTCTATTCATTTCATAGATCCATATTCAAGGCAGACTGGTAGGGCGGTCTCTGCTCTCACTCACTCATTCACTCAAACGTTCATCCATCCATTCTTTCATTGCTAAACAGGCCAAGCACCATACTAAGTGTTACAGATCCAGTGACAGTTCTCGCCCTTGAGGGGCTCAGAGGCCCACAGATGGAGATGGGAAGATGCTGATAATGAGCGTCATGTGCATGTGAAGAGCATGCAATCTGGGTAAACATAGGAGCCGGAGGAGAGGGAGCTCATGGGGAGGGAGGGAGGGAGGGAGGGAGGGAGGTCAGAGAAAGCTCCTTAGGGAAAGAGGCAGACGCGTGCTGAGCACTGAAGGAGGCCAGGGAATTGGCCAGGATGAGATGAGGCACCCCAGGCAGGGCAGACAAAACGGCACATATGCAAGAGAACTGAAAACTTGTGCCCCCTCAAAGACCTGAACACCAATATTCGCAGGAGCATTATCCACACCAGCCCCAAAGTGGAAACAACCTAAGGGTCCATCAGCTGAGGAATGCACACATAGATTGGGGTATGTCCATACAGTGGAATATTATGCAGCCATTGAAAGGAATGAGGTCCTGACACACGCTCCAGCACGGATGAACCTTGAGGACATGACGCTAAAAGAAAGAAGCCAGACAGGAGAAGACAAAGATTGTATGATTCCATTAAATGAAATGTCCTGAAGAGGCAAATGTTTAGAGACAGAAAGTAGATTAGTGGTTGCCCAGGGCTGGGGGGAATGGGAAGAATTGGGAGTGACTGCTAATGGGTACAGGGTTTCTGTTGGGGAAACAAAAATGCTGTAAAATTGATTATGGAGATGGGGATGGTTGTACTCTGAATATAACAAAAACCACTGACTTGTGTACTTTGAAGGGGTGGATTTTGTGGTAGGTGAATGATATTAGAAGGAGGAGGAGGAGGAGAGGAAGAAGGGGAGAGATGAGGTTGGAGAGTTAGCAGGAGCTACGAATTAACAGAGGAGATAAAAACATTTCATACAGCTGGGCCGCTGTGGCTCAGTGGCTGAGCGTTGACCTATGAACTACGAGGTCCTGGTTCGATTCCCAGTCAGGGCACGTGCCTGGGCGGTGGACTTGATCCCCAGTGGGCGGGGAAGGGGGGCATGCAGGAGGCAGCCGGTCAATGATTCTCTCTCGTCATTGATGTTTCTATCTCTCTTTCCTTCTCCCTTCCTCTCTGAAATCAATAAAAATATATATATTTTTTAAAAACCACACATTTCACACATGACTCTAAAGCAGGTGGAATAAGAACTGCCATGTGAGTCAGGCAAACCAAGTGGTTTAGAAGAGAAAGTGGGAGAGAGATCAGCCTGTTTTCGCCCAATTGGAAGAAGTCTGGGATATTGACCTATATGAACGGCACCTCCAGGCGCCCTTGGCCTCTGGCTGCCTGCCAGGTCTCGCCAGCAGAAGGCAGTAATGGGGCAGCAGGCGCAGTGCCTGCCAGGCAGTTCTCTGGTTCAGCCCCAGACTCCTCTCCAGGCTCCAGGTCCTATTCCCTCATCTTCCCCCTTCAGCTCAGGGGTGTTGCCAGCCCAGCAGTGAGCACTGCTTTTTCTGTCATTGGTTTCTAACCCCTGCCCACACTTGGGTCAATTCTCCTCTGATTACTCAGTTTGGGGGTGCTCTCTGCCTTTTCCTTGGACCCCAACCAAATACATGTGACTGCACTCAAGAGAGGAGTCCTAAACACAGACCCCACCATCTACATTAGCAACAGTGGACCTCACTATCTACGTGAGCTGACGGTCACGGGGGTCCAAGTCAGCAACTTCAAACCTTAAAAAACGGCACATATGCAAGAGAACGGAAAACATGTGCCCCCACAAAGACCTGTATACAAACATTCATAGGAGCATTATCCACACCAGCCCCAAAGTGGAAACAACCTAAGGGTCCATCAGCTGAGGAATGCACACATAGATTGGGGTATGTCCACACAGTGGAATAGGATGCAGCCATTAAAAGGAATGAGGTCCTGACACACGCTACAGCACGGATGAACCTTGAGGACATGACGCTAAAAGAAAGAAGCCAGACAGGAGAAGACAAAGATTGTATGATTCCATTAAATGAAATGTCCAGAAGAGGCAAATGTTGAGTTCAATGCACATGATGAAGGGAACATTACAATGGCACCAGGAGAGGTGAGAAAAATGGGTTTATTGTGTGTGTGTGTGTGTGTGTGTGTGTTTTGAGAAATGGTATTTTTAAAGCTGTGATCAGCTTCATCCACCAAAAGAATGGCGTTTTCTTGCAACACTAGGAAGGACCAGCAACTGGTTTTCACTTTTCCTCCCTGTGCATCATTGAGCCTGACTCAGGTGTCCCAGGCCTGCTGACGGGATGAATCCCCACGCCCATGCATGTGCTGGTTACAGGTTGGTGTCCACAGTGAAACGTTAGCATCGGAAGCTCCCCACTCCACAGCCAGTGGACACATTTCCCCACGTCCCACAAACAGGAGTGGGCTTGTGCATACATTTTTGGGGATCTGATGTTGGACGCCCTGGGCTAGGGATCTAGCCCACAGAAGCAGTTACATAATTGGATGTTCTCTCCAACTTTATTTGTAATAGAGACAATTTGGAAATAACCCAGGTGTCCATCAATAGGAGGCTGGATTAACAAATTGAGCTACATGCATACCAGAAAGAGGTAGATCTAAATATGCTGAGACACCCTGGCTCAGTAGCTCAGTGGGTTAGAGCGTGGTCCTGATACGCCAAGGTTTTGGGTTCAATCCCCAGTCAGAGCACTTACAAGAATCAACCAATGAATGCATGAACAAGTGAAATAACAACTCAATAGTTCCCCCCCTTCTCTCTCTCTAGAAATCAATAAATAAAAATTTTAAAAGTAAATGAATAAATATGCCAACACAGAAACATGGTTGTGATTCTTCATTGAAAAGAGCAAATGGCCAAATAGCACAATCCCAGATTGGTTTTCCATTAATGAGTATGTGTGCGTGTGCGTGTGTGTGCGTGTGCGTGTGTGTCTCCACATAAAAAGGTGTGGCAGAGACACAGAATACTGTAATGGTTAAGAGCACAGACTGGAGCCTGACGCCCAAGTTGGAGTCTTGATTCAGACACACAAAAGCTGTGTGACTTTGGCCCGTTATTTAACCTCTCTGGGCCCCTGTTTTCTTTTATGGAAAAGGGGAGAGAATAACAGCAAATCTCATTGTGTTGATGTGAGGACTGAAAGTATTAGCACATGTGAGGCTAGCCCGGCCTGCATGGCTCAGTGGCTGAGCATCGACCTATCAACCAGGAGGTAATGGTTTGATTTAAGGTTGAGGCACATGACCGGGTTGTGGGCTCGATCCCCAGTGTGGGGCATGCAGGATGCAGCCGATCAATGATTCCCTCTCATCACTGATGTTTCTATCTTTCTCTCCCTCTCCCTTCCAACCCAGAAACTCATCAGCAGCTTCCGATGTTAACGTTTCACTGTGGACACACACACACACACACACACACACACACACACACACATATATATATATATATATATATATATATATATATATATATAATGAAATTGTGCACATAGGTCTGCCTTTGTTGTTATTGTTATTATATAATCTGGACTGTAAGTGACCCCAGGGGAGTAAAGGGAGTTTTACTTTCTATATTTCTGTATTGTTTGTTTTGGGTTTTCTGTTTGTTTGTTGCAAGGAACAAATAATAATTATACAATTTGAAACTATTTTCAAAACATGAAGTCCACTGCCCCCTGTGAACCACTGTCCTGCCCCTGGGATGTTTTCCCTTCAACTTGGCTCATAAAGAACTTTCTCCAATGCTGACTCACAACCAAAGCTCATGACTGAGGACATTCATGAAACCCCTTTAAAAAGTGTCCCCATTTCCACTTTTCACCACAGTATGGAGGGGGCGGGAGGAGAGCCTCGAGGTCCTGCCTCCCTGGGCTGCATTTGGGCGCTGAAAGTAGCGATCTGTGAACCCCACGGCAGGAGGCTCACTCCCTTTTTCCTGTGCCTGAAAAGAGGACTCTTGCATTCCCCATTAAGAGGCCACAATTTTTAATTTTAAAAAATACTTTTTTTTGCACAAGGCAGAAGTTACACATTCAAACAATAGAGGGGATAGAAATCGAAGGAAAGTCCCCTTCATTCTAATCTTCCCAGAATATTTTCTGTGCATTTACAGACACCATGTCCCTCCCCACCCCATCATTATGTCCCCAGAGCCCAGCATAATGCCCACACATAGTAGGTGTTCAATTCAACCTGTTGAATGAGAGTAAGTGAGCACATGACTAATGGTGGCAACTTCCCCCTCTCCCATCTTTGGTTTCGGTGGGTTGATTTTGCCCATAGAGTTCTGACGGCACCAGAGCTCTCCATGTAGAACCTTCCTGGAGGGAAGAAGGTTGCTCAGGTCTGTGTCATTGCTTCAATCTCCATTGTGTAGCTCATGTTGTCCAGTTAGGAAGCTGGGCCTGCGAAGACGGTGGCGAGGGGACCGAAGGAGCAGAAGCCTGGTTTGCGTGTGTAAGAGAGCGGGGAGCCGTTCGGCAGTTCCTGGAAGAAGTATTTGCTCCCCTCTGCCCAGCCCCCTGCCATCTCATTAATTATCAATGCTATCAATGAGTAGCTAGCAGTGCTATCACAAATAGTCATCAATACTTTCAGTGAGTAGTTATCAGTGCTATCAGTAAATAGTTACCAATGCGATCATGAATAGCTATTGATTATGTAAAGTCTATGGAGAGAACCCAGAGAACTCATGGCTCCCGCCCACTATGAGGTTATGGCAGATGGGCCTTGAATGCCAAACACACTGGACTCTGGAGGGTAAGCACTGAGAGAGGGGAGGCAGCAGCTCAGCACAGAATGGGCACCAGATCCAGTGGGCAGACCCTTCCCTGAAGTAAGCTTGCCGTACGTATCACATGACATGCACATTCTTTGACCCAACAATTTCACTTCTAGGAACCTCACTTTTTTTTTTGGCAAAGTTGCCGAAACAAGAATGTTCACTGCACCTCGTTTACACTACCAGAAAATGGGAAACAGGCAAATGTCCCTAAGGAGGTGGCCAACAATGGAACACTATGCAGCCATGAAAAAGGATGATAGTGACCACCTTTCCTTGTTGACATGGGAAGATCTCAGCAACCTAATATCAGTGGAGGGGGGGAAGCAGGTGACAAAACATAAGCAGTATGATCTCATTTCTTTAAAACAGGATACCTGTGTGGGTGTGGGTGCTATCAAGCGATGTCCAGCAGGGTGGTACCTAAATCAGGTCGCAACTTGGGATGCACTGGGCCCAGTAACGTGCACCCAGGAGGGACCGGGGCAACTGGAGTGTTGATGTCCCATCTAAAGGGGACACTCATCTCCGGTATTCTGTTGCCACGTGGAAATACAAACTCGCGGTTGTCAGATCTTTCCATTTCTCCAAGAAAAACTGGAAGTACAGTCTTCTACATGAAAGTCCATACTGGAAACCTGCCTGGTTTTTAAGTGTTGGCAGGGAGTTGGGGGGTGGAACTTGCAAGTTGAACAAAATTCAACTGCAGGTCCAATTCAGTTGGGAGATCGGCAGGTTTCGACCCTTGCTCCTACTCAGACACTTGTAGAGTTAGCTGGCATGGCAGCCCACCTCCTCTTAACCCTCAGCAGCTATCTCTGTGCCTTGTTTTCCCCATCTGTAAGGGAAGGGAATGGGGCCAGGTGGTCTCTAAAGTCCTGTGTAGCTCTGGCTGTGTTTCTAGAATGGTGACCTTTGGGGTCATAGGTCTTTTAGGAATCAGACCACAGCCATGGTTTCTCTCTCAAGTGAGGGGAAACAGAGGAGTGTGAAATTAGCCAAGTTTATGTGTAATTTCCCAAATTCCCTGAGGCCTCCCCAAACACATCCATCCCTTCCTTCATCCAGTAGTTAGTGAATGCCCACACTGTGCTGGTCACCATGCCACGTGCTGGAATGGGACTGGAGGCCAGTGTCTCCCAGGATAGGAGTGCTGTCCTGGAGGTTCTGCAGCTCTGGTTCAGTGGCTTAGACAGGCTGCTGGTCAGCCCCGGAGTGGGAGAAGCAGAATTAGCAACTGCTTTATGCAGAAGGTCCAGAAAAGTCTCCTAGGAGCTCCCACCATACTATCACTTGGGACCCGTGGACTGAATTTCACACCGAATAAGAACAACACTATCATTTGCTATTTCCTGGACATCAGTGATGTCCCTCATGCTGCTGAGAAAGCAAAGGGACAGGCCTCAGCTCACACAACTGGTAAAGGGCAGGCGGGGGCCTAATCCAAAAGTCAGCCTGACTCCAAAGTTCCTGTCCCTTCCACCCAGATACCCTGCCTCAGCATAAAATCTGGGTGAATAAGATAAATAATACATTACCAGTGGTTCAATTTCCTGAATCAAGAATTAGGCCCCATGGTGTACCAACAGGCTAAAACACTTTCAACCCTGAACCAAGAATTAGGCCCCATGGTGTGCCAACAGGCTAAACATTTTCATTCGGGCTGTCTTAGCAAATGGTATCGATTCTTGAATCCATCGCATTGCCCCTGACACATTTCCACTCTGAAGACGCCCCCTCCTTGTCTGAGTTTTCCCATCAGCAGCATGTTAGCATCTAGTAGTATTTATTAAGTACCAGTGGATCCAAGGATATCAGGTGAACGTGGTCCATGGCTGTCCCATGATGACAGGTGCAGCCAGGCAGGCAGGGATGCTCTGCGAACCCTAGTGACATGGCTGTGGCTTGGAGCCTGTCGCTGAAGTGGGGATAGGCATGCAAGGAGTCCTCTGTACTCATCTGCACGGCAGCAATGTCTAGAGACGCCATCCACAAAGAACATTCTACAAAAGGACAGTACGGACTTAGCTGAGGATGGTAACAGCCAACTCTAGAGCCAAGCTGATAACCACATTCTGTAGAGAGGCCGGTGACATGGATGAGAAATGGGAACAAATGACCATGTTTGTCTAGTAAGCCCTTCGGCACCTTTAGCACACAACTTGCTCTTTAGACAACCTTCATGCTAAAAGGATGTTTACATAAGCTTTGACAGCAAAGTCCCACTGGTGGGCATTATTAGGAAATCATCTGTGATGTGCCCCAAGAGTTATACATGAGGATGTTCTTTGTCAGGTTGGAAACAATCTAAACGACCAACAACAGCAGACTGGGCCCTGGCCGGGTAGCTCAGTTGGCTAGAGTGTCGTCCCGATACATCAAGGTTGCAGGTTCGATCCCCAGTCAGGTCACTTACAAAAATCAACCAATGAATGCATAAATAAGTGGAATCCTCTGTGTGTGTGTGTGTGTGTGTGTGTGTGTGTGTGTCTCAAATCAATCAATAAATAACATTTTTAAAAGAGCAGACTAGGAGGCTAAAGGATGGAACAGCCAAATAATGAAACACTACGCAGCCTCTAAGAAGTGTGCTGGAGAAAATATAAGGCGTGGAAGAACAGGATAGAATGAGGATGCCAGGTTTCAGAGAATATATTTAGAATGATCCCGTTTGTTAAAGTGCCTACCAGTGCATTTTTAGACTGGGAAGAAATGGATCAAAATGGTAACAATGGCGGTGAGAGCAAAACAATTGACTACAATTTTGTTTTATTCGGCATTTCCCAAATATTTGATAATGAAAGTGCAATACTGTTTGTAAGCAAAGAAAGGGTGTGTTTTTTTAATTTTTTAAAAAAAGGAATATTACATTAAGTCTCCCAAGCAATTTAATTCCATCTTGCCCAAGCCTATGGCCCGTGGAACAAAGGTTCAATGAAGACAACACCCCATGGGGCAGCCAACTTTCTCTCCACAGGAGAGTAAGGGAGCTCTCTCCTTTCCTGGGTCCCCAGCAGGAATAAAAGGATGCATCTCACTGAGGTGGGCTAAAACAGAGGCCCCCTACCTTACCTCATAGCACAGGCTCCAGTTTAGGGCGGGAGGAGAGAGAGAAGACAATTACTGGGTTGAAAGGCAAAACTTCTTAGGCGATGGAAACCCAGCCAGTATCCACAATGTTCCGAGTGCCCTGAGGTAAGCAAGTTCACTTCCACTGAGAGGCTGGGGTTGGGGTCGGAGCCAGGGCCTCCTGTCCCTGAAGTCTAAGAGCATCTAAAGCCAGGGACTGAGCCCTAACTGGTTTGGCTCAGTGGATAGAGTGTCGGCTTGCGGACTGAAAGGTCCCAGGTTCAATTCCGATCAAGGGCGGCCAAGGGCATGTACCTTGGTTGCGGGCACATCCCCAGTAGGAGGTGTTCAGGAGGCAGCTGAACGATGTTTCTCTCTCATCGATGTTTCTAACTCTCTATCCCTCTCCCTTCCTCTCTGTAAAGAAATCAATAAAATATATTTAATAAAAATTTTTTAAAAAAGCCAGGAGCTGAGACTGGTTCTGTATCTTTGCATCCGGGTGCCCAGCTCTGAGCTGGTGCTCAATTCATGTCTGCAAATCATGACGATGGAATGTTGCAGCCTGTTTTACTGCTTCATATCTAATTCTTCTCTTGCAAAGTGTCTCATCATGTGCGGTCAGCGTTTGTGAATCCCATTACTTATGAAAGCCTCTCGGAACTTGGTTTTGTCCCCAGCCCCTCCTCCCCATTGCACTTAGAACCCCACCTCCCTCCCATGGCCGGATCTAGCCCCCGTCTACCCCTCCGATGTCTGCTACCCCAAGTTCATAGGGCATTAGCCACACTGCTCATTTTTCTCTTCTTCAAACACACCGTGCAAAGTCTCACCTCCAGGCCACTGGGCGTGCTAGTCTCTTCCCAGAACCCCTTACTTGCAGGTCTTCAGATGGCTGACTCCTTCTTGCCATTCAGTCACCAGTACCCTGGCTCCTCCTCAAAGAGACCACCCCTCACCACTGCAAATGGGGGGTCCCCTGGGCCCTCCCTATTACATTACCTTCTAGTATGCCCTTCAGAGCCCTCGGCACTTTCTGAAATGATCTCTGTGTTAGACTGCATAATCCAAAGATGGCCGCAGCGGTATCTCCTGCTCACACACTCCTCTAGAACTTTGCCCCTCCCTGATGGGCAGTCTTGTGACTTCTGAAGCTGGGCCAGAAAAGGCCACGCAGCTTCCACTTGCTCCCCAAGACATTTGCTTTTGGAGCTCGGAATCACCATGTCAGAATCCAACAACTAACTATGAGGCTGTCATACTGTGAGGAAGCCCAGGCCACAAGAGGAGGCTGGGTGTAGGTGCTGTGATTGGCAGTCCCAGCTAGCACCCAGCATCAGTAGCCAGATCTGTAAACGAAGATCCCTCCCCATCCCATGACTCCAGCCCCCAGCCAGCCTTTATAAATTCCTACAGCAGAGATAAGTCACCCCAGCTATGCCTTTATCAATTCCTACCCCAAAGAATATATGGGCATAATCATACATTATGAGCATAACCAAGTAGTAGTTTTAGGCCATTAAGTTTTGGAGCAATGGGTTGCACAGCAATAGTAACCAAAACAATCTTTATTGACTTAATCACTTGTTTATTCCCACTAAAATGTAGGCTTCAGGAGAGCAGGGGCTTCTGGGTCTTGGCCCTTCCTGTGTCCACAGTGCCCTGCACACAGTAGGCACTCAATAACCACTAGGTGAATAAGTGAGAGGAGCTGAATTTGGGAAACAATAATACCTGTCTTGCATAGTTTCTAACTGATTCATGGATTCGTTACATATTGTGTACCTACTATGTGCCAAGCAAGTCGTTGGGGGCTAGGGACACTGTGGGACAATTCTATCATCACATATGGTGATGACCAGAGGGGAAATAGAAGCCCCTACTCACTCCTCCCTACCCCCAATGTAGATGACTTTTCAAAAATCATAGGTGTGGTCACCAGGTCCACCCAGCCCACATGGCGGAGGGGGGGGGGGGGTTGTATTTAATTGTCCCCGGGCCTGGCTGTTCTTACATGCACAGCTCAGTCGCTTGTGCCCTGGCCTCTCACCAGGCAAGCGGGTGACTCCAGACAAGCGACCATGTGGGCAGGAAGGCTGTACATCTGGCCCCTTCCAGGGGTTCCTCCCCAACAGCTGTCTCCTTCTGCTCTGCTCTCTCCCTCCACTCGCCTAAGCTTTCAAGCTCTAAAAGTAATGCTGGCAGAGGTGCAGCCAGCTAGGAGGGAGGCCTGAGGGATGTGCCTCCGGGTTTAACCACTTAATGACCAAAGTACCTGCCAAGAACCAGTTAGCAAATCTGGCTGGTGGGCCAGGCCCTCATTAATTAATTCATAAAAGCAGGCTCCTGCTGGCCCATTATCATCCTTGCCCCTGACCCTGTTGCCTCTTGGGCCTGCAAAATCCACCTTTCTCCCCTTCTCCTTAGTCCCAAGGCAAGAGTCCACGGGACCCCTCTACTAGGCAGATTCCTTGGCCTCATTCTCCCCGTCCCTGCCCCCTCCCAAGGCCCACTTCCCGCTCCCTCCCACACCTCCGCCAGCCGGCACTCACCATAAAGCACCTTTTGTTCCCCTTTCCTGTATCTTAGAGCAATGACTGGTTAAGTCACACCCACCCTCCTCCTGGCCTCCCAAGCCTCCCCGGACCCCCCCCCCCCCCCCGCCCCCAGGCTCCCTCAGAAAGGGACTCTCTCTACTGCAGGAATTCAAGGCTCACTACCCGCCTCTGCTTGCTACCCAGTATCTTCTCCCCTGCAGCCCACAAGTCATCTTGGGGGTAGAGGGGGGTAGAGGGGGAGCCCTCAAAGATAGAAACTCCAGTTCCACTTCTGACTTTGCCTCTGATCCTTTGGAATGACTCAGGTGGACGCTCTCTGCCTCAGTTTCCCCTTTGAAACAATCAGGATGGCATTAGCCATTTCAGAGCGTCCTCTGTTCCGTGGTGGAAGTGCCAGGCACTGCACTGGGCTCTAGACGTGGATGCTCTCCTACCATCCTCCCAACAACCCCAGAGTACAACTCCAATTTAAAAGGCTCAGAGAGGTTATGGTTCTTACCCAAGGTCACACTGCCAGCAAGTTCCTGGGCCGGGACTTAAATCCCATTCCATCTGATCTCTAAGTCCATGCTCTTAACCTCTGTACTATCCTGGCCCATCAGGCCCTAATTCTTCAAAAGGGCAAGTAGGAATGGTGTGGAATTGGCAGCAATGACTACGGCAAAATGTTGTGTACTTTGGGGGGGAAATATTAAATACACAATCATAATCATGATAGCTCACATTTATATCCCCTTCCTATGCTCCAGGCACTGTTCTAGACCTTTCTATGTCTGAATTTCTAAGTGCAACTGGAGTTTCTATCTCTTGACAACATCTATGTACTAAGTACTATACTTGTCCCCATTTTACATATGGGAAAACTGAGTCTCAGGGTTGTTGTTTTTCCAGGATTTATTTTTATAATGACTTCTGAGAAAAGTATTGCTGGTTCACAGTACAGGCCCAAAACAAGACTGTTGAAACGGTTGTCCTGCATACAGCTAAGCCCACCCTTAATGCCTAAGAGAAGGCTTGTCTGCCCTATGTGGTTGGCTCAGGTGCCCTGAACCCCCTAAACTATCCTATGAGGGTCCCCACTTCTCTGGAGGGTAGGAAAAGTGGAGAGGACCACAAACAGAACTCAGCAAATGGTCTTTCTCCTATGGATTTCCTTCCACCTCGTCCTAACTTACCCGAGGCTGGGGAAGGATGGGTTCCCCCGCCAAAAGCACAGAAAAAGTCTGAGCTGCAGAGAACTCCAGTCCCTTGGTTAGGAACCAAAGCTGGGATGGAGCTGGAGGAAAGGGGCGACTTAGGGCCAGGGCACCCCAGGCGTGAGATTCCTGGAGGATGCTGTAGCTGGGGGATAAGCAGGGGGTGGCCTGGAGTCAGGACACAGCAGGGAACTCTGGGGCAGAAGCAGGGCGAGGAGGGGGAAATAAACTCTAAACCGCTGCACCAGCGAAACCCCTCTCCGCCCCTCACCTGCAGCCCGAGGGAGGCCACAGGCCCCCCGCAGCCTCCTCTTTGGAGTCCTGGGTGCACCCCAGCCCGGAGGCGCACAGAGAGGCCCAGCTCCGGGGTTCTCCGCCCTTTGGGTGGGCTGCCCAGCATCCCGCACCGCCTTGTCCTGGGAAGGAAGCGCCTTCCCGAACCTCACCTGGACCCCAAGACAGGAGGAAGCCTTGTCTAGCCCTCCTCCCCTTTCTCCTGGATGGCGCGCCCTCCCATCTTTTCTTCTAACCCACTTTCCCTCCAGCTTCCACTAGTTCTCCAGCTCCCCCGCCTTCCTTTCTTCCCTTCTCCACCCTCCTTCCCACCTTTTCCCAAATTCCACGCTTTGGGCTTCAAAGCTCCGGGTCTCTCTCTCTCTCAACTCGCTCCACTTCATTATTTATTTATTTATTGACTTGCCCCCTGCGCCCAGTCCAAAAATGTTGTTTCCGCCCCTGGGGATTTGGCAGCCTCAGCCTGGCTGCTGCCGGCTGAGGGAGCCCCTCTCCCCGGAGGAGTAATAGCGGATGGGACCTCCGGGAGCCGGGCAGGGTGCGCCCCGAAGTACGCACCCCTCTTCACCAGCGCCCGGGCTGCGCCGGCCCACGAGACATCTGTCGCCCGCGCTCCCGGCTCACACCCCGCGCACCCCCGCAGCTCCCGGGGCGCTGCCACCCCCCACGCTCCGGCTGCCGCCTCTCCCCGAGGGCGCAGACGCTCGGGCCTCGCCTGCGGGCGCCGCGCCAGCTTCCCAGAGTGTCAGCGCGCGGCGGGGCTCGGGGCTCGGGGCTGGGCATCAGTGGGCCTTGGCGTCCCGGAGTCGCTGGCTTTCTCACCTTCGACCTTCACCTTCTGGCTCTAGACTCACCTCTGGTGGGCTCAGCCCGATCTCCCCCACCCCATTCTCTGCAGCTCCCCTGTCTATTCCAGAATCTGAAAAGAAGGCGTTCCTTACACGTTTGTTCCCCCAAAGCGCCTAACTCAGTGCCAGGCGCACAGCTGGTCCTCAATGATTTCCCCAGCCCCACGGGCCTAGCGCACAGTAGGTGATCAGTACCCCTATCCCACTAGTACCAAGCACACTAGGTGCTCAGTACTCACTCCCCACCCCCACCACCGCGCAAGGAATCCAACATTCCCTTCCTAATCTGGGCACAGCACCCAGAGGAGCTCACTAAATGCTCTTTCGTTAAGGCTTCCCCCCAGGGAGCTTCCCTAAGGGCCTCCGATCCCAGCCCACTTCGGGGGGCATCTCAGCCCCAACCGTCTGATGAAGAGTGGGCCGCGCTCCTTAAACGGGACACCTCGCTGGAGAAGGAGCGAAGAAGTTGCCAGCGCGAAGGGAAATTGCCAAGCGCGCGGGCCCGGAGGAGAAAGAGCGCCAGCTAGAAACCCGGAGAGGGAGGAAGGATGGAGATGCGCTCCAGGCGCGGGAGAATGGGGCACAGAAACTGGAGAAGGGGCACTTAGAAGAACCGGGTTTGGAGTGGAGGGGATGGAGACTGTGGCGACTTAGGACCGCCAGGCGGCTTGGAAGAGGATGGGGGACTTGTCTTGAAACAGCGCTACATTGTAATTATCTGGCGTGGCTGGTAACTACGTTGTCACAGCAAACACACTTTTCCCTCGGATTGTGTGTTTATTGGAGCGGCTGGTGGGGAATGGGGAGGCCGAAGCCCTCCCTCTGGAGGTAGTGGCAAGATGCGTTAAAGGAGTCAAAGAGAAGGGGACAGAAACGGCGGGCCTGACACGTGGAAGGAGAGATGGGGACTGGCCAGGAGGGGCACGTAGATCCTTGTGAGAGAAGGAAGCAGGGGAAGAAGGAGGTGGGAAGGGAAGAAAGCTAAACTTGTGGTTCTCCAGCTCCCAGGCCAGCCCAGCGTCTCCAGCCCCCGGCCGCCGCGCCCCGGCGCTCGCTGGCTGGCTCGCGTACCTGTTGCTTGCTCCGGCTGGGTCTCGGCTCCGGCCCCACCAAGAAGCCCCGCGTTCCTACAAGTTCCGCCTGCCGAGCAGCCAGGCCGCCAGCGCCGCCACCTGCGCGGCCGCGCACAGCCAGGGCCAGTAGGTGGGGAGCGCGCCGGGCGCCGGCGCCCTCCGGCTCCGCGCGCGGCGCCGCCACATGGTGCGCTGGTGCAGCTCGTCGCCGAGCGCCTTGAGCCGGGCGGCCGTGAGCTGCGCGGCGGAGGAGCGCAGACCCAGGCGCCCCGCGCTGCAGGCGCACACGGCCGGGGGGCCGCGGCCGCGGTGCAGGGGGCACGGGCACATGACCGCTCGCCTCGCTCCCTCCCCGAGCTCGGGCCGCCCCTCGCCTCCTCTCCCTCCGGCCTCTGCGCCTGCCTCCGCCGCGCTCCAGCCGCCGGGGGCCTCCCCTGGACACCAAGTTTCTCCTTGTGTTGTGCGTTTGTTGTGCTGACGGCGCTATTATTAATTAAAGTGTCACATGGTGGAGGGGGGCGGGGAGGGCTGAGGAGGGGGGTTACATCATCCGGCCCCGGGAGGGGGGGGGGGGCTGCAGGCAGAAGAAACCGAGAGGTAACTTTTAACCCTAGCGGCGCCGGCGCCGAGGGGGTGTGCGGTTTGGGAGCAGCGGAGCGCGGCGCGCTGGGACGCCACCAGGCGCCCCGCCGCGGAGGTCCCAGGTTTGGGGGGTCGCGGGGGACCCCCGCTGAGGCGTGGAGCTCAAGGAAAGGTTTTGCCCTTCGTTTTTTTTCCCCCCAAATCCAGCTCCGGTTCCGATTTGGCCAGGGAAGCAGGCTCGTTTGCCGTTTTGGATGGAGCTGAATCGAATTCGGCTGTTATTATTCCAAAATAGAGCGAGGCCATTGTTTTGTTTTAGGGAGGTAGGTTGGTCCAGAATCTTCCGAGAGAGCCAGATGCAACCCAACTTGCCTACTTTCAGGTCTGACTCGGCACCTGTAGGCTTAGGATTTGAACACACCGACCCACGCCCCCACCCCTCCCCGCACTCGGCGGCCGAACGAGCCGAACGCACCCCCGGGCGCAGCTGGAAACCTGTGGAGGCGGGTGGGGGTTCGAGGGGTCGGTCCTCAGCCCCCCGCGGGGCGCGGAGACGGGCGTTCTCGGGCGCACCGCGCTCGCACCCGCAATCTCCTCACCGGGGGCCTTCTAGAAGGAACTTGTTTTTGTCTGCGTCCTTTGTGGATATTGTTTTGCTGCTGGGTTGCAGTTTCTAGTGGCGATCCTAAGGGGTCGGCGGGGGCCAGGGCGAGGGTGTCCATAGGGACTCCAGCCCCTCTCCAAACCGAAGGCCCTACGTCTCTCTCCCGACTAGAAAGTGTGGCGCTGTCCCTGCTGGTGAAGTTACAGATGAACGTGGGGGTCTCTCAGGATTATTGGGGGGTGGGGGGGGGGGGTGAGACCTTCTCCGATGTTAAATTCATTGGGATTCAGAGAACTGGAGGAGCATGGTGGTGTCTCCCGGGGAGCCCCCGAGGAGCCTTGATTCTCTGCTTTCCTTGGGCAGTGCCGCCCAGGCCTGAGGCGTCGTGGGTCACTTGGAAAAGATTCTTCAAGACGGTGAACTTGGTTTGGTCTGGATTTGTTATGAGGAGAGATTTCCCTCTGGCCTGCAGCTCGGTCAGGGCTCATAGCCCAGCTCTGCTCTGGGATCTTCTTGGTGGCCCTCACTGTCCCCAGCCCCATTCCTTACCCTAATCGTGGTCAGCACTTACTACATAGAGTGCCTTCTATGTAGGTCACTGGGCTAAGGTCCCTGCCTCGCTGCCTTAAGTAAAACTCCCAACAATTAGGGGTGGGGGTGCTATTAAGAGCCTACCTTACAGATGAGGAAACTGAGGCACAGGGAGGTAAGGCCTCTTGCCCAACTCACAGTTAGTGAGGAATGAATCTGGGTCTAAACTAGGGCGGTCTGCTGGGGGCTCTAAGCTCGTAACCACGGTTTTATACTGCCCCCTGTAATCTGGGAATAATAATACCTCCGTCCCAGGACCGGGGCAGAGCTTAAACGAGAGAAATGTGTGCCAAGCACCTGGCAGGCAGCGGGCCCTGGATAAACCTTGGTTCCCTTTGCTTCTGGCCAGAACCACTTCCCCCTTCTCCTGGGACTCACCTCCTTAATCCCCCCCAAGTCTTTGCAGAAGGGACCTGATCCATTGCCCGGTGTAGCGCGTTCCAAGAATGAAGATACAGTGTCTATTTAAAAAGCCCTTTGGATTTAAATTGAACAATTCCCTCCCCCCCCCTTTTTAATCTGCACGCTTTTAACGGCTCACTTCATGGACATTAATTTTAATGGGACGATTATTACCCTGTTTGGAAGCCTGCCCCTCGAAATGCTGGCCTCACAAGGTGGCGCTGGGTCGGGTCCCAGCCGCGTGGATGTTTTCTGTAGCGAAGAGAGTGTAGCCTTGGCCATGGGGACGTGGTATTTAGCAGAGGGAGAGGTGGGGTGGAGGAGGGTGATGGAAAAGGAAGGAGGAAGAGGAGACCCGCACCACACACACACACTCCGCTTCTTCTTTTTTTAAAAAAAATATATTTTGTTGATTTTTTTACAGAGAGGAAGGGAGAGGGATGGAGAGTTAGAAACATCGATGAGAGAGAAACATCAATCAGCTGCCTCCTGCACACCCGCTACTGGGGATGTGCCCGCAACCAAGGTACATGCCCTTGACCGGAATGGAACCTGGGACCCTTGAGTCTGCAGGCCAACGCTCTATCCGCTGAGCCAAACCGGTTAGGGCCACACTCTGCTTCTGACAGTCCCTGATTTGCTCACACTGGAGTCATTCCGGCCTAGCTCACCATTCACTTACCTGGGGACCTTGGCCATGAGGTGAGGCTTTTTGGAGCCTCCGTTTCCTCAGTTGTAATATGGGAATAATAATAGTACCTACTTCACAGAGTTAAATAAGATCATACTGGTAAAGCCCTGAGCACAGTGTCCAGCACATCATTAGCACTTAATAAATGTTGGCTAATGTTAATATTAAGCAGATCCCTAGTCACTAAACAGTGTGTTTCAAAGAATGTTGGAGGGCTCTCACCCTCAAATATATATAGCTCCCCTATTGTGAATTAGTGATCCTGTCACTGATGCTGTGTATTGTCTAGAAAAAGCAAATTCTTGTGTCGGGGAGGAGAGGGGGGAGGGGTTGGAAGGAAATAACAACATAATGCTCTCCTAACACTTTAGAAAAAATGTGTTTTATATTTCAATGCTTCATTTAATAAACACTCACATAGAGCTTACGCTGTGCCAGGCACTGTTCTAAGTGCCTTAGATACATTAACTCACTTAACCCTCCTAACAACCCTATGTACTAGGACAGGTACTATTATTAGCCCTACATTATGGATGAGTAAACTGAGGCAGAGCATTTAAATAATTTATTGCTCTTTAGGATTATGTCACCATTGGGGACTTGGGAAGAGGGAGGGAGGCTGTTACGGGTTGAACTGTGTCCCCCTCCCCCATTCCTCTGTGGAATTCCTAAGCCCAGCACCTCTGAATGTGACTGTATTTGGAGACAAGGTCTTTAAAGAGCTAATTAAGTTAAATGAGGTCATTAGAGTGGGGCCCTAATCCTATATGACTGGTGTCCTTATAAGAAGAGGGAGAGCCCTAGCTGGTTTGGCTCAGTGGATAGAGTGTCGACCTGTGGACTGAAGGGTCCCAGGTTCGATTCCAGTCAAAGGCACATGTCCGGGGTTGCGGGCTCGATCTCCAGTAGGGGGTATGCAGGAGGCAGCCGATCAATGATTCTCGTTATTGATGTTTCTCTCTCTCTCTCTGAAATCGATAAAAATATATTTTTTTAAAAAGAAGAGGGAGAGATACCAGGGGCACAAGAAGGCGGCCATCTGCAAACTAAGCAGAGAGGCCTCAGAAGAAACCAGCCCTGCCAACTCCATGATCTTGGACTTCTGGCCTCCACGGTGAGAAAATAATCTCCATTTCTTTAAGCCACCCAGTCTGTGGCACGTTGTTACAGCAACCTTAGCAAGTGGATAGAGGCAATGAGGAGGCGGGGTGGGGGGAGTCCTAAAAGGGATGCTAGAAGCAGATACTCACCGGACTGTGGCCACTTTGACTGCCAGCCGTGTGCTTGCTCGTCTCTCTGGGTTCCTGAGAAGGGCTGAGTTCCAGGGCTATTCACCTGTTCGCCTTCTTCCTCTTCTGGGCTCTGTTGGAGACCTTTAAAGGAGAGGTTGTTGTAGGGAGTTATTTTGGGAAAGAGTTCATGAAATCCAGTTGATGCCTTCATTCAGAGAGAACTTTCCCTACCAGTTGCAAGGATGTGATACCTTCCAGATTGAAGAGATAAGACAGGTTTTTCTAGTCTATGAAGCCGTCCTGTGATGCTTAAATGGGCAGAGCACATAACAGGTGCTCAGTCAATATTTGTTGGAATATTGGAATATTTGTTGGAAGGAAGACTCATTGAATGAATGAATGAATGAATGAATGAATGATAAGCATCCTGATTTGTCTTTCTTTCAGGCACACACAGTGATGTACATAGAATTGACATAACCAATAGCTTTAAAAATGTCTTGTCTCAACTTATTCCCTTACCTCCTACAGAAATCAGTACTCAAGTGTTTTGACCAGGAAGGGGATTGGGGGGGCCGGAATTTATTTTCTTTAATTAAAACAATAATTACCTGTCCTAGTGTTTGAGATTGAGTGAGCCTTACCTTATGGTGTTTTAATTCATGTGGCTTGGTGAAGTGGTAAATGAATGAACAGCTGTTGCCTCCTCTGAACAGCTGTGTTTCCTGAAGCCATGTATTGATGCCAGGGCCAGATTTGATGCCAGGAGTCGGCTTGGTGAACCGAGTTCTTGAATCAAGCAGAGGTATAGCAGAGTGGTTTGACTCTCTGAGCCTGAGAGACCTGCGTTCAAACCCTAGCCCCACCATGCAATAGCCAGGTACTTTGGGCGTATTTTTCACCTCTTTTAGCCTCCATTTTCCCATCTGTAAAGTGGGGATAATAATCATAGCACCACCTATTTCATTGGGTTGCTGTGAGGATTAAAAGAGAGAATGTAGCAAGTGTTTAGCAAAATGCTTGGCACTCAATAAATGTTAGTTATGGTCCCTGTTGATACATCAAGATTATTAAGCTTCCACTTAAGAAACAGAACAGGGACCTTGACCCAAACCCACTGGGAAAACCAGGGGATTCAGATTTCAGTGAGTTCAATACTCAACGACATCGCAGTTATTCCCAGGAAAGTCCCCTCCGTTCAATAGACCCGGAGCAGGACAGCTCTCATCTCTCACATTTATCCTGTTTCACCCTCTGGTACCTGAAAAGATGGGGTACCCCTTCTTCAGGGGTCTCCTAATTATTCACTTGATACCTCTCCCGTAAGGGTATTTTTGTTGTAAGTAAAGAGAAAACAGCAGATGAATGTCCACGGCAGGGGAGGAAGAAAACACACACTACCATCCCATAATTATCGTCTCTTTAACACTTTACCTGGAAAGGGAAAACCTCACTTAAATAAAACCTAATGTCTTGTTCGGGTATGAGTTCAGCTCGGGGCTAGGCTCCGCCCTTCGGGACTGGCTTTGGCTATTCAGGACTGGTTTGGGGTCTTGGGGGGTAGGCTCTGGTCTTTGGGACTGGCATCAGCCCTTTGGGACTAGATCGGGCTCTTAGGCCGTGGCTGGGCCATCCCGGGCTAGGTCCGTTAAAATCAAATGGACCCGGCCATGGGGAAGCCCCGGTCCCCACAAGACTGCCTCAGAGGAGAGGACCCTAAGTGAGCACACTCGGCCTGGGAGCCCGAGGTTGAAAGGGCTGCTGACTCTCCAGGGGGCGGTGCCTGTGGAAGTCACTGGGACACACTGAGGCTGGCTCCCGGGGCCTGCTGGAGGGGGGGGAGGTACTGCTTAGGGGCGCGGCTGGGCTTGAGAGAGAGGTTCCCCCCTTTGGGACTGGCTTCAGCTTTTCGGGTCTGGACTCACCTCTTTGGGGCTGGGCTTGGCCCTCCGGTCTGGGCGTCAGCATTCTGGGCTGGGCTACTCCCTTAGGGACTGGCTTTAGCTGTTTGGGTCTAGGCTCCCCCCTGGGTGACTAGGTTCTGCAGTTTGGGTCTCGGTTGGCCTCTTTGGGGCTGGGCGAGCTATTCAGGTCTGGGGTTGGCTCTTCCTTGCAGGACTAGGTTTGGCTGTTAGGGTCTGGGGGGAAAAAAACCCCAAAAACCTAATGCCTTGATTACTGGAATCACAAGAGATGGGGTTGATGAAATCTGCACTTCCGCTGTGAAAATTCAGACATACTGTCCGTTTCTCAGGCAATAATCGCTTTATTAATGGCAGCTGAGCTTAGTATAAGCAAGTGAACCAGTGACTTGAAATTATACCGACGAGGGGGTAAATGAGGATAAACGCCGAAGAAGCATTTGGCGGGCCTGGAAAATGCACATGGCCTTTGAACAGGTGATTCCATTTCCAGCTGTTGACTCAAATCAGTGGCTCTGAACTAGGGACAGCTCTGGCCCCAGGAGACATGTGGCCATGTCTGGAGACATTATTGGCTGTCAAAACTGAAGGGCACTATTAGCCTCTAATTGGTAGGAGGTAGGGATGCTGTTTAACATCCTACAATACACAGACAACAAAGAGTCATTGGGCCCAAAATGTCAATAGTGCGGAGGGTGAGGAAACCTCCCTCCACAGATCAGTTAGTATGCATGTGGTAGGAGTCACAGAAAATCCAACTGGGAGAGATTTAAATCAGAAGGACTTTTATTACTCACCGGACAACAAGGGCAGAGCAGGTGCTGAGAAACTGTGGTGCACGGACCAACGAGGTCCTTGGCCTGTTTTTTGTCATAATTTTATTGGAACGCCGCCATGCTCGCTCATTAACGCATTATCTCTGGCTGCCTTTGTGCTACAACAGCAGAGTTGATTGCAAGGGAAATGGTATGGCCTGCAAAGCCTAAAAATATTACTCTCTGGCCCTTTAAAGGAATAAATGCCCAGCAAAGCAATTGCAGGTCATATGATAGTTGCATGTTTAGTTTTCTAAGAATCTGCCACGCTGTCTTCCAGGGTGGCTATACCATTCGTGTCACATTGCCACCAGCAATGGATGAGTGATCTCAGTTTCCCGGAATCTTCTCCAGCATTCGGTGGTGGTGTCGCTATTTTTTATTTTAGCCATTCTGACAGGTGTCTCACGGTTTACTTTGCTTTTGTCTCATGGTTGACGGTCTTCACATGTGCTGATTTGTTATCTGTGTATCTTCTTTGGTGAATCCGCCTGTTTTTGTAAATAAAGTTTTATTGGAACACAATCACACCCATTCATTTATGTATCCTCTATGTTTGCTTTTACACTGTAACAGCGGAATTGAGCACTTGTGACAGAAACTGTATGGCTGAAAGCCTAAAATATTTACTATTTTGCCCTTGACACGGACATTTTGCCAATCCCTGCCATAGACGAGTTATGATTTATTTCTTGAGGCTGGGCGCAAAGTATGCAAACAAAATCAGGGTTTTCTTGTCGAGGGAGAAGGAGCAAATGAGGCATCTGCTGCACTGGAGAAAGCCTCCTAGTCTCCCAGTGGGGCTCAGAGATGTTCATTGTGGCATTGTTTGAAATAACCCAAAGTAGGAAGCAACAAAAATGTCACTCAAGAGCGGAGTGCATAAATAGAATGTGGTATATTTGTACTATGGAACACTGCCGCGATTTTCAACCTTTTCCATCTCATGGCACACATAAACTAATTCTTTTTATATATATATATTTTTTATTGATTTTTTACAGAGAGGAAGAGAGAGGGATAGAGAGTTAGAAACATCGATCAGCTGCCTCTTGCACACCCCCTACTGGGGATGTGCCCACAACCAAGGTACATGCCCTTGACCGGAATCGAACCTGGGACCCTTGAGTCCGCAGGCTGACGCTCTATCCACTGAGCCAAACCGGTTTCAGCCATAAACTAATTCTTAAAATTCTGCGGCACATCAAAAATATTTTTTACCAATCTGATAAAAAGGTATAATTTTCATACATTTACAAAAAGATAACAATTACCTGCCCTTTTTGCTCCAAAGTGACTTTTAAAAAAAATCAGGTGCCTATACTTATATATAAGGATTTCTGGTGCCAAGCATTAACCAATTAGCCCTGGCCAGGTGGTTCAGTCGATTGGAGTGTCGTCTGATGCACCTAAAAGGTTTCAGGTTCAATTTCCAGTCAGGACACATACCTAGGTTTCAGGTTCGATCCTGGTCGGGTGCGTATGGAGGCAACTGATTGATGTTTCTCTCCCTCTCTCTTCCCCTCTTTCTCTCAAATTTAAAAAAAAAATCATTGAGTGAGGATTAAAAAAAAAGAATTAACCAATCAGACGTAACCTTATTATGCAATGTGACCAATAAGATGCAACTCTATTATATGACATATATGTATGATTCAAGACAGAGCATTTACATAAGATAGCTATTGTTATGTTGGCTGTTGTCATTTTTTAACTTGACAATCTAAGGGAAAAGAGGTCAGTGTTGCATGTTTTAAAAATTCTTGCAGCACACTGGTTGAAAATTACTGGATACTATAAGGAATTGCAGGGCATGAATTAGATTCATAGAGAGATATATTTTTAAAACATAATCTTGCCTTGGCCAATGTGTTAGCGATATATATATATTTTCTTCTTCATCCATTTACTTTTAATCTATACGTGTGTTTATATTTAAAGTGGACAACATATATTTTGGTCTTGTTTTTTGATTCACTCTGACAATCTCTGTCTTTTAATTTGGCGCATTTGACCATTGATGTTGAAAGTGATTATTGATAGAGTTGGATCAATATCTGTGGTATGTGTTACTATTTTCTATTTGCTGCACTTGTTCTTTGTTCCTATTTCTTGTCTGCCACTCTTTTTCTGCCTTTTGATTCTAATTGATTATTTTATGTTTCCATTTTATCTCCTTTTTTAGTATATCAGTTATACTTCTTTTTAAACTATTTTTAGTGGTTGCCTTAGCGTTTGCAATATACATTTACAACTAATCCAAGT
Source organism: Eptesicus fuscus (assembly GCF_027574615.1). NCBI lineage: Eukaryota > Metazoa > Chordata > Mammalia > Chiroptera > Vespertilionidae > Eptesicus > Eptesicus fuscus. Next base: position 6,185,939 of record NC_072495.1, on the reverse strand, counting down.
CCACTTTCAAATAACAGTATACAACTTCACTGATAGTGTGAGTACCTTATAATAATAAAATAATCCTAGTTCCTCCCTCCCTCCCAACACACACACACACACACACACACACACACACACACACACACACGTAAGGTATACTAGTATACATAAGCATACACAATTGAATACATTGTTACTATTATTTTTGAACAATTGATAACAATGGGTGCTGGTTCCAGGGACTGTCTATATTCACCTGTCTGTTCCTCCAATCTTGGCAGCAGTGGTTTGCCCACTTTCCTCAACTCTCTGATAGATTCCAGAAGAGTTGTTGATTTTTCAGTCTGTTCAGCTTTTTACTTGTTAGGACAGAGTGGAGACTTCCAAGCTCCTTACCTGGGGAACCAGAAGTCAACTTAAGAATCTTAACCCAGTCTGGAGAAGGAGGAAGGCAGGGAAGGCTTCTTGAAGGAGGTGACCTCTAAAAAAAACCAAGCAGAAGTTACGCAGGTACAGGTGAGAAGGAATGATATATTCAAGGAAGAGAGAGCATGCTGAGGTGGAAAGCTATAAGAGGTGGAGATGATTAGAGCTTAGACGTGAGGAAGGAAAGTGTTGAGAGATCAGGCTATAGAGGTGGGCTAGAGACAGACTTCAGGTTTACATGGCATTGACCTTGAAGAAATCTTGTGAAAACGGACATTGAGATTCACAACACTGACACATCTCCAAAGAACTCGGGCGCGTTACAGGCATCCCTGACTTCATCCTCACGGCGGCTCCTGTGAATCCGTCTGCAAAGTGCTTGAGATAATTCTGCGTGGCTTAGGGCACTTTGCTGCTATTAAGTGCCCATATAAATGGCAACGTATTGGCTCCAATGTTTGATTTCCTATTTTTCTTTCCATTTGTGTGTCACCTGTAATTAGAGTTCCAAAGTGCTCAGTGCACCGAAGTGCTCAGAGTGATTTTTCTATTGAAACAGAAAGAAGAGGAGACACTTTGCAGATTGCAAAGTGGAAAAGACCAAGCAACTCTCTCTATCTCCTGTTTGGGCACTTGTGTTGATTTATGAGACCTACAATGACATCCCTCACTTTTTTCTTAAAGGAGCGGATTCATCTTTCTCTCTGCTATGTGTGTGTGTGTGTGTGTGTGTGTGTGTGTGTGTGTGTGTGTGTGCCTCTCTTTATTACTGGCAGCCTCACCAGCAACACATATTTATTGAGCATCTATTATGTGTGGACACAAACTCAGAAATACCTCTGCCCGATCTTAGCTCCATCATTTGGGGATTAAGTTGTTCATTCATTCATTTAACCAACAATTATTGAGCACATCCTAGCAACCAGGCTTTGTACTAGGGGCTGAGAACACAGGATGAACATGGCTTGTCTGTGGAGGTTACATTTCAGCTGAGAGCTGAAGGGTGAAGGGGGGCAGCAGCATTTGAGGAATCGTTCGGGGAAAGTGTTCTAGGAAGAGGGAAGTGTGTGCAAAGGCCCTGAGATGGAAAAGGGCTTTGCTTCTTAAGACCACAGATCGGTTTGAACGGGAAGGTGTAAAACACACACTGAAACCTCACACACAACTGGTGGGTAGGTCAAGTGGCACAGCCCCGTTGAACAAACAGGATGGCAGTTCCTCAAATCATTAAACGTGATTAAAAATGATTTAACTCACATCATTCTCCTGCCCTGGTGTTCGCCAAATTAGTGATCCCCAATGAAGTGTGATTCTCCAGTTCTTCTCACAAGAGCTAAGTGGGTATCCTAATGTAAGTTGAAGGGAGTTTTGTCCTAACTCATGGATTGTTCAAGAAAGGACTCCTGTTGGGTTTGAAGGCTATTGAATGCAACTTAGGCTTTTTTGTTGTTGTTGTTAATCCTCACCTGAGGATTTTTTCCATTGACTTTTTTAGAGTGTGGAGAGAGAGAGAGAGAGAGGAGAGAGAGAGAGAGAGGTTATCAATGTCAAGAGAGATACATGGATTGGTTGTCTCTCCCATGCACCCCCACCGTGGCCAGGGGTCCAGGATCAACTGCAACCCAGACATGTGCCCTTGGCTGGGAATAGAACCTGTGACCATTTGGTGAGCAGGCTGGTGGTCTAACCACTGAACACACTGGCCAGGGCACAACTCATGCTTTTAATAAAAACACTTTTCTTTTAAAAAGTGGAATTTGTTGCTAATAATAAAAATAAAGATACTGAATTTTAGAAGATCTGCACTAAGATCCAAGAGTTGGGTGGAGCTGAGTGTTGGTTTCCCACTCCAGATGGGCAGCCAGGAACCACAATCCACACCTGGCCCATTTGCCTCATTTTTGTTTCCTGGAGTCCCCTGTAGGCATTTGGGTCCGTGCTCACTGTAGGCTCCTGCAGTAGGCTGATGAGTGGCCTAAAAGATAGCCAGGTCTTAATCCCTGGAACCTGTGGATGTTACCTTAAATGATCAAAAGGCTTTTGCAAGTGTGACTAAATGAAGGATCATGACATGTTGCAGGTATCGTGGATTATCCAGGTGGGCCCAATGTCCCAAGCAGCCTTACAGGATGGAGGCCGAGGGAGATTTGGAGAGAGAGATCTGAGAAGGTCCTGTGATGACTGACATCCTTCTTAAAGTTAATCCCTCCACCCACACGCCTGGGCTTATTTTATTACCTTGTTTTATTTTATTTTATTTTATTTTATTTTATTTTATTTTATTTTATTTTATTTTATTTTATTTTATTTTATTTTTTTGTACCACTTACTACTAAGTCAAGCGTTCATATTCACTAGTTGGATGAATTAAACGTGATTCCCACCCCCTTGAATGCAAACCCCAAGATGGGAGGGATTTTGAGGGGGGCGGGGTAAGGGTTGGAGGAGCAGATTTAAATGCTGAATTCTTAGCGCCTGGCATATAATAGTTGCTCAATGGATGTCTGAATGAAGAAACAGTGCTTGACGCAAAGTCTGCGCTTGGCAAAAGCCACAAACGGGAAAGTCGACACGCATCAGGTTCAGGGCACTGACCCTGGCCTGGGGCGCCTCAAGCCCAACGCAGGTGACAGCGTGAGGGACGCGGCGGGGGCGGGGCCGCCTACCCGGAACCCGAGTGCAGCCGGCTCCGGTTTCCGGCCGCGGCGGACACTTCCGGCGGAGGGACTGTCCCGTGGCACCCGGCACGGCCGAGGACGACACGGAGGGCCGGCGGCGAGGGCCATGGACAACCACAGCCTGGACGAGTTCCGCCGGCGCTGGCAGGAGGAGCTGGCGCAGGCCCAGGCGCTGAGGAAGCGGCGGCGGCCCGAGGCTGCCGAGCGGCGGGCACGGCGGCCCGAGGTGGCCCCCGGGCGCGGCGAGCAGGCCTCGGGGTACCTGGCGCTGGCGCAGGGCCTTCTGGAGGGCGCGAGCCGGCCCCCGGCGGCGCGGGCGACCAGGGCCGAGAGGCAGGACGCGGCGAGCCGTTCCCGCTCCCCGCCAGCCCGTGACGGGGCCGGGGGCGCGGAGCAGCTGGTGGACCAGCTCATCCGAGACCTGGTGAGTGGCCGTCGCCTCCTGCCGAGGCCAGCCCCCGGCCCCCGGCCCCACCTCCCAGTGAGTTGGAAAGGGACCGTGTGTGTCACCAATGTGGGGAGAAAAACGAGTGAGGTTACACACGCCTCTGTGCGTGCGCAGAGTGTCTCCGGAAGCAGTGGTTCCCAACTGGGGCGACTTTGTAGACAGTTCTGGATGCCAAACGGGGAGTATGGAGGGGCGTTGCTGCGGGCAGAGGCCAGGGATGCTCATGAACATCCTACAACGCACAGAACAGCCCTCCCGCCCCAAATTATCTGGCCCCAAATGTCAGTAAAGCATAAGACCGAGAAATCTTGCTTTAGAGGGATCCCTAAACTTTTAACAAGGTCGCCTTTAGGGAAGAGGACCAGGGCATGGATAGGAAGGGGTTTTGACTGGTCTCTAAATGCTGTTTGCACTATTCAAGCTTTTCTAACTGCACATGTATTACTTCGACAATAATGAAAGCAGGGAAAAGGAAGAATCCTTCAGGGACTATCATTAGTATGGAGGCTTTTATCATTTTGTTGGGCATGGATCTCTCTGTGAAACTGGAGGACGATGGGGAGCCTTACGTCCCCTTCTCCCCCCCAAAAAGTCCCCTTAACAGAGTTGGGATAAACAGGATCACCTGAAACATATCCATGGTTAAGAGAACAAGACAGCAGGTTTTACTGGTTCTTTTAAAGCAAGGCTTCCCATTGGCAGTGGTTCTATTATTGGCAAGCTGATTTGATGAATGATGGCTTAATGTTTAACATGTTATGTAGTTATATTCAAATACTATTAATAGCTGTGAGTTTTCACCAGGTGTCTGGGTCCTGTGCTCTGCTTTATCTCTAAGGCTAGGAATAACCTTTTTTGGTGTATGTTATTAACCTTCTCATGTAATGTGACAGTTCTGACACATACAGAAATGCATGCTGGCATCACACCTGCTTCTGTAGAAAATGGGTCGTCACTGAAGTCTGACAGATACAAAAAGAAAAGCAGTGCCTTGGGAAAGAGGCTGAGCCCCTGATGAGGTGCTCAGGTCAGTCCAGGTCTATGCAGAAGTTATTGCCATGGAAGGACATAGGTTTGTAGGCTGAGGCAAGGCCAGCCCCTGGGAGCAGAAATAAACTGGAAAGCGGAGTATTGGGACAAAGGCTAACTTGTGGCCTCACAGCCGAAATCCTCCCCACTGAGTGTGACAGTGTCTTCAGGCTGCACAAGTCTGGGCGGTAGCATAGCTAGTCTTTTAAAATGAAGGGAACTCAGAGGTTTTTCTGCCCTTGGCCAGGCATACCCAGCTGATAATGCCAGGGATTGCATTCAGGTGCAGGTCTGTTGGGCTCTCCATTTCACCAGGTGGGAGTTTCCCAAACTTGACTGGGTATAAGAATCACCTTAGGCCAGTGGTCGGCAAACTCATTAGTCAACAGAGCCAAATATCAACAGTACGACGATTGAAATTTCTTTTGAGAGCCAAATTTTTTAAACTTAAACTTCTTCTAAAGCCACTTCTTCAAAATAGACTCGCCCAGGCTGTGGTATTTTGTGGAAGAGTCACACTCAAGGGGCCAAAGAGCCGCATGTGGCTCGCGAGCCTCGGTTTGCCGACCACTGCCTTAGGCTTTATTAGAGTCTGGGTTCTACAGACTGTCCATTCTCAGAGGGAAGGTGGGGGTGGGAAGAGATCAACCAAAGAACTTGTATGCCTAACCCATGCACACAGACAGTAGGGTGGTGAAGGCCTGGGATGGGGACAGCGGTGGGCTAGAAGGGGTCAGTGGGGGGAGAAAGGGGACATATGTAATACTTTCAACAATAAAGATTAAAACAAACAAATTCTGGGTTCTGGCCCCTCCCCAGACCTGCTGCCTCTCCGTGAGCAGAGAAGGAGCCCAGAAATCGGCTGGTTGGGACGATCAGGCAAGTTTGAGATGTTCTCTGCTGTACAGCTTCTTTGGTTTGAGGTCCTGATTCTCAAGGCTTTCCAGCCCTAACACTAGTGAGGGGTAGGCATTGATATAAAAGATAGTGGCGTCCTAACTGAAGTATTGTAGAAATGGGAGGGGCTTGCCTGCTGGAGGATGTTTCATAGGTAGTCGTGAAAGCCTGCCCTGGAACCAGTGTGTGATCTCTGCTCTCCCGAATCACCACGTTAGGTCCTGCGAGCCTCTACAGTGTAGTGCACAACTATGAGCAGCAGCCAACCTTTGGGGTACCTCTAATTTTATTTTTAGTATTTTGCAATCAACAGTGACACTGCTATAAGTAAAGTAATACAGGCAGTCCTCGGGTTATGTCGGACTCGACTTAGGTTGTCTCGTGGTTACGTCGCCATCTCCCATTTACAGTATTTATTAAAAAAAAAAAGTTCCGTCATTTTGATGTATGTACATATGTGCTTTATGTTTTTTTTAATTTATTTATTTACCACAAGTAAAAGTCAGGAATTGTTATCTTTCTTTTAAATTTTTTTTACTGTTTCACTTCATTACTGCTGTGTCTGTGCTCCATGTGAGTGACGTAGGTGCTTATGTAGGTGGGTTCCGACTTACGGCGAAAATCGAATTACTTTGCGCCGTAGGAACGGATCTCGTCATAACCTGAGGACTGCCTGTAATTCCTTGTTGGTGCTACATGCTGTCTCCTTGGTACTGTCTCAAAGGTCGAGAGCCTCATTATCTTCTTCAGCTCTCCCAATAACCCTCTCCAGTGGCCATTGTTAGCCCATTTGGCAGATGAGCATGAGGAAGGTAATTGATTTTTTTAAAAATTTCTTTGTTGTTTAAAGTATTACACGAGTCTCCTTTTTCCCCCCTTTGACCTCTCCCCCGCCACCCCTTCCGCCAAGCACAAGCCCTCACCCCCCTACTGTCTGTGTCCATTGGTTTTGCTCATATGCATGCATACAAGTCCTTTGGTTGATCTCTTACCTCCTCACCCCCCGCCTTCCCTCATAGGTTGTACAGTCTGTTTGATGCTTCTAGGTCTCTGGTTCTATTTGTGTACATCAGTTTATGTTGTTCATTATATTCCACAAATGAGTGAGATCATGTGATACAGTAATTGATTTTTGTTAAAGGGGCAGTAAACCCAATATTTTAAGTCTGAGAAATGATGGTAACCTTTATAGAAAAGGCTTTGATTTGTAATTCACTGGTCGTAAGCCTCAAAGCCCACCGAGATCCGACTGGTAATACAGATGAATAAAGTAGTCTAGGTGTTGCTGATTGTGCCCTCTTCCCCTAATTCATCAGATGGTGGTTTGTTATGCATCTTTCCCAGATTCCAGCCATACTTCTGTGATGATTTGTTTCATAATGGCTGTCGTTCTTTTTACCACATTACATATTGTACTGTAGAGTTTGTCTTTCTGATATTCCTAAGTTAGGGAAAATACTTAATCATTTTTCTTGAAGCATGGCCATCCTCTTGGTCTTCTTGTTCCACTTTTTAAAGTTCTTTTTTTTTTTTAAATCAAACCCTTTATTGAGGTGTACGGATCATAAATGTACAGCTTGGTGAATTTCCAAGAGTATATATCCATGCAAACAGCACCCAGGTTACAGAACAGTATTACCAACTTGTCAGAACCCCATGTGTGCTCCTTCACAACTAGGCATGTCCCCAAGGGTAACCACCACGCGACTCCTAACACCTGCTTTTAGTTTTGTCTGTTTTTGAACTAGAAGTAGAATCATGCAGCATGTATGCTCTTGTGTCCGGGTTCTCATGCACAGCATCGTGTATGAGATTTGTCCCTAGGGATATGCCACATTTTATTCTACTGTTGATGATAACTAGTTTATTAGTAGCCAGTTTGAGACTCTCAGGAATAGTGCTGCTGTGAACATTTTCTACATCTTTTGGAATGTATACTCATTTTTCTTGGGTTTAACCCTGGTTGTGGAATTCCTGGGTCATGAAGGATGCATATGTTCAGTGTTAGTAGATATTGACCAACAATTCTCCAAAGTGATTGTGCTGGTTTTCTCACTCATGAAAGTAACTCAAGTATGTGGACCATAGTATTTCATGTCGTCTTTGACATAAATATAACAACACCTAACAGAGACTACACCACTTGACCCCAACATGGGCAAGATAATAGTGACAGACTGGGAAATTCATGCTATGGCTTGGGTAAAGGTGGAGCCACTGCCCATGTCAACTAATTGTTGCCATGTAGGAATTTGGGCCCAGTGTTGCAGTCTTAAGATTTTTGTTTTTAAATTAGGAATATTTACTTTAATGTGGACTCTGTCTGTTTTTGCTGCACAAAAAACACCCCAAACTTTGTCTTAACACTGTTTAGCTCACCATGTTTCAGAGGGGCAGTGTGGGCTGGGCATGATGGGCTCACTCATGTCTGAGGTTATCTCACTTTGCTAGCTGTTGGCTCTGTGTGTGTTTGTGGTGTGTGTCTCATCATTCAGCAGGTTAGCCCTGGGTGGGCCTTTTCATAGTTATGAGAGCCGAAGGACGGCAAGCCCCAGTGCTTTTGAAGTCCCCGCCTAGGTCATGTTTGTTATCGTCACATTGACCAAAGCAAGCCATGTGGCCACGCCTGGAGTCAGTGTAGAGTTAACCCAAATGCCTGCAGATAGGGAGCTTGAACAGAGTAGGGGTCATTAATCCAACAGTGTACCACAAACTCTTCCCATTTTTAATTACTGATAACTAATCCTATCTAATAAAAGAGTAATATGCAAATTGACCATCACTCCAACACACAAGATGGCTTCCCCCATGTGGTCAAAGATGGCTGCCCCCATGTGGACACAAGATGGCTGCCACAAGATGGCCAGCAGGGGAGGGCAGTTGGGAGGGACCAGGCCTGCAAGGAAGGGCAGTTGGGGGCGATCAAGCCTGCAGGGGAGGGCAGTTAGGGGTGACCAGGCCGGCAGAGGAGGGAAGTTGGGGGTGACCCGGCCTGCAGGGAAGGGCAGTTGGGGAGGACCTAGGCCTGCAGGGGAGAGCAGTTAGGGGTGACCAGGCCTGCAGGGGAGGGCAGTTAGGGGTGACCAGGCCTGCAGGGGAGGGCAGTTAGGGGCAAACAGGCTGACAGGGAGCAGTTAGGCATCAATCAGGCTGGCAGGGGAGTGGTTAGGGGTGATCAGGCTGGCAGGCAGAAGCGGTTAGGGGCAATCAGGAAGGCAGGCAGGCAGGCAAGCAGTTGGGAGCCAGCTGTCCTGGATTGTGAGAGGGATGTCCAACTGCCTGTTTAGGCCCGGTATCGGGCCTAAACAGGCAGTTGGACGTCCCTTGAGGGGTCCCAGATTGGAGAGGGTGCAGGCTGGGCTGAGGGGACCCCCCCCACCCCCAATGCACGAATTTCGTGCACTGGGCCTCTAGTCCTATATATTAAAAGCCTAATATGCTAAGTGTCAGGTCGTCCAGTTGGCCATTCAACCAATCAAAGCGTACTATGCTAATGATATGCTAAGGCTGCTCAACTGCTTGCTATGATGTGCACTGACCACCAGGGGGCAGACACTCCAACTGGTTGGTTAGCTTGCTGCTGGGGTCCAGCTGATCAGAAATGAGTGAGACAGGCCGGACACACCCTGGAGCCCTCCCGCAGTCCCTCCCCAGCCCCGATCGTGCACCAGTGGGGTCCCTTGGCCTGGCCTGTTCTCTCTTGCAATCTGGGACCCCTCAGGGGATGTCAGAGAGCTGGTTTTGGCCTGACGGCAGAACAACTGGTTGCTATGACACGCACTGACCACCAGGAGGCAGATGCCTAATGCAGGAGCTGCCTCCTGGTGGTCATTGCGCTCCCACGGAGAGTGCTGCTCAGCCAGAAGCTGGGCTCACGGCTGGCGAGCGCTGCGGCAACTCCTGGACTGCGAGAGGGCGCAGGCCGGGCTGAGGAACGCTCCCGAGTGCAAGAATTTCATGCACCAGGCCTATAGTTTAAAAGTAACTGTTTAAGCACTAACACTGCAGGTGCAACAAAAGCTGTCTGTGGGCTAGATAGATCTGCCTCGGGTCACGAGCCTGTGGTCTTTTTGCCTTGTGTCTTCCCAAGAATCTGCTTGATTCACAGGTAACTCCTGAGAAGGACGATATATTTTTATTTGGGACCTCCCCAGAAACTCACAGGCCAATCCACTTGACATAAAAGGCAAATAAAAATCTGATACCACCTCGTAGCATACCTTCCTCCCTTCCCCCCAACTTTTGGTGCACTCTGTTATATTGATGCATTCTTGTGTATTTTTGGTGCAGTCTCTTTCACTTCAAGTCTCAGTGTTATCACTGGAGTGAGAACAACTACGTTAGCAGTCAGGAGTTGAGTTGCCTTTGGCTGGGTAAATGGGCAGTACTGCTTCAGAGATTCATCGGGCTGGGTAAGGGACAGATCTTTGATGGACAAGCACAGCTAACATGAAAACTTAGAAATGTTAGAAATGATTCTCCTTGAGCCTTGTCTTCTCTTGTGAAGCTTTTCGAAATAGCACTCAGAAGCCATCTCGCTTTGGGTGGCGAGTTGGGAACACCTAAATTGTCTTCTTGGTATATGGTTAAACTAGTGAAAGAAGTGATGCATGCAGTACTCACTTTCTCTTTCTTTTGTCTTCCATTTTCCTCTCTCCATGAACTCAGGCTTCTGGAAAGTAGTGAAGCCACTTGAGTCTAATTATAAGTATGCTGCTTGCTTCTTTCACTGTGGTGGTTGTGATTTCCAGTTGCTTGGTCCCATTTTTATTTAGGTGATGTATCTGGACTCTGGCCTGTAAGCAACCAGCACCCAATTCACAGTGACTTAAAAACCGAAACCGGAATCTATTGGTTCATGTAACTGAAAATTCCAGGTGGCATGCTTGTTCTGGGTGCTTAGATAATGTACCCAGGGATATCTCCATCTCTTGGTCCTGCTTTCCTTTTATTGGCTTTATTCAAAGGCTGGCTTTTCTCTCTTTTGGATAAAATGGCTACCAGCAACTGCAGTTTTACGTTGTCAGGTTAGCAACCCAGGGGGAAGAGAGCATCTGTTATGGTTTTATGCAGCAAATCATGAACTTTAGTTCTCATTGGTCCATATCAGGTCATGTGTCCATCCTTGAGCCGCCAATCACTGGCTCAAATTGGCCAAGCTTGTATTCACTGCCTGTTCCTGAATATAAGGGTAGGGTCAGCCCCATCTAAACCATGTTGACCAAGAGTGAGAGTGGGGTGATTTCCTAAAAGAAAAGAAGAGGGAATGGGTATTGGACAGTGGATACAAGAGATGCCCACTTTAAGTGGGTGTTTGAAGCAGTACTAGAGTATGGGAATGTATGTGTTTTCTGTTCATCCAGCATACGTACATGTATCGATCAGCTGGGTGCTGGGGAATCGGCAATAAACAGAATAGATACTTCCTGACCTCAGAAGCCTAGTCTTGCTTCTTTTAACTAAAAGGATGACATTAATGGATGCAGGATAACTCTGGGCTCTAGATGCAGTCTGGGCTCTAGAGTCAGGCAGTCATGAGTTCAAATTCAGCCTCTGCTGCTGACAAGCTGTTTGGCCTTGGGCAAGTGAGATTCCTCTGCTTTATGAGGATGATACTAGTACATAACTATCTTGTCCGAGGTAATGAATAAGACATGGGACATTCGTAGCACCAAGCCTGGTGTACAGTGCTGTTATTATCATTAGTATTTTAGAAGTGTTCATTTCACTTCCTCTTCGCTGAGAGTTATCACTGATAAACCCCTGGTTCCCTGCCTCTTGGATTGGGAATCCCTGGAGGGCACGGTCTGTTGTCTTCCTCTTGTATTTCTACCTGTGGCACTTAGTGCAATAGGGACATTTGTTGAGTTGAAATAAGAATTGCTGCTTCTTATAGCAACCTTATGAAGAAGCTCTATGGGTCTTGAGGACATTAACCTTTTGCACTCGGATGTCGAGTGTGACTCGACATGGTTAGCATCGGTAGCAGCTCTTTTTATACTCTTTGAATGTATCAATAATTTGAAATATAAAAAAATCCAAATAAATAAACTTGTATGAAAAGAAACTCCAGTTTTTTATTCTACTGCCGCACTTTGTAAAATCTGGGGTATTTAAAAAATTAAATCCCGAGTAGAATAAAGGAATTGAGAGAAAAGCAAGCGAGTGCAAAGGGTTAAAGCATTCTTCAAGGTAAGATTTAGGTTTTCTAGCCTGATAAAAGTTTAATACTACTGGCCAATATTTATTGCTCACTATGCCAATATTTAATTCATCATCAGCCTACTTCTGTGTTTTCAACAAATCAATTGGATGACTTAACTTCTGTTTTTAAATTAGAAACAAGGAGACTTTCTAGTGTGAAATGAGAAGACAAATGGAATCAAATGTGAACTCGTGAACTGTACCTGGAAAGACTTCCCTTCCTCGTTGCTATTCTTTGCCTTCCGTTTAAGGCTCAGCTTGAATTCTCTCTCCTGTATTAACTTTTTCCTGATTCTTCTAGCCCAGAGTTCTCTTCCTTCTCCCTTTCCCTCAACTAAAAGATTCTGTGGTAAGTGCCATTCTTTTTTTCTTCTTCTTCTTCTATGAATGAGCAGGAGTTTCTACTGAGACACATTTTTTTTCCTTCTCTTTTATATATATATATATATATATAATATATATATAATACACACACACACACACACACACACACACACACACACACACATATATATATATATTTATTGATTTCAGAGAAGAAGGGAGAGGGAGAGAGAGATAGAAACATCAATGATGAGAGAGAATCATTGATCGGCTGCCTCCTACACACCCGCTACTGGAGATCGAGCCTGCAACCCAGGCATGTACCCTTGACTGGAATCAAACTGGGATCCTTCAGTCCGCAGGCCGATGCTCTATCCACTTAGCCAAACCAGCTAGGGCTACTGAGGCACATTTTGAAATAGACTCTGTAGATCCTAGTACAACTTGTAACTTAGGTCATCTCTTTGTTGGACGTTTCTGCTGCTTAAAGCAGTTGGGGCTTCATTCATTTATTCCATAAATATTCACGAAGTGGCTTCTTAGTACCAGGCGCTCCTGTAGGTACTGAGAAGACAGCAGTAAACAGGACGGGGGTGGGGATCTGTACCCTTATAGAACTTGCATTCTAGGGAAGAGGAGAAGACAGAATGAACAAATAATTGTCAGGTTTTAAATGGTCTGGAGAAAAATTAAGCAGGTAGAAGGGATACAGTGTGTATGTGTTTGGGAAGATCTGCAATTTTAAATAGTTACAGCATTTCACGGAAGAGGAGAGAGCAAGCATTCAGAGATCTGGGGAGGGGATTCTAGGCATAGAACAGTAAGTGCCAAGGTTCTCTGGTGGCCAGGGCCAGCTGGCTTCATGGGCCTGTGCAACCTGTATGATCACAGGGGGCTCCGGGCTCAGAAGGGGCCTGTGCTTGGTTTAATGCTAGAAATTTTTATCATTTTTAAACAAGGGGCCCACATTTTTGTTTCACAATGGTCTCCACAAATTATGTAGCCCATCCTGTTGGTAGGAATATGCTTGGAGAGTTTAGGATCCGACATGAGTGATATTTGTTTGCATGGAATTAAACCCTGGCTTCCCAAGGTCCCATCTCCCTCCGTCCCGCCATGAAAGAGTCCAGTCTTGTCTTCAGCAAAGCTAGAATTAAGGCCACTGCCCGGAGTGTCTGCTCCAGGTGAAAGCACAGTCCAATCCAGCAGCTGGCCAGTTTAGCTTGTGTTCCCAGTTGTAGTCCATTGCGTGTGGGGCCTGCATGGCTCTGGGACCTGCAGCCCCTTAAGGCCACGTGGCGGGCTAGCACACGGATGAATGTGGGTCAAGGAGCAAGCAAGAAACAGAAGCACAAGAGCAAACAAGCAAAGGAGGGCAAGGGGGCAAGAGAGCGAGAACTCTTTGTCTCGGGCTTATAACCAGGAGCTTGACCAACTGCCCCTGCAGGATTTCGTGCGCTTGCAGTGGCTCTGCCCCCAGCCAGTTATCTTTTTCCCAGGTTAGACTTACAGGCAAGCACCTTCCCTACATCACCCGGCTTCATGCACATGTGCCCATCTTCCCCTTTGATCCCTTTCCCCAAGCACCTTCCCTACATCACCCGGCTTCCTGCACATGTGCCCATCTTCCCCTTTGATCCCTTTCCCCAAGCACCTTCCCTACATCACCCGGCTTCATGCACATGTGCCCATCTTCCCCTTTGATCCCTTTCCCCAAGCACCTTCCCTACATCACCCGGCTTCATGCACATGTGCCCATCTTCCCCTTTGATCCCTTTCCCCAAGCACCTTCCCTACATCACCCGGCTTCATGCACATGTGCCCATCTTCCCCTTTGATCCCTTTCCCTGATTTGCAGGGAATGGGCCCATGGTTCCTCGTGGGGTGCAAAGCTGCAGCTTCCTGAAGTTTCCCAGCTGACCATGCTTACGATGTCTGGCCTTCCCTTTGCTCTCTTCCTGTGACTATTAATAACTAGCTAATTAACGATGACATTCAGAAGTATAGAAAAAAGAAATAATTCTCTTAATGTCATTGCTCAGAAGCCCCTGCTTTGTGTAAGAAAACACGAATTTTGAGACAAATTTGGGAGTAAATAAATGACTGCCTATTTATCTTGACAGTGTTTCAGCCCCCCGACACCCCATTTTTTTTTTCTTTAAAGGAGACACAGGTGAAACTGGAACTCATCCACTCCTGATTGAGATCGTGTGGGTCTTCTCCACTCAGCTTTTGCAGTGTGTGGAAAGTTGAGATAAATTCCTTTAGAAAACAGTCTCCTTTCAGTCACAGATTTAGCAGAAATGTTATTACATATCTATTGTTTGAACTCGAGTTGCTTGTCTCAGTTTCTTAAAACACCACCTAGAGAGAGCTTTAGTGTTCTGTTTGCCCTGGAGATATACATTGGGAACAAAACTGAAGTCCGTTTCTTCACTTTTTACTGATTTGGCTCTTAGTAATTATCCCTTCTTCTACTAAACAAGAGAAGACAGATTAAATTTCTAACAGTAAGGCACAAAACCAATCCATTTACAGAATTAGTCTTACATTAGCACATAGGAGTACAAATCAGCCTCCCTGGGGATGGATCCATTTGCAATTTCTCTTAGCATTTTTGGAGTAAGTCCAGTAGACTTTGGGAAAATCGAGTATTCACTGACTTTGAATTAACAAAGTAACTTGACCCCTCTGTGTTTTTTTGTGTTTTTTTTTTGGCTTGGTTTAGAAAGTATTGATTTTTATATCAGTCTATAATTTAGGGTTGTGGTTCTCAACTTTTAGTGTGCACGAGGCTCCCTGGGGAAGAGATGCTTGAGCCCACCCTTGGAAATTGGCGGCAGTAGGTCTGAGAGATCGTGGGCATTTTTTTAATGCCACAGATAGTTTTGATGAGTAATACAGGACAAGAGTCATCAATAGAGGTAGAGAATCAATATCTGAGCCATTAACTAATTAAAAGTCAGATTGTATGTTACCAAAAAGATGTTTTTCTTTAAATTTGAAGGAATGTTAATATTTTGAATTTATTGCTCTTCTGGATCATAAATTGGGCCATTCTTATGTTGCTTGGGCTATTACTGCGAAATTACTATTCTCTCTAAACATTTTAGTCATATTGACTGACTTACTGTGTGACCAAGTTTCCCTATATTAATATTTCAATGTCTTTAATCTCTTTTTTCTTGGAATATCTTTTTTCTTAAATGCCCGTTTATCCATTTCCATGTTTTAAGTCAGTACAGATACAGACTTAGTCAATGTGTTCCACAACTTTTTAGATGGCTGTGTGCTTCAGAGAGGCCTCGGTGGAAGTCTGATAGTACCTTTTAGTTTACAGAGCATTTCTCTGCACATTAGTAGCAAGTAACATTCTTTGCTTTTATTTATGAACTGTGGGAAGACCAAGCCAGAGCTTAAGACATTATGCTGCTGCTCTTAGGGTGTAGGTGGTTGCAGGGCTACAGCCTCTGTCCAGGATGTGGCTCCCGTTTCTTGTCAAATTATGGTTCCTATAAAGGGTTGCATTTTCAACCACAAGGTCAAACATGCTCATAACTCAGGCCTTAGTAAGGTGTTTCCCAAGTGATAACGTTACTAATAATAACAAAGTGAGTGATTTGCTTCACCTTGAAGCTACTCTAGTTGTTTTGCTTGTTTTTTTGGTATAATAATGCCACTCTGGTTTACCTATATTCCATTATGTCTCCTCAGGTAGAGGAGAGGGAAGTAGGTTACCTAATGTTACCGAAGTTGTGGATTAGAACCCTTGGGAATGTGTGGAACACAGGACTATCATGGATTGTATCTATCGCTTTGGGAAAAAGGTTGAAACAGGCTCTGAGGTGGAGATTTGCATGTAGGTGGTCTAGTGGGTTGGCCTTTCTGAGAGGTCCAGGGGACCAGGCTTGTGTATTGTAGGTATTGGCGAGTCCCTGGATGTAGACGACCCTCCAGGAGGGGATGCAGCCTTAGAGGAAGCATCTTGTTTGGCCAATGGCAGTGCCTAAGAAGGGACTCAGCTGCAAGCCAGCAGCAGGCAGCATTCTGGGCATCTGGGGGATGAGTGTTGTGGGCCCAGAGAGACAATATGAGGGACCCACTGCGGCATCCTCTACAAGAGCCACTGGTAGGCTGTCTTGCCAAAAAGATTCCAAGTGCACAACATGAAACTTCAGCATTTGTTCTCCTGACCTGTGGGTCTCCATGTTTCTTAAGCCGTAGACCTTCCTTTGGTATATTGGTTCCCCTTTTTTCCCTGCCATTCCCCAGCCAGTGTAGCAACAGGGTAGGTTGTTTACATAAAAGTCTGGGACTTGATCTGTTTGGGATTGACCATCATTTTGGAGTTTAGATAAAATTCTAAGAGCCCAGTGACTTTTTAAAACAAGTTTCATTTTGTAATGTTGGTATTGACATTCATTATAATTTTCATCAATGCTTCGAAACAATTGTTGCCCTTCAGAACTTATAAATGACCAAGAACTATCACAACTGGTGCACTAACAGTGAGATGAGCATGTGTATCTGATCGTTCACTGTGTGTAACCTTTTAAAATTGATGATTCTTTCTAAAAAGCCTCCTCAGAAAAGACCTGTTGTATGGACATAAACAGTGTTCAGACTCCTGGATTACTTAGCCTCTGCTATACCATCCCCTTTCCACTGTCACCAACTATTAGCTGCTTATAGTGCGACAGGGGAGACAACTTTCTGTGTAAACAACCAAGTGGTAGGGGAGTATTATGGGATGTGGACCTAATCAACACATATTTGTTGATGGAAAAAGGAGTTGGAGTGTCACTCAAGGAAAGAAAATGGCAATATTAACATTCCATTATTGTGTGCTTAGCCCTGGTACGTACTTGTGCCAAGCCCTTTCCATGTAATCTTCTTCTCCTTTTTTTTTTAATCCTCACCCAAAGATGTGTTTTTCCATTGATTTTTAGAGAGAGTGGAAGGGAGGGAGAGAGAGAGAGAGTGAGAAACACCAATGTGAGAGAGACGTATTGATTGGTTGCCTCCGCATGCCCCCGACCAGGGCTGGGAGCCTGCAACCAAGGCATGTGCCCTTGATCAGAATTGAACCTGGGGCCCTTCAGTCCGCAGGCTGACACTCTATCCACTGAGCCAAACCGGCTAGGGCTCATTTTATTCTTAATAACATACCTCTTCGCAGGTAGTTATACCCTGTTTTGCTGATGAGGAAACTGAGGCTCAGATGCATTTAGCCTGGTCTCATGGCTAGTCGGAGGAAGAGCCAGGATTATCAGTCAGTTTGAATCTTTGCTCTAAACTTCCTTGCTGTGCTGCCTCCCAGAGGTCTCGGTGGTTGGGATCAAGGAAGATGGTGGCAGGGTTGGAGAATGCTAAGGTAGAGGCTCTGTTTTCTAGGATGAAAATAGAAAACTGATCACCTGAATAGGCAAAAGGGGGAAGGCTGCTGCCACCAGAAGTAAGACTTTTCCGCATCAAAGTAACTCAAAACACAGGTGATTTCTCATGCTTCTTCACAGTGGTGTCATTCCAGACCCAGTCTACTGATGTAGTGGGTCGCGAAGGGACCAATGGGGAAAACAATCCCTGGCACATCTCAACAGTGAAAAGCGGAGCTCACGAGCGCAGGCTTTTCTTTGCCTTCATTCTACTTGTATGAGAATAAGGAACGTTTTTCTCTTTCCTTTTATGAGTAGGCAAGGTGGATGTCTCCACTCACCAGAGTCAAATAATCAAAAGAGAAAGCAGGGAGAAGTCCAGGGTTGCAAATGATAGTCTCACGCCTTGTTGTGGCTTCCTCCACTGCCCGTGACTCACTCTAGGGGTGTGTTGAGGAGCCGCAGTCGCATCTGGGTTAGAGAACACGATGCCTCTTTTTCTTGACGAGTGAAGCCAGTTAGTTGTAGGAGGGTTCCTAGCCTGACATTAGACTGATGACTTCTCATTATTTTTTTAGGCAAGGATCCCTTTGTCTTCCAATTACACTGACAGATTTTTCCTGTTTTTTTTCCCCCCTCCTTGTATAGCCAACATTTCTCTCTTGATTTAACATTCTGTTCCTTCTTTACCCACAGAGAACTGTCAACTCTTAACTCTTTTTTTCTCTAGAGATCCTTTTTGGCCTCACACTTAGCCTTGCACTGTTTTTGTAGTTAAATATAATACTTTCTTATGCCCTGGATTATCTATTAGCCCTGAGACTCCTAGATGAATGGAAAACATGATACCAGAACAATCTTTACCTTGAATCTTGAAGGGTTTAAATCGGTGCTCACACTCCCTTAAAAATGCTGAGACTATTTTCACTTTTGAGACTTCTGCCTCCTAATAAATAATTGTTATACTTGAGTGATGAATTAGTAATTTGTTTGCAACCAGTAAGTCACTGATGTCAGCCAAAGCTTATTAAAGATGAATTTTATTAGCAAGTTCTGTTGGGACAGAGAGCGCTGCTTTGCCTAGCTTTGCAGAAGCAAACACCAAAGTGAGCTTTGGCAGGTGGATTTGGGAACAGGCAGAGGGTTGCATATGTACACTTGGTTTTCTTTTCTGTTTCACACTCATATTTCTTTGTGCTACCAGGATCGTCATGACAGCCTTATCTCTCAAATAAAGCCTGTTACCTCATCCCTAATTGCTTATCCAAAGGCAGGCGAGCTCTAATTTCTCCGCATTAATAAATGACACCGAAGAAGAACTGCTTTGTTTGCACTGGCTCGCGCAGGTTAACCAGTGTGAGCCCCTGAGTGCATTAGGAAACCTCTGCTTCTCCCGCGGCCAAGGCGGGCCGGTGTTCACCTCGCTCTAGGGCAGCATTTCATTTATTTACTTTTTGCTCATGTTCACGGCCCTATGCCCCTTTCCTGATGAAAACACTTGAGTGACCTAGGTCAGCATTTCTCCTGTGGCTCTGGGGCACTCCCCTCAAGTTGGAGGGGGCAGGGGGTTGGTAGCAGTTGTCCTAAGAGGACCGATGGCTGACCTGGCTTCATGGCTCACTCTTGGCTGCCTGCTGCTTACCTTTCCTTAGAGACCAAGAGGCTTTCCACAGACCAAGAGGCTATGCACAGATACCTGTGATACACCAGCCTGTAAGATCCACCTGCTTCTCCTTTTGAAGCATAATGGGAAATGGTCTTGTGGATTTCATACGTGAATGTGAGGGTAGACTTGCGGGGGGGCGGGGGGAGGGCAGAGAATTGAGAATGGTTGTCCAGTTCAGAGTTAGTTCTACGACTGAGCTCTGCTGAATAGTGACAACCCTTGGCTCCCCTGGGAAACACCATCATCTCTCTTGTCGCCACCTAAGAATATCTCTGGTAATTTAAAGAGCCTGCAAATATGAGCATTTTAAAATCTCAGAATTGTAAGCTTATTGCCTTTCTCCTTTTCTTCTCAGAATGAAATGGACGATGTGCCCTTCTTTGATATCCAACTGCCTTATGAATTGGCAATCAATATATTTCAGTATCTGGACAGGAAAGACCTGGGAAGGTGTGCACAGGTAAGCCGTCATTAACCGATATTCAAGATCTACCTACATATGTAATTAAAGTATAGGAAGCTCCTCCATAACAGAAATTTACTTAACAGAATGACCAGCTTTAAAGAACTAATGAATTGGGTAGCATCTTAATGTGAAGGAAAGCAACCTTGAACTTAAGGAATTGTGTTCGACATTGTTACTTGGTGTTTATCTTTTTGTGACCATCTGCTCAAGAGTTCTGTTCCCCCTGCAGTCTGAGTTATGGCTGACCTGTGGCTGTGTGCTCAAGGCTGACACCTCTGTGCGCTGTCTTTATTGAGCTAGCCTGAGCTGTTAATGTCCTCGCCGTTTTTAATGCAAAGATGCCAGCCCTTGGTTTAATCAAGCCAGTCGTTAGGTTGGGAGCTGAGGGTCAACCTGGGGACAAAACAGTGAAGTCATGTTTTAGGCATATAGTCCAAATTACTCTTTAAACACCAGCACCCCACTCAGTGAGGTGTGAGGCATGTGAGACCTGAGACCCACCGAGGGAATTGCAGGTCAATGACACCCATCTCATGCTTACTCTGGAGCATACATTCATGGAGTGGGATGGTGGGAGATATCGTCTGGGCCAAACTGTATTGTGCACATGAATCACAGGGGATCTTGATAAAATGCAAATTTGGGTTCAGGAGGTCCAGGATGGGACCCAGTTGTCTGTGTTTCTAACCGGGTGATGCCAGTGTGCCTTTGGCATGTTTTGAGAGGCAAGATTAAAATTAATCTCCTCTTCTTGGTGAAGAGCGTGTAATTCCTCACAAGTTAAATGTGTATATGATTGCTGGCTTTTCATGGACACTGTGATACCCATTGTCCATAACTGCCAAACAAATAACTTGCTTAGTGGTTACCATTTCCCACCCCTGGTTTCTATAATGTATTTTACACAAGTGTCTATACCTTTAAGAGAAAGGGTTTGGTAAGATTGAGTGATAGGAGAAACATACACTAAAATCCAAAGCCCCACCAAGAATGTGAAGTTAAAAATATTAAGGCAGTTTGAGAGTGGTGAAAACTCTTGCCAAATTGAGACTCTAGTGCTTGCTATTTCTATGGCAGTTCAATGAAATCACACATAAAACGGGACAATTTATAGAGTTTCTGCTTTTACACGATTTTTTTATGAAGCATTTTGCTTAATCAAAATTACAGGGCAGGGCAAAAGTAGTTTTACAGTTGTTTGTATGGAAAAATAATACAGTAATTAACAAATAATAATACAAGAATAAACTCTGTGTTTCACGTCCTCACAACTGTAAACCTCCTTTTGCCCTACCCTGTATTTTTCTACTTAAATAGGTAATTGAAAAAGTCTTCAGTATTCTTGATTGCCACAGTATTACTTCAGTGGGGGCGTTAGCAAGTCTCTTTTGATGCAGAGTGTGGAAATCTTTGGGAAATTATGGAAGAAATTATTCAAAGGCTAAAATGCACTAAATGAAAATGTACTGAAGTGTAAACCATGCTTAGAGCCTATCGATTACATTAAGTAAGAGTGCCCACATTGTCTTCTTCTTTCCCCTTGCAAACTGGATTTGTTATATTCTAACTTTACACATTGGCCCTGTTCCCAAGAGTTGAAAACAAGGGTGTAGCTGAGTGAGTCCAACTCCTGGATGTCAGCCTGATACTGTGAGCCGGAGTCTTGGAATAGCGTCTAATAGCTCGCTGCTTTCCACAGAGTCAGCATTAGACGATAAAATCTTCATTCTTGATAGGGAGCTGCTGTTTAAGGAATCTTTTCTTCTAACATTGCTTTTTGCTCTCCTGCTTTGTAGAGGGCCATGTGGCTTTCACATCTGCTGCTGGTTTTCTCATCCAAAGAGTTTATCAGTGAAAGATAGGATCTAGTTAGTGGAAGAAGAGATCCCCCTTTTGCTACAATGGGGCTGCATTTCAGGGGAGATTGGTTATGCTGGTGAGATTATTCTGCAGGTGTGAACAGTTTAATTTGCAACACAGTAGTCCAATTGTCCACCAGAATTCTTCTCTCTTTGGCCAGTTGGATTTGTATTGTTGTTGTTTTTCAGCCTCATTTTTAGAGCACATGTATAAGAGTAGAAAATATTTTAAACAGAACCCCTAAAGTGGCTCTGATTTGAAGCCAGAACTTTTTCCATAGAGCTGTTGCATGAGGATGGCCATGGATGGCCAGTAATTTGTAGAATTGGCTTTGTTTTTTTCAAGAATTAAAATAAAATCACAAAGTAATAAAAATAAGTAGCATTTTTATTTGTTTCGTGTGGTGTTTTTATTTTTGAAACAGGGAAGAAGTCCTTCTGTTGAATGGACTGTCCTGCTGCTTTATGACTATTTTAGAGGGGCTCACTCTCTGTCTCTCATTCTCTTTGAATGTAGCCACCTTGGGACTGTAGTGAAATTGGACCAGCTACGTGGGATTGGCACCATGAACTATATGTGTGCCCTTGGAGAAAACCTGTTTGCTCAGATCTTTATGCCAAATTGGTAACTGACTCACAGTAAGGAACCCTGATCGGGGAGGACTTTTGAGATTTAATTATGCCACAGACTATGCTGGAAAATGGATTTTGCTCTGTCTTTGTCTCCTTTCTGCATCCCCTCTCTTTTTCTGCTTTTTGCGCCCACTCAAACCTAAAGTCCTACCACGTTAGTGATTCCTGTGTACTTTCAATGCTGACCTCTCTAGCTCCATGCTATCAATAGTTATCCCTTGAGGGACTTAGCATCTCTGTGGGAGTGTATCATACTGAAATATCTCAAACAGTAAGCAAAGTTATGCATTGGGCATTTAATTGAACAGCTTTATTATCTTGCTGTTTATAATTTTATGTTCATTTTATTGTGTGTGCCCACAGGATTCCTGGCACTTTAAAGGATAATATTTTTGAATACATAACAATTACAAAGTTGTTGATTTCAAAACTATAAAAATGATTTGGTTTTTATGAGAAGTGAAAGTGAGCTCTTATTTATGGCATGAATAATTCTGAGGAGTAAAGGTTTATAGGTATTTATCAACATTATTTAAAAAAACTTAAAATAATTATAAATTCACAGGGAGATGCAAAAAAAATAATAGAGAGGTCCTGTGTACCCTCCCCCCGGGTTTTTCCATTGGAGGAACAATATCAAAATAAAGAAATTGGTGTTGGTGCAGTCCACAGAGCTTAGTCACATTTCACCAGTGTTCCAGGCACTTGTTTGTGTGTGTAGTTAGTTCTGTGCAATTTTATCACAGGTGTAGATTTGTGTGACCGCAGTGAAATACAGAACATTCATCAACAAGGCACAGTCACCTCATCCCTCGTCCCGTTTCTAACCCCTAGCAACTGTTAATCTGTTCTCCATATCTGTGATTCTGTCTTTTTTAATATTCATTTTTAATATATATTTTAGTTATTTGTTTTCCTAATGTATAATTTTAGAAGTTTAGCTGGTAGGTAATTTTGTTTTTCAAGCAAAGGTAGAAAATTGTGCATAAAGAAAGCAATAAAGAAAAAGAGGCAAGATCTGGAGGTTAAAAACTTAAGATTTATGATAAAATTGGTGAGCAAGAAGTAGGTGTTATCAAAATAAATAAGTAATTGTGGAACTAAAACCAGTATATTAGATAATAATATTTCAAGTTTCAAGAAAAATGTGATCTTACAATCTTCCCAGATGTCCAAATAGGAGAAACTAAAAGCTGAGGTTTTATAAAGATCTTAATGAAGTCTTTAAGTGTTGGGAATCCATAGCCAAGTGCAACTAAATTGATTTTCATAGCAGAAATGATTCTGAAGACCTGTCGTTGCTGGCAGGGGTCCCTTAGTTCTTAAGTTTCACCTTGCGACCAGACTTATCTCTCCAGGAAATATGTGCAAGCCTGAGACCCAAGCACCTTCAGGAGTTTCCTTTTAAGTCACCAGGTTGCAGCGGCTGCCGCCTTTAAAGAGGGGTTATGGAAAAGCAAAGAACTCCAGAAAAAAAAGTAGGGAGATAGATGAAATAAATTGGTAAAGTAGTATTGATAATCCTTTCAACTGATGGGTTCTTGGGAGTTCTTTATACTGTTCACTTTACTTTTTTTAAAAAAATATGTTTTTATTGATTTTTAGAGAGAGAGGAAGGGAGAGGGATAGAGATAGAAACATTGATGATAGAAAAACTTCATCTATTGGCTACATACCCGCTACTGGGGACAGAGCCCCCAACCTGGGCATGTATCTGACCGGAAGCAAACTAGTGATCTCTTGATTCCTAGGTCGAAGCTCAACCACTGAGCCATGATGGCTGGACACTGTTCACTTTACTTTTGTGTTGAAGTTTTTCATATTAAAAAGTTTAAAAGAAAAGGAGAAAGCAAGAGATTGTTTTTGAATAAGAAAGTTGGAGCCTCCTGAAGTTAGCACATGCCAGAAGCTGACCTTTGAAAATACAAGCAATCCAGTTTTTTAAAGTATTGAATAATAACAAAAAAAAGTTGGACTTACTCTTCTCACTCAGGTGTTTACAGTGTGCCTACTATGTGCCATGTACTGTTCTAGACATACGGAAACAAATAGCAAATGGCAGACATAAATGGCTCTCTTATCAGTAATTACATTAAATGTAAATGGACTGTATGGAAGAGTGTGGAATCTCAGAGGGAAGGCAGGGTAGGTGGGTGGGTGGGAGGTAATCAACCAAGACCTTGAATGCATATATGCATAACGCATGGACACAGACAATAAGGTGCTGAAGGCCTGGAGAGGGGGGAGGGGACTGGCAGGGGGTGGGGGGGGGGGGGGGGGGGAGGTTAGGGGCGGGCTGGAGGGGGTCAATGGGGGGTGGAAATGTAAATGGACTTAAGTATTCTAGACAGTGAGTAGAGCAGTGAACAAAATGTAAGAAAAAACCCTGTCTTTCAGAAAGCTTTCATTTTATAGGATAAGAACAGTGGAGAAAAGTCATACAGCAGAGCTAATGCTTGGGTTCACTTTTTTAAAAAAATATATTTTTATTGCCCTAGCCGGTTTGGCTCGGTAGATAGAGCGTCAGCCTGCGGACCGAAGGGTCCCAGGTTCAATTCCGGTCAAGGGCACGTGCCCGGGTTGCAGGCTCGATCCATGATTCTCTCTCATCATTGATGTTTCAGTCTCTCTCTCCCTCTCCCTTCCTCTCTGAAATCAATTAAAAAATGTATTTTTTAATTGATTTCAGACAGGAAAGGCAAGGGAGAGACAGAAACATCAATGATGAGAAAGCATCATCGATTGGTTGCCTCCTGCACACCCCCTACTGGGGATCGAGCCCGCAACCTGGGCATGTGCCCTGACCGGGAATAGAACCCGTGACCTCTTGGTTTATAGGTCGACGCTCAACCATTGAACCACACCGGCCGGGCTTGGGTTCACTTTTAAGTGGCCTGGGGAAACTTCACAGAGAAGGTGACCTTTGAGCTAAGACCTGAAGGAGGGAAGAGGAAGCTGTGCAGGTCTCCACCAGGTGAATAGCAAGTGCAAAAGCCTTGAGAGGAGCACACCTGCTGTATTTAAGGAACAGCAGGTGTGCTCATCTCAGGTCACATGCCTGGGTTGTGGAGGATGATTAATGTCCCCCCGAAGATGTTCATCTCCTAATCCCAGAACCTGTGAATATGTTACTTTTATGGTAAAGGACCTTTGCAGATGTTGGTTAAGCATCTTCCGGTGGGGTGATTATCCAAGTAGGTTCAATGTAATTACAGAGTTTCTTATAAGAGGGTGGCAGGAGGTTGAGAGGAGCGAAGATGCTGTGCTGCTGGCTTTGAAAATGGAGGAAGGGCCCTAGGTGGTTTGGCTCAGTGGATAGCGGTTTGGACTGTGGATTGAAAAGTCCTGGGTTCGATTCCAGTCAAGGGCACATGCCTGGGTTGCGGGCTTGATTCTCAGTAGGGGGCGTGCAGGAGGCAACCAGTCAATGATTGATGTTTCTATCTCTCTCTCCCTCCCTCTCTAAAATCAATAAAAATATATATTTTTTTAAAAAAAGAAAGAAAATGGAGGAAGGGGCCATAAGCCAAGGAATGCAGGTATCCTTTAGTAACTGGAAAAGCTAAGGAAACAGATTTCCCTCTAAAGCCTTTAAGAGAAGAGACAGAGACATCGACTTGTCCCACTTATTTATGCATTCCTTGGTTGCTTCTTGTATGTGCCCTGACTGGAGTTCGAACCTGCAACCTTGGCATATTAGGACGACGGTCTAACTAATGAGCTACCCTGCCAGGGCCAAAACCTTGATTTTAGACTTCTGGCCTCCAGAATTGTAAGATAATAAATTTGTATTGTTTTAACCACTCAGTTTGTGGTAAGAGCATCAGCAAGAAACTAATATGGTGGCGTAGTGAGCAGATGGGGCTAAGAGAAGGAGAGATGGTCAGAATGTGAAAAGCACTTAATCCATTAATAGAACTTGAACTTTTGGGAAGTCATTGAAGTGTTTTGAGCAAAGGAGTGACAAAGTCAGACTTACATTTGAAAAGGGATCATTTTGGCTGATATGTAGAGAATAAGCTTTAGTGTGACAAGGATGCCAGCAAGAAGGTTAGAAGGTTATCAAAATAATCGAGATGAGAGAAGATGGTGTTATGGACCATGACATACCAGTAGAAGTAGGTGGAGTCAGGGTTGATAATGGTCTGATATGGGGAGAGGTGGAGGAGCCAGTAGAAACTCCAAGGTGTTTGGCCTGATCAGCTGATGATTGAGGTGGCCCTCATTAACAAGGAAAACGTGGGATGTGCAAGTTGGGGGGAAGGTCAGTAGTTGGATGTGAGGCTGAAGGTGAGTTCTGGGTTCAGCTCTGGCTGGAGATCTAAATTTGGAAGCTGTCAGCACATTGATGGTATTCAAAGCCTAGAAACTGGATGAGCTTATCAGGGAAGTAAGAGTAGATAGAGGAAGGGGTTCAGGGATTGAGTCTGGAGCACGCCAGTGATCAGGGGCGAGGGGATGAAGAGACTGAGAGGCCATTACCTGTGAGGCAGGAAGAAAACCCAGAGTGCATAGTGCCCTGGAAGCAAGGGATGAAAGTTTTCAAATGGGAGAAAGTGATCAAAGGCATTAAGCACTGCTGTTAGTCAAGTAAGAGGAAGACTGAGAGATGCCCATTGGATTTAGCAACTTGGAAGTCACTGGTGACCTTGACCAGAATCAATGGCATGGGGAGGGCAAAAGTGAGTGGGTTTAAGAGGGAATGGGAAGAAAGGAAATTGAGCTGAGTCTGTTCCTCCTCAAGCAGACTTCATACATGAAAGTGTGACCAGAACAATGACACTTTCCCCCTGTTGTGGGCCTCACTGGTAACCCTAATCCAGGCAGAGTTAATAAAGCTAATTTTTGAGCCAAGGGTCCTTTTTTCTTTTTCTTTTGTAATGTACAATTCACAGTGGTGCTATAAAGCAAAATGCTGGAGACACTTTTATTAGCAAATTCTTGCAGCTGAGGCTCACTCAGTGGGGCTTTTACTGGGCAGAGCCATTCCAGTCCTGGTGTACTAAAAAAAGACCATTAGGCCTTTGGAAAATTTAGGCTTGTAAACTTGCTAGATTTAATATAACTTAAGAAATCCAACAATTAGATTTCATTTGGGTGAGACTCTTTAAAATTTACTTGTGAAAGTTTTACTAGGTCTTTTTCTTGTTGATACTTTCCCCTCCAGGATGAAAAGAAATTCTTCAAGCCCGTAATTCTTCTTTAAAAGAAGAAAAAAAGACACCCTCCTTTTACAGTTTGCACATTTCTGTGTTTAATACCTAAGTGTAGGTACAGTGCTGATCCCTTTTTGGAAGTAATTCTCACCTTTAGCTTTTATAAATCCCTCACAGAGATTTATTGTTTGTTATCCAAGATTTAAACTTTATCCTGAATATCATTTTCTACAGAATAAGCCCTGTGATCGAGGGTTAGTAGTGGGGATGGTGCACCTAAACATCAACTTTTTGTTCTCAGTTTTTCATCCCATAACCCTGTTGTACAAATTTTAGGTTGTGTCATTTAAAACGACCTGATACTTTCTTTGAAGCTGATAATACAAATCTGTTTTCAGCTTCCAAAGTTTTTAAGGTCTGATAATATATTTGAGACTTCTTGAAAATCTCTGAAAAGTTTCTCCATTTTTTAAATTAATTATTATTGTTTTTTAATCCTCACACGAGGATATTTTTTCCATTGATTTCTAGAGAGAGTAGAAGGCGGGGGGAGAGAAATATCAACGTGAGAGAAACATATCGATTGGTTGCCTCCCACACTCA
This sequence comes from Eptesicus fuscus, assembly GCF_027574615.1. Lineage (NCBI taxonomy): Eukaryota > Metazoa > Chordata > Mammalia > Chiroptera > Vespertilionidae > Eptesicus > Eptesicus fuscus. The sequence goes on along the minus strand of NC_072495.1, from coordinate 6,158,193 downwards.
CCCCTACTGGGGGCTGGGGAACCTTCAATTGAGGTACGTGCCCTTGACTGGGAATCCAATCTGCAGCCCCTTCATTCCACAGACTGACATTCTAACCACTGAGCAAACCAGCCAGGGCAAGTTTCTTCATTTTAAAGTGGCTGAAGTTGTACAGTTTAGTTCCTAATGAAAACTTACCCAGAATCTTTAATTTCATTGGAATCTTCTAGTTTGTAATTACTGAGCACTGATTTGGATTCTCCTAAAATGCTGATGATTCAGTTGCTCTGCCTAACCATGCAGCTAATTTTTGGACTACAGAATTACAAAGATTGCCCCTACTTGCGGCCAGACTTGTGATACAACCTGACTCAGGGCAGACACCAAAAGCTTTCCCTCTGGTTCATGGGAAGTCACTGGTGGAAAGGTATCAGTTTGGCAGGTTGAGGTGGAAAGTGGATGCGAATTGCTAGTCTTAGTGCCCAGCATGTAGTTAGCACCCAACACATCTTAATCGATGGACCAATAACCCATTTCAGTGTTTTTTTTAAAGTGTCTTCTAAGGAGCTCTAGGCTTCTGAAACACTCCTTATAAGAAGTGTTCAGGAACCAAGTAAGTTTGGGGACTGCAGCTTCTTCTGTCTCCTTAGAGATATGTAACACATGTCTGTGTATTAAAGTAACATATTAACACCCCGAGGAGCTGCTGTTCTGCTGAGCATGCTTTGGAAAATGCTGGTCTGTGTAATGAAGTCATGACTGACATTTATGCGATCTCTTAGCAACTCTGAGTCTTTTGTCCAATAGTTACATTTCATAATTTACTTAATTTTATATTTTATAATTTTTACAAAACAGGCTTATGTATTCCAAGGATCAGAGTAAACTGCCCTGTGGTTAGTTAGCACTGTCTACCTTTGAGAACCTGTGAGGGTCTCTGAATGTTGGCCTTTACTTTGTACTTATTGAACCCTGAATTCCAGGGGTCTGTTGGGGAAGGATTCTGCTCTGGAACTATCTGAGAAGTGGCCTGGCTCCATCACAGACAGCTGATGTTGGTTTGTCTCTGTGCTTCTTGATTGCCAGTGCTGAGACTCAACTGGCACAGACAGATGGACAGACACCACCCAGTGTCATGGATAGGCTCAGCTGTGGACCAAACATGCCAAAAATAAAACCGTGGTGTTCTGTCTAGTGAAAACTGGAACTCCAGTGTTACTGAGTTATTATCCTGTTCTTTATTGCCTGATCACTTGTGATCAGATGAGGGTTTGTTTCCCTGACGCCGTTATGGCGAGGATGGAGAAGTGTGGGATGACAATGTGGTTAAGTGGATTTGTAACTGATGCTGTGGCCAGACCCAGGGTGGGCTGCTTAATGGATCCATGTCTGCCTGGGGGGAGTGCTACAGTGGTTTGCCACAGGCTCTGTCCTCGGTCCCATCCTGGTTAACTTTTTTTTTTTTTTTTTAATAATTAAGACATGAAGTCCCACAGACCGTATTTTGCAAATGATCTATGTATGGGAGAAGTAGCTAATGCAGATGATGACAGAATTGAGATGCAAAGATGATATAAATGCTGGGTGGGGGTTTGTGTGCAATGAGCTGAGATTTAAAATGGATAGAAAGTTCATTAAACTAATAATTTACATTTAAAAAATATTGTGGAGTTCTAGCCTGTTTGGCTCAGTGGATAGAGCGTCAGCCTGTGGACTGATGAGTTCCGGATTTGATTCTGGTCAAGGGCATGAACCTGGGTTGCAAGCTCGATCCCAGCCCCGGTCAGGACGTGTATGGGAGGCAACCAGTCAATGTGTGTCTCTCACATCGATGTTTCTCTCTGTCTTCCCCCTTCCCTTCTACTTTCTCTAAAAGTCAATGGAAAAATATCCTCAGGTGAGGATTAACAAAATAAAATAAATATTGTGGAAGTAAGACATGTGGACATTTTTCTTTAACTGCAATTTGTGTTATAAAAGACTCTGAAGGCCCTAGCCGGTTTGGCTCAGTGGATAGAGCGTTGGCCTGTGGATTGAAGGGTCCCAGGCTCGATTCTGGTCAAGGGCACATGCCCAGGTTGTGGGCTCGATCCCTAAGGGGTGTGTGCAGGAGGCAGCTGGTCAATGATTCTCTCTCATTGATGTTTCTATCTTATTTCTCCCTCTACCTTCCTCTCTGAAATCAATAAAAATATATTAAGCCCTAACCGGTTTGGCTCAGGGGATAGAGCGTCGGCCTGCAGACTAAAGGGTCCCAGGTTCGATTCTGGTCAAGGGCATGTACCTTGGTTGCAGGCACATCCCCAGTAGTGGGTGTGCAGGAGGCAGCTAATCAATGTTTCTCTCATCGAAGTTTCTAACTTTTATCCCTCTCCCGTCCTCTCTGTAAAAAATCAATAAAAGATATTAAAAAAAAATAAAAATATATTTTAAAAAAATAAAAGACTGAAGAATGATAAACACCAAGTTGAGATTGCCATTGGAGGGAAGAGGATGTGGACACTGAGAGTTGTATAGGAGTTTTAAAGCTTATTAGTAATACTAGAGGCCCGGTGCACGAAATTTGTGCATGGGGATGTGTGTCCCTCAGCCCAACCTGCACCCTCTCCAATCTGGGACCCATCGAGGGATGTCTGACTGCCCGTTTAGGTCCAATCCCGGTAGGATTTGGCCTAAACAGGCAGTTGGACATCCTTCTCACAATCCAGGACTGCTGGCTCCCAACTGTTTGCCTGCTTGCCCTCCTGATTGCCCCTAACCACTTCTGCCTGCCAGCCTGACCACCCCCTAACCCAGTGATGGGCAACCTTTTGAGCTTGGTGTGTCAAACTTCGCCAAAAAACTGAGCATAACTCGGGTAGTGTGTCACTTTGAGGAAAAAACATTATTTCGCAAATGTTTCATCATCAGAAATGGCTACGCATGTCAGTGCTGACACGCGTGTCATAGGTTCGCCATCACTGCCCTAACCACTCTGCTGCCAGCCTGATTGATGCCTAACTGCTCCCCTGCCAGCCTGATTGCCCCTAACTGCCTTCCCCTGAAGGCCTTGGTCACCCCTAACTGCCCTCCCCTGCAGGCTTGATCACCCCCAACTGCCCTCCCTTGCAGGCCTAGTCCCTCCCAACTTCCCTCCCTTGCTGGCCATCTTGTGGTGGCCATCTTGTGTCCACATGGGGGCAGCCATCTTTGACCACATGGGGGCAGCCATCTTGTGTTTGGAGTGATGGTCAATTTGCATATTACTCTTTTATTAGATAGGATTTTATTTAAGTGGGGTGGTGAGTCCATGGGTGTTTGTAATATTCTTTTTTTTTTAAACTTTTTTTTTAAAAATATATTTTTACTGATTTTTTACAGAGAGGAAGAGAGAGGGATAGAGAGTTAGAAACATCGATGAGAGAGAAACATCGATCAGCTGCCTCTTGCACACCCCCTACTGGGGATGTGCCCGCAACCAAGGTACATGCCCTTGACCGGAATTGAACCTGGGACCCTTGAGTCTGCAGGCCGACGCTCTATCCACTGAGCCAAACCGGTTTCGGCTGTAATATTCTTGATACCTTTTTGTTTGCCTTCAATATTTAATAAAACAGACTCCAGAAGATTTGGTGGACCATTAGTTCCGTAGCCAGGATGATGAGTACTTTTCTGCGAGCTCTTTGATTGAAAGCCACAACAGTTCTGTTGGTGATGGTGTATGATTACAGCTACAAATGAAGTAGCAAATCTGATAAAATCCTTTTGTTCATGGCACTTGACAGTCCATATATGGGGTATTGTTGAGCCCTGATTACCACATTTGAAGAGGGACACTGTAGATGCAGAAATATTCAGAAATAATGGGTATGAGAACTAGTGGTATGATAATTAGTTGGAGGAAATGGGTAGTATTTAGACCAAAGAAGAAATGACTAAGGGGAAATGCGTTGGGTATGTTCAGCCATTTGAAGAACTGCCACGTGGAAGAGGGAATAGATTTATTTTCTCAAAAGGGAAAAAATCAGGGCCATAGGTGGAATCTGTTTTCTTTTTGGTTAATCCTCAACCGAGGATATTTTTTCTGTTGATTTTGGGAGAGTGGAAGGGAGGGGGAGAGACAGAGAACATTGATGTGAGAGAGACACATCGATTGGTGCCCACAGGCACCCTGACCGGGGCCTGGGATCGAGCCTGCAACTGAAGCACTTGCCCTTGACTGGAATCGAATCCACAACCCTCCTTGGGCCAGTGCTCTAACCACTGAACAACCAGCTAGGGTGGTGGAATCTGTTTTCTAACCATGGAAGGAAGTACTTTTTAATAGAGTTGCCGTGCAGTGAATCAGACTGATTGGGGAGGTCAGCTCTTCACCAAAAGCCTTCTGCTGGCTAGGGATGCTCTGAGGAGCCTTCCTGTGATGGGGAGATGTGCCTAGTTGATCTCTAAGACTCCTGGTACTTTTTTAGTTTCTAAACCATTGAAGACTTGAGCCATTGTGACACCTTCAGCATTACAGTGTAACACTTTGGTTCAGAAAAATGACAGAAGCTTTGCACTTCTTTATGCTACCTGGTCTAACATCTGATATTGTGAATTGCATGCACAGTGTCCATGCCTACAGAGAAGGTAGCTTAGGTGATGTGACCATCACACCTAGAACTTGCATGCTCTCATGTACTGCAGAAACGTAATTAAGGAAGCCAGAACTTGAATGTACCATCAGAGTGCTCTGTTGGTCAATATTGCTTTGACATACTTTTTGTTGAATAAGGTATTGTAATAATTCTTTTTAATGTAGTTTGCTTGTGCTGAAAATCAGAAATTTTGAGACAAACAAGCTGAGTTCTTGGTTTCTGATTAACTTTCACTTTGTAAGTTTTAGCTTCTGCTGCCATGGAGCAAGTAGAAACCCACTATAGATCTAATGAAAGTTCTTTATTAAAAATACAAAGAAGCTAATGGCTTCCTTATTTAAAGTAATATTTGGAGCAGCATAGTTTCATAATAAGGTATTTGTGTGTGACCTGTAATGCTCTCGGTCATGATCTGTACTAGTATACGGCATATGTAGAAAGAATTGCATTTATAGAGTACTTTTCTGTGAGCTCTTTTATTGAGATCCACAACAGTTCTGTTGGTGATGGTGTATGATTATTCACATTTTAAAGATGAGGAAATAAAGGTCCCTGGTCATAGAATTTAGTGTTGTAAGGGGCATTTTAGGGTCTGACACCACTCCCCCACCCACCTACCTTGCCGTTTCACAGTGGAAGAAAGAGGTGCAGGGACGACTAGTAACTTTCTCATTGCAGCACAGCTAGTTAGTGAAAGACCTGGCACTAGAATCTGGGTTTCCCCCCACAATTGTAACTAGTTTCCTATTATATCATGCTGCTTCTTGGATAATGGAGGCAAGCATCAAGACATGTTTCTGAAAATGTTATCAAACATATATACATATATATCCCTATCACTTTATGTCTCCTTGGGGAAGTTATTATGTAAAGGAACTTTGCCATGCTATGATTTTTTTTGGTGCAGTGCACATTCATTTTGAATATAAAGAACTCCCTTACTGGTTTTTAAATTTTTATAGTTTTAAAGAAAAATTTATGAGAATTTCATGTGACTTATGTCTTTTATTCTAGTAGTATGATATATTATATTGATTTTTATATGTTAAACCAACCTTGCATGCTGGGAGAGATTCCATTTAGTCATGGCATACAATCCTTTTCATATATTGCTGGATTCAGTTTGCTAGTATTTTTTGAAGATTTTTGTGTATATTCATAAGGAATATTGGTTTATAGATTGCTTGTGATGTGTTTGTCTGGTTTTGGTATCAGGGTAATACTGGCCTCCTAGAATAAGTTGGAAACTGTTCCTTCTTCTGTTTTTTAGAAGAGTTTGTAAAGGATTGGTGTTAATTCTGCCTTAGGCAGCTGCAGTGTTCAACAGTTGTCCCTGTTGTTTTTGACAAATGCCCTGGAGATAGGATAGAGTGCTCTGAGTCAGGTCAGAGAAAGACAGTCCTTCAGAATAGAGCTTTAAGCAAGCTGCCACACAGGTCAAATGGTGACAGTTCTCTGGGGGGTGGCACCTTTGAGGACCTGTAAATCCATCTGGCCCTTCCAGTGGCTGCAAGGCTGCTGGTTTTTACAGCTACTCTGGTTGCAAGGCTGTTAGTTTTCAAGGCTACCATGGAGCTGAAGGAGGATGGGATTAGCATAAGGTAAAACAAAACAGAAGTTACGCTTCTTACCAAGATTCAGCCGTTTTTCTGAATAAATGCTCCTCAAAATGTTGCAAGCCTACAGTTAATTTACAGAGTAATGAAAAACTCGATTTTGACACTTTTTGGCAGCATTCTTCTTGCTTTTACGGGGTAGCAGATTTTCGGAAATCTTGATTCTGCAATTCCAAAAGTTAACTCCCCACCAGTTCTTTGTTAAGCGAGGCCTCCTTTGCAGTGTGGTGTGCCATGCACGGGCTGCGTGCTCGCCTCCTTCTGTCTCATGTCCTTTCTTCTTGTCTGTGTATTTGATGTCTTGAAATGGCCCCAGGGGAGTGTTAAGGAGCACAGGTTACTGTAAACCACTGGTCACAACTCTTACTTGACTAGAAGTGAGTCAGATGGGCTGTAAGCAGAATGTCTAGCAGATCCAAGATCACGTTATCCACTGGATCCGTTTCTCGTCTTGCCAGTGGAGTTCATCTTTTGCAGTCTGGCCCCACTTTGTGCGTTATCCGGTGGTGAAATAACTTCATCGTTCCCCTCAGTTGGGGTTGGAAGGCAGAGCACTAATAGCTAAAACGGCCATTTCCTCTGGATACTGTTGGGATTTGAAATTCAGTCCAGACATAACATTAATTTCTCTATATCAGATCTGGTTAACAGCTTGAGTTTTCTGTTAAATATTTTTTAAGGTACACATTTAAAATCTAAGTTTTCACACATAACATAAATTTGAAATTCTCAGAGGAGGAGAAGTTTTGAGTTATGGATATTTACTTTATTACTGCTTACACTTCAGAGGCCATCGGTCTCCAGCTCTATAAGGCGGAAATACAAGTGCCTATTGGTAAAAAAATAAAGCGATTCTGTTCTGAAAAACTGTATGTGACTGTACATCTATTAACATGTTAACAGCGTGTAGTTTTTGCCTTTTATGTATTTTTCCTCTTATATAATACTTTAACCAAGTAGTCGAAAATGTGATATTGGATGATAATACAATTTTGAAATCTTGAAAGATAAAACTGGAAACATTTGCTTGTTTTTTTGTGTTGCTGGTTTTTTTTTTTCACCTCGGAGTGTTTTGTTAATGAGACATTTTATACTGCCATAAACCCAGGGCAATAATAAAGGTGTTGATTGATTTTTGGATGACAAGGGGCTTCTCTAATTGCAGGGTTTGACATTTGTGTCACTTCTGCTGCTTTAGGTGAGCAAGACGTGGAAGGTGATTGCAGAAGATGAAGTGCTCTGGTACCGGCTGTGCCAGCAGGAAGGGCACCTTCCCGAGAGCAGCATCTCCGATTATTCTTGCTGGAAGCTCATCTTCCAGGAGTGCCGAGCCAAGGAGCACATGTTAAGAACCAACTGGAAGGTAGGCAGTGGCCAGTATTACCTGTAGAAGAATAGCTTACAAGGACTTGGGAATCCAAGCCCGGGATTAATCACCGAGTCCTTCTAATTACAGCCTGAGTTAACTGCCAGAAGCAAGGAGAGAATGATGGTGAACGCATCTTCTGCTATTGGTGACTTGTTGCCCATTTTGTTCGCCACTGGAGTCTCTACCCCCATTTCCAGCCACACTATTTGGGAGCATAAGGACAGGAAGGGCGAGAGAGAGGCCGGGTAGGGTCGGGGGTGTAGTGCTCAGCCCCCTTCACTTTCACCATCTCTCTGGAAGGACCAAGAAAGCAAAGGCAGCACCTGAATACAAAAGAGGAGCTATTTCCAGGAAATGTAAGAGGGAGATTATTAAACGTCTCTAAGCACTGTCTTCTCTTCCCTCACATAACCTATTGGCTTACTTCCATCACATTTATCACTTCGAAATCTCTACAGAAATATTAGATCACAGCTAAGAATGTTCAGAGTGAAGCGTTTCTGAGGAATAACTGTCAAGAGCAGTGTTGCCTAAAGCTGCTTGAGGCACGACGAGACAGCAATGTGGTGGTTGTCTCTGCCCACCTGGGTAGCTGAGTAGTCAGTTGTGTGGAGGGGACAGAACCATGCCCCTTCCTCTCCCTTAAAGGTCAATCCTAATGGACTCTGAGATTAACAAGCCTTTGCTCGTTACTGATGGTGACATATTGCCTGTGTGCATGTCTGTCCCCAGTCACCTCATAACCTGATTAGTGACCGATGCTCTTGATCCAGGCAGCCTCATACAGTTTCTAGCCAAGTGAATAAGAGCAGTGGTTCTCTGAGTCAGGGCTTCTCCACGCAGCACTGGTCACACTGGGCTGGATAGTTCTTGTGGTGAGGGCTGTCTTGTCGCTGTAGGATGTTGACCAGCACCTGTAGTCTCTACCTGGTAGATGCACAATAGCATTTCTCCTGCCCCCCTTACCCCCCCCCCCCCAGCTGTGACAACCAAAAATGTCTTCAAATATCTTCACATGTCCCCAGGAGGCAAAATCGCTCCTGGTTGAGAACCACCTTTCTGAGGAGAGTTAGCATAGCTGTCCTTCCTTAGGCCATGAGGACACCACTACTAAATAACCACACTGGCCCACGGTTTGCATCCTCCCCAGATAATGAACTCATGTGGAGGGACCCGTAGTCCTCTTGCCTGTGTGCTTGAGTAAGGTCTGTGAGAGGCATACATGAGAGACAAAGCTGCTTAGACAGGCATGGGGGGGTGGGGCGGGCAGAAAGTAGAGGGTCTACCCCTGGTAGGAGGCACTGTAATTTAATGAAAGCTTGAGAGTTGGGCATTAACTAGGACCTTTCTGTCTGGGAAGAAGGGATACTTTTGAGATTTGTGAGTGTGAGAGCTGCAGATACTCTGTGTGCCTGGCTCCCATTTAGAGGTGTCAGCCCCTGAGAGAGAAAGCAGCAGCTACGTTCTCTGTTTCCTCTTTGGTATTAGAAAAAGCAAGAGGGGAGGCAGTACAGCTTCCCATTCAGGCCAGAGGTGGCAGAAGTGAAGATCTAGTAAAGACCCACCTCATAGCATCTGGCACTCAGTAACAGTATACCAGTCCCATGCAGCTTAACTGAGCGTCTACCTGTTGTTTTTCTCGTACGAGCACAAAGCCCTCTGGTAAGTGCTCAATAAATGGTTGTCTTTTGGATGAGCTGGATTCTTAACTGCAGGCAGCATGTGAGGGAGGCTTCTCTTTGGAGTGTCTTGGACCCATTTTTCTGACAGTATTACCAATGAGGACTACATGAGTGAAATATCAAATGATAAATATTCGCTGTAGTGATGGGATTCTCATTGTGATTCTAGAATGAAAGAAAGTCCTATCAAAACATGAAAGGTAGTGTTAGAGCAAGTTGCTTTACCTTTGTGTGCCTTTGTTTTCTTATCTGAAGTGGGGCTCGGAGTAGCCCTGCTCAAAGGGTGTGGGAGGAGGACTGTCTAATGATGTATCTAACGCTCCTGCAGAGCGTGGCTCACATCCAGTGCTCAGTGAGCGTTGGCTGGAGAAGCTCACAGGCCTTTGCATGAAGATCCTGTGGTTTGGTGCTATTCATGGTTGACTTCAGGATGGGTTGAGCAGGTGGTTTGATTTGGTATCTCCTAGGTCAGTGCCTGGGGAACCTGAGAACGGATCCCAAGGTTCTCAGATATTTCTACATGGTAGCTGCATGAACTTACTTGGACGTGCAATTCAGAGCCATCGGGGAAATGATTTGATAAGCTGGTTATGGTGGCTGTAGTATTCCTCTTCCTGGTTTTTGCAGTAACTCTTCTCACTCTGGCCTCTAGGATTTCTCTAAGACCAGAATACCAGTGTGAGGTTGCAGCCCATGGGGTGGGGCACAGGTGGCAGACATTAGTAAATGCCATAAGCACACAGGTTTTGATCTCAGGCCCTCTCCTTTTCTTTCACTACCTCATCCCTCAAAAGAGCTTTGCTATTCTTGTGATTTTGTTCATGGCCCTCACACAGATGAGTCTCAAGTCCTTCCCTCGCATCCCCATGTGTCCACTAGCAGGACAGCTCTACTTGGATGTGCCAGTTTTGTTGCTTAGCCTTGGACTTGGTCTTCAAGGGACATCATCATGCAGGTTATATTACACAGTGCCTGGAATATAGCCATTTAAATGTTTTTAATGAGATGAATGTCATCAGCTGTCTCCCAATAATATAAGTAGTAGTAAGAGCTACCATTTATTGAACACTTGCTGTATGCTAACAACTGGGCTTAGCACTTAACACACTATTTCTATCCTTGGTCCAGTCCAGCAAAACTGAAATTATGGTTACTTGAATGTTCTTGAATACCTTTATTCATGCTTACTTTTGGCTTAACTATTCTACTCTTCCCAACATCTCACATGTAAGTACTTTATATTCCTTTAAATTCCCTTTATTTTTATTTTTAAAATAATAATGTGTATATTTGGATTGATAATGATTGCCATGGTACAAATAATTTAAGTCAGAAAGGGACATACAGTGAAAGAGACATCTTTTTTTCGCCTCTCTCCACCTACCACCCGGTTCCTTCCTTAGGAGCAGCCAGTGTTATGGGTCTAAAGGTTTCCTTTAAATACTGTCCCATGAGCCTCTGACCTCTCAGTCAGGAACAATGTCTTTCTTCCTTTCCCCATCCTGATTTTTTCTCTTTGTGTATACTTTTTCATTTTATTCAGCAGGTTGTTTATAAGTGTTGTTAACAGGTAAAATATCCTTAAATACTTTCTCTCCTCTGAGCGGAACTTTTTAATACACTTTATATAATTTCTTGAGACTTGCCACATTCAGCCTTCTCTGGATTATAGTTATTTGTGATCACATATTTCCTTCATATCCCCTTGAGGATGACGGGGCAACATCCCACACCCCCTCTAGTTCATTGCGTGTGTGTGTGTGTGTGTGTGTGTGTGTGTGTGTGTTAACTTGTAAATGCTAACAGCTTAACATACTGGCTGTCATCTTGGTCCTTTTGAATGTCCAGATAACTTTGAACACAGTACATGCTGTAAAAAGTCACTGGGGAGCGTAGGTGAAAGGGACATGCTTTGTGTCCGCTATCCACAGAATAACAGACCCTGCACACCCTTTTCCTTATGCAGAATCGCAAGGGAGCCGTGAGTGAGCTGGAACACATTCCTGATGCTGTTTTATGTGACGTGCACTCTCACGACGGTGTGGTCATTGCTGGGTAAGCGAGGACAGTTTTTCACTTAACACTGTATCTTAAGGTCTTTTAGGTTTTCGTGTACCCCCTCTAAGTCCCAGTGACATTGTCCTCCCTGGGGAGCACATGCTTTCGTATAGATGGCTCATGTTTGGAGGACTCCATTCTCCGGGATTGGAGGACTCTGAAGTTAGTGGTGAGAAGCGAAGGGTACAGAGCAGATCTGTCTCAATATGTCTTTCCTAGCTTTAAAACCACTCTTGTGGCATGTTATGTTAGATTTTCATTAAGGCAAACAGTTTGTATTTTATGAAGACATAAAAAAGTCAAGCAAGAATAATACGTGTTGGCACAACGAGGCCCTGCTCTTGTGCTCTTGTTCTGAAGCTTTTATTACTGAGGAAGGGCTGTGGCCACACACAGTCTCCCTTCCCCACCACACAGTGCCTATTCGCTTTTTATTTGTCTCTGTGGCCAAGAAATTTAATTTTAGCTTCTGTAGATTCCTTTGGCTTCTGTTCTAAAAACCACTTTCATGAATTCTTCATATTTTACTACAGAGATGTGTTTATGTATTTCGTTAATGTATAATGAGAAGCTCAATTTTCTTTTTCGGATGAAGATATTTTGAACTAGATTCTCACACTGTATACTTAGTGCTATAGAAACCAGGACATTGAAACTTCTCAGTCTGGATTGGCTTAGGCGTGAGCCACCCAGGAGAGGCGCCTACCTGCCAGAAAACAAAAACAAACCTTGGCCTTGACAACTTAGTAGTAGTCAAGTTTTTCTTTCAAGAAAAATCTCTCCTTAAGAAGCATTCCTTAAAGAGCACCACTTGAATTGAAATTGCAGTCACATTATTTTAATATTTTGTGGCATGCAATGCCTATGAAAACATCTTTTTGCTTTAAACAAGATATGCCTATGGGGAACCCTTATTTTTTTTATTTTTATTTTTTAAAATATATTTTATTGATTTTTTACAGAGAGGAAGAGAGAGGGATAGAGAGTTAGAAACATCGATGAGAGAGAAACATTGATCAGCTGCCTCTTGCACACCCCCTACTGGGGATGTGCCCCGCAACCAAGGTACATGCCCTTGACCAGAATCGAACCTGGGACCCTTGAGTCCACAGGCCGACGATCTATCCACTGAGCCAAACCGGTTTCGGCTGTTTTTTAGTTTTGTTTTATTTTACCAGTATTTTAATTTTTTTGTAAGTGTAATTAAAAACATTTTTTTCCCCCATTACAGTTTACATTCAATGTGATTTGTATTAATTTCAGGTGTACAGCATAGAGGAACACTTTCCCTTAGCTTTTGTTTTGCTGGCCACAATTTAGAGGTCAGTGGACTTCCTCAGAGCACTATAGTACTACTAGAGGCCCGGCACACGAAATTCGTGCATGGGTATGGTCCCTAGGCCTGGCCTCCAATCAGGGCCATCTTCCCCAGCTGCCCACAGCAGGCCCTACCGCCCCGCTCCCGCCCCCCAACCCCCGGTTCCCTGTTTGCCATCGGGCGATTGGAGCCTGCCAGCCGGGGAAAGGAACCAAGAGGTGGTCAGTGCACCTCATAGTGACTGGTCACGTGGTCGTTCTGGTTATGCTGTCATTAGGGTCAATTTGCATATTACCCTTTTATTATATAGGATTATTCTAGAAAGATTAACGGACCAGGAATCTAGACTTTATCCATCCAGTGCAGCTTTGGACTTCTGCCCCCACTGCTCAAGTGTGGGCCCAACAGCTTCTGATACAGAAGGTCCTTTCCTCCCACCAATTCTAGGTTCCGTGTTAACTCAAAAGGGACTTCTGTCATTCTAGCTTGAAGGGGTCTCCTAGTGTCAGAGACCTTTGAGGACAGAATGTGGAGATTGGACTGAGAGAGTCATAAAAGAAATTAGAAATAAAGGAGACTTTAATCTCAAAAGCCAATTGTGAATTTCTTATCTGGACATGGACCTCACAAAGGCCGGCCAGTGCCAGTCCTTTTTTCCTGCCTCTGTGTTCCCTGGAGGCCCGCTCAACATTGCAGATTCTACAGCACAAAGCAAAGCGATGGCAGAGTTTGTGAATCGATAAGATGAAACTTGATCTGTGGGTCAAAGAGGCTCCTCACAGCTCCTCTTTCTAAGAGAACCTTACGTTTATGGCCTCGCATCAGATACTTCATATCTTGCTTGTGTGTAGAGCATCTTGTGTTTATCATTAAAATTTTATCTGGTGGTTACGATGCTTGTTTTCTGGGTCAGGTCTTGAATCCCTTTTCATTTGAGACAGCGGTGTTTGTGGTTACCTCATTCCCAATCAATGTTGTATTCACCAGGCTTTCTACAGTTATGTATCTCCAAGGAGCTTCTTAAAGAGACAGTGTCCACCTCATCATTTCTTTCTCTTCTGCTTATCTTGCTTATATTTCCCCCCTTCTTTTCCCTCTCTCTTTTCACACAAGTAGAATTTAGTTTGTATAGCTAGAGCTAAACTGTGTAACATATTTGCCTGTAAACCTACTAAATATATTTCATATAATTGATAGAGAGCAAAGACTCTTGGAAAGTCTCTTGCTTCTTTCCATCTTTTCAATCCTGTGTGTCAATGTTCCTGGTGTGCAGTCACATTGTTCAGGCCTACACTAATTTTTATTACGTTAAACTTACAGTTATCCAATCTTTATTCTTCTTTTCACATAGACCCAGAGTAACCGTCAAAGGCTCATTCACTCATACGCTCATCTGAGACACTCAGGTACATAGCAGGCAAACAGGACCTGGCCCTGCTTACTCGAGGCTTATTTTTCCAGCGGAGGAAACACATAATTCTCAAAGCTTAGATCTTTCACATATTGGTCCATCAGTCTTTGCTTCCCTTACTGTCTCATGGATGATCATTTCTATTATCTTTTCCTACTGTTACAGAATTTACCAGGCGACCGAAAAATACGCAGGAGTACCCGGAGATACAGGAAAAACCCATTTATTTTCAGATGTTTCACATGTACTAGTACAGTGACTCAAGAAGCTCTCCCTTTATACCCTTTTGTTTCTTTGTCCCCTATATATGGATCAGACTTCCGGACCTTCCGCGGGCTTTGCAAAAAGCCCCGTGTGTTGGGATGGGGGCCGTGAGACCACACCTAAAGGCCTGGCCTGGTGCCAGCACTGATAACCCCCTCCAGTATTGTTCATGGTTTATGCCCTCTGTAAAATGGGAGTATTTAGGTAAACAGGTCTTGCAAGACCAGATAATTAAGGAATGGGCAGTGACTAGACCAGTGATTCTCAACCTTGCTAATGCCGCGACCCTTTAATACAGTTCCTCATGTTGTGGTGACCCCCAACCATAAAATTATTTTCGTTGCTACTTCATAACTGTAATTTTGCTACTGTTATGAATCATAATGTAAATATCTGTGTTTTCTGATCGTCTTAGGCGACCCCTGTGAAAGGGGTTGCGACCCACAGGTTGAGAACCGCTAGCAGGGTCGCCTGAGACCATTGGAAAACACAGATATTTACATTACGATTCATTAACAGTAGCAAAATCACAGTTATGAAGTAGCAACGAAAATAATTTTATGGTTGGGGGTCACCACAACATGAGGAACTGTATTAAAGGGTCGCGGCATTAGAAAGGTTGAGAACCACTGGGCTAGACTATAGGCTAACAGGAATGTTCATTAGGGATACAGAGTCAGGCTGCTAGCACCCCTCCCCCCCCCACACACACACCAAATGTCTTATTTTCCTCATCACTAATGTTCTAAGTCCTTTGAAATTTGTGTCCAATCCACCTTTCTCCTCATTATTCTCCTCAGTGTACCTTTGGATTTTTCTACACTGTTCTAATTAGTTACCTCTGACCACATCTTTTTAAAAATGGAAATGTAATTTACATACCATAAAATTCACCCTTTAAAATGGTATGTCAGTGATTTTGGTTTATTTACAAGGTTGTGCAACCATCCACCATTACCTGTGATGAACATTTTCATCACCCCCAAAAGAAACCCAGTCCCCATTCTTTAAAGCCCAACTCGAGTCTTGTTCCCCCCCATAGATGTCCATAGCACTCTAGCCTGTGAACCCCTACACCCCCACACCAACATCTACCCTTCCCATCTCCCAGGGAAGTGACGAGCTACAGCTGATGGGGCAGCTAATCCTGTGGCCTCACGGTTTCCCCAAAACGCTTTTGTTTTATATTGTTATTTTAACTTTACAGCCATGTATTTTCTTTCCAGTTTATAAGCATCTTTTAAAACTGGAGGTGGCATGTAATATTTCATTAATGTCCATAGTACCTACACATCATTTTGTCTGAAGTTAGCATTAAAATGTAATATATAGGCTGTCTCTCCCCCCACCTATATTTTACATTATGTAAGAAAACTGGAGAAATTCCTAATTTCTCTTGTCTGTTCTCTGATTTGATTCCTTAGTTTTTGCAACTTAGAATCATAGGATTTTATTTATTATTTATTTAGTCATTCATTTTAAATATACTTTTATTGATGTCGGAAAGGAAGAGAGAGATAGAAACATCAGTGATGAGAGAGAATCATTGATCGGCTGCCTCCAGCACGCCCCACACTGGGGATCGAGCCTGCAACCCGGGCATGTGTCCTCGACTGGAATCGAACCCAGGACCCTTTAGTCCGCAGGCCGACGCTCTATCCACTGAGCCAAACTGGCTAGGGCGAATCATACGATTTTAAACCTGGAAGGCACTTTAGAGATTGTCTATTCCCAAACACTCATTTTGTGTGAGATAACTGGTCCAGAGAGGTCCGATGAGCCAGGATTGGCACGCGAGCCTGGACCACTGTGCCGTCCCTCTGTAGAGTCCACACGGAGAGCCCGCATCGGGCTGCCTTGGCCAGCCCTCCTTTGCCATTCTGACTGCTTGTCTGTTATAGTATCACTTTTGTTTTCCTTTGTGGCATGCATCTTTCTTTTCTGTTAAAAATAAAAGCAGCAATAAAGCCATGGTGTTTTTGTAAAACTGTTAGAAAGTGGAGAAGAAAGCCATCTGAATCTTTGCATGCTAACACAACTCGGGTTGTGGTTTTTGATGTGTGTATATTTTTCAATAGATTTTTAAAATACATATTTTTACATAATATAATCATAGCCTACATTACACTTTGGCCTTCCCCCCTCACTAAACTGATGACGTTTTTTCCATGTTATTATATACATTTCATTACTTTCTTTGATTTGTTGCAGAAGCTCCTAGGATACAATTATATCCTAATTTTCTTACTCATTTCCCTAGTACTAGACATTAAAGTCATTTCATGTGTTTTGTTATTGTACAGTGTGAATATTTTCTGTATACAGGTTTGCAGATTTTTCCCTTTTTAGTACTGTAAATCTTATTTAAAAACTATAAAACACATGCTTATTATAGAAACTTTGAATCCCATAGAAGTGTGTAGACTAAAGAGTTCAAGTTCTCCCATTACCCTCCCCTAGTCTAATTGTTTTCCTAGGCTAGAGTCCCATAAGTAGAGTCGATAGATTTAGAAGAGTGAATTTTTAGACTTTCTAGGTTAAATTATTTTAAATCGCCTCATAACCTTCAACTTCTTTCAACTTTTTGCTTGCCGTCTAAACCACCCCTCAAGCCTGCTCTCTGGAGTAAACCTGCTTTCTGTGAATACCATACATAGTCAGAGTGCGCCCCCTTGTTCACTACCCACATCTTAGCCTCCTCAGCTGGCTTCCTTTCCAGCCCTCCACTGAGCTGCACTCTCACAGGTCCCAGTGGTCGCAAACCAATGACCTTTTTTTGCCCCATCCCCTTCGGCCTCTTGGTAATGTTTGATCTTGTTGACTGGATCCCTCTTAATATGTGGAGACGATGAATTGATGTGTATCCTCAGGCCCTAACACCAATCTCGGCACCCAGGAAACTTGGGGGGATGTGCGGATGGAAGGAAAACTCCTCATGTGTCTGAGACCCTCCACTCTCTGAGCTTCCTCACTGCATCTTTGACCCGCCTGCCTCCTGCCCTGTCCTTCCTCTGGCCTTTCTGTGCTCTCATTTGGCCCCTTAGCACATTCCCAGAAAATGCCTGAGCCAATTGTTTTCTTTGTTGTTAGGTAAGTGAGGTTCCTTCATCCGTGACTAAGTCATTCAGACACTGCCTTTACTTTGATTTTCCAGCTAAAATTTCCTATTTCTTTAACTTGAGAAAACTTCGTGTTGCAAAGCCACCAATCTCTATACAATAAGCCACCTGTCTGTTTCTCTTGGGGTTCAGCCTCTGGCTGCACTTTCTCTGGGATCTGATATCACTCCTGAAATATCATGAGGTCCAGTGTGTGCGCTCCTTGTATTTACAAAAAGAGATGCTATCTAGAAAGTTTGTTGATAATAAGTGATCAGAAAGTGTGTTTTTTGTTTGTTTCTTTCTTTGTTTTATTTTGGTTTTTGGTGGCGACAGCTCTGAGAATTTTACAATGTTTTTCAGATTATGTTTATCACTGAGGAAAAAGAGGGAAGAAACCAGGCTGTGAAAGCATCCCTGCGCTGTTCTGTGATGCCCAGGCCACTCTTGCTCCCCAGGTGCACTGTGGGAGGGAAGAGTGTTGAAAACAGATGATGTCATGAGTTCAGAGAGGTCACATTAGAGAACCCGAGATGTAGGTCTGGGTATAATTTGCCAGGAGCACATTTCCTGTGCTGCCACCTAGTGAAGGAGAGCATCTCAGGTAAAACTTACAGGAGAAAGTCAGACCTGGGTCACTGGAGGCCTTGTGCTGCTCTGCTCTGCTAACCATTAAGCTGTTAGCCCATCAAAAGCTTTTATCAGAGGCCCAGGAGTGTGGTGGTGTTTTGCTATAAACTCCCTCCTCACTGTTATTACGATTCCTAAGTGTGAAGTGTGTCAGTAATGCATAAGAAAGCACACTTTTCTGTTTACATTATAGGACCATTTCCCCCACTTTTGGTTTTTAAATGTCAGGCACTGTCTTTGTATTGAGGTTTTTCTCAATACTCCTAAGTGGTTTTCCACTGATAGGGTCTGCCTTTTTAGGATCCAGTCCCCACCTTTACTAGAACAGTGACTCACTGTGTCCATGTTTCTCTTCCGCCAAGTGTGGGTAGAGGGAAAAATGTATCATTTAATGTTGCAAAAGATTAGCTCTCTCCTTTCCCTAAAAATATTCAGTTGTCCCATTTGCTCTCATGCATTGTATCCATCTCCATTCTCTCCGAGGCAAGCGTGCCACCACACCTCTCTCAAGTAGCTGAGTGACTTCTGGCTGTCGCGGCTTTCATTTTTATTAGCTGTCTGTCCACACAACCTGGACATCAGACGTGAGAGGGTTTCCAGGCTTCCTAGACAGGAAGCAAAATTTTGAGCTAGTTTATATATGCACTGAATCTCTGGTTGGTTCAGTTTGCCTAGTGGCACTTACAGTAAAATGTTAACCTTATTCTTAGCCACTTTTTCCTCCAGTTATTCCAATAATTAAAAATGTGCCTTTGTATTGACCAGGTACCATGCCAAAATATGGCTTTGATCAGAAATAGAGTATATTTGCCCTGAATTTTAAAAATATTTTCTATTCAGGAGCCAAAGACCTCAAGGATGGTGTATTCAATACTCACTAGTTTCATGTTGATATGGAATTTTTGGACTGGAAGCCGGATTCTTTGTCCGCTGGAATCGAAGAATGAATCCATGGACAGAGGGTAGTATAGCAAAGGTGGAGATTTATTGAAGAACAAGTACAGACTCCCACGTGGGGAGAGGGAAAGAGTCCCACAGAATGGACTCCACGTGGGGAGGGGGAAAGGGTCCCACGGACTTCCTGTTTCCATGGTTTATAAAGGCTGCAGTTCCTGTGCCCTGATATCCCCTCTGATTGGTCACTATTCCCTTCCGAAGTGATTACTATAGTGATTCCTGAGGCCCTCCTCCCTCATAGTCCTTCCATTCCTTCTGGGCTTTCTTCCTCCTCCTTTATTTTGTAAATATAGACCTTTTTTGGCTACTTCCAGTTCCCTTGTCTTATGGAAATGAAGCTGCACCTGGCTTCCTTATGTTATGGAGATGTACCTTCTCCCAGTCTGTAGCCCTGTGTTTTCCCATGGACCCCAATTTAAAAAATTCCCTAATCCTGCCTATATTCCCCCTAAGGTTCCTGTTTCAATGTCAAGGTATAAAAAATGGATAATACCTAGGACTACTTTGCAGCTCTTCAGATAACAGATGTTTTTTAAATACAGACTGGTGATAAGTTGCATTAGGCAAATGTCACCCCATATTTATACTTACTAAGTCATACTTTGTCTTTTTCTTTAAAAAAATGCACACAAAACTTTCTCTTGTCAGTTTCCCTTTCAACCTCATTTTATATTGATTTTGTGCTGCTGCTTATTATGGCATTGGGCTGCTTCCCATAAGGAATTTGATCATTACCCGTTAGGGACCTCTTTTTAAAAATACTTTTAAATTTATTTATTTTCTGCTGTGAGGTATACATGCTCTTCTGGTAAATAAGTCTGAGGTAAGATATTGATAAGAGACGAGAGGAGAGCATTGCATTTATTATGTCCTTAATGAAGGAGCTCCAGAATGTCCTTAATAAATACTGGTGAACTCATGACTGCATTTATCCATCTCTGGTTCTCCAAGGAATAATGGGGAGGGCCACAGCTACAATAACTCCGCATAATCATCATTGACTCTGGCTCTATTGATTGTGATTAACCAAGATGTATGGAAAACAGTTTTAAGTGTGTAGTGCATGTATCTCGTAAGGTCCATTAAGATGTTCATTATTTTTCAATTGATGCGTCTTAAGCTGCACTTGATGTTTGTAGGAGTGCATTTCCACAAAAAGACTGCTCTGTGGGACTGAGTTCATTTTGTTAATTGCGTAATACAGCACAGCCATGTTTCATAGAAAACAGTAAATACTCTTGATTTCATTGATTTGTAATCTTTGGTATTGCTAACGAAAGGATGGAGTATGCGAGTAGTTCTTAAAACCTCCACACATTAAGGGAATAGATGTTTCTTGCGATGTGGGTGCTGTACTTTTAGGGGCCTCTGCCTAATTGCTCTGTAGGCTTTAAATCACTTCATCGTGTAAGTTTTAAGTCAGGGGCTTCATTCAACATTTACAAGCACAGATAAATGCTGCAGACACATCTCTTGCTTGTGGCAAGGATATCTCCCTTGCTCACAGCCTGACACAGGACTATAGACAGTGTGGGGGATGGTAGAGTAGGGGATGAGCAGGGCACCGGAACTCGTGCTGGGAGAGGCACCTGCAGTCTCAGAGTCACCTGGGTTTCTCCTGGGAAGTGACTTCTCAGCTGAGTCTGGAAGGATGGTTAGGAGTTGGCTAGGTAGAGTTTAGTATGGGGCAGAGATGCAAATAACTTGTAGGTATGCTGCCACTCCTCCCTCCCAAACCGACACTGGGCATTGATAACCCTTTATAGCATTTATTGATCTGGTGAGCTGGATGGAATACAGCTCAGAATCCTTCTCAACACAGGGCGGTAGGCAACCACTACTAATTTATTGGATTTGACACACAAATGAAACCATTTGCTATTCCTGGTCTGAGGCCTCACTCATAACAAGGCTCCTTTTGGCTGCCTTGAGTACCTGGTCAGAATAGAATTGTGACTTCTTTGGGGGGTGGGGAGCTGAATGAGTATGGCCCTGTAGAGGGTGAACTTGTACCATCCACTGCATATGTCCTCCCACATCACCTGTGAAGCAGGTGTGGGAGGCACCATGGCATCTGCCCAGCCACACTCCTTGCCAGCATCCTGAGCTTTTGTGTTATTGCTGTTGGCTTCTTGCCCTCCAGTTGAGATACAGTGGTAGAATTGATGAGTTAGGGTCAGGGGCTGTGTCCTGCAAGCCTGAGTCACAATATTGAAAACAATAAATTCCTTATATTGCACTTAAATGGGGATGGTTCTTAAAAGCTGTATTAGTTTAAAGACACTGTCATCTGAGGAGATGGAGTGGCTTGTTGGCTAAGCAGCAGATTGAAAAAAGCCCAAGAACCTGTTTTGATCCCAGCTGTGCCACTAAAATGTTTCTTGTGACCTTGTGTAAGTCACTTAACCCCATTTCCAGCTTTCTGAAATCAAAACAACTCCCCAGGTTATTATGAAGAGCTTTGACAAACATTGTTTTTAGCAAAGAAGAGCTGGCACCTGGAAGCAAAATGAAACCATGCCCCGCCTCTCTCACCCTGCTGGACATTCATATGAAAAGAAAGGTTAAAGGTCGTTTTTAGCTGTATGTCTTCCCTCTTTTTCTTCCGGTCTTTTAGTCCAAATCAGTAGTCTGTTTATTGGAGACTTACAAGTTAATGAAAGCTCTTTGGTGATAAATCATTTTAAATTGGCAATTGCTCTGGCGTGCTGAGCTTGAGAGAGGCTCTGTTCCCATTCTTTCAACAAAAAATCAGCTGTGGTCTGTGACCCATTTATTTGGAGGTAAACTCAGCCTTGCCAAGCATAAAAAAAGATGGCGAAGGCATACAGTTTCACTGGCCCGTGCCGTGGCCGGGACATCCTTACTGGTTTGGAAAAGACTGCTTCTTCATTGTTTCTTTAGTGCTCTTCCATTAGTTGCAGTTGTACTTTGCACAGGCACTAATTAGAGAGCCATCAACATTGGGGTCCAAAGGCTTACTGACAATGCAACTGTCATAGTGGTGTCTTAATTGGTTGAGTGTAATTGCCATTAGGCAGCGATAAAGACATCTGGAGCTCTGGAGAAAAATCAACCCTTTCCCCTACCTTGCTTGGATATCTGTTCTTGCTTCTCCTGGCCAATGTTGGTAAGTGCTTGTAGATCACATTTAGGGTTTGGTCCAGGTCCCTCTGCCCCTACCAATGTTTTACCCTGGTGAAAACGTGTTTCTTTCGCATTGAGTCCCATTGCCACTGCTGTGGTTGCTTTCACCCGTGTTAGATTTTAGAACCTGCAATGGAGTCATCACGCTATTTATTCTCTGTTCCTATCATGAAAGAGACGTAAAGTCGCTTACATTTTGCTTCCTGAGTCATTTTGTAACAAAATGTTTGTGTTATTATCATGCTCTTTAGCCATGAAGAATGGAGTTAATTCAAATGGCTGTCTATGTTTACTGAAATAATTTAGCTTATCTTGTGTTTTATAATGATTTTAATCAGTTTAGAAACACATGCAAGAATTCTAATGCATATTGATGTGTGCATTCTGGGTGTTTCATTGATCAGTAGCACTGGAAGGTGGGCAGCAGATATGGAAGGAGATGCCACTCAAACCATTTGAGTTACTTGTGGATGTCCCCTTTTGACCATTTATTTATTGTTAGCTGTGTGTAAGGTACTGTGATGGAGGCTGTGTCATTGAGATATGGCCTTCCTGAGGACTTTACAGTGAGGAGACATGGAATGTAGCAATGAATGCCGTTTCTTCAGATATGGGGCATGGTAGTTGAGTCAGAGAAGGCTTCATGGAGGAGGAGAGCCTTTGCTAGACCTTGAGGAGTTGGTGGACTTGGGGTAGGTCAGAGGTTCTCAATCTTGGCTGCACATTGGAAATATTGATACCTGGTTCCACCTCCAGAGAGTCAGTTTTTTGTTTTTAAGTATTTTTATTGATTTCAGAGAGTAGGGAGAGGGAAAGAGAGATTGAAACATCAATTGGCTGCCTCCTGCACACCCCAAACGGGATCGAGCCCACAACCCGGGCATGTGCCCTGACTGGGAATTGAACCATGACCTCCTGGTTCATAGGTCGACCCTCAACCACTGAGCCACCTTGGCTGGGCTAGAGAGTCAGTTTTAATTGGTCTGGGGTGTGCTTGAGTATTGGGAGTCTTAAAAGCATCCCAGGTGATTCTATAATGTGCAGTCAAGGTTGAGACCCACTGGGCTGAGGGGGGAGGAGGGAAGGCCTCCAAAAAAAGCTGGATGCTGTGAGCCGAGTGTTCAGAAGCCGATGAATGGAGGCTGGCTCATGCTAAGGAAGAGTAGGAAATGAGGCTGGGAAGAGGAGTGGGCGCTAAGTTGTGGAGTCTTCTCAGTGCTAGGCTAGTAATTACAACTTCATTCCATTAGGGGTTAAGGACTGCATATTTACAGAGGACTGTCTGGGTGTCCAGTGCTCTTCTAGTCTAACAGTTCCAGTCACTGATCCACAGTGGTGAGCAAGACCCAGCCCCTGACTTTAGAAGCTTGTAGGTTTGTAGGGGAGATGAACAGCCAGATAATCACACACACACAGTTGCCTTGAGAGTAAGTCTAGGCTGTGTAGATCATAGGGCACATGGTCTAGGAGGGTAAAGGGAGAAAGGCAGGATGATTCATGGAGTCAAGTATTTTTGAGGACTTGGCTTGTGCAGGGTTGACTGGAGGTGGGAGAGGCTTAGATGTAGGGGGGCTGCTGCCATGGGACAGCTGTGAGGGCTTGGGGGATGTAGACTAGAGTGGCATTCCTGGGAATGAGAAGAAAGGGTGCAGCGATTTGAACGTATATTGCAGCGTGGGTAGGGGCGAAAAAAATCACCAGCAAAAATAAGGAATTCAGCAACGGGCTACTTTGGTGGTGAGCTGAAACTTGAGGACTGACTGCACGCATTTAATTTAAACTTGTGGAGTTTCAACGTGAGTGGGACAACTTCATTCATGGAAAAAAGGCTCGCCAGGAGTATTAGATGTTAATGGAGTGCTCTTCTCTGTGCATCTCTGCCCTCCCTCTCTCCTCTTCCCTAAGCAGTGAGAGAGCAACACGTTGCATCTCAGGTCACTGTTGTGGGATTCAGCAGTTTTCTAAGTTTTGTTTGGTGGTTGTTGTTTTACCTGGGACCTCATCATTTAAAGGGGACTGGGGTAGGGTGGAGCTCAGCCACTAAAATTCTCTCCTCTGTACTGTGGCACCTAAGGGGTGCCACAAAGGACCACATGAAGACCACTGGTGTGGTCCCATGTACAGGTAATAAAAAACAGAATGACTGAGACTAACGGAGTAGAAGTTCATTTTCCTGGTTTGTGCACTTCTTTTTCTCCAAGTTCTTTAGTTCTCTGATCTCCAAATTCCCTTTCTTCACTCACCTTCTCTGAATTTCTGAAAGACGTTGTCATCCTTCTCACCTTTCTTTTCTCAATCGGCTAGTTCCTTTCACTTAGAAATTAACCCTAAGAATATACTCACACAGTCTAGAATTCCAAACATGTCATCTCTGTTTTATGTCTCTCGCTAATAAGGAAGTGGCCTTACTCCGGGGATTGCCTGAGGCATTTCCGGAGAGTCAGGGTGATCCTGGAAGTTTTGGTGCAGTGGGGTGTGTGTTCTTCTGTGGGGTTCCTCGTTATGGAGGGTCATCTGGAACACTGCCTGGAGGGCCCAGGAGCCAGCAGCCGTGCTTCGGCCGCGGTGCTATCAATATCCACCCTTGCTCGTGCATCACCAGACTAATGACACCGTGGAGTGAGCGTTTCTGTTTACTGAGGATGAGTGGTCAAACAGGCCCATCAGTCCAGTTTTAGAAAGCACGTGCCTCTTATTTGGCTCTCGCTACACGCACACTCTCCATGTGCTGTCTGCAGGGAGAGGACCCTCCAACCTAGAGAATCTGCGACAGAATGACCTTTGAATTACACAATCTTTGTATTTACTGCCAGTTATTAATTTGAAAGACTACTTACTGCCTTTAGTAAATGAAGCACTCCTGAATTAAGAGTATTCTTAGTTTCCTTATTAAGAAATCTCACATGAGAAATTGATCTATAACTATTTTGTAATGAATCATGCCATAGATTGCAGTAATTAAATAAACCTCAGAGGTTATTGTGTTCGACTCCACACTTTTAATGTGGGATCAAAGAAACACTGAAAGGCCCGGCTGGCGTGGCTCAATGGTTGAGCATCCACCTATGAATCAGGAGGTCATGGTTTGATTCCCGGTCAGGGCACATGCCCAGGTTGCGGGCTCAGACCCCAGTGTGGAGCGTGCAGGAGGCAGCCAATCGATGATTCTCTCTCATCATTGATACTTCTATCTTCCTCTCCTTTCCTCTCTGAAATCAATAAAAATGTATTAAAAGAAACCCTGAAAGAACAATGGCTTGGAAACCCCCTAAATTGTCTGCCTGTGTTTGTGTGGGTACATATGGACTCTTACAACATCTCTGATATGCCTCCCCGCAGTTGCTTTATGTGTTGAATGGAGCCCTCTGTAGCAGATGTAAGGAACTTAGCGTAAATACCCCAGTGGCAGGCAGTGCACCACCTCATCATCTGGCCAGTCCATTTTCCTAGTGGCCTCATGTCTGAGCAGGTTCTGGCCCTGCCGTGGCTTTGATGGAGAGCTTCATTTGTTGGAGTGGCAGTAGTAATAGCAGAGAGTGAGGGCTCCTATTTTCTAAGTGGGCAAAACTGGGAGTGTCATGCATTTCAGCAAGAGCTTTTCATGAGAAGGCAGCATTGTCTGGCTGCTAAAGGCAAGATTTAATTGTTTCAGCAAATCAATTAGTCTTTAGGGACTTTAATCAGTCAAATCTGATGCGTGGATGAGGTATTAGAAAGCTTGTGCCTGGAAAACCATTAGTCCTTGGTTTCTCTCTTTCGCTCTGCCTGTCTTTCTTGTGTGTGTATGTATGTAAATACTGTGGCTTCTACAGATTTCTCCTAGTGATCTCTTTACTGGAAGAACTTAAGGTTATAATAATGTAAAAGGAAAAACAAGGAGATCTCGATACCCACTTTCTTATGGTATAGTGTTCTCTTGTTGTCAGCATTGTGCTCTGAGAGTGTGAAAGGTGTTCACAGCCTTTCTGTTACCCAGGGTGACAGTTTCTCCTGTTGGAGTCACTCATCTGAACAGTGTTGCCGGGGTGGTTGCACTCCAACCAAATCTTACTCCTCTGTTGTTGGAAGCTCTCCCCATTCTCTCCACTATGGCCCTGCTCTCTGTCTCCACTTGGAACCAACTAGGTCCTTCTTTTCCAGATACACATCAGGGGACGTGAGGGTGTGGGACACCCGCACCTGGGACTACGTAGCCCCCTTCCTGGACTCCGAGTATGAGGAGGACGAGCCTGGAATGCAGCCATATGTCTCCTTTGTGAGGATAAACAGCTCGCTGGCAGTAGCAGCTTATGAGGATGGTAAGTAACCACAACCCTCCTCCCTATTAAGGAAAAAAAAAAGCTTTACAAAAATTAAGCAGCTGTGGCCGGCTCCCACATGTAATCCCTCCATACATACACGTGGGCACAGACACATGTTCACACACATACACTCACTCTTTGCTTTATGTGAAGAAGTTGGCCAATAACCCTCAGTGCATTGGTAGGCATTGGAGCACAGCACCCATTATACTGGTGCTTCGTTCCCACTGGAGCTGTCAGGCTGGTGTGAGAGTTGGGCGCGGGGTGGGCCAAGCCATCTTAACAAAGAACTTGTTTGGTGTAAAATATTGAATATACTTGGCCTACTTTTCCTTTAGTCTCTGCCTAGTTCAGAGGGAACAGTGAAAAGGGTAGACATAGATCATCTATCGACAAATATGGAAATAGAAAAATAAAGGTCAGTGCCTACCTTCCTGGCACTTACATGATTTATGTTAATATGTTGTCTTGCTGGGACTGATTTTTGCACAGAAGCAACTGTGGATTTCAGAAGTAGGTGAGAATAGTCTAATACAGGAACACTTGACAGTTTATAGCTAATAGGAATAATAGTTGAAATGGCCGTGAAAATCCTATACTCCTACCTCATGCTCCTGACTTCCACTATAGTGTAAAATTGGAATTTCCAGAAACGTTTCCCTACTTGCCTGAAAGCTGGACCACAGATAGTTGAGAATGTTCGTGTTCATGTCATGGCCCCATTGCACATCTTCTGAGTTAGTGTTATCAGTTGGCTCAGAGGGAAACCACTATGATAAAGTAAGTTATGGGGAATTTCATATCCATATGCCATTGAAAAAAAATTAGGGCTGACATCTGTAAAATATTTTCATTTTAGTATTTTAAGAGCATGAATGCTATTCTTTTGGCTTGACATTAGTGGACCCATTGATGGTCTTTTTTTCAGCCTCTAGATATTCAGCTAAGCTGGGTTTCTTTTGGTATGTAATATTTTTTTGTCTGTTTATTGAGATCCTGGATAGATAACATATGTGCAGCTTGAGTGTGTTTGCTGTTTTCCAAATTATCAATGAAATGTTGTAGTACTTTTAAGTTAGAATCGTACAGATTTAGAAGTATCCAGTAGCCTCCCCTGCCACACACACGTGTGCACACATACACATTTTTCTTCTGAAGGGGAAACTGAGGTCCAGAGCCACCAGCTAAGTGATTTGCTTGCAGATGAGTCATTAATCAGTGGTGAATCCAGAACTGTGCTGTGTCCCTGGGGCCCTGCATGGTCGTAGTGCTGGTCAGGTAAAGTGAACACAGACACAGAAACAGGTACCCAGCTATTGTACCCCCACTTCTCATATCTGTGAGCTTGAAAACAGAGTTTGAGGTGATGTGCAAGTGTGCTGCAGGTTTATATTGTTGGTTAGAATTGTCTTTGTCACCAGCACTGGGAGACCATGTAGACATGATAGAGAAACTACTTTTGTTTGCATGTACTTGGCACATAATTGTCAAAATATACACTGACTGGCCAGATTATTATGAACTCTGAACGCATAATAATCTGGCCACTCAGTGTGTATCCTATATAATAAAAGGCTAATATGCAAATTGTCCCTTCTACCAGGAGTTCGACCAGCACACAGGCCGGCCGGCCAACCGCCCATGTCCCCTCCCCCTGGCATGGCTGGCCAGACCCCACCCACGCCCGAATTCATGCACCGGGCCTCTAATACATACACACACACACACACACACACACACACACACACACACACTGAGTGGCCAGATTATTATGCGTTCAGAGATCATAATAATATGGCCACTCAGTGTATGTTAAATAACTTGGTTTTTAATGAAATTTCATACTTAAAATTCAAACAGAGCAAAAAAGTATGAAATGTAAACAAAATGTATCCAGAAAGAAGTTGCAGTGTTCCTCCCTGTTCCTCTACCTCTAAGCCCCCCTCACATTTCACGCGTAGACGCTACTCTAGGTATTTTTCTGCACCATTGCTTTCTTCTCCATCTTGGTATCTTTGTGTATTACTACTTACAGGTGGCCCTCGTTCCTTCCAGCCTGTGTAGTATCGCATCATGTGACTGTGCTCTAACTTACTTCTTAGGGCCCGCAGTGATGCACACATGGATGGTTTGTTTTTGTCATTAAAAACAGTGCTGCAAGCAATATCCTTGAACAAATATTGTGATGGATGGACTTGTGCAAGTATTTCCACAAGTAGTGAGGAGAGAGGGGAAAATGACTAGTAATTACCGAGGTGGAGGCTGTAGATGCTTTTACATTTTTATAAAGATTGCCAACTTACCCTCGAAAGGGTATATGAGAGTGACCGTTTCCTCGTGCCTGTCTGCAGAGGTGGAAATGGTATCTCACTGATGTTTATATGAACACCTTTTCACTGTGTTATTAGTTGTTTATATTTCTTTCTCTGCAAATTTCGCATTCTTATCTTCCCCTTTTCTCTTTGTGTTGTTATCTTTCCATTGATTTTTAGGGAGAGTAGAAGAGAATTGGTTGGGAGGAGCCTGCAACCAAGGTACAATATAGTACGTGCCTTTGACTGGAATCAAACCTGGGGCTCTTTGGTCCACAGGCCAACGCTCTATCCACTGAGCCAAACTGGCTAGGGCTGTGTTGTTATCTTTTCTGGTTGAAAATAAAAGACTAAGGACTATTTCAAATATCTTATTAATTTGTCATTTACGCTTCGGTGAGCTGTGTTTGTGGGTTATTTTTCTAGATGGTAGTTGTGTGTGTGTGAGATTTTAATTTTTAATTCATAAAGGAGTGGGTTTTATAGCTTAATATTTTTGACTAAGTATATATTTTTGAGGATGTAAAATCAAACGAATACAAACAACTAATAACACAATGAAAATATATTGGGAAGTCTTGCTTCTATTCATTTTTGTCAACTCCATTCTAAAGCAGCCATATATTTTAATTTGTTGTCAATCCTTACAGTATTTTTGCATTGCAAATATGAATATCAATTTTTATGCCCCCCTTTTTAAAATAAAGGATAATATACCCTTATAGTAATCCATAACTTGCCTTTTTTCACTTAATATATCTTTTTTATTGCATAAATTTGATATGTAACATTGTATAGTTTAAGGTGTATAGTGTGTTACTTTCATATATTTATATAGTGTAGTACTAGAGGCCCAGTGCATGAAATTCGTACTGCAGGCCTGGTCTCCTGCTGGCCTGGTCCCCCCCAACTGCCCTCCCCGGCAGGCCTTCCCCCAGCTGCCCTTTCCTGCAGGCCTTGTCCCTCCCAAATGCCCTCCCCTGCAGGCCTGGTCCCCTCAACTGCCCTCCCCTGCAGGCCTGGGTCCCCCCCAACTGTCCTCCCATGCAGGCCTGATCGCCCCCAGCTGCCCTCCTCTGCCAGCCTGGTCACCCCTAACTGCCCTACCCTGCAGGTCTGATTGCCCCCAACTGCCCTCTCTTGCAGGCCTGGTCCATCCCAGCTGTCTTCCCCTGCTGGCCATCTTGTGTCCACATGGGGGCGGCCATCTTTGACCACATGGGGGTGGCTATCTTGTGTGTTGGAGTGATGGTCAATTTGCATATTACCTCTTTATTATATAGGATGATTGCCAGGTACAGTATTATTGTCCAAATTCATTATACTATGCATTAGAACCTTATGGCTCATTTACTACTTGTCACAGGTTTATACCTTTAGACACCATCAATCATTTCCTCTGGTAACCACCATTTTACTGTTTTTTTATAGTTTTGACTTCTTTAGATTCCACATATAAGTGATTATACAGTATTTCTCTTTCTGACCATCTCACTTAGCATAATACACTCAAGATTCATCTATATTGTCGCAAATGGCAAGAGATTGTCCTTGTGTGTACGTACCACATTTTTTATCCATTCATCTGTTGGTGGACATTTGGGTTGTTGCCATATCTTGGCTATTGTGAATAATGCTCTGATACACATGCATAGCTTTTTAAAAAAATCCTCACCCAAGGACATTGTCATTGGTTTTTAGAGAGAGGGGAAGGGAATGGGAGAGAGAGAGAGAAATATTGATGTGAGAAACATCAATTGGTTGCCTCCTGCACGCATCCTGACCAGGGTCGGGATCAAACCTGCAACCTTGCAGTGTATGGGGTGACCCTTTTCCTAACTGAGCCACATTAGCCAGGGCAGCATGCATATCTGGAAAGGTTGTACATGCTAGTTTATACAAAATACATTTCTTTTCCATACCTGCATACTATTCCATTGTTGGGGAACAGTATTGTTTTTGATCTATTGCTATTACAATGTTGTAGTGGAAAACCTTGTATAAATGACATTTTATAATTTCCTATAAAAATGCAAATGGGGTTATATTATTTTGCACTCTTACCAGCAAGATATGAAGGCGTTCTCGTTTCCTTACAGTTTTATAAGCAAAGTATATTTCAAACTTTAGGTATTTGTCACTTTGATAGAAAAGAAATGGTATCCAACTGTAATTGCAATTGACATTTCTCTTACTGTGGGAGAGGTTGAGTTTTTTTACATCTGTACCTACTACTTATAATTTTTTCTTTTCCTTCTAGTTATACATATAGTATTAGAAGTCCGGTGCATGAAAATTCATGCACTGGGGTGAGGGTTTCTCAGCCCAGCCTATGCCCTCTTGCAGTCCAGGATTTCTCAGGGGATATCCACCTGCCAGCTTAGGCCTGCTCCCTGGGGAATCGGGCCTAAGCTGGCAGTCAGACATCCCTCTGGCAGCCCAGGGACCCTTGGGGAATGTCCACCTGCCAGCTTAGGCCCGCTCCCCAGGAGATTGGGCCTAATCCGTCAGTCGGACATCCTTAGTGTTGCTGCAGAGGTGGAAGAGGTTCCCACCGCCACCACTGCCACCACTGCTGCGCTTGCACGGCTTGTGGCTGAGCATAACTCCCCCTGTGGGAGCGCACTGACCTCCAGGGGGCAGCTCCTGCATTGAGCATCTGCCCCCTGTGCGCATCACAGTGACTGGTCGTTCCCGGTCATTCTGCTATTAGGGTCAATTTGCATATTACTCTTTTATTATATTATACTAGAGGCTCGGTGCATGAAATTCGTGCATGTGGGGGGAAGTCCCCTCAGCCCAGCCTGCACTCTCTCCAATCCGGGACCCCTCGGCGGATGTCCTGAGGATCAGGCCTAAACCGGCAGTCGGACATCCCTCTCACAATCTGGGACCACTGGCTCCTAACTGCTCACCTGCCTGCCTGCCTGATTGCGCCTAATTGCACCCCCCCCCCACCCCCGCCGACCTGGTCACTCCCAACTGCCCCCCTCACCCCTGCTGGCCTGGTCACCCCTCACTACCCCCCTCTGCCAGTCTGGTTGCTCCTCACTGCCACCACCACCCCTCCCCCGCCGGCCTGGTTGCCCCCAACTGCCCCCGCTCATGGCCTGGTTGCCCCACGCAGCCTGCTCTGTCATTTGGTCGCCCCTCACTGACCCCCCTGCCGGCCTGGTCACCCCACACAGCCTGTTCAGTCGTCTGTTCGGTTGCGATGGTAGCTTAGGCTTTTATATATATAGATAGGATATATATGTGTATATATATGTATTTAAATATGTTTTGATTGATTTCAAAGAGGAAAGGAGAGGAAGAGAGAGATAGAAATATCAATGATGAGAGAGTAATTGATTGGCTGCCTTTTGCATGCCCCACACTGGGGATCAAGCCTGCAACCCAGACATGTACCCTGACTAGGAATCGAACCATGACCTGGTTCATGGGTCGACGCTCAACCACTGAGCAAAACTGGCCAGGCTAGTTTTTCATATTTAATTTAATTTTGATTAATAATAGAGTCCATCTTGAAATAGTATGAGAGATATGAGAGATGAATTCGAGTATATCCTTTTTGTAGCATCTCTTTTTAGAAAGTCCATCTCTGTCTACCTCACTGGTTGGAGGTGGAGCCTTTATAAGTTTTTAGGTATGAATTCTTTTAGTAGTTGTCTGTTTCTGGATGTTAAGTTCTGGTCCAGTGGTCTGTCCAGTTGTTCACATTCACATCGTCCTGTTTATCAGTTGTGTCCTGTTCTGGGAGCTGTTCCTATTCTAGGTAAAGTCTGCAGAACTTCCATGCCTGCATCGTTCACACCGAAAGCTGTGACTTGTCTCAAATTCCTTTTGGCATTAGGATTGTTTCTTTGATAAGAGCTCTTGTGTTTTCTTGCCTCTCTGTTACTCTGAGCTTGTTTTACCAGTCTGATTGGGGTTGTTACTATTTCTGCGGTAAACAACAACTTCTCACATTCTCCACAGACCTCAGGTGGCATTGTCTTTGGTTTCACTTCAGTTTAACAGATTGTCATGGCAGTATTTATCCCAACATATTCATGAGTAGCTACTTCTGGGCAAAGACAGATTGAAATAATCAAACGTACATTTTTACATTCCTCCTTTCCAGGACCAGAGAACAGGCTCTTCTTAGGTACAACAGGGTAGAAAGGAAACTTACCTTGTGGGGTCTGCTGTATAAAATTTGTAACTGTGCCCCACAGAAGAGGAGAATTGGATAATAAAATGAGTTAATGAACTTCAGCTCCCTGGTTGTGCCAAAGGGAAGATCTGTAGCCGTTGAGACCTGATGGTGAGCCACACATAGAAAGAATCAGATCCAGAGGAGAGATGGAAACAGCTTTGGGAGAAAGTGACTCATCCCTTCATCCTTTTTAGCCTCCTTGCTGCGCAGGAACACTGTACACCCACCTGGGGTATTGAGCTTTGGCAAGGTGATCCACAGTTGTGATTTTTTGAATTCCAACCCACTGGCCTCATATTTCTTCTGCCTTGTTTCCGATTGTCAGCACTGGCCATCCTCCAGTTGATTTTACCACTAATTGTGTTGCACGTTACCGTACCAAAATGAATCAAATCAAAATGCTTTTCCTGGAGCATTAGATAAAGCAGGCGAAGGTTCTGAGTAATGAGCAGATGCTGCTAATGCAGGGACAGTGGGAGACCTTGCCAGGACTCCATCTGCTCCATGCTTGCCTGCCTTTGGCCTTGAGCCACAGCATTAGGGAACGGCAGCGTACTGGAAACCCACTCCCTGTTCAGAGTTTGTCTTGAAAACTCACTCTTTGCAGAGAAATGAGGCTACACTCTTCTTAGGTGCAAAGAAGTTCTTACTTGTTCCCCTAAGTGGGAAGAAGAGGGACAAGACCCAGTGCAGT
The DNA here is from genome assembly GCF_027574615.1 of Eptesicus fuscus. Taxonomy (NCBI): domain Eukaryota; kingdom Metazoa; phylum Chordata; class Mammalia; order Chiroptera; family Vespertilionidae; genus Eptesicus; species Eptesicus fuscus. Next base: position 6,124,543 of record NC_072495.1, on the reverse strand, counting down.
TGAGCATGTGGGAACCTAGATGGGACAGCCAACAGTCGTCTTTCTTTGGTGCCATCAAGCAAGGCAAAGTGGCTTATCCACTTCTGCAGCACTCCCAGTGTCATTGTCTGACACACACATGCTCCATTGTCCGGGACTGTGCTGCCCTGGGCTGAAGTGGCTCTGATTTCTCATTTACGGACATATTAACAATGGATGGAAGTGGGTCTCTCCAAGCTTCTTTTCAGCAGTGAGCAGTAGGACTGTGTTTTAGTTAGGCGGCTATGGAGACTGATTTCGTTTAGTAAAAGATCAGTTCTTGATCATTTTGCTTATGTTTCTTATTTGTATGTGGATGATGACATTTGAATGGAGTGCCCTCACCTTTGAGTGCAATATTCAGTCTCCTCCCCTGCCCTGGTCAAAATGGAAGTTTGAAAAGTGGGTTATGAATTTACTGAAGCATTGCTTGGAGATGGCTGAGACAGTTGGCTGTGGATGGGGAGAATTTTGTGTTTTTTGTTTTTTTTCAAAGCCTTTCTTTTCTGGTCTTTTTTCTTTTAGAAGTTTCAGTAATCAGTTCTTGCCTGAAACCTTTGCCTACTGTGCTTAGAATTAGGAATCTTAGTCAGACTCTCAGTGAACAAAACAAAATGGAATAACTTTCTGACAAAACAAAACAAAAAAAATACCCAATATATTCCTTTTCAAAGATAGGATACATTAATAAATTTAAACAATTTCTTAACAGTAGGAATGCTCACAGTTTAAAGCTGTTCAGAGTGGAGTTAAAAAAGGAAATGCAGAATTCTGAACTGAGGTGGTTATTTCTGTGTTGAGGAAATACTAGTATTTCTTAAGGCATTGAACTTGAACGTTGACTGCCACCTGGTGCGGTCTAGGGTGTTAGATTTCTAAGGCAAGCCATAGAGATTGTTTCTGTGATGGAGGAAATTACTGAATAAAAATGCTTTTTAAAGGTTTTTCTATTTTCAGTGAGAGGAGTTTGAAATTCTATTTGTTTTACACTTGCTTATGAATGCTTTGTAACTAATAGGGCAGTATTCCTCAAACAGGTGTCCACAGATACAATCATGGGTGGGAGTTGTGAGATCTTTAGGAACATTTTTAAAATCTGGGTATTTTCTATGGTAATCTAAAAATAGTAAAAAGAATCTGCATCTTTTGACTTTGTAGCTGAACCATGCTGCGGGGTTTCAGAATTTGAATTTGCATTTTGTAGCCACAGGCTGTTGGCACCAAGTGATCACCTACATGCCTTCTAATGCTTTGTTTTTCACGCTGAGAGTACACCGATGAATCTTAGAGGTCTAGAGCTCTCAAATTTAAGAAACACTGGAGAGGGAAGTTCTCATGCTGTAGGCACAGACTAGCAGGTGATCAATTTTAGTATCACTATGAAGTTTTTTAGTTACTAGTGAAAATAATATGAAATAATTTTCTCATGCAGAAAAAAAAGTGATACATTGAATTTATGATATAAGATTTGATGTTAATCCTTTGGCTTATTGGATGGTTTTACTGAACACTGATTTTTAATAAGACAGTCTGATACATAAATTCAAAGTAAGCTTAACTGTAGTAAAAGCTTAAAAACCAAAAGGAGCAGTAAATAGCATAGAGAGGCTTTGAGGAGATAGCTGAAACTCGAGAAATAAATTGTCCAAGTTCTTTAATTTACCTAATGAAAACCAAGCATGAATTTGTTTTTTGGAAGAAAATAATCACACACACACACACACACACACACACACACACACACACACACACATTTCTATTTACTTCTCTGAAGTAAAGAATTTACTTTCCTTTCAATACTTACAATTTTGGTTGTAGCATTTATTTCATCTGAAACCCTAGAGCTCTTTTAAAGCAGGAATACATATGTTTGTGGAATATATTCTTGTTTTAAAAGCAAAATGTGCCTGCCTTTTTAGTCAAAACACCATTACACAGGCACATGGAGTAGGAAGGCAGCCCAGTGAGGCCAGGGACAGGTGCAGCAGGGAGTCTGAGTGGGGCAGTGGCCCGGCGGGTTCGGGAGGAGCTTACAGGGAGATTGGGCAGGTACGTATATTGAGGATGATGGGAGCCAGTTTTCTTCTTATTGGAGAAGGGAGGTACAGATTGGGAAAGGGGGTAGTCAGAATGAGCCCTGTGGGGCAGAATAGGAATAGGAAGTGTCTATAAAATTCATGATTTTCAGTGTAAACAGAGAAGTAAATAGAAATGTGTGTGTGTGTGTGTGTGTGTGTGTGTGTGTAAGCATATATGTTCATGTATGTACTAGCTTTCTTTCCTGAGAAGGTATAAAAGGAGCAACAGCCTAGTAGGAATAAGCTCACCTAGTGCTTAGATCTTGAAAATACCTCTCTCCACTGAAAGGAGCCAGGGCTACTTGCAGAAATGGCTGACTCCAGGGCTGGGGCAGGGATAGTCTCCAAATATTTGAAAATTAAACAGTATACTCCTTCTAATAACAAAAGAAATTAGAAAATATTTTGAACTGGATGAATGTATGAGATGTAGTTAAAGCAGTGCTTAGAGGGAAATTTATAGTATTAGGTGCTTCATTAGAAAAGAGAAAGTCTCAAATCAACATTATAACTGTTTACCTTAAGAAATCAAAAAAAGAACAAAATAAGTGTAAGGAATAATGTAATAACATTAAGAGCAGAAATCAATGAAATAGAAGAGAGAGAAAATACAGAAAAATCAATGAAACAGAAAACTGGTTCCTTTAAAAAGATCAGTCAAATTAATAAATATAGCCAGAGTGATCAGGAAAAAAAGAGAAAAGAAATTAATTGCCAACATCAAGAATGTAAGAGTGGGAGACATCATTACAGAGACTACAAATGGTAAAAGGACTATAATGAAATATTTAGACAACTTTATGCCATTAAATTCAACCAGTTAGATGAAATGGATAAATCGATTTTTTGAAAGACACAATTATGAAAATTCACTTTAAAAGAACTAGAAAAATGAAATAGCTTCATTTTCATTAAAAAATTGAATTTCTAATTTTGAAATTTTATACGAAGAAAGCTGCAAGCCTTGTGACTTTACTGGTGAATTTTACCAAACATTTAAGGAAGAAATAATGCCAACTTTATGTACTTCCATAAACTAAACTAGAAGGAACACTTCCCAACTCAACTTATGAGGCTAACATTGCCTTGATGCTAAAATTAGATAAAGAAAAAAAAAAGTATAACTGATACATGAAAATATGTAAGCTACAGATTGATATTCCTCATGAATATAGACATAAAAATCCTCAATGGAATATTTTAAAATTGAATCCTGCAATACATAACCAGTTAGCATTCATGCCAGGAATTCAAGGTTAGTTTAACATTTGAAAATCAGTCAATATAACTCATCATGTTAATAGACTATAAAGAAAACCATCTGATCATCTCAATGAAACAAAAATGTTTGATGAAAGTCAATTTGTACTCATGATAAAAACTTTTAGTTCATTGACCAAGAAGGGAATTTTCTACATCTGCTTGAGAGCATCTATTAAAAACCTACAGCTAATTTTATATTCAACTAGTGACCTGGTGCATGGGTTTGTGCACATTGAAAGGAAATTAATTAGAAGGTGGCCAGTGGGGCGAGACTGGGTGTGATGGGCTGGACACATCCTGGAGCCAACCTCTCTCAGTTCCTCCCCTGCATCTGTGGAGTGAGCAGCATTGGCCTGGCCCACGGGGATTGGGCTGAAACTGGCTCTCCGACATCCTCCAAGGGGTCCCGGAGTGTGAGAGGGCACTCTGCAAAGTTGCTGTTGTACAGGGTGTGGAACACAAATGTAAGTGTGCAGTAAACCAGATTCGTGGCCGACAGTGCCCCAGCAACAACATAACCCACGGCCGATGGTGGAATCGCACAGTCTGGCGAGGAATCAGGCTCCCTCCTCTCTGGTTTCAGGGTGCATCACCAGAGAACCGTCACTGCAGCACAGCAGCTCCTGCGTTGAGCATCTGCCCCCTGGTGGTCAGTCAGTGTGCGTCATAGTGACGGGTTGGACAGTTGGACACTTAGCACATTAGCCTTTTATATATATAGATAGTAAAAGAAAATACTGTCACCTTAAGATTGGAAACAAAGCACAGATGTTTACTTTCACTACTATTATTTAACACTAGAGGCCTGGTGCATAAAATTCATGCGTGGGGCGGGGGGGGGTCCCCTCAGCCCGGCCTGCACTCCAGGACCCCTCGGACATCCCTCTCTCAATCCAGGACCACTGGCTCCTAACCACTCACCTGCCTACCTGCCTGATCGCCCCTAACTGCCTCTGCCTTGGCCCCCGCTGCCGTGGCTTCGTCTGGAAGGACGTCTGGAATGACGTCCAGAAGGTCTTTTGGCTGTCTAGTCTAATTAGCATATTACGCTTTTATTATTATAGATTGTACTTGCCTTACTACTGGCCCAAACGTGAAGGGTCCTCCTGACAAAACCCACCTACACTGGGAAGATTGGCATTGGGATCTGAATGCCTAAGTAAGAGGTTAGACTATCTGTGGTTTCCATTTTCTCATTCTCACTTGATACCAGGTAACTCAAAACTGACTGCCATTTTGCTATAATCTAAATCTTTACATCTAGATTTTTTTCTTTTTTGTTTTTGAGTCATTTAATAATTTTATTGAAAGGAAATTTATAGTATAGTTTAAAGGTCTTTTGAGGATTTGGAATGGGGTTTCTAAAAGCTGCAAAATGTCATCACTGGAATTTGCATTGTCAATCCATTTGGTCTGAGAAGTCACTTTGTAGTGTAGCTACTGAAAACATGAGTAAAACACAAATGATATTTTTTACTTTTATAAGATAATAGTTTTTACTTTTGTTACTGATAGTCTTTTAATTTGTTGTTTTTAAAAATCCTTTTATTATGGTACAGAATGATATGACAAACCCTCATATACCCATCACTCAGCTTCAACAGCTATCAGCATCAGTCTTAAATTACGTTTCTAAATATTATAGTTATGTCAGTCAACATGTGAGTGAAACTAATTTTGAAGATAGGCGTATATATATTTTTTTAAATCAAGAGGTACCTAATACTTTTTTTAAAAAAATAATTTTATTGATTTTTTTACAGAGAGGAAGGGAGAAGGATAGAGAGTTAGAAACATCGATGAGAGAGAAACATGGATCAGCTGCCTCCTGCACACTCCCTACTGGGAATGTGCCCACAACCAAGGTACATGCCCTTGACCAGAATCGAACCTGGGATCCTTCAGTCTGCAGGTCGACGCTCTATCCACTGAACCAATCCGGTTAGGGCTAGGCATATATTCTTTATACCAATAGGTAGGTAGAGAGAGAGAGAGAATGAACAAGGAATCTAAGCCTGAATGCCAGCCTGGTCTAGGCCCTGTGCTGGGCTGTCCTGTCCTGGTCTGATCCGGGGAAGTGGTGGTAGTGTTGTGGAATGTTCTGGAATTTATTTCACCTGAACCCATTGATGGGTCAGAAGTAGAATTTGAGATTTTAATTTAATTGTGTACATCAGAGTTAAATATTATAAAATTATGCAGATCAAGATTGTAATTAGTAAATAATCAAAATATCCCATTACTAATCATACCATTATTTATAAGGATGTGTATACAGGTTATAAGAAATTGTTTGTTATAGTATTACATGTAGAAAAACAAATAGTACCAAAACATATATAGTAAAAGTAAGTGTTCTTTCTCCTCCAACCCGCTTGGCCCCTCATTCCCCCAGATTTCTTACTTGTCAGTCTAAAATGCAGCTTCCAGAATGCTTCATTACTTATTGGTGTTTTTGCTTGTTTGTTGTTGTAGTTTTTGTAAGTAAGAGAGTTCAGCTTTAGAGCTTGTGTAGCTGGAATGTGGAGTATGACATGCACGGTGGATGCAGCATCATGACCCTTGTTTGCACTGATATTAACCGCCCCCAGGCCACCTCTTCCATGAAAGCAAGTGTTTTTGTCCTCTCAGACTTATGCCACCTTTACATCCCTGGTGTTCACTTCATAGTGATGTGGTATGAGCTTAATGAAGAGGTGCACGTTTAGTGAGTGCTGTGGGTATATTTAGCATTTTTGTTAAAATGCCTTTCCTCTTGTTGCAGGATTTCTTTCGACTCCTTAATTTCTGATACGCAAGTGTTTATGTACATGGTGGAAATTGAGGTTGCCAGCTGTCTTTATAAATAGTCTGCTTCATTCAATGTCTCTGAACTGCAGTTAATTGATCCTGTCTACTTAACTATTATGAAGCTGAGGCCAAGCCTCAGGTATTTATTGCGCAAGCTCGAGAGTAGGAGCTCCTGGCTAAAAGAAGTTCTAATTAGGAAAGCACTAAGACAAACTAGTGCAAGAAGTGACCAGTCTCTGGCTTTCTAAACTGGTAACCTGTTTTACATTTTATGGGGCATGAAAAAGATTAAAGGGGAGGGGCAACACCAATTGTGTGTTTTTTTCTAAAACCAGTTCAGCAGTTATTTACCTTTCAAGCAATTAACATAATTACCATTATGCTAAAAAGTAATTTTGGAAAGTTCTGCCCTGAGCTCTTATGACTCCACCGGGACAGTTTTAGTTGGGACTTATCTTTTTGATGGAAGCCTAATTGCAATTTTGGCTTTGTGCACACAAACAGAAGCAGCTAATTGTTTAGGCAAATAGCAGATTAATTTAAATATGCATCCCTAATAAAACAAAAATGGTATCCATTATGGTCCTTGTTCCCATGATGAGGAATATAAATATTCTGTGCAAGTACCATTAGGCGGAGGTCTTAAGGATCGTCGACATTATTTCACAGTGGTAGCACTTTCCTGATATCGAGTCATCTTTACAAAAGCTAGCATAAATCAGTTTAAACTCATTTAGAGCCCATTTCCACTATGTGCAGTTTCATTACCACACTCTGGCTGGCCTCCTTTGGGAGGTGGGAGGGCCATGCTACAAACTGGCATGGGTGCCCATCCACAGCTGCTGAGCAGGCTTTATGTCTCCTCAAAAGACTGGCCATCGTTACTCATGTCATCGTTAATGACTGTTGCTCGTCTAGGGTGAACCAGGAGTTCCTTCAGCCCTGCTGCCCCTTGTCAAGGTGGAGGGTCCTGAGCACAGAGAGCAGGTGGGACTGCCAGGCCCTACTCCTGTCTACTTGACTGGGCTGATGGCCTTCACTCATTGTGTTCTTCCATATTTTTTAGAGAGACCCTTTTTCTTTTGTCTGCCTCCTTTTTGTTGATAAAACAGCATTGTTGGGTCCCAGCACTAGCTTCAGAATGAAGCATCTTTCATCTAGCTCCGAGGTGGAGAACCTTTTTTCTGCCAAGGGCCATTTGGATATTTATAACATCATTCGCGGGCCATACAAAATTATCAGCTTAAAAATTAGCCTGCTGTATTTGCTCACCCATTTAATTGACTCACCCCTAGTGCCTCGGCAGGGCCAGACCAAATGATTTCTCAGGCCTTATATGGCCCACGGGCTGGACGTTCCCCACCCCTGGTCTAGCTATTGAGGTTTTATTGGGGAGAAAGAGAGACACCTGCTCCCCTTTTAGTTTTCCCAGTGGGGGGTAAGTGGGGACCCTAAACCCCAGCTCTTAGGGATTCTGCCTGGTTCAGGGAATGATAGCAATGACATACCTCTTAAGTCGCTAGTAAAGAACTACACAGAACCTCCCTTTGCATTTGCTGAGGTTTCCTTTCGTTTTTACCTGGGCCTGGCAGGCAGAATAAATGTAGTAGACACCTTTCAGGGTGCCTCCTTGCTCTGAGGTCCCTCCCCAGTGCTCCTAGAGGCAGCGTGTTCACAGTACTTGAATGAGTCTTTTGGCCTCAGCTGGTTGGACAAGGGTGAGGACCCTGGCCCTGGGAGCAGCTGCTTCATGGACGGGATGAGCCGGTTGGGCCTCAGATTTTCAGTGTCAGGTGTGTGCATGGAGTTGATGACTTCATGGAGCTGGGAAAGGGAAAGCTGGTTTGTGGAGGCAGAGAAGGTGGAGACAGTTGAGAGAGAAGCAGAGTGAAGATACGTGGTGAGACACACATAACTGCCTCGGTTCCGATTGTTCCTGGTTCCTATACTTCCTGCCTTCGGGTTCCACAGGACAGTCCCATTCCTTTCCGGTGAGTTTTCTTTTGTATATAAGCCATTTCAGTGGATTTCTGTTTCTTACAACCAAATGTTCTCTTGCTAAAACATAAGACGAATGCTCAGCAAACCTTTGTTGACTTTCAACTATGTTTAGTATTCTGAATTCACTACCCAGCCAGGAATGTAGCAGAAAAGGGACATAGTCCTGCCACTTCATAAGGCCACACAATATCAGGAGCCAAAATCTGTTATTCTGTGTCTGCAATATGATAAAGAATGAGTTCCCATCTGATTTTTAAGGATCACCACCTGTTTCTGACAGGCTTTGACTACTACTTCCTTAATGCAGGAAGTGGACGTGGACCCGGTTCAACTTGAAATATTTGGGAAAATTAGCTGCTCCTCTTTGGGATCTTAAAATTCTGCAACATGACAAAAAGTTAAGCTTCTGTATTGTATTAATGCACTTTGTATATATGTCTCTGTTATATTTTAGTTATTAAAATGCTTAGGGTTCTCTTCAGTGTGAGTTTTGTGTTGTGAGAATAGGGATCATGTCCTCTTTATGTCCCCCCACATGAGATGCTGGGTGGATGCCACTAGAGTGTCAGCTCCACGCAGGCAGGGACTTCTTTGCTTTGTTTTGATGTGTGCACTGTGGTTTCCCAGGGTCTAGGATAGTGGCTGGCCCAGAGCAGGGCTCAGCAGGTACTTGTTGAATGTGTTGTTGCATTAATTTATTTTTGGCTACATATTGGTTAATGTGAATGATAATCTGCGACATTGCTATAAAACAGTCTTATAATTCAAGTTTTTACTGTTCTGAGTATTTGAGGTTGTAAAAGTAGCCATGACATAACTATACTATATAATAAAACCCTAATATGCAAATAGACCAAATGGCGGAACGACCAGTCACTATAACACACACTGACCACCAGGGGGCAAACGCTCAACACAGGAGCTGCCCCCTGGTGGTCAGTGTGCTCCCACAGGGGGAGCGCTGCTCAGCGGGGCTCACAGCTGGCCTCCGTAGCAATGCTAAGGATGTCTGACTGCTGATTGCTGGCTGGCCCACGGCAGGCCTAAGCTGTCAGTCGGACATCCCCCGAGGGCTCCTGGACTGCGAGAGGGAACAGGCTGGGCTAAGGGACGCCACCCCCCCCCCCCCCCGCCCCACCCGAGTGCATGAATTTCATGCACCGGGCCTTTAGTACAACTAATTAATCAGCTGATCATAAAATTAGCTTTTACTCAAACATCCCTCCCTGTTGGCTGCTGTGTCTGTTCCTGCCCACCTTGCCCATGTGTTTTTGGGTCAAATATCCAACAGAATAGTTGCAAAGTGAAGTTGCAAATCTTACAAGAGCTGCAGGATTTAATAAAAGTGATATTGCAGGAGCACTGGAAGTGGTAATTACACTAATAACAAATGGCTTTTCTCCTTTACTTAAAGCTCTTTAAAAGATAATCATCTGTTTATGTAAAAATAACAACAGTGTATGTGGGGTTTATAACATGTAGAAATAAAAAGTATGACAACAGTAGCACAAAGCCTGGGAAGGAGGAGATGGAAGTAGCTGGGAAGTTCTTACAGGTGAGAGGTGGTATGATATCACTGAAGGTAGACTGCGGTAAGTTATAGGTGTATGTTAAAATCCTAAAGCAACCACTGAAATAACACAGCAAAGGGTTTTGGCTAATAAGCCAACAAAGGAATTAAAACAGAAAAAGAGTGGGTAAAGGTGCAAAGAACAAATGGGACAAATAGAAAAATGGTAGGTTAAGCCCTTTTTTACCAATAATCACATTACAGATAAATAGTTTAAACACACCAGTTAATAGGAAGACCAACTATATGCCATTTATAAGAAACTCACTTTAAATATAAAGACACGGCAAAGTGAAAGGACAAAAAATATATACCATGCTAACATTAATCCAAAGAATGCTGGAGTGGCTCTCAGTTTCAGACAAAGTAGATTTCAGAGCAAAGAGTATAACCAGGGATAGAGGATGTTCATATAATAAAGGGTCAATTCATCAAGAGGATATAACAATCCTAAATTTTATGCACCATAAAGTGGTCCTGGAGGAATGTGCAGATGACACTGGCACCATTGACAAGTGAGGATCTGACCAAATTCTACACTTAACAGTTGAAATAGAGAAAATAACAAAGATGATGGCACAATAGGCATTCAGAGAGAATTAAATTGATGGAGCCCTAGAATGTATTTTCCAAAAGACCCTTCTTAGGATAGCTCTGTGAAACTCAACCTGTGGGGAAGCCTATTTTATTGCATACAATTCTGTTGGAAAAATGATGCCAACAAAACCAATACTTGATTAATAATGAAAAATGTGTTTATAGATAAACTCCATGTGTGCTTAGAGTGAGCTGTGGTTGAATAACTTCCACACTTGGCAGAACACAGGGTGAGTTGACGTCAGTTACTCATCGATCTCACAGTTATTTTATGCACTTGTAAATGCAGCTGCTCATCCTACACGTTTCTAGCTAAATTCCAGCCCAGCCTCATCATGTACCTAGTTGCTTTGGACAGTTGTTTAACCACTCGGAGCTTCTGTCTCTTCTCTTTTGTAAAATGAGGATGAGGATGGATGCTCCTCCCAAGACGAAGTGAGCACTGGATGAAAGTAGACAGATGACAGTGTCTGCATGCTTGAAAGTTCCTTGCAAGAAGCAACTTTCATTTCTCTCTACTGCTGATTGTGATGTCTCCCAACAAACGCCACGCAGAAATATTTGCAAGAGGCGCATCTTGGAATGCACCTGTCTCCTATTTTATGTGCAGAGCCATTGGCGTTTTCTGTTGCACGTCTGTTTCTTCTGAGTCAGAAGGGAAAGAATTTACCAGAATATTTGCCAGGGAATGTGTTGTGGAGCCTTTGTGATCTGCTTATCCCCCAAGTTTATCATAATTCTTATACTTCAGATATTGAACATCCTATTTTACATATGAAGCAACATTTAACTCGAAAGCTCTGCTTTGGTTTGTAATCACCTACTTAAGTCTACTGACAGTTTGAAAGTCTGGCAAAGCAACCCAAAGGTATTATTTTCTTCTGACAATATTTATTTAGTGCTGAAGGATACTTCATAGAGAGTTCGTAAGTTCAAATAATTTATTGTTTAAAGACAAAAGTACAAGGCAAGAAAAAAGAAAGATGGGAAGATGGATTACAAAGAGAAGAAACATGAGAAGCTACATCTGTTTTAGGTAGTAGGAAGCTGTAGGTAATAGGACTGGATTTATGGATGAGCAATAGAGGAAATTAGTGTTATTAATAGATTAAAAATGCTTTATGCACAGCAGGAACTGTAGAATACATAAAAATAAATGATTGATCTGTCTCCAGCATTTCATGTGGTTTATCTCCTTTAATCTACCCAACAGCCCTGGTTAGTAGGTAATGTTATCTTCAGTTTTAACAGGTGAGGAAACAGGCTCACTGCTTTATGTAACTCAACCCAAGGCCTTCAGCTGGCGAGCAGTGGAGCTGGATTTGAACTCAAAGAAATAGCCACGGACCGTGTTATTTCCACAGATTGTTTCTGTGAATTTTGAAAAAATAAAATCAGTTGGAATTGGAACAAATCATTATCCAGCATCTACAGAAAGTAATTATTTTCTTGGGTAAACCTTTCAGGGAAAAGAACTAGCTTGGGGTCATAAAGAAGAAATGATTTGGTAAGAAAAAAGAATCAATGGCATTGCAAATACAGAAAAGTGTATATATCTGCAGGGGACTGAAAGTTCCTGTAGACGGCTGGTTCTCAAACTCAAGCTTTTGCTCCAGTTGAAAATTTGCTTTTCTAACAAGCCCCGGGGATCCTGATGGTCCTGGGCTCACACTTGAAGAGCAGTGCCGTAGACAGTTTGAGAAAGGTGGAGACATGGCCAGTGTGTGTAAGAGGACTTCATATGTAGCAGCAGTCAAGGTGCTGGGGAGAGGGTGGATTGTAAAATCAGTTTTTAACCAGTGCAGCAAAGTCAAGCTCGGTTTTTTACAACTGTGCACGATAAAGCACCACGGCCAGGGTGGTGAGGTCTAGAAGAAGGAGGTGGTGAGGAAGGATGTAAACTACTTTTAATGGCTGTTTTCAGGCATTGCTAGTGTCTAGAGCAGGGACTGGCCTAGAACAGGTGCTCAGTGGTTATTTGTTGCATGAATGAGTGGACAAGTAGAAGGAGTTAACTCTATATGTTAGCACTACTCAGCAATTAATTCTTCTTAGGTTTTTCGCATGAAAACATATTTTAAAAATTTAACTTCTTCTTAAATATAGTTTTTGGAAAACATTTCAGTATGTACAAGGAGATAACAGGAAACTTCCCTCCTGCTCTTCTTCCTTTCCTCTGGTTTCTTTCCTTAGAGGCCAGTTACCATTAATAGTTTCTTGTGTGTCCTTCCAGGATATTCCGTGTGTGTGTGCATGCGCGCACGTGTAAATTTTTTAAAAGACAAGAACAGTGTAACATACTAGACTACTATTTTGTCCTTTTTTCATTTAACAGTATATTTTGTTGGTTATTTCATATAGCTTATATAAGACTGACTCTTGCAGTCCTGAGAGGGAAGTTTATAGCTCTACAGGCCTACCTCAAAAAAAAAAAAAAACAGGAAAAAATGGTAATAAATCATCTAACTCTACAACTCAAAGAATTAGAAAGAGAGCAACAAGAAAAACCCAGAGTGAGCAGAAGGAAGGAGATAATAAAGATCAGATCAGAAATAAATGACACAGAGAAAAAAAAAACACACAAAAAACAGTACAAAAGATCATTGAAACCAAGAGCTGGTTCTTTGAAAGGATAAACAAGATTGATGAACCTCTAGCCAGGCTCACCAAGAAGCAAAAGAGAGGACCCAAATAAACAAAATAAGAAATGAAAGAGGAGAAATAACAACAGACCCCATAGAAATACAAAGGATTATTAAAAAAATACTATGAACAACTCTATTCTAACAAACTAGACAACCTGGAGGAAAAGGACCTATTCCTAGAAAAATACAACCTTCTAAAACTCAATCAGGAAGATTCTAAAAATCTCAGTAGCCCGATAACTATAGAAGAAATTGAACCAGTCATCAAAAAGCTTCCAGCAAACCAAAGCCCAGGGCCAGACGGCTTCACAGGAGAGTTTTACCAAACATTCAAGGAAGAACTAAAACCTATCCTCCTAAGACTATTCCAAAAAATTCAAGAGGAAGGAATACTTCCAAGCTCATTCTATGAAGCCAGCATCACCCTAATACCAAAACCAGATAAAGACAACACAATGAAAGAGAATTATAGGCCAATATCCCTCATGAACATAGTTGCCAAAATCCTCAACAAAATTCTAGCAAATCAGATCCAGCAGTACATCAGAAGGATCATACACCATGACTAAGTAGGATTTATCCCGGGGATGCAAGGATGGTACAATATCCGCAAATCAATTAACGTGATACATCACATAAACAAATTGAGAGATAAAAATCACATAGTCATATCAATTGACGCAGAAAAAGCATTTGACAAAATCCAACACCCTTTCTTGATAAAAACTCTCAGCAAGGTGGGAATAGAAGGATCATACCTCAACATAATAAAAGCCATATATGACAAACCTACAGCCAACATCATACTCAATGGGCAAAAACTAAAACCATTTCCCCTAAGAACAGGAACAAGACAGGGATGCCCACTCTCACCACTCCTGTTCAACCTAGTACTGGAAGTACTAGCCATTGCGATCAGACAAGAAGAAGAAATAAAAGGCATCCAAATTGGAAAAGAAGAAGTAAAACTCCTTATTCACAGATGACATGATATTGTACAAAGAAAACCCTAAAGACTCCATCAAAAAATTATTAGACTTAATAAATGAATTTGGCAATGTAGCAGGATACAAAATTAACGCCAAGAAATCTATGGCATTTCTGTACACCAATAATGAACTTAAAGAGAGACTAAAAAAGCAATCCCATTTACCATCACACCAAAAAAATTAAGATAACTAGGAATAAACTTAACTAAGGAGGTAAAAGACCTATACACGGAAAACTACAGGATACTGAAAAAAGAGATAGAGGAAGACAAACAGATGGAAGAACATACCGTGTTCATGGATTGGTAGAATCAACATCATCAAAATGTCCATACTACCCAAAGCAATCTATAGATTCAATGCACTCCCATTAAAATACCAATGGCATATTTCACAGACCTAGAATGCACTTTCCAAAAATTCATCTGGAATAAAAAAAGACCCCGAATAGCTGCAGCAATCCTAAGAAAGAAGAACAAAGTAGATGGGATCTCAATACCAGATATCAAGCTGTATTATAAAGCCACTGTTCTCAAAACAGCCTGGTACTGGCATAAGAACAGACATATAGATCAATGGAATAGAATAGAGAACCCAGAAATTGACCCAAGCCACTATCCTCAATTAATATTCAACAAAAGAGGCATGAACATACAATGGAGTCAAGACAGTCTCTTCAGTAAATGGTGTTGGGAAAATTGGACAGATATGCAAAAAAATGAAACTAGACCACCAATTTACATCATACATAAAAATAAACTTAAAATGGATAAAGGACTTAAACATAAGATGGGAAACCATAAAAATACTAGAGGAATACACAGGCAGCAAAATATCAGACATATGCCAAAGCAGTTTCTTCACTGACACTGCTCCTAGGACAATGGAAACTAAAGAAAAAATAAACAAATGGAACTACATAAAAAAAAAAAAAAAAAAAGCTTTTTCACAGCAAAAGAAACCATCAACAAAACAACAAGAAAGCCCACTGCATGGGAGAACATATTTGCCAATGTTATATCTGATAAGGGCCTAATCTCCAAAATTTATAGGGAACTCACACATCTTAACAAAAGGAAGATAACCCAATCAAAAAATGTGCAACAGACCTAAATAGATACTTTTCAAAAGAAGACAGAAGGAAGGCCAAGAGGCATATGAAAACATGCTCAAAGTCACTAATCATCCAGGAGATGCAAATCAAAACGACAATGCGGTACCATCTCACACCTGTCAGAATGGCTATCATCAACAAATCAAATCAAATGACAAGTGCTGGTGAGGATGCAGAGAAAAAGGAACCCTTGTGCACTGCTGGTGGGAATGCAGACTGGTGTAGCCACTGTGGAGAACAGTATGGAGTTTCCTCAAAAAACTAAAAATGGAACTCCCATTTGACTTGTAGGAATATATCCCAAGAAACTGGAAACACCAATTAGAAAGGATATATGCACCCCTATGTTCATAGCAGCACAATTCACCATAGCTAAGATTTGGAAACAGCCTAAGTGCTCATCAGCAGATGAGTGGATTAAAAAACTGTGGTATATCTACACAATGGAATACTATGCTGCAGTAAAAAAGGAGTTCTTACCATTTGCAACAGCATGGATGGAACTGGAGAGCATTATGCTAAGTGAAATAAACCAGTCAGAGAAAGATTAATTTATATCACATGATCTCACTCATTTATGGAATATAATGAACAACATAAACTGATGAACAAAAACAGATCCAGAGACAGAGAAACATCGATCAGACCATCAAACCTCAGAGGGAATGTAGGGGAGGGTGGGGGAAAGGGGGAGAGATCAACCAATGGACTTGTATGCATGCATTTAAGCCTAACCAGTGCTAATGGACAACAGGGGGGTGAGGGCATATGTGGGGAGGGGTTTGGGACGGGAATAGGGGGATGAGGACAAATATGTGATACCTTAATCAATAAAGAAATTTTAAAAAATAAAAATAAATAAATGATAAAATATTTGCGTCACATATAACAAAGGGCCAATTTCTATCCTATAAAATAAAAGCATAATATGCAAATTGTCCCCTCGGGAGTTCGACCAAGAGTTCGCTTGCTTGCTATGATATGCACTGACCACCAGGGGGTGGCACGGAACATGGCAGGCAACCATCATCAGCAGCAGGGCGCTGAGGGAGCGAGGGAAGGAGGAGGCGGGGAGGCAGGGAACCTGATCAGCCCTGATCTCCGGCCAAGCCTAGGGGCCCTACCCATGCACGAATTTCGTGCACCAGGCCTCTAGTTATATATAAAGGGCTTCTAAGATTCACTAAGGAAAAAAAAGCAACTGAAAAGTGAGTGAAGGACATGAGTATGTTGTTCACAGAAAAAGAAACACAACTGACTCTAACATAAAAATATGTCAAAATTCACTCACAATTAGAAAAAGATAAATAAAAACTATAATACAATACCATTTTTATCAGTCATATTGACAAAGATAAAAAATTTCATAAAATATTTTGTTGTTGAGAATTCAGGGAAATGTGCTCTCAAATTGTTGGTGGGAATGTAAACTAATTCACCCACTTTGAAGGCGACTGGATATTTACGAAATTACAAATGTATATAGGCTAGTCACTGTAATGCTTTTAATTATGTCAAAAGATTGCAAGTTTTAAATGTCCATGAATAGAGTACTTAAATAATGACACCTCCATACTTCGGAATTTAAATAAAATGACCAGTTAAAAAAGACTGAGTCTTTTTTCTTTTTTAATTTTTAAATTTCGTTATTGATTAAGGTGTTACATGTGTCCTTATTCCCCCATACCCCCCCCCCCCGCCACTCATGCCCTCACCCCCCTGTTGTCTGTGTCCATTGGTTAGGCTTATATGCATGCATACAAGTCCCACCCTCCCCCACCTTCCCTCTGAGGTTTGACAGTCTTATCGATGCTTCCCTGTCTCCAGGTCTGTCTTTGTTCATCAGTTCATGTTGTTCACTATTTTCCCTAGATGAGTGAGATCATGTGATACAAGATATCATTTATTTTTTAATTTTTTTTACATTAAACAATTGTTATTTTATAATTGTGCATATGAAGTAAATTGAAAATTTATTTCACATTGAAGTAAATTTAAAGTTATCCACATTGTTTTTTTTCTACGTAGGATTTCTTAATATTTGGGATCTAAGGACTGGAAAGTATCCTATCCACCGCTTTGAGCACGATGCAAGAATCCAGGCACTAGCCCTCAGCCAGGAAGATGCCACTGTTGCCACGGCTTCTGCTTTCGATGTTGTGATGCTGTATCCCAATGAGGAAGGATATTGGCAAATAGCTGCGGAATTCGAAGTTCAGAAACTGGTGAGCTTTTAGTCTGGTCATTTTATTTTTCATTCTTAGAACCTCTGAATCTAATATAAACAAATATAATGATGTTGGCAGCTCCCGCTCACTCAGGACTCCCTGTGGGCCTCACGTCCATAAATCTCACCACTGCCTTGCGAAACAGGTACTATCATTTTCCCTGTTTACCAAGAAGCCAAGAGGAACTTAGAGCAGTGACTGGACCTGCCCCAGCCTCAGAGCCAGGAGGTGTGATTCGGACCCAGGGCTCGCTTCACGGCTAGAGTTTCTCATTGCCATGGTCCTCATCCGCTTTCCCAGGACGTCCACCCCTCGAAATCTAAGGTCAGCTTCTGGCCTCGTACAGAAGTGAAAATGAGTTCAGTGACATTATCCCAGTCCTCATGGCAAGGAGGATTCCATCCTCAGCTTTCTTCACCCCAAGTTGTTTTCACCTGGAAGTAAAAGTAGCTCCTGTGTGAAAATAGGTGTAAGTCGGTGTCATGTTCCAGGATGTCATGTGTGAAGCTGAGCCAGCCTTAAAGAGTTCTTTACGTGGAGCTTGCTTCCGAGTTCAGTTGTACGGGAGCCTCTGCATTCTAATGGGAGCAGGTGATTTGCTGGTAGAAGGAAGTTTAAGTCTGTGCTGAATTTGGGTTAATTTAAATAAACCTGATTTTGGCACTAGTAGGAGAGTGAACAGAAGAGCCAACGTTGAAGAATAAATTGATGGCCTGACCTGGAACAAATCCTGTTCCTCTCCCTTTCCTCCTGGTGAGGATCTTATTAGATTGAATAACTAAAAAGCCGAGTGTTACTGCCTCACCTCCATAAGCTGCTGGTCCCTCTAATGATCCCGGCTCGGCAGTTTGGGTTTAGTGTTCCCCAAAACTGCCTGCGGCTGTTTTCCCATCTTGGGTTTTATTAGAAAAATGTGAAAGTACCATATTTGTTTGTTTTCCCAACTACTATCGTGCTTATTATCTGGTCTTTGACTAAAGAACACTGTAGAATAGCAATAATTATATGAACTCAGACAATTACTTAAGATGTGAGTCCCTCTATAAAATGTAAATCCTGCCTTGGCAATCGGTGGCATCCTGGCACAGACTGGATGCTTTTTGAAGTAGTTTTGCAGCTCCCAGCAGTGGCCCAGCCACTGCCAATCAGAGCGTCTTGGTCTCCAAAATCCAACATTAAGATGAAATTAAATGGCTGGGCTGAGGATGTCAGTCTTAGGAAAGTAAGAAATGGTTTTTAGACTAGAGAGAGCGAGCAAGCTGGAGGCGTGTGCTGTAACACTCTTTATGTATTATTTCTACCCTGCGTGAGGGGTGGCCACAGGCTGCCTTGTCACTGGCAGGCACCCCTGGCCTAGAGCGCTGGGTCCTTTTGTCTCCCCCAGATAGGCTCCCCGAATCGCAATGGCAGCGCTCCCGTGTTTGTGGTGTTAGCCTAGAACATCATCCTTTGTGATGGGCCCTGGGCTTTGGCCGAGGGGCCGAGGATTAGCAGAGCCACCCAGATGTTCGCTCTCTGTCTCCAGCTCCCCTGGACAGCCCTCAGCATTCAGGCTTTGGACTCAGTTATCTTGTTTTCAGGGCAATACTGTCCTTTTACACCGTGGATTTTCATAATTGAATGGCTTGGCTCACCTGCTGTCGCGCTCTCAGAATTTGCTCAGGGAGGTGAGAACCTGTGGTAAACTACACTGGGGAAGTGTGCCACTCAGGGATCTAGAAAAGCACATCATTCTTCAAGGGACTTCCCGTACACATGGAGATTAGAGAAGGGCACGGCACAAAAATGCTCCTGGTCGTGGCCTTCCTGCTCCCGATGGCATTGAAACCTGGAAAGAGCAGGTAACTCAGATACTTTTAACCTTTTAGCAATGCATTTTTGGTATTTGCACAGATGTTAAAATGTGATTTTTGCCCATTTGGAACTGAGTGAATTTTATTCAGTTTCTGGTTTAAAGATACTTTTGAATAACTATGACACTTGCACGGGTTCAGAATTTAAAAGACCCAATAAAGTTTACAGTGAGTAACACCATTTGCACCCCATCCCTCAACTCTTCCCTCTTTGAAAGCAGCCATGATTAGAAGATTTATGCATGTACAAGCCAAGTACATCACACCCTTCCTCTGCCCACATGCGCACACGTTAGCACACTGGGAATCCGGTTACCTTGCTTCCTTGTTCTCCGCCCAAATTCACCTTAGAGATGATCCCATGAGTATCAGTTCATGAAGACTGTATTCATGCTTTTGCCCAAGACTGCATGGTATTTCAGCGCAAAAATGGACTGTCATTTATTTGTAGTCCGTTAGTAATGCGTGTTTAGCATTTTTCAGTTTTTAGTGATGAAAAAGTAAAGCTTTAGCCAATAACCTGTACACATGGTTTTACATAAATGCGATTTTATTTGTAAGGAAAGTCCTGGAAGAAACTTGCTGGGTCAGAGCGTAAGTGCACTTGACATTGTGGAAAGTGCTGCCGATTTCCCTCTATAGACATTGGACCAGATTACATCCCACCAACCGTAGTGGGACCCATCGTGTGGTTGTCCCCTTTACTTCCAGGCCAGTGTCTCAGCAGACGATGTGATCTTTCCTGGTATGACAGGTGAAAATGGTACCTCGGTGAATTTTTACTTTATATTTCTCTTATTAGGAGTGTATTGTGTTTCTTTTATGATGAGCGTCTTTTCATTTGTGTAAGAACTGTGTTTCATTTCCTGTGAACCGCCCCTCTGCCCGTCTTTTTCTGTGGGGTTGCTGGTCTTCTCATTGACATGTAGGAGGAACTGTGTACTTTTTGACCAAGTCAGGATGAACTGTATGTGGAACCTGAAGGACTAAACAACCCTTATCCTTTCCAGGTTGACTACCTTGAGATAGTTCCAGATACCGAAAGGTACCCTGTGGCAGTGGCCACCGCTGGAGATCTGGTGTACCTGCTGAAGGCTGACGACTCTGCCAGAACCCTCCACCACGTCTACGGGCAGCCCGTCACCTGTCTGGATGTCTCGGCCAACCAGGCTGCTTTTGGAGTGAAGAGTCTAGGATGGGTGCACGAAGGAAACAAGGTACAAAATAGAACATCAGTTTTTATTTTTTAGAAGGCAACTTAAAAAATTAAAGCTCCAGGATGTAGTCGGGAAATGTATATTTAGCATGGTAAAAAAAATTCAAGCATTTGAAAAGGATATGAGGTGAAAACAATTGTTTCTTTCTTCCTCCTTTTCCCCAACCCCACTCCACAGACAAAACTGGTAATAATTTCTAATAGATATCCATCTAGAATATAGGTACATTTATACATTGAAAAACATACCTTTATAGAAAAAAGGTTGCAGCAAAATTTATATTCTCGCCAACAGTGCATAAAAGTACCTCCGATACTCTGTGAGCCAGAAGCAAAGAGAAAAGTTTTTAATTGAAATTCTTTGCATGATTACTAAATGTAATCACTACCTAGCGTTTTACTATCCTGACTGTAGGCCAAGTACTTAGTCTGAAAAGTCTTAAAGCTGATTTATGGAAGTCTCTTTCTCCTCCAGTGGGGTCAGGGGAGAGGGGGATCAAGTTTTATTTTGTTTTCCCTTTAATGTGCCTGCTCTCCACCCCCTGGCAGCGGTGTGATCCCAGGAAGAAATTTCTCTGCGCATTGGCTCCTCTGGCAGCTCCTCCTCCCGAGGACGGAGGCCTTCTCCATGGCACTATTTCGGCCTGCTGCCCCGTGTGGCCTGAAGCAGGTTGCTTAACCCTCCGTATGCCTCAGTTTTCTTATTTGTTTTTAAATATATTTTTATTGATTTCAGAGAAGAAGGGAGAGGGAGAGAGAGATAGAAACATCAATGATGAGAGAGAATCATTGATCGGCTGCCTCCTGCATGCACGCCCCCTCCTGGGGATCGAGCCCACAACCCGGGCATGTGCCCTTGACCAGAATTGAACCGGGAACCCTTCAGTCTGCAGGCCGACACTCTTATCCACTGAGCCAAACCAGCTAGGGCTCAGTTTCCTCACTTGTGAAAGGGGACTCGTAACAATAACCTACACCATAGAATTGCCAGATTAAATGAAAACATGTCTGTAAAGCTTTAAGCATCATGCTTGGCGTGTGACAGTTAATCATCACCGTGTGCCTCCTGGTATTTCTACCAGTTGTAGTTCAGTGCTGGCCTCGGTTTGTGATTTTTTTTTTTTTACGTAGTTTCCCCTAACGTGTAAGTCACCTGTAAGGTCAGGTCTCATTTATCACGTGTTCACTGATTTTGCAACTTAGTAGGTACTCAAAGATTTGAAGCATCCTGGATTCCTATTATGTTCTTCATCCAGTAAGATAGATACGGCACTAGAAAGGCATGTGGCTTCCTGCAGCCTCACTGTGAGAAGGGCCTCCCTTTGTGCTTGAGGAGTGCATATGTCAGCATATGTCGGCTGACAAGTCTGCGATGCTCTAACTCCTGTGTTTTGTCTTCCTAGGAAGTGGGGGAAGGGGACAGCAATTGCTTTCTGAAGGCGGTTTCCTTTCTGGGGCTTTAAAAAAACTTTCTTTTCCGATCCCTGGTGAGCTCATTTGTTGAGAGAAGAAAGACTGCGTATTTGCTTTCTAATTTTTCATCCATTATGCTTTCAAGTTTGGGTTATCTCATTTATTTCTCAAGTCTCAGTGTAGTGAGGGGATAGATATATGTAATACTAGCCTGGTTAAAATTTTCCATATTTTCAATAATTTTTTCCTCAGGCCGATCCTATTTCTCTTTGACTTATCTAAGTAGATTTATTTCTATACAGTCTTACATTTGATACAACCATAGTGGATATATTTGAGAAATCAGTTAAAGGGAGAGTCCAGCACGAAATCATACTGGGAGCATCCTTTAGATATCGATGGTACGGAGGCACTTTTGTGGATGCCTCTGAAAATTTCCAACCCAATTAAAAGCATTGATTATAAGAATCTGCTTATTAATACCTTAATTTTATGGAAATTTATTTTAAAATGTGTTCTCTCAAATAACTTGTTACTGGTATTTTCATTGCTATTTTAAAATTAAAAGTGGAAGTAAATTTGCTACAAGAATTTGTTGAAGCATCCTTTGAAATCTGACAGTAGCAGTTAGTTACCCAAATATTTTGTGCTTGCAACAGCCAGCCTTCAAACACTTGTGGGTGGCTGGCTGGTTGTTGTTAGTAATAACTTTGTGTTGAGATGTTTCTCCAACATGAATGCCACCCACTCGATCGTGAGGGAAGCCAAGCTTTTGTCTATGAAACTTTCCTTATTTTTGCAGAGGCAGGACTCTCCATCTGATGGAGTTTAATGGGTTTTCTGCTTCCTCAGAAGAACCTGCATTTTTCAGAAACGTAATTGTCCTGTAACATCTCTGTGTGCGCTAAGCCATGTCATCCTGCTGCTATCCTAGAATGTACTGTCGTAATTCCCAGGTAGCTTCATGTGTGTGCTCAGTGTTGCTTTGCTTGTGAATGCCGTTTTGGCTGTGTCTGTGCTTGGCCTGGCAGCGTGTGTCCCAGCACATTTTATTAGGTTGGTGTCAGACTATTAGCAGTAGAGTTTGCCTGGAGCTACGTCCACATGGGGGTTTGTGTTTGCGCCTCTGGCCTGTGTAACTCGGAATCAGATGAAGGCTTTATGAGAACATAGAGTTTGGCTTATCTTCGTTTGTACCTGATACAGAGCTGGGCTTAGCTGGAGTCCATTATTGATTAACTGTGATAAAAACAGACAGCGAAGTCCAAATGTTGATATAAAATACATTTGTGTCTGGAACTGAAATTTCTCTAACCTGTAGAAGTACTCCAGAGGTGTTATTTTTGTTTAGTTGGAGGATATCCTTGCCCCATACGATGATCGCATTAGCATTTTATAGGCACCACAGCTGTCAGAGCATCAAATAATAATGGTTCAAGTCCATCCACTCATAGATCCAGCTAGCCAGTCATTGTGTGTGCATTCAGCACAGAGAGCCACAGAGCACCAGTTGTGTTCTTGGCACTTGAGTGTGAAACAGCCTCATGCACAGATTTCAGCAAACTGGTACTTGTCAAGTAACCCAGCTCTGTCAATAAACAGTTTTCTAAGGAAATGAGACCAAGTAATGTAGCAAAATGTACCTATTTAACCTTAAGAAAAGGCCTGTGAATACAGCTGGTTTGATCCTTTCCAGCTCTGTGTGTTCCAGGAACAGAGAGAGTTCGTGCTCTGTACATCTCCGTTGGCTTATGGCATAGAACTTCCCAGACTTTTGAATTTAGACGCCAGGACTTGGGACCCCACTTGGAATTGCCAGCATTTTCTTTGCCCAAGTGAAGTCGTAGAAAAAAATGGCCATTGTCTGTTTTCACTTTTTGTTAAAAGATCAGATCTTTAAACATCTTTTTTTTTTTTTTTAAAGAGTAATTTATAACGAGGTAATGCATTCACCTGATTCAGAAATCAACAGATCTGACAAGGAAGACTGTGCAGTGGGATGGCCCCTCCCCACTCCTTTCACCCTGCCACCCAGTTTCTTTCTTTTCCTGGAGCCAAGTCAGTGTTGCTAGTTTTGTGTACATCCTTCCAGAGATATTTTATGCACATGTAAGCAAATTACCCAGACATACCCTTAGTCCCCTCTTTTTTAAAACTATAAATGGTAAAATACTATATTGTTGTTCTGCACCTTGCTTTTTCCTGCAACAAAACTTCTTAAAGATCATTTCATCCTGGTGTTTGGATACTGTTTTTGGTTTAGTTTTGCTTTGCTTTTTGCAGTGTTATGGTACCACACCTGTGGACGGACCTTGATGCGTTTGACTAGCCCCCTCTAGATGTATGCTGAATTGCTCCCTGTCTTTTGCTGCTGTGAACACACTTGGCCCACTTGAATGTGTTTGTAGGTTAGTTCCTCAGAGTGGACTTGCTGAGTGAAAGGGGTCCGTGCTTTATGATTTTGATGGCTGTTGCCTCTCTAGCGGCGGCATCCCTGGGAAAGTGGCAGGTGGCAGTACATCCCATTTCCCTGGCAGTTCCTGGACTTCTTTTCTCTCACAGGCTTTACAGCAAGATCACAGCAAGGTGAGGCCAGAGGACTAGACAGAGATCTGTCTGCTCTTACTCTGCAGTAAATTATTTTGTAGCTCTGCTACTTAGGATGAGTAACTGTTGGTTTCGAATCACATGGCTTTACCTAAACCCAGTGCAGTGGGACTAACAGCCCTCTCAGGCCACCGTTAGGTTGGGAAGAGCTGCAACACACACTGATATGTGTTCCTTCTCGGCTTAGTTGGTACCATTTGAAGGAGAGTCCATGGTTCTTCTAAGGTGGTAAGCCAACTGGCCTCTTATGTAAAATGAAGAGCGGTGGGCACGTGACCTCTGGGCTTCTGTCCAGCATCCACGTTCCTTGAATTCCGGATGAAGTGATGAGGTGGTAGAAACTTCCTACTTTACCTGTGGAGTTGTGTTGAGCTGCTCCCTCATTGGAATTGCTGGGTGGCTGAAGGCTTCTGAAATGGGCTGAGGAATCCATCATCTACTCTTCTCTAACGAGACCACCCCAAGGGCCATGTTTATTGCTGATAGAAAGGATTGGGCAGGAACTTGGAACTTCTTGATCACTTCCTATGTCCTGCGGGCCAGGGGTATGTGGTGAGAAGGCCTCCTCACGGGTCTTTTGCTTTCAGATGCTGCTTAGCAATGGCCTGCTTCCTCCCGCTGCAGTGCAGAAATCCGTGTCAGCTCCGCCCTAGCCCTCTGTGCCCAAACACCCCTTTATGATGTGTTTCTGTGTCTCATATTTCCTGAATCTGTCCAAAATGCTCCCACCAATGAAAACATGTGTATGATACCATATCATTAATTCTTTTGCTCCCTGAATTAAATTTTGCTCTCAGATGTGGGGGGTTAGAAGATAGAATTGCCTCATTTAAGAGCATTATGTTGACGAGTCTCATGCCTCATAAAGGAAGAGAGAGACCCACTTAGGGCTCTTAGCATCATTCTATGTATTTGGACATATTTTCTAATTTAGTTCTGAAGTACTTGGCATTCAGTGGCAGGTTGTATTTAGCAGCACGCGGCGTGCATCGTAATCAGGGGGATGCGAGTGAAGTAATCCTGAGGCTGAGATGTGTTTGACAAGGACGCTGCCTTGGCGCTGCTGCCTCAGCTTACATCACGCTGGAAAATAATTGCTAACATCTCTTATGATAATCATTCCCTTCACACGGACGTGGAAAGACTCTGGATTGGTTGCTTGCACTCGTCACAAGTTGAAATAACTGTCTGGGAGGATGCTTGTATCAGACACGCAGTGCTCATGGATTCTGACCACATTCTCCCATACCTACCCCAGAATGTGCAGTCCACCTCTTCTTCTGTTAAAGGTTCTATTCCAGAGAAAAATGAAAAACTCGGTCTTTTATAAGCAGGGTGAATAATTTAAAATGGAAAGTTCACAAAGTATATGCCTCATTTCCTTTTCACTTTCTCCTTAAACCTTTAAAATGTTTCAACTTTCTTCTTAGAGAAGTTTAGGAAGATAGTCCTTTGAGACCAGTTTTCTAGGTTATTGAGTGATGTTGACTACCAGAAGGATTCTTTTTTGTTGCCTAGGTTACTGTCACTGCTAATGACTATTTATTGAACACATGCTATATGCTAGATTTCTGATTGGCACTGGAAACGTGGAGATGAATCCAGAATGACATCTGCCTTAGGACTTTCAGCCTTGTGTTCCTCAGCAACTTAGCAATACAAGGGTTGCTTCCTCCACATTGAGATGGACATCAGGTCACAGCAGTTTGCTGCATTCCAAAGTGATGAAATTTATACAGGTAAATTGATGAGGATTGAACATTCAGAGGATTGTTTTAATACTAGAAAATGGTTTAGTATTAAAATGGTATCAGTAAGTGATGTAATTGTTAGTGTAATTTCATAATACATGAAGTTCTCCTCCCGTGCTGGGTGAACCCCGAGACAGCTCACAGAGCCCCCGGGTTACTCAGGACAGACAAGAAACCTCACCTGGGGACCTTTGAGGACCTGGCCACCTCTGATCTCTGTAGCACGATGGCGATTCTGTGGGAAGCATTTCTTAGAATGCTGTCGCTGCCTATGGAAGCTGAGCGTGCTCTAGGATCTCCAGGATCCCGAACCACTCCTTTGCGAGAGTGATGACCTCAGAGAAAATAAACACAGGGAAAGGTATTTTCCACTAAGTCAAGCTAGTGGTGTAACCTTTGGGGATTGAGCCAGATAAACCTTCAGCAAGTTACTTACCCGGGAAAGGTAGGTCATGTGCTTGTGAGATACTGAGCACCAGTACCTCCCTATCCCCACTAGCTTTGGGGGCAGGTTAGAGTTCATCAGGAAAACCTGGGCAAGAAGGCAGTTCAGGCAGAGGCAACGGGCTTGGAGGACGGGTTCCCAGGGGGTCCAGGAAGCAGCAGTGGGGTGATCCAGGCTGGCTGGAGCACAGGTACCCTGGCTGGTGTGGGAACTGTGCTCAAGTCATTTTGTAGTGAAAGTCCTGTGGTTCTTCACCAGATTCATTTTCCCAAGAGCTGATTTGCAATAATGCGTTTAGAACAGAAAGGGACAAGTCAGTTCAGCTTCCTGCAGAACCAGTGCGGTTGCTGAGTCACTTGTGTAATAGCCTTGAGATGCAAGCCCTTGTGGAGAGGGCTGGCTCTGTGCCTTAAATATCTATGTCTGCACTCCTACTTGCATAGTGTTTGTATACCAATGGCATTTGTATCATTTTCTCATTTTCAAAAACATTGATCAGTATTCTTGAAGCTCCGAGCAAGCTCCTAAGACCATTACATTGACGTGTATGCTGATCATTGCCTTTTCTTGTTTGTCTTTTGAATTAAGCTTAGAATTTTATTTAGGGCCTACTTTTTCTAACGGCTTTCCCAACGATTTATGTTGAATTTCCATCCTGGTTCACCACTTCTCACCCATGGGAGACTGTGAACTTGGAGTTAGGCTCTGCTTTTATTTCATCTTATGGATAGGCATGGCTTTGGTTTCTTCCTGCCAGGGCTCAAGAGCAAGTAGGTTTGTTAAAGGGTTAAAAGTCAGTTTGTTTTTCAGTTAATGAAGATCAAGGGGAGGGCTGTTGGGAATGTTTGCTTTTGCTCTATAAGTAAGAATGCTAACACTGTAGAATAGGTTGCGTGCTTTGGATGTATATCCAGACAGCTACTATTTATAGTGTTCTTTATGTGCAAAGTGCAGCTAAGCATCTGTCTGTGCTGGTACAGTCCTGCCCCTTAGGCAGTGCTGAAGGGGCGTTATGCCTCCGGGGTACGAAGGGGAGCCCACGGGTAGACTCTTTGCCCTACACCAGAGGTCCTCACTGTTCACTGTCATTTTTCACGCTCCTCCATCAGCTGTCACTTGTTTTAGTTCTCTGGTGTTAGCCACACTCTATCCACTTCTGAGCCTTTGTCTGGTCTAACTTGGGGCCAGACCAGCAGTTGCCAGGCTAGTGAATAGAAAATTGATACCCAAGCCAGTCTAATATCCTCAATTTCATACAGATAGCTTTATATCACAGTCATCTCACATGTAATCTTCCCATTTTAAAAATATTATTCAAGTTGCCTTTAATTTTTAAGAATTCATTTCCTAATTTGCAGCCTCAGTCTTCCTCCCAATATAAAATAGATTTAATATTAACTTTTTTTCTCCTGGGGACCATGATTAGTTACGTGTCATTAATATTTGTGAAGCGCTTAGAAACTGTCCATGCTCTTTATTATGATGAGGCCTGTTGGGAGCATAAAAGGAGGCTGTGAGGATTTTCAGCTTCAGTCATACATTTACATAGTAATTATAATCTTGTCATTGGACTAAATGCTGGGCCGTGAGCACTCCTCGTTTTATGTCTGCAGGAGCCAGTTCTTTGTGGTCTCCTTTCTATTCTAGCGCTAGGACAGAGAGCGTCTGAGGAGGTTTCCGAAGCCAAGCAAGCGCTTCTCTCACTCCACAGAGTGGACCTGCCTTCCCTGTTGTTTCCAGCACCTATGGGTGTGTGGGTCGGGGGTGGGGGGTGGGTTGTGCTGCCTGCATTTGCACTGGAGCGTACTCTTGTCTCTGGGTTTCTTTCAGGCTTAGGTCACAATAGGTGTTGGTTTGGCCTCGCTCTGATCCTTTGTAGACATCTGCCCACATCACAAAGCCCCCGAGTTTGGCAAGTCTGCGGTAATTGGCAGAGCCTTCCCGGGCAGAGTCCAGTCCTGGAACAGCGGGGGTTGCAGGTGCATTGGCACGTGGTGGTGGGGAACGCACACGGGCCTTGCCTACCGAGCGCCTGGCGATGCTCAGCAACACCGTCCCATCCCTGAAATATCTTGGCCTTGCGGGCTTGTCACTCCAATTAAAACTTAAACATGAAAGCAGCCCAGGCTGCCTCCCTTTGTGCTGCAGTTGAGCGTGGACGGTGCCAGAGCATATCATGGAAACGGTGGGGGGTGCTGTGTCAGGGGTCTGTGCTGTCGGGGGCTGCTTCCAGCTTTGCATCTTGCTGGTGGCTGCTGCTAAGTGCACCTGAGAGGCAAGTTTTTGTTTGCCAACAGAAAGTCACCTTTGGGATGGTGGTGAAAGTCATTTTCCACATGTTCACAGATACGCCTGTTACCAGGCCTCACGCTCTGACTTATCTTTGGCAAGGACTTACAAAATAGTCTCTCTGGCTGATTGTCAAAAATTACATCATATCGGAGTAAACTGCTTTTAAATCAGACATCCATTATTCATGTATATTAACTGCTTTTTTATTTTTTTATTGGCTGTTTTGTGTATGATTTACTCTTTTCTCACTAGCTCCCCCTCCCTTCCCAATTGTCTGTCTTTCTCATTGTTTTTTAAAATCTTAGCTCATCTGTGAATTTATAGGGGCTGTTCACTTATCTTTGTATGTCCACATCAATATGTGGACCCTGCATTTTTTGTAGTGAAATTTTTTACCACGTTTTGTGGGTCATATTTATATTGGGTCAGAATAGCAGCTTGGGTGTTTACTTGAGTAAAACCTACCTCAAGAATGGGAGGTCTTTTTCCTTTATTAAAAAAAAAAAAAGAGCATTATTAGTCTTGTACTTCAAGATCTATACCAAATGAAACTATACCTCCCACTTCTGAAGCAGCTAAATATGTTGCTGTTGGTGGAAAGCAAATTGACTTGCTGTGTTCATTTGTACGCATGGAGCACATCTTACTGTAAGGCCCGTGTATCATTCTCCTATCATTGGTAAGTACAGGCAGAGATGTGTAGCATTTATTCATTCTTTCGTCAAATACATACCAAGTCCCTTCTGTGTGCCAAGCAGAGTACAGGGGTCCAAGGGTGCCTCTGTTCACTCCAGACTCAGTGCTGGAGGGGTCCCCTGTGCACCTGCGTCCTCTGGTCGTGGTACATCGCCCTGAGTCAGGGCCTCCTGCTGCTTGGAATAATAGGGCAGGAGACAGTCTGTTCTATTTCTTTAATCCCAAAGCAGCGTTGTTGTTGTATATAGTCAGTACTTGTATACTTTTATGCACATTTACCTGAATCTTTGCTTACTTTTCCTTTCAGCATGTCAGACCTTTTTTTTCTGGACCATCTTCTAAAAGCGAGTTCTTTAAAAGTTCCTTTAGTGAGAGCTTACTTCCCTTTCTGGATTTAGTGTTCTCTATTTGTTGTTGTTGTTTATTGATTTTAGAGAAAGGAAGGGAGAGAGAGGCAGAGAGAGAAACATCGATTTGTTATTCCACTTATTTATGCATCCATTGGTTGATTCTTATATGTCCTAACCGGGGATTGAACCCACAGCCTTGGCATATCAGGATGACCCTATAACCAACTGAGCTACCCGACCAGGCCACTGTTCTCCATTTTGTACACAAGTGTTCTTAATGTTTTAATTTTTAAAAAAGTCTTTGTTTCACCCTCATTCTAAGGCAGCTTCGCTAGTCCTTTAGAGTTCTAGGCTAACAGTCACTTTCTCTCAGCGCCTTGAAGAGATGAGTGGTTGGGACTTCCACTGATGCCACTGAGATGTTGGCTGTTGGTCTAACTGTCATTTCCTTCTACGGCTCTTTCTCTTCTTTGGCTGCTTTTAAGACCTTTTCCTTGTCTTTAATTTTCTGCGGTTTCACTCTAATGTCTCTTGAGTGTGGATTCAGTTTTATTTCTCCTATTTGGGGTTTCTTATGCTTCCTTCCTTCAGTTGTAGAAAATTCTCAGCCATTGAAGTTTTCCTCTCCCTCGTTTTCTCTGTTCTTTCTGTCTGGGCTCAGATTAGGTGTGTGTTAGACCAACACGTCTCCGCCGTGCTGCCCACAGCTCATTCATATTTTCTTTCTCCATCTCTCTGTGTTGCCTTCTAAATAATTTCATAAAATCTACCTCAAAATTCACAAAATTCTCCCTTGTACTCTGTTCAATTACTTGTTTAACTCATTCATTGACTTTTTAATTTCTAGAGGTCTTTTTTTTTTTTAGAACTGTTTAGTCATGTTTCTGTTTTTGACCCCTACCTTCTTTTATTTCTGTAAACATTCTCTGATATCCTGAAGTGAATTCTTCTGTTTGTTTTCTGCCTGTCGCATAGGATGAGGTGTTTCCTTCTGTATTTGGAGTTCTGCTTTTGTTGTGAGCTCCTATTTGGCTGATGGTGATTGTACATGTCCTAAGGGGCCTGGGTTGAGAGGGTCTTCTCCTGAGAGTAGTTCTGCAGGTACCAGAGCACGTTACCAACCTGGAAGTACTTTAAACTGATGACTGGGCATGGGGTTTTGGCCTTGCAGGTAGCATACATTCAGCCTCTGAACCTGGGTGAGGGCAGGTGTGTGCTTGCACACCCCAAGGCAAACATTTTCCGTCCTGAGCCGAACCTGAGGCAGACCAGCTTCCGGGGAGGCTCTTTTCGCCGGTGAACAGACCGCTTCCCCAGCTTGCTTTTTACTGAGTGTGCGTACCCGCACAAGGGCCTGCAGTCTGGGGTTCTGTTTGTGCTGGCGGGTGTCACAGAGCACCCCCGGCATGAGAGCTCACTTCCCTTTCTGGATTTAGTGTTCTCTATTTGTTGTTAATTATTGATTTGAGAGAGAGAGAAAGAGAGAGAGAAACAAGAAACATTGATTTGCTATTCTACTTATTTATGCATCTATTGGTTGACTCTTATATGTCCTGACTTGGGATCGAACCCACAATCTTGGCATATCAGGATGACACTGTAACCACCTGAGTGACCCGGCCAGGCCACTGTTCCCCATTTTTGGCTCCTCAGAATTTTTCTGACTTCTTAGAACTTAAACAGATATGTTGAAGGAATGTTTATTGATACTGAATCTTATCCAGCATTTTTGCGTTTGTAAACAGCAGGGTTTTCCAGGCATTCTAGTCTGCCACATTTTCAGAACTGGACACAGTTTGGGGTGGGGTGGGGGGAGCGTTTCTAGGATCTGGATATTACGGTTCTAGAATCTGGTTATTGTGGAACCTCCTTCTGTTTGAGTAGGATGAAGTATTCCTTTGTACATGGCAGCAGCAAGATTAGACATCCAGAAATGGGGGCTTTGGGGGTGGCAGGTGTTAAGCAAAAAAAAGAAATGAGTATTTATTGTGTCCCAGATTGTGGTAAGCTCTGGGTTTCCCTGATAACGTGTACTAAGCAGTTGTCTATATACTGAGCACCGGACACATGCTGCATCCTTAATCAGAGCTGCAAGAATGAATGATAGGGTTGCTTTCACAAGGAACGTATAGTCCAAGTCTAGGCCAGCATTTCACAAATATGGCGGGGCACTTGGTAACAGCCTCAGCTGACCTGCTAAATGAGTTTCCTTGGTGACGCTCCTAGCCCGGGTGCTGAAGAACCACGGGTCTGGGAGAGGTCGGAGGAAGCGAAGGCACAGTTTAAGGTGGCACCTTGGAAACACCAGATGAAGTGTGTGGACATGAGTACCGTTGGCACTGACCAGAGGGAACGAGCTCTGTGTGCTGAGGGCACAGCAAGAGCACAACACAAGCTTGATAGGGATGGAAGATAGGGTGTGGGGGTTATTTGCTTTACTCTCTAGAATTTGGCTTCCTATTATGATTTCCCCCTCATAAGAGAAGAATATATGTGGTAGTGATGGAGGCAGGTTATCAGGGATCAGAAAAGAAAGTAGGTAGACTATGTCATCTCCAAGAATTTCGATCAATCCCCATGCCCTTTATTCTTCACTCTGCTTCAGTCCAGCTCAGCAGCTCTAATTCTGTGCTCTGTCACTCCCTCCCCTCTTTAACGGCCGTATACAAGTTAGCTGTAGCTCACAAAGCTGTTTCAGTGCTGCGTCTTGTAAGGAAGCCTTCTGACCACTCCTACCCCTTCTGAAGGGCAGTGCTGGGGTGCTTAGCAGGTGAGCAGCTGCTCGGGTTGATGCTGCGGTTGGTGCAATGCCTTTGGCAGATAAATGAGCATCAGGAAGACTATTTTTGTAAACTTAACCAAAGAAAACACAAAGGGGTTCCTTTCTTCATTCATCATCATGTGACCAAAAATCGGGGCCTGCAAGGCTCTGTAATCTGTTCATGGCGATTTCTGCATGCATGTGGTTCCAGTTTATGGGGTTGGTAGCAGTCTTAGATTTAGGATGTGTTTGCAGTGCTAAATCCAGTTCTTCCTGCATGAAGGAGGACGTTGGCCTGCCTTGAGCTCACCCCACTGCAAGGACAGTAGTCACTTCTCAGCTCTTTCCTTCAGGCTTTGGTTGGACAGCCAGTCCTGGGCACACCAAATGGTCTAGGCCAGTGGTCGGCAAACTCATTAGTGAACAGAGCCAAATAGCAATAGTACAACGATTGAAATTTCTTTTGAGAGCCAAATTTTTTAAACTTAAACTTCTTCTAACGCCACTTCTTCAAAACAGACTCGCCCAGGCCGTGGTATTTTGTGGAAGAGCCACACTCAAGGGGCCAAAGAGCCGCATGTGACTCGCGAGCCGCAGTTTGCCGACCACTGGTCTAGGCCACACCTGGAGGGTGCAGGGCCCTCCTGCACCAGGACAGTGACTGATGCTTCCCGGATGTTGGGCCTGTGGCTCCTTCCTGACTCTACAGGGCTGTCCCTGCTGCTTACAACACCAGCTGCTAGGACATGGCTGTAAGGTGGGTCTCCTCAGAGAGGTGAGCCCCTCGTCTGCACGAGCAGGACAGCTGGTGGCCGCGCACCAGCTGGCGGAGAGGTGGGTGGTTTCAGCTGGCAGCAGGCGGAGGCTTCTGCACGTCATCCGCCGTCCCTGTCGTTCCAGTGCCCACTCCACTGAAGATGGTTAATAAATACTGTTGACTGGCTGTTAAGTGAATTACAGCATTATTTATTTTGTCTAAAAATTAGAAACAACCCAAATATCTACCAGTATGGAATTAAATATCCACAGAGAAATTCTATGCCGCCATTAAAAATAACAAGATTTACCTGTAGGTATTGACGAGGAAAGAACACTCATGGTATTTAGTAGGAAAACCAAATTGTAGAACAGTAGTCCCATTCATGGAAAAGAATAATTTTATACACACATGCAGGGAGAGGGAGGAGACAGGTAGACACAAGACAGATGTGTATAGAAGAAGTCTAGCAGTAGATACACTAAGCTGTTCAAGTGGTTATCTCTGAGAGGTGGATGCACAGAAGGTTACTATTTCGTTATATTATTCTGTTATGTTAGATTAACTTGAACAAAATTCAAAGTTAGGATTCTAAGACTAGGATTTATGAAAATACTTTAAGATCCCTGAAGTTCTTTTCAAACAATGTTTGCTTCCACCAGGTGCCTCTACATCTGCCTGGAAGCTAAAGAGAAAGAAAACCCACCCAGAATACATCGCCTGTAGTTATCTTTGCAAAATATATGCCACTCTTAACGTGGCTTCACTCTTTTAGAAAATTCTTGAAGAAGCATTTGACTCCTGTAAAAATGTGCCCTGTAATCACTATGTAAGCTCTTTTGTAATATCCACTTGGTATTTAAAAGAAAAAATCCCCAGCAACATCTATTGATTTGGCGGTCGCATTAGTGCAGAATATTTTCTCCAAGATTGTAGCTATGGATAGTTTTTTCCTTCTTTCCAGCATATCCCTACACCGCTGAGGGTGAGTCAAGTGGCCATGGGTTGAGACTCACCCAACTAGGGCAATAAAGAGAAAAATTAGTCTAATGCATGGTCTTAACAAGAGGGAGAGTGTGAGCATGAATAATTAATCTCACTAGTCTGTGGCAGTCAGATAAAATGAAGTCCCATTTGCTCAACCTTATTAAAAGAGAGAGAGTACGGGAGGGAGGAGGAATGGAGGGGGAGGGATGGTAAAGGTCGTTAAGGGATTTGTAACATGGAAAGAACCGCCTCCGAGATGGGTAATGTGTTTTCTAATCTCTGTGGTCTTTAACTAAACGTAATGGTGCAGGTACTGTTCGGATAGTTCTGATTCACTGAATTACTAAGCATTGTAGAAGATACTTGAGTCCTGATAACTTAGACGTCTTTATGCAGAGGCTCTCTGCAGAGGGATGCGACCTCACTGTGTTCCTCAGAAATGTTCCATCCACTTGTAAATAAAGAACTAGAAAAAGTAAAGAATAGGAACTGACTCAATATCAGATTTTAATCCTTATATTTACCATGAACTTTTTATATTTTAAAGCCTACCTTCCGAATATAGAAGTTGAAGTATTTTAAAAACAAGATATTGAGCCCTACCCGGTTTGCTCAGTGGTTAGAGTGTCAGCCTGAGGACTAAAGGGTTGCGGGTTTGAATCTGGTCAAGGGCACGTAACTCGGTTTCAGGCTCGATCCCTAGACCCCATTGGTGTCAGTGCAGGAGGCAACCAGTCACTGTGTCTCTCTCACATCAGTGCTTCTCTTTCTCTCTCTCCCTCTCTTCTACTCTCTTTAAAAAAATAATGGAAAAAAAATATCCTTAGGTGAGGATTGACAACAACAACAGAAAGAAACACACACAAGATATATTGAGTCCAAGAATCCTACTGCAAGGTTTATAATGATAGGTGTAAAATATTACTTTTATGATAGACCAGGAAGTTGCTGTTTTTAATTTTTTTCTCTCCAGGAGCTGATTTTATGCAATTTTTGTGGTATTCACCGTAGATAGAAGATTTTATTATTACTGTGTTCTTACCTGGAAGAAGAATCTTATTCTGGATATTTTACAATTGTTGAAATTTTCTCAGAAACTTTTATTTTCAGCTGCATAAAAATAACATTTAGCTTGCTTACTCTAGTCTTTATGGGTTAAAGTTTGAAATCGCCCTCTTCCAGATGCTGTGAGCAATAGTTAGTATTTTAGTGTTGCCTGGACTATTAGGAATTTCTAAAGATTCACTTATTAGAAATGTGTGTTGACAATGAGATTTATGAAGTTCAAGGTGGAGACCATTTGTTCACTTCTCAATACTAAAATAAGAACCTTATACTAATACTTGATAAATGAATAGGCACCGAACTGTGTTGATGAGGAGGCTTTTTGACTGTGAATTTGGGGGCAATAACTGTGTCCTCGGTAATTACAACAGTGACTGACCCATAGCAAGCAGTTCATGTTAATTAAGTTGAACTGAAATACTAAGTTTTTTTTAGTAGAAGTCTTAAATCTTCAGAAAGATTATTTATGAATCATCTTTTTATTTTCCTTTTGCTGGAGAGAAGGCACGGAAGTGTTTACATTTAGTAAATATATTGTCTAGAGATGAAGACCACCTTCTTGTTTGCCTCCATGCCTTATGGAACAGAGCTCCTTAAAATTAGCAAGTGGAGAGTGAAGAGGGAAGCACTGGGACCAGGACTTGGGGTTTGTCGTTCAGTCTAAAGGACTCTTCTAGTGGTTAACTGTGCAAGCTTCATTCTCCTGGATGCTTGAACCATTCTTTCTTGTACCTTCCGTGGTATGAATACAGGGAGCGGAAGAAGAAAGAACCCGCGCTGGCTGGCTGCATGCTTCTGGATCTGCTCGCTTTCCCATTATTTCCAAACCAGGCGCAGTCATTGACCCTCATTCCCACGCCTCTTTCTCTGTTAGGAGACGCAAACCTAATTTCTTCATTTGGCATTTTTCTGTGTGTCCTTTGAGTGTGTTTGCACCTTGGACTGAGGAATTCTCTGGATTTTCCTTTATTTCCTTTTGCATTTCCTTTTGTCATTCTAACAGCCCTGTCCCTACAATCTCGCTCCCTGGAAAAGGTCAGGGCATTTAGTGGCAGAACGTCTTTGCTAGGGGCTGGGGCAAGGCCCTGCCTGGATGTGCTGAAATAAAGCGTGTTGATGTAGGGCTGCTGTATGTAACAGGGCACCCGCATGTTCCTTCTCCTCAGATCCTGGTCTACAGCCTGGAAGCAGAACGATGCATCTCGAAGCTGGGCAACGCGCTTGGCGACTTCACCTGCGTCAACCTCAGGGACAGCCCTCCCAACCTCATGGTCAGCGGCAACATGGACAGGAGGTATGTCTGAGTAACAAGTTTTGTAGCCACAGCCGTTTCTGCTCGCGTGTCCTCCGCGGCTCACACTCCGCAGCGCTCACTCCACGGCTTCGTCCACCGTGCTCGGCCCGATCCCAGAGCTGCTGTCTCTGTGAACCTGGAGAACAAAGTCTCGTATTAGGTAATAGTTGGACGGCGCTGTCTCTGCCTCCTTTCTGCAACTCCACAGGAAGGTGGTCTTTAAGCCATTTGGTGGACGCAGTTGGTGGAAGGCCCAGTGAGACCACTTGGAATAAATTTGTTTGGCATTTAAAAGCTCACTTTCTAATATTAAAAACAATAACCTAAGGGATGAATCATGTTCAGCAAAATAGGGTTGCCTGCCAAATGATGTCAAGAGTGTGTTTCCGAGCGCCGTGGTGTCCCTCTGGTGATGGGGAAGAGGCCGCATGTGAACAGATTCCAGTTCCTATTTAGGTGATTAGCAGCCTTCTCTTCAGCACGTTGGCTCGGGGAGTCGGGTTTTCCCGGTGCAGGTCCCGTGCCAGCCACGGACGCTCCAGGAACCATCAGCACGAAAGGATTAAAGTGTTTGAAAAGACTCCGTGTCCAAATTTTAGTGTTTTTTTTTCCCCCAGCCCCATGTCCTCTCCCCATGTCTTTTCTTTTCCTTTTTTAAATTTTTGGCTGGTTATAGGCCATGTCTGATCCAGCCCTGAAGAGGTGGCATGGCTAGAGGCCAGGGTCTGCGCGCCCCTCCTATGCTGGCCCCAGGCTGCAGGTGGTGGGCTGCTCGGTGGGGGGATCAGATCACGAGCGGGGGCTCTTTCGTGCCAAGCCCCACATCTCTGTCGCACCAGCGCAGCACTTGCAAAAATAATCATTTTGTCAAATAATATTTTCAACTCCTGACCTTCACCCCTCTACTACCCCTTCCCCTTAGAGCCAAAAGAAAATGCGAGAATGCTTTACTGAAAGGAAATACTTGATCTTTTTTCTCAAGGCCCCCAAACATGGCTGATATTTCCGAGGCTTGAGAATTGACCTCCTCAGTGTGTGTGTCCAGTTTTCCTTTTAAAAAACCCCAGCCAGGCTCGATAAGTGGCCCCGTGTGCCCCAGCAAATGAAACACGTCAGTTTGTAGTTTTACTCTCACGTTTTAGTTTCCAGACTGAGCTACACGAAGGCTCCAAGCTTATCTGATAGGGTCTCCCCACAGGGACCTCGCAGCTCCTCGCTTTCCAGGAGAGCACATGCAAGGGCGCTGGGGCGTCCAGGCGGGAGGGTGGGGCTTGTAGGTTAGGGTTACAGCGTGGCCGCTTAGGTGGCAGCCACAGCCAGACTCCCGGAAGTCAGCTCTAGAGGACGGGCAAGCCAGGCTGTCGGGACCACCGTCGACTCCACCCCGGCTGCTAGGTAGTCCGAGCAGCACATACCCAGTGTATACAGCGTGTCCCAAAAATGTACACACACTTTGAATGATTATAAAGTCAGTGTTTATTAACACACTGTTCATTTTCAAAATTTAAAGGAATCCAGGAATGAATAATTTTTTTGTCAATGCCTGTTTTCAAACTGATTGGTCCAGGCACTGCTGATAAGTGAAGCTATGGAATCACAAACATCAAGAATCATTTTGTTAGGTAGTTGTGTGCCTTTAATTCAGCAACTGCTACCGTAAACTTTATCTTTTATGTATCCCCATAAAAAAAAGTCTAGTGCACTTTAGGATAAATTTTCTTTGTTCAA
The DNA here is from genome assembly GCF_027574615.1 of Eptesicus fuscus. Taxonomy (NCBI): domain Eukaryota; kingdom Metazoa; phylum Chordata; class Mammalia; order Chiroptera; family Vespertilionidae; genus Eptesicus; species Eptesicus fuscus. The sequence goes on along the minus strand of NC_072495.1, from coordinate 6,086,035 downwards.
ATCAGTTAAACTTAAAAAGGAGTGAAAATTGACTTATCAGTTAAAGTGTATATACACACACACTCCAGAGTTAAGCAAAGCTGACTTAACCCTGGAGCAGGCTGCCTGCTCATGCGACCATGGCCAGGGAGGAGCTAACGCTCAGTGTGCGGGGTTCATGGTCATCTTGCAGTCCAGGCTTGATCACGTTAAGCCCATTTTATTAGTAAACCAATGTTATTTTTTAAAACCTCTGTCTCTGTTCTAGTGACTTGGAGTTGGGGAGGGGGCCATCCTAAGTGGCCCTCAGTCAGGGCAGTCCTACCACTGTGTGCCAGCTGTTTGACCAGAGTATGTCCGAGTCTCACCATCATACGGAGAATTATTCCTATGAGTCTGAGTAGCAGGGTAAGCGATATGAATTTGAAACACAGGGGTTAAACATTGTACATCTGGAAAAAGGAAGGAATAAGGAATCTAAACTTTTAAATGTAGTACAGGGAAATACCGTGAGGTTTTCCCCCTCGAAGGCTTAATAGCTACGAGTAGGAGCTCATTAGAGAGGCACACCCTTGCTTGCACAGCTTATGTTTTATTCAAAAGTGGGAGTAAGGGGTCAGATACTATGAAAAGAACTACATCCTAGACTGTTACTGAATGACTAATGCAATTTTTAAAAACCTGGACCCTCCATTTTCTTAAAAAACTGAATTTCCAGTGCATTCTCTTAGTACTTTATAAATAACTTGAGAATGGGCTCTAAAGATGCATAAAACTGTCCCAGATTAAGACAAAAATAGTTTTTCATTAAAATAAGGAAATCAGCTTGAGTTAGTTTGCAAACACGGGTGGAACTTGCAAGGAGTTTCTTTTTTTTGGTGAGAGGTGGGGGATGCGGATTTAGACCTTTTAATATTGTCCTACAGATCACAGAAGCTCTGCTCACTGTTTTCCCAGCTTCACTTCTTCAGGTCACATGATATCTGTTGTGTAACTTCAGGTTCACTGGCTCTTCCTCTGTCATATCCATTCTGCTGATGAGCTCATCGGTGACTTTTATTTCAGATTTTGTATTTTTGAGTTACAAAATGTCCATTCAGTTCTTTTTCATAGTTTCTATTTCTCTGCTCCAAATGTCAGTCTTTCTTAACATTTTACCTCTTTAAAAACACATGTTTTTATTGATTTTTTTAGAGAAAAAGGGAGAGAGAGAGAGAGAGAATCATCGATTGGCTGCCTCCTGCACACCCCTTACTGGGGATCGAGCCTGTAACCCGGGCATGTGCCCTGACTGGGAATTGAACCTGTGACCTCTTTGGTTCATGGTTGATGCTCAACCACTGAGCAACAGCAGCGGGGCACCACTTTACTTTTACCTCGTGGAATATAGTTACAATAGCTGCTTTAAAGTTAACGATTACCCAAATCTGGGTTGTTTTAGGGTTGACATCTGTTAGTTGTTTTTCCCTTTGAGAATGGGTCACATTTTCCTGTTTTTTGTGGGGGGGAAGGGTGGGTATGTCAGGTAATTTTGGGTTGCATCCTGGACATTTTGAATGTTAGTTCCTGCCCACTTTGGATTCTGTTATGTAATCCTCTGGCGACTGTTGAGATTTTTTATTTATTTAAAGGCAGGCAGTCACCTGGTTAGGTACAGACTGCAGGTTCTGTCTTGCCTTCAGTGGGTGGTGATTCCAGTGTCCGTTCAATTTCCAAAGCCTTTGTCATGCCCCTCTAGCTGTGGGCACATGTGCCACTTGGGTTAGTCTGAGATGGCAGCAGGGCAGAATAGTGGAGTCCTCAGGACCTCTGCTGTGCTGCTTTGGGGCTGTCCTGCACAGCTAGGGAGGAGCCTTGGGTTTCTGGGGGTCATACAGAGATGGGCTTCCTTCTCCAGGTCCCCTCTTCATCCCTGTACTTCCCAGCCTCCAGGGCTCCTTCCTCTGGGCCTGTATCAGTAGTTGGGTTTCTCTCAGAGTTTTACCTTCCTTCATTGCTACCACCATGCAGCTCTATGACACATTATTTGGGCTGCAGGGGCCCCCTTTCTTGGTTCTTCAGAATGAAGTTTCTTTTAGCGTTTTAGCTCCTGCAGCACCACATGGCTCTGCACTGGAGCTCATCCCCAGCTCGAGGCTGTGAGAGAAAAGGGAAAATGGGAAACCTTTTGCCCACGTGGCCACTTCCTCCACAATGCACCGTCTTTACTTAACTCCCCAGAGTCCTTGGGAACTGGCTTTTTGTGTTTTGTGCAGGGGTTGTGGTTGCAGTCAGCAGAGGTCAGAGGCAGTGTTGGGCTCACTGCATCTTGGCCAGCATCAGAACTCTCTCTTTTAAACGATTTAATTAAATGCTGTGTTCGGCAGTAGAGGCTTTGTTAAAGAAGGCCCCTCCCCATCCTGTGGCCCTCAGTTTTCTCCTCTGTGATCTGCTCCTTCTTTCTCACTCTGGGTCTAGAATGGAGAAGCTTATCAGTGTTCTGCTGGGAAGAATCAGACAAGAGTTGGGGGTAAGGGCATATGTCAGGTTGTTAGTGGGTTGCCAAGGCAGCATTCACTGAAGCAACAAATCCCACTGCTTTTTCTCCATAATCTCAAGATTATTTTTTAAAATATATTTTTACTAGCGGCCCAGTGCACGAAGTTTTGTGCAAGAATGGGCCTTCCTTCCCCTGGCTGCCGTCACCACCTTCGCTCCAGCTGGAGCCGCCTTTCTGCCTTTGCTCCGGCCCAGAGCTGCCTTTCCGCCTTCCCACGCTGCCCAGAGGCCCAGAGGCCCAGAGCGGCTAGATGCAAGTGTCCCGCCCCCAGCCGCTTGGTGCCTGTGTATGCAAATTAACCCACCATCTTTGTTGGGTTAATTTGCATATGCACCCCTGACTGGCTGTTGGGTGTCACGAAGGTACGGTCAATTTGCATCTTTCTTTTTTATTAGTGTAGATTGATTTCAGAGAGGAAGGGAGAGGGAGAGAGAGATAGAAGCATCAATGATGAGAGAGAACCATCGATCAGCTGCCCCTGCACACCCTACACTGGGATTGAGCCTGAACCTAGGCATGTGCCCTTGACCGGAATCGAACCTGGGACCCTTCAGTCTACAGGCCAATGCTCTATCCACTGAGCCAAACCAACTAGGGCATCTCAAGATTATTTTTTAAAAATTTAGCAGCTTTATTGAGAGAAAATTTCATACCTACAATTCATCAATTTAAATTGTGCAATTCAATGTAAAGTTCACAAGGTTGTGCAACCATCACCAAGTTAATTTTAGAACATTTTCATCACTTTACGTAAACCTCGTAATCATTAGTAGTCACTCTTCATCTCCACCCTATCCCTCCAGCTCTAGGCAGCCACTATCTACTTTTTGTCTCTGTGGATCTGTTTTGAACATTTCATATATAACATAAATGGAATCATATACATGTGACCTTTTGTGACTGTCTTCTTCCATTGGCATGTTTATAAGATAAACTTGTAGCATGAGTCACTACCCCCTTCCTTTTTACAGCCAAATGCTATTCCCTTGTATGAGTGTACCACATTTATTCATTCATTCGTCAGTCAATGGGCATTTGGGTGGTTTTCTTTTTTTACTATTATGTCTGCTGCGGTTACCATTCAAGTACACGTTTTGTGTAGATACATGTTTTCTGTTCTCTTGGATATATACTTATGAATGGAATTGCGGGCTTATTTGGTAACTCTGTGTTTAACAACTTGAGGAATTGCCAGACTTTTTCTAAGTGGCTGTTGAAATTTCTCCACCTCCTCAGCAATATGTGCCATTGTTCTGATGGCAGCTGTTCTAATGGGTGAAGTGGTATCTCATTGTGGTTTTTAAAATGTTTTATTAAATTTATTGGGGTGACCTTGGTTAATAAGATTATATAAGTTTCAAGTGTACAGTCTATAATACATCACCTGTATATTGCATTGTGCATTCACCACCCAAAGTCACGTCTCCTTCAGTCATGAAAAGTGAAATACGTCAGACGGAGAAAGTCAAGAACCATTGGTTTTAGTTTTCATTCTCCTGACGCTGAGCACCTCTTTGGATAAATGTGTACTCAGATCGTTGGCCCATTTTTTAGATTGGGTTCTCTTTTTACTTACTGAGTTATGAGAGTTCTTTATGTATTCCGGATACCTGTCCCTTCTCAGATAGCACTTGTAAATACGTCCTCCCATTCTGTGGGCTGTCTTTTTATTCTCTTGATGGTGTTCTTTGAAGCACACAGGTTTTCATTTTGATGAAGTTCAGGTCATTCTTTTTTCTTTGTTACTTGTGCTATTGGTATTATAGCGAAGAAGTCGTTTACTAGCCCAGAGTCACAAAGATTTACTCCTGTTTTTTCTTCAAAGCATTTTTGTACTTTTGGCTGTTATAGTGAGGGCACAATGCATTTGGAGTTAATTTTTGTATATGGTGTGAGGTGCGAGTCCAACCTCATTCTTTTGCATGTGGATAACTAATTGTCCCAGCATCATCTGTTGAAAGGACTATTCCTTCCCCATTGAATTGTCTTGGCACTATTGTTGAAAATCAGTTGACTGTAAAATAGAGGGGTTATTCAAGGTATACTCATCTGATTAAAATTTAAAAAGAAATGAAAGTAAATGGAATGTTTCCGTGTTTCCAGTTTGGGGTCGTGTGCCCTATTACTTTGGTGTTTCCTACATCATTGTGTCTAGAGGTAAACCTGGGCGGGCTTGTTAGGGGCCGCAGACTGTACTGCCAAGCAGAGATCTCTCCTGTTGACCTGGCTGAGGAGACAGGCCCAGGACGGTGGAGTGATGAGTCCGATGGGCCTATTGCTCTTTGTGGGCAAGATACGGAGAACTGGAGACTTCAGAGGCGCAGCTTGAAAGCCGAGAGCTCTCAGCATGGCCTCATTGGATCAAACTGGGCCATTTTTCTAGTTGCTGTTTCAAGTGAATCATTTACTAAAGGCCATCACCAGTATTATCTAGATAAAGCTATTGATTTTGGTATATAAAGGTTATATTTAAAATCCTCTTTAATAGCCCAGGTTCAATGAAACAAAACAGAATCATGTATTGATTTTTTTAAATACTGGTTTTCTTTATTAATTTGGTCATTTTTTTAAAAGCCTACATTTTAATGCCTCTTGCTTGTTCCCTTTATTTTCTGGATAGAAATATAGCTGAAGGGCAGGTCCTTCTTAATGAAACTGCTGAGCTGAGTCGGAATAGTCTTCATCTTTGCCATCTAGTACAGCTTGCTTTATTATTACGTGGGATTATTTAATCTAAAGCAATGGGAAGCGAGCCCTGAGTTGTGACCCCCAATTAAAGAGTCTCAGCGCTCACTTCTTGCCCTGACAAATACAAAGTTGCGGTGTGCTCTGGCCCTGCTGCCTGCTGTTAGAGCGAGCGAGCGTGGGGCGTGCATGTTGTATTTGCTCCATCTGCAAGTGTTGTAATAAGTTATTCAAAGCTCTTAGCACAGGACCAACCAGAGCGTGCCTCCCTCTCCGTTCCAGCACGTTTTCCTGCCCATCAGATGGATGCTCCTCTGTTGGAGGCTTTGGAAGGTTCTGGTGTCTTTTGTTTTAATTGGCGGGCTAGAGCCGACTCCTATGGTGCGATTTTCATTAGAGAGGGGCTGGAGAGAGGGAGTGCTGGAACAGCCCTCCAAATCCAACCATGAATATTAAACATAATACAATTACAGCTTTCTGACCAATTATTTTTCTTTTCAGCGGGCAAAGTTGATGAAATATGCGCTAGATAGGGACTCGGTACCTACCATTGGCTTCTTTTTGTCCCTGGAATCAGTCGTCTTGGCATAGATTAGCGCCCGTTTGCTGTGCTACCTGTTCCCAGCGCCGAGTATTTGATTTGAGTGCTGAGGACCGGGCTTTGCCAAGGTGCGCTGCTGTTCGGGTTGGTGCCGCGCACGGTCAGCTGTTCGAGGCAGACACCGGACCCTGAATGTGAATTTGAACGGCTTGTGTGGACGTCGCACGCTGTGGTGTTTGCTATCTGGCGACAAGAGGCCAGAGTGAGGCCTCTCCAAGGAGATGTCATGTAAATGCTTTTCCTTTTTCCCTGTGGGGAGAAGTTCAAGTCTGTTTTGGCCCATTTTTGTTTCCTTGGTGATACAAAATACGCAAGTGTTGTATCTTTTGGTATATTTGTTTGTTTTGTTTGGAGCCATCCGTGCTGGTATCTAAATACAATAGGAAAACAGATGGCAAACTTTGAACTTCTGGACCAAATTTGTGTTTGCCTTTGTCTCCTTAACAGCCAAACTGTAAATTATAGAGCATAAATATTCAACAGAGGGGCTCTTTATGAAAATCACCACGGCAAAGTAGACCCTTATTAACCAGATATGTGCTGAAAAGTATTTGGGCTAAATTTTTCCTATCCCTGTCCCTCTCAGGTCCCCATTAGCAAGCAGTTCAGCTGCGGTTGCTGCAGGCAAAGCTCCTTCTACAGTGCTGACACCTTCCTGCCCCTTCTCACCCACCAGGGCCTTGCACGTTCTCCTGCATCCCTGGAGGCCCAGCTCCCTCACTGGGAAGTGGGGGATTGAAGGGCATGCTGGAGTAATAGGAGTCGCCATTAGTATGTGTCACCTAGCTGGTTGCATGTCCTACCCAGGAAGAATTCATGCATCTCCTCTGTGCTCTGAGACGACATCTATATTTGAAGCAGAGTGTACACTTGGGAGGGTGAGGGATGTGTAGTTTAGAGTAAGGAATGCCTCTGCACGCCCCACCCAGCTTAAACCGCGTGGCCGTACCTCAAGGTGCCCGTTCCAGTCACGAATGAGTTCTTGTTTCTTAAAACAACATGCAGTATCTAGAAGAAAAAGTAAAAGCTACCTTTCCCCCCTCATTCTTAATTGCCACTCTTCCCCCAGGTAACTGCTACCAATTTGAGTATGTCCTTCCAGAATTTTCTCTTTAAATTTTTTCAGTTTTACTTAAACAGGTAACCTGTACATTCAAACTTGAATTAAAAAGCACAGAGGCACCCGGCCGGCATGGCTCAATGGTTGAGCGTCAACCTATGAACCAGGAGGTCACAGTTTGATTCCCAGTCAGGGCACATTCCCAGGTTGCAGGCTCAATCCCCAGTGTGGGGCGTGCAGGAGGCAGCTGACCAGTGATTCTCGTCATTGATGTTTCTCTCTCTCCCTCTCCCTTCCTCTCTGAAATTAATAGAAATATATATTTTAAAAGCACAGAGGCATAAATAGGAAGAGTCGGTCTTCTGGGAACAGTGAGCCTTTTCAAGGAGCGACTGCATGTGCACAGCATACACCCTCCTGTCACACGCGGGCCGTGGTTGGACATAGAGCCGTGTTTTGGTGACGGCTGCCTGTCGGTGTTCCTAGATCTGTCTCACTCTCCAGTGGCTGCACAGGCTCCACTGTCCGGATGCACCGTGATTGCTTCAGCTCGCACTCCATTGAGGGAGCAAGTTAATTGTGCCATCCAAATGCATGAGGACTTAAATGTTTCTAGTTTTTCCCGTCGTTGTAATGGTCATTCCTTAGTGGGGAATGTCTTTTTTCTTAGGTTGCTTTTAAGACCTCTTTTAGACTTGTGCATATTCCCACTTTATGATACTCTTAGGTAGTATTTGTTTATTTTGATTACGGCTCATGAAGTATGAGTATTCATCAATGTCATTGATTCGGGAAACATATTAGCCGTTAACTATTTGAATATTGCTTCTTTGCTCCACACACAATTTTTTCCTTCTGGAACTTCTTTTGAACACATGCTGAACTGTTCCCTTCTATTCTTCCTGTCTCTTAACCCCTCATTCACATTGTTCACCTGTTTAATTTCTGTTCTGCATTCTAGGTAATTTTTCAGATGTATCCTCTAATTCATAAACTCTTCCAGCCGATTAATTTCAGGGACTATATTTCCATTTGTAGGTTACTTTGGCATTTTTATAAAGCAGGAATCTCAATACTCCCTTTGGGTGGGCCTGTGTCCAGGTAAGATCCAAACCCATTGGCTCCTGAGATTGGCACCTGCCACACATGCTTCACCCCACCACACATGCACACAGGACCCTGGCACTGCAGCTCCAGCTCTCCAGGCTGGTTCTCAGCTCGAGCCCTGGGGAAGGCGCTGATTTTGTGAGCTCAGTGGTGCATTTAAAAGGCTATCCAGCGGTATTAAGGGATTTTCAATGAGTGGGTCAACAAGTTGCCTGAAACAGAAGCCCCATTTTTTGCTACTAAAAACAGTGCTGTGGCCAATGGCCTTGTATGTGTGTGCATTTGTACACATGCGATATATCCTGAATTCTTAGAAGCAGAACTGCTAGGTCAATAGTGTATTTTTTATTTTGTTGGGTATTACCAAGTCACTGCCCAAAGAGGGATTTATGCTCACATCAGCCACACATGCACCTGCCTCCCAGGTCTCACAGCACCGAGGGGCTCAGAGCGTTCTGCCAAACTATCTTTGCTGGGTGATAGGGGACAAGTGGTGCACTGCATTAGTTTTATTTCCTAATTTCTCTCGTCACCAGTGAACTAGAACATAGGACACATGCTTAAAAACCATTAGTATTTCTTTTTCTGTGAACTGTTTTTTCTTTTCTCTCCTGTTTCTTTTGGGTTGTCAATCTTTACGATCAATTTGAAGGCATTAGCCAGCCCTCTCTGTTACCAACCTTTTTTTTTTTTTTAAATATAGTTTTTATTGATTGCGGAGAGAGAGATAGAAACATCAATGATGAGAGAGAATCATTGATTGGCTGCCTTCTGCACGCCCCCCACTGGGGATCGAGCCGGCAACCTGGGCATATGCCCTGACTGGGAATCAAACCGGTGACCTCTTGGTTCCTGAGTCGACGCTCAACCGCTGAGCCACACCCAGCTGGGCTCTGTTACCAACCTTTTCCCTGCTTGATTATTTTGCCTTATTTTTTTTCTCCCATGTGGGAAAAACTTAAATACTTTATATACAGTTATCAATATTTTTCTTTTTCAGTTCCAGATTTTTTATATTTAGAAAGGCCTTTCCTGTTCTATTTAGAGTTTAATTATGTTGACTCTTGAGCCTTCTATAATTTATTTCGGTATAATGTATATGGTAGAACTCTAAAATAGAACTCTAAAAGTTTTGGGTATTTTGCCTTTAATTGCTATTATAAGTGGGATCTCTGATTACATTTTTAAAGCTAGTTGTTGTTGGTACAAAAGATACAGCTGTTAATTTTGACATTAATTTGCATTTGATTCTCAAGTATTACTGGATTGCTATCTCTAGTGGTAAATTCCCACCTCATTTTCTTTTCTTTAATTATATCCAATTTTCAAAAACAATGTGAAATATCAGTGGTAAAAGTATAGGTCACTATTTTTTAAAGACTTTTTATTAGGAATAAATGTTTTATTTCATCAGATTTCGTTTCAGCATCCATGGGAGTGACTGTGTGTTTTTCTTGTTTGCTACAATAGTGGGTGAATTGTCTAACAGGAGTTGGGTGGCTTCTGTTAGTTAATATTTCATTCAGGTCTTAGCCTTGATACCGATCGATTGCTGCCTTCCCGCGTGCTCTCCTCGCGGGTTTCTTGGAAGAGAACGCTGGCTTTATGTAGGCTTGGAAGCTTCCCTCTTCTCCTGCGGGGCAGGGCCACAGCCCGGGGGCTGCTCCTCCCGGCAGGCCAGGTTCTCTGTGCGGGGACAGCTGTCCCAGTTTGCTGTTACTTCTGTTGGGATCGTCTGCCCCAGAGGGCAGTTTTGGTCATTCTTGGAAAGTCATGTATTCATCCATATCTTCAAATTTGGAGATTTAACCCTTTGCACTCGCTTTTTTCTCGATTCCTTTATTCTAGTGCTAACCGTGTTGAGTCACACTCAACATCCAAGTGCAAAATGTTAAACAATTAAATAGAAAACCTGAATAGATTATAAAGACCAAAGAAATCAAATTAAACAGTTAGGTCCATGTAGGTTTTCTGGGTTGTTTTTCCAGGCAAGTTTTACTGAACATTTAGTGAATTGTACCCTTCATCATTCTAAAGTACTCTCATCTCATCTTTGTGCTCTGAAATCCCTTTCTGGTGTTAACATTACTACCTCTTCCTTGCATCTGCAAACATGGCATTTGTGTGTAGCATATACTACCTCTTCCTTGCACCTGCAAACATGGCATTTGTGTGTAGCATATACTGAGTTTTGCTTTTTGACCCGTTTGAACTCTTCCAGGTGGGTTTGCTCTGTGTGTATCTGCTGACCGGCAGACACGTTCAGTCTTACTGAAGCCGGCTGTCCTCTTATGCTCTGCTCAGTGTTGGTTCTGTGCGTCACCGCGTGGCCTGTGTGTTGGCTCCTCACAGTCCTCCGGGATTTGCTGCAGCACTTCCTTTCGGAACAGCTACAGGTTGCTCACTGAGTCCTTTTCTGTTAAAAGAAAACAAAAACAAAAGCCTTTTAATTTTGCCTTCACATTTGGTAGGTAAGCTAGGTATAGAACTTTCAGTTCAAAATAACAGATTTGTGTGTGTGTTCTCATATAACCGAGAGTGTAGGACATGTCTCAGGTCATCCCTTCTCACCACAGTTTTGGTGTCAAACACATGCATTGGTCACGTGGGCCAGGCTAGCATTCTGTTTGCCCAGCGCCCCACTAGGTGAGTTACAGCATGGGGTCCTTGTACACACATTTTGTCTCCTTCAGTGGTAGCTCTTGTGGCTGATTTCAGAAGCTAAGTATGTTGGGGTTTCTAGTGGAGATTTCTGTCTCTATATAATTTATCCTGATGTGGAAGAGAACCTCTGTGAGAATTCACATGATTGCCCTGGCCGGTGTGGCTCAGTTGGCTGAGCGTTGTCCTGTACACTGAAAGGTGGTGGGTTCAATCCCTGCTTGAAGCGAGTACTGGAGGCAACTGATCCATGTTTCTCTCTCTCTAAAATCAATAAAAAGCATATCCTCAGGTGAGGGGCAGGGAGAAATTCAGAAAGAGTATGTGGGCCCTGGGCAGTCACTTCTCACGATTCTGTTACACTTGCTCAACTGTAGGGGTTCCCTTCCCACATTTCAGCAAGATGGTGATGGACAGAGTTGAGTAAAATGTTCTTTTTCTCAACCAGGTAAGGGTTCGGGTGGCAGACAAGCGTAACTGATTACCTCTTGCCCTTAAGAGGACCGTACCATGAGCAGAATTGCCGTGCTGAGAGTCAAACTTACCCTAGGGCAGCCGGTGCCCAGGTGGAGGCGCAGTCAGAGCTCATCTTCCCTCTGGGGACGAGCACCCAGGGCAGGTGTCTCCCTGTTGAGCAGCTAGAGTGGGTGACAGGGCAGCCACTGGATTGGTGCTGAGTCTGTCGTGTTCTGTGTGCTTTTAAATCCTTCCAACGAAGCAGTTGTGGGCTCTGCACTAGTTCATGTCTGTTGCGTCTGGGCCTCCTCTGTATGACAGCGTACCAAGGAGATAACATTTTATAGCATGTTTAGATGTTTGCAACCACCGGGGTTTTTTTAATGGTTTTTGTCTTCATAGGACTGTTGTGCCTAGACCCCAGCACAACCCAGGAGGGGTTTGTCATTTCAGGCTTTAACTCTTACCTCTGCTCATCTTGGGCCTTCCAGGGTGAGGATCCATGACCTCCGCACCAACAAGATCGCCCTCTCGCTCTCTGCACACCAGCTTGGCGTCTCCGCAGTGCAGATGGACGACTGGAAAGTTGTCAGTGGAGGCGAGGAGGGCCTGGTCTCCGTGTGGGACTATCGGATGAACCAGAAGCTGTGGGAGGTGCATTCCAGGTAAGGCTGCTTCTCGGCACCTCTAGTGCTAACAGTAATGATGACACTAGTCACCCTCCGAGCCAGGCGTTGTGCTCAGTGCATCTGGGGCTTACAGTCCCCACCGTAACCCCGGGAGCCAGCTGCTCTCATCTCCATTTTCAGCCGAGGAAGCTCAGGCTGAGGAGTGGAGCCGGTCACAGTCAGTAGAGAGGCATTTCCTCTCTCCCATTGTGAAAACTGCCCTAATTCATTCCCACCTCCCTCCACTCAGAGTCTCAGCAGCAGGACATGATGTCCTGCCCATTCCTTGGACTTCCTTCCACGGTGTAGAAGGGCACTTAGGACTGGATGGATTCAGGCTTGGACTAGGTGCAGTCTCAGCCTTTAACTCGAATATTCAAGTTAAACAGGTACCACCCAAGCACAGGCCGATGGCTTCACAGGTGTAGGTATGTTTACATGAGTGGAGCCTAACTGGTTAAACACTTAACAGCAAGCATGTCAAACTCGCGGCCAGCAGGCCGCATGCCTCGTTTATTTGGCCCGTGTTAGCCTTTGAGTTTGACATGCTTGCTTACAGCTTGCTCCTGACCTTTGGAGCAGGGGTCAGCTCACCCCCATCCACTCTACTTCTGAGGCAGGTGGGAGGAAAGGCCACAGCCTGCAATTGTGAGCTGAGCTTTGTTCCCCCTCTAGTGCAAACCATGATAAACTAGGCCCACAAGCAGGCAGCACAGTCTTCATTCTAAGTACAAGAAGGGCCAGCTTAAAAGAAGAATGTGGTTTCTTCCTTGGAGGGCAGTGCTAGCGAGTGCCCCAGCAGCAGCTTTCACAGACTAGAGCCCTGGGTGACCTGCAGCCGACTGGGCAAGCCCTCCCATAGGCCCTTTTCTGACTTCTGTGGTGATGCACTGAGCTGCCACCAGGTGGTGCCAAAAGGCAACTAACACTCCCACCCACTAGAATCCCTTTTAAGAGTTTAGAGCTGGCTCCAGCACTGCCTTCCCCGCGTGCAGCTCACCAGGTCTGTACTCCAGGCCTCATTCTCTCACCGAGAAGCTGCATGCCCTCGGGTGAGCGGTGCTGGTGAAGCCGGCTAAGTAAGGTCTTCCCAGCACCGTTGTCCTGGTCGTCTGTAAATGCACACCCAGTTCTGCCACCGGTTAGTGGCTTGTCCCTCATCAGGTCACTGTTAGCAGGCACCTGCCACTGCTGCTGTGATGCTCCTCTGAGCTCTGTCCAGCTGGCGCTTGGTCAGGTGCCTGTTCTGCCCCACCTCTGCCTTCTCCTGGAGTCCTGCTCACACCCGTCCTTTCTCTCCATTCCTCCTGCCTCACTGGGCTCAGACTCCCTTTATTCACGAGAGAATCCTCTGCTCTAACCAGGAAGCCTGCGACCCCCGCTCCTGTGCCTTCTGAGAGGGCCTGTCAGCCGTGGTCTCCTCCCCCTGAGTGCTGGACCCTGGGTCCCATCTGTGTGCCCTGTACCATCTCATGCTCTAGGAGCACTGTAACCCTGCTCCTGCCCCCCAACCCCCCGGTATGTCTTACCTTGACCAGACGGGCATCTCTGATGCCAGGTCTCTGCTTGCACTGGACAGTTTTCATCCTGGGTCTCCTGGCTCAGTGCTGTGACCATAGCAGCAATGAAAAGGTTTTAGAATGAACAAAACTTTGCACATGGATTTCAAGCCATTTCATTCCAAGGTTGTCTGAATGTGCGTTTACAACCCAGACCACCTGTGTCACATGGAGCCCCCTGACTTGAGGACTACGGGGCCTTTTATGGTTCCCATGCCTGCAGCTGGGCTTGGCTCGGAGAGACTGGTCCAACACCAGCCAGCCTGGGGTGCTCTCGCCTGCGTGCTGCTCAGTTTACCCTTTATGTCCAAAACACCCCGTTGTTGGGGGCATTCGGACTTGTTTACAGAGAGGGCCTGGCTCTGACTTTGGGAACGAAGGCGAGACAGCGCCCAGGGTGGTGTCCACTGTAAAAGGAATGCCTGGCTTAGAGGGTTCTAGGGTCCCCGTAGTCCTCAACTTCCCAGACTGGCAGCCAACGCGGGACGTGCTGTTTCCGATGACTTGCCTTTACCAGCGCGCTCTCCCCTTGTGTTCCAGACACCCCGTCCGCCACCTCTCCTTCACCAGCCACAGCCTCATCACGGCCAACGTGCCCTGCGAGCGGGTGGTGCGCAGTGCCGATCCGGACAGCTTGGCCACGCACAGGAGGTCAGTGGGCTCGGCTGCTGTGGTCTGGATGTGCAGAAAAGACAGTTATGTTTGAGCTTAGACTGAACCCCCATGCCACACTACTCCCTACGGGGTGTACCCTCAGGCACAGGCAACTATCGATGCAATAGGGTGAGTGATATTAGCAAGTAATGTGCTACGTGCCCGTTTTAAGTGTTTTCCCCACAAGACCTCACTGCTGCTGCAGGATGGCTGCATGGGTGGGGACGCAGAGAGGCCGAGACACACGGCTTAGGGACCTGCAGGTTAGAGTCCTAGTCACGGCTTCTGAGTTAAGTCCTCCTGCGGGGTCGGCTGGGTGACTCAGCTGCCACACAAGGGAGACCCCTCCCTCCTGACCCCATGCACGAGGCTCGGGTGCTTCTTATTGGGCTGGCTTCTGAGCAGCCTGAGGCCAGGGGCCTCTCCTCCTGGCACTTACCTACCCATTTACCTCTAGTCCCCGGATCCTGAGTGTCCGGCACACTGTGCCCAAAGGGCAGATCTGCTAGGACGGCCCTCTCTGTGCTCCCTCTAGGCACCGGGGGCTGGTCCACGCCTACGAGTTCGCAGTGGACCGGCTGGCCTTGCAGAGTGCTCTTCCCGCCTGCCGCCCGTCCTGCGACACCACGGCGGGGAACAGCTATGACCTCGCGCTCGCCTTCCCCTACGACAGCACTTAGGGGACAATGAGAAATGGAAGAACAACAGAGGACCTCTGCTCCGGGTTTCAAAGGTTTGGGGGAAGAAAGCAACCCCGGGGTCCTTGTGTGACGCACCTTCCTGAACTGCCTGCACTTTCCCCGTCTGTTTTCCTCCCACCACTGTGCACAGCTGGGGCTTGTCAGGCGTGTTGCACCTCACTGGTCCCTCTCTCCTGGCCTTGAGAACCACACACTGATGACTCACATGTATACCGCCTCCCCCCACATCCTCCTCCTCCTCCAGCCCGCCGCAGGGGTGACACCCCCAGCAGGTTCCCGTCTCTGCTGGACCCTGCAGTTCCACTAAGGCCTGGGCTTATCACTGTGAACAAGGCTCTGCTGGGCCCTGCTCCCACTGCCCAGCCTCCAGTCCTTCCCCCAGGGCTGTGCCTAGATGAGATCGGGTGTTCACTCGGGTGGCCTTCTCCGACAGCATCTCACCAGTGCAAACCGGGGTTAGCAGTATTTTTCCACAGCGCTTTTATAATTATATATTTATACCATTATTTCATTAATGACTATTTTGCTTATTATTGCGTCTACAACATGTGATACAAAGCAGATATTTTCTACATAATCACTGAATAGACAGCATCCTCCAAGTGGGACGGATGGTGATTCTACACGGGAGGAACCGTCATGTCAAACCACTAAGATAAAGCCACGGCGAGAGAACTGTTCCGTTTGACAAACAGCTTCCACTTCCAGAGGGTGAAGTGGCAAACCATTGCCTTACTCTTGGTTTACAGTGTTGGCGGCAGCCACCTGCTAGACCTTCAGGACATCCCAGTAACACGGACACAACTACAGAGAAGCAAGACCATGCTCGAGGGAGTTAGCAACAGATCACAGCAGCAAAACCACTTAAGCACAGGATGTACTTAGCTAATATACAAGTTGACCCAATAGATACATATGCCATTTGTACCTTCCCACATACCCGTAGACTGTCACAGAAAGTGACGGACACCAAGAAAGATACCAGGCCGGCCTTCCTCAGTCACCCTGAACCCTAAATGCAATAAAACTGGCAACCAACAAAAAGCTAAAGAACCAAAACATCTGCAGGTTCCAAACACTCCGACTTAACTTGGTTTTGAAGAAGGAAATTCAGAACGACCTGAGTGACCATGAACGTACCATATCCAGCCCCGGGGAGGCTCACCTCCGCATGCTTAGACCAGCGGGGTGGCCACGCCAGTGGAGCTTGCACACGAGCGTGTGGAATGGGCCCAGCCCTGCGGGCCATCAGAGTCCCAGCACCTTTGATGGTGAAGGTTCCGATTGCTTAAGGTCGTCCTTAAAGTCCCACGTCCACTGGGAGGCCAGTGGAGCCGTGACTGGGAACTGTCACTTCTCCGCCAGCCTGCCCTCCGGGATCGGGAGGCGGCATTGTCAGATGGCTCTGCCTCCTTCAGCCCCACGAGCTCAGGAGTGAAGCCGCTGCAGTTAGCAAAGGAGGGATTTCCTCACTGTCACTCGGGGTTCTGACCCCTCGCTTCTGTAAGGTGTTCATCTCTGTCTTAATGCCACTGGACCACTGGGTAACATTTTTCCTTTTAAGGAACAGTTCTGCTCAGTCTGATCTCCCAGTTCATTCCTCCGTACTAGCTTTGCAGCAATTTTACATAATTGAACAGTTTAAAGAAATCAGGCCCAGACAATTACACCAAAATTAAAAAGTTTTAAACTACTGTTATTCACTGCAACAGCTGGTCCAGTGTAAAATGTTACAAGCACAGGTTCCCCTCCCCCCCATTCCTGAAAGTGTCTGGGTTTTGCAAAGAAGCGTTTGTCACCCAAACCGTCATCTCTCAGCACGCCCACCTCAGTGTTTTCCGCTGTAAACTATACCCCGGAGCCACGGACCGGGTGGGGCAAGGGTCAGAGTCCCTTTATAAACCGCTATTTGCCCAGCAGCAGAGAAAGGCATGGCCATGTCCACCCCTCTGCTCACCCCCGGGGCTGTTCCTCCCCGTGGGCTGTTTTCAGGGAGCTGCTCCCCGTTCTGAGCTGGTTGTGGATCTGACCTCTGCTTCCCAAGCTCTTCCCTGCTGTCTCCCCGCAGAAGAGGGGACTGGGATGTGCTGCAGGGACCAAGGGCCAGACTCCAGGCTCTGTGTCTTTCTCAAAATGTATGACTGCTTTCTGCTTCATTACTATGTCTATGTTGGTTCTAATATTAAATTTCGAAAATGTTTTTATTGCTCAATTGATTTGCCTCCCCTGGCCACCAATCTCCCCCAGCCCCGACTTCTCACCTTGCTCAGTGGCCTGGTTCTGCCGCCCACGATCGATCGAGTTGTTATCTCAGAACCACCACTACAGGGTTCTGAGCCCAGGAGCCAGGGAACCCACAAAACTACCTGTGAAATTGTGCACCAGGCGCATCCTGAGAATTGCGTCTCTGCCACTAGAGGGTGCTGCCGGTGCCCAGACAGTAGTTCCTGGTTAGAAGACCCCCAGCATCACCCGCCCAGGGCAAGGGGAACCCCTGGCTCACTGGGTCTCAGCTGGTAGGAGGAAACATCTCCCTACGCGGGAGTTGGGGCCTTTCTGAGAGGGAAAGCTGACACCCCAAGATGAAGTCTTCCTCCCCACCCCAACCCTAAGGGCTAGTGCTTCCTGCTCTGCAGTTAAATGGCAGACACTGGCCCCTGCAGCTCTGTCCGTCATCACAGAGAAATGGCTTCCCCAGAGCCGGTGGCCGGCCAGTACAGCCGGGCCGTGACAGCGGCTCAGGCGGGAGCTGCCTCCTCCTCCTCTTTCTCCTCCTCCTCCTCCCTGACTTGGGGCCTTTGCTTTGGGCAGCAGCTGTGGCGGCCTGAGCTTACAGAGCTGGCTGCCCGGCCACCACGCTGTGAGCCTCACAGACCTGCCCGCCTCACCCCTCGGCCAGGCCAGATGGTCACCTGGCGGCGGTGCAGGGGCCTGCGGCGACTTGGACGGGCCGCCTCTGTGGTGGCAGACTCCCTCCGGCTGCTGCCGCGGTGCCATGTGGCGCCGGCTCCCTCTCAGCCTCCGGTGTCGAGCGAGGGCTTCCAGCAGCGGCTTTCGAGGGCTTGGCCCGGGGCTTCTCTTTCCCTGGGAAGGAAGGGAAATGGCCCCACCCGGAGCTGAGCCTGTCCTGCCGCAGCTTCTCTTCCTCCCGCTGCTGGGAGACACTGCTCCAAGGTGGGGTGGCTGCACACTGCTTCCCAGCACACCCCGAGGCCTTCCTGCTGAGCCACGCGGTGCAGACCGGACCTAGTCTCTGCCCACGAGGTCACCAGCGGGCCCGGGTCAGAGGACCGGCAGCCACGGTACCGCCATCACTTGTCCCTCGGGGCCAAGCTCACGCACCCGTCGCGGACCCCTGTTGGCGTGCTCACAATTCCTAGAGACAAAGGCGACCCTAAGGCCCCGGGAAGTGTGCTTAACACCTAGCCCCTCCCCCTCCGTTCCCAAGGCCTCCCCAAGGCCACTGGGACGACAGCTTGCAAAGCAGGTGTTTGCAGAACCCTTGCCAAGGCGCCTTGTATTTTTAACTCTGCAGCAGCCTGTGTGAACCACCATGCGCTCGCAGCACAGCTCCGCCTCCGTGCCGTGCAGCTGGAGGGACGGGTTCAGCTCTCGGTGACGGGGTCGGGCCATACGGGACCGACTCCCATTAGCGAAGCACAGAGAGAGCTTCCCCGTCCCTTGGACCAGAGATAATGGAACTGTTTTGTTAAAGTCCAGCCATAACTCGTTCCCTGAGAGGGTGCGCGGCCAAACTTGGAAGCTGCTGTAACCTTACTCCGTTTCCTTATCCATAATTCATGTCTAACGTGGCTGCAGAATGCCTCCCCCAGGCCTCTCCTATTAGATTTCCATTACACAGCCCTTTTGTAACCCTACCAAATGGCTGGTGTGTCAAATTGCCGTATTCGTCCAAAAGCCGAGTTCTGGTAACTCTTCCCTCTTGGCGATATGGCAGTGTAGGATGAGATCCCGCTTTCCACCTGAATCCTGGGTAAGTGACCTCACCCTCCACCTGGGCACCGGCCCTGCCCCGTCTTCTCCCTCTGGAGCCTGAGGCCCGCAAAGCCCTGACTTAGCAGCTTCCTTCAAATATTTGGCTTTGCATTGATTTCTGCCTACTTCCTCTTAGTCACTGCAGTTCCTGATAGGAGCGCTAACACATGTATCTGTTTGACCTTTCACCTGCTGTGTTAGAGTACATTTCAGAACAGACATCACCTGCTTCGATGAGGGGGCCCAGCCAGGGGCCAGGGGCTGCTGCACTCGCACTGGGTCTGCAGCCAGCCGGCCCCTCCTGGGCACACCCGCTCGTCCCGCAGGTAAGAGAAGCCGTTTCCAGGCCACTGCGCCTGGCCCCGGCCCGCTCCACACTACCAGATGGCACCTCGAGACCTGTGCCCAGAGCAGCAACCCTCAGCTTGTTCATCAAAGGCCAGCAGCCCCACTAGACGGTGGGGACGTAGCCTACCCTTCTGGGAGGTTTGTACCAACTAAGCCAGCCCTGGTCACTCCCCAAACGACCGAGTGAGCGAAGGCCCAGGCTCACAGAACAAATCAGCTTCCTTCTGAGCAGCACGGCCTGGGCTCCTAGTGAGGAATCTGACGCTAATGAGCCATTTAAGGTGAGCAGTGGCCCAGAGCTTCAGACATCAAGCCTGGCCCCTGTGTGGTCTGCAAGTGAAAGCATTTGATGCCTGCCCACATCCAAACTCCAACTCAGGGCATGGGCCCGTGGGAGATGCGTTATTTATAAAAACACTTTACATCAATGAGCTGCCTTTGTTGAGAACAAAACTGAAGCGAACTGGGAGCGTCCAGCAAATGCAGGCCTGCTGTAGCCCCGCCAGGGTCCTGCGCTCTGACCCCGGGTTCCTCTCACTGGGCATGAGGAGGGTACCACGCCTGCGCACGGCCGCGGGGTGCACTGGAGGCACCTCCTGGGCCAGGTCCCCCCACACCAGGCTGTCCGGTGACCCCAGAACCCTGCTGTCCGCCGGAAAACCCACGGGCGACAGCAAGATCCCCAGCAGCCAGGGAAGCAGGAGAGCCCAGCCCAGCCCCGCCCGGAAACGGCCCGGCCGCCCTCTTCCTAGTTCTCAGTTGGTCTTTCCCACCAGGTGGCCCCGGAGGGCAGGAGGCAGAGGCCTTCGCCTGACCTACCGCTCAGGATGCCTAAACGTTGGTTGAGTTACGTGCTAGTCCAGGATGCAGAGCCCTGGGCAGGACTTCACACTGTCCCCGTCACTTACCCTGACCGTCCACCTGCAGCACAGGGTGTGGGGGCCGCAGTCCGCACGCGTGAGACGGTGGTGGCGGGTCCCAGGCCAGCGTCCTCAGGCACAGCTGGGCTCCGAGGCCCGGCCATCCTGCCAAGCGCTTCTGACAACAGGACGCAGGCAGGAGCCTCCGTCAGCCGCGTCTGCCACCCTCGGACTCCTGCGGCCCACACTGCCCGCTTCTCTCCAACTCACCTTGCTGCTCTGTTCTGGTTTTTAATATAAATGCCGACATTAGCTTCATCCTAGACGACGCATTTGCCTCTGTGTGCCAATGGGGTTAAGGTGAGGCCCTGGGAAGGGAAAGTTGGGGCCAGACAAGAACAGGTTAGAGACCCACATGCGCCCGGCTGTCCCTTTTCCAGAAGTACTGTAACGCACTTACGCCAAAACTATGAATTGAAAATGCGAGAATGCAGCCCAGCCGTGGTGGCTCAGTGGTTGAGCGTTGACCTATGAACCAGGAGGTCACAGTGTGATTCCAGGTCAGGGCATGTACCTGGGTTGCTGGCTTGATCCCTGATCACTGATTCTCTCTCATCACTGATGTTGCTATCTCTCCTTTCCCCTTCCTCTCTGAAATCAATACAGATATATATTTTTTAAATTAGAGAATGCAAATAACAGCTGTTGCCAGTTCGCAGGAGAACTTTCTTAGAAGGCTGGAACAGCACTGCCCAGCGAGTGTCAGTAAAGGAACCGAGCGTCTCCTTAACGCGATGCCAGGAGGATGCCTGGAATGCAAACAGCTACAGCTCCCACCACCCAGTGCTGTGCCCAGGGCGTCAGTACCGGCCGGGCGAGGCGCAGGGCATCTCAGCTCCCCAACCGTGAGCCAGGCCAGCCGTCTGCTGACTCTCAGGCCACGGCCCCACCTGCCATGCACCGCCTGTGCTTCCTCACCCCCGCCCACAGCCATCCCGAACCAGGTGAGCGTTGGGAGATGCTTACCTGGGGCGGTCACCTCCCCCCGCGGTGCCAGGTCTACATCGCTGCCACGGACGCTGGGGACCGAGTGCTGGGCCCCGCCGCTGCCCCATGCTGCCAGGAGGGGCCACAGCACCCCCGCCTGAGCCCTGGCATCGGTGCCCAGCAGCACGAGGCCAGCTCGGGCCCTGCAGCCGCACAGGCTCTAAATGTGCGGCCACGACGCTGAGGAAGCCCACGGCCAAGTGCCCAGGCCTGGGAGCAAGGAGCTGCCTCCCGACTTAATTCCCAGCACTTCTGCAGGGAGAACAGCAGACACATTACCAAAACGAACCCAACCGGGAGCAAGTCCCCTCCTCGAACCAGCCTTCGACCACGACTCGCTGCTTGCTCCTCGGTCTCCGCTGTGCCAGCCAGTGGCTGGCCACTCGTGTGGGCAAGGGACAGACAAGAGCCTCGTTCTTTAACAAACCCTGTTCCTTTTTTATTAGAGATAAAAACAGTAAAGTCCCACACACCATGCCCTGTCCTGGGGACGGGATGAGCTGCAGCCGTAGGCCTGGCCCTGCTGCTCAGGCTTCGGGGGGCTGCTCGGCCTCGGGGGGGGCTGCTCGGCCTTGGGAGGCTGCTCGGCCTCGGGGGGCTGCGCGGGGGGCGCTCAGTGGCAGAGGGCCATGGTCTCCATGTTAAGGAAGCGGACGTGCATCTTGGTCTCGATGTCGATCCCCTGCCAGATCTGAAACGCACGGAGCGGCGTGAGGGCCTCACACTGACCCAGGCAAGTCCTGAACCCTGCCCCCCGTCCCCCCCATCCCCCCCGCCGGCATCAGAGATGTGCCCGAGGGACAACAGCTAAGCCACCGCAGGGACTGCCGCTCTGCTGTGAGCTTGGCTCTGGCATCCGCGTTCTCCGACACGTCACCCAGGTGGCGACTGAGTCCGGAACCCACACGCCCATCCCTCCACCGCCTCAGGCTCCGAGTCACGCCCTTACACCTCCTTTGCACCCGTAAAATGCCGAGACCACCACCTCTCCCCCACAGCACAGAAGACTGGGGTGTGGGGTGTCGAATCATCAGAAGCGTTTTATCAACTTTAGGGCTCTGCATGGTGAGGTTTCAGTAAGCCTTCGTCGTTCATTGAAAGGTGACAACAGTCTGGTCTTTGTAACCGTCCCATGTTCTACACAGACCCGCTCAGAGGAAACGTCCTTTCCACTCAGACCCGGGCCGTGGCCACACACCTGGTGCTGGAGAGGCCGTCCCAGTGCGGCCTGGCCGGGCTCTGCCTGACCCCCCTCTTCCCCCCCCCCCGCACCCCCACCTACAGAGTCCCACACCGGCTGGGTGCTCGCCAGCTCCTCAGCCACACAGCGCCTCCCACCCCCCAAGAGGGCCCCAAATGGAGCGCGGGCGGGAGGGATGCTAACAGCACGGAGGGATGTGGTGGGCGGTGACTTCTCACGGGCTCCCTGCTTATGTAAGAACGTCAAACCCTCAAGCTGTCACCACAGCGTCTCCAGGGACGGCCGGGGGCTGGAGACGGGGAGGCCAAAGCCGCAGGAAGGCCTTGGCGCGGTTCTTGCCAGTCACACGCACGATGCCCACGTGCTGCCCGCCCTGCAGCTGTCCTGGGGGTGGGGAGCCCCATAGGAAACACCCGGTTCCCCGGGAGGCTCTGGCCCTCGCTGGGTGACAGGACGTTCCCGGGAAAGATGCATGGGCACCAGGACGGCTTCTGCTAAAGGCAGGTGGCAACGGGGTCACCAAGGAAGCTGGTGGAGCTCAGGATGGGAGGCCCTCCCGGCTGGAGGCCTGGCGGTGGCCAGCCTTCGGGGAAGAAGCTGGCTTCTCAGGCAAAAAAGGAAGGTTTCCTACCTTCGCCCGGCCCAGCCCCGGGTGGTGCGTCTGGGAAGGCGAAGGAGACCACGGGCCTCCTCGCAGCCTTTGTCTGGGCCTGGCGTGTGCTGGTGACGGGCCAGGTCAGGGCTGCAGACGGGAGCAGGGCCCGGCCCCACTCCATGCACAGGCCCCCCGACTTCCTCTCTTCCTCAACCCCCAGAAAGGCCTTGGGAACCCCGATGTTGGGGTGCTCAGGGCCAAAGAGCCAGTCAGAGGGTTGGGGCCTCATCTCCCTGCAACGGGGTACCTCCTGTCAGAGCAGCGAGGGGTCCCAGCTCCCAACCTGGGAGTCCTGTGTAGCAGGAAGGATGAGCAAGGCCTGAGTGTCCACCAGGGGGAGCGCGAGCGCCCGCCAGGGAGGCCGAGGGAGCGCAGCCGCCCCGCGGGCGCAGGGGGAAAGCCGGGGCAGGACCTCACTCGGGTGGGTCCCTCGTCTGGGCCCGGACGTCCCGGAGCCCTGCCTCCCGCGGTGCAGTGGCCCCACCTCTGAGGAGGGGCGAGGGTCTCGCCTGGGAGAGACGGAGAGGCGTTGTACACCCTTGTACCCTCCAAATGTTCTGACCACGCGTGACTATTACTTTTCAATAAAAAGTAAGTAAAACCAGTTTGTTTTAAAGGCCACGCCCAGGCCTGACCCTTTCCACAGAGATGCGTCTCCTCCTGACCAGCCGGCTCCCCCTCGAGTCCCACCACAGCCACACCCACGACTCCCCCCGGACACGCACCTTCAGGAAGTCGTCGAAGGTGATGCCCTCGTACACCTGGTCAGGCTCCTGGGGACAGAGCACAGGCAGGGTGAGTGGCTGCCACCGGAGGCTCAGGAGGCTCTGCCCCGCCCCCCGCGCACACACACACACACACACACACACACACACACACATACACACACATGTGCACGCGCGCATACATGGTTGGGCCTGTTTAGGCCAAGTCACAAGAGGGTCATTCTGCGTTATTTGTCTCCAGCTCAAGGCCAGTCACCCTGAATTCGACGGCCCCTTCACTGGCTGGAGGGGGGAGGGTAGGCGGTTGGGGACCCTGTGGACGAGGGTGGAAAAGGAGGCGGGGTGGGTGCGAGGCACGGGCTCTCCTTCCCCACCCGGCCCCCTCTGCCAGGTCCCAGCAGGACGCCAATGGGCACACACTTCCTGGTCCTGCCTCAGCGCCCCAGCATTGATAAGAACCGGTTCTAGGCTGATCCGAGCTCAGGCCACTGGGGAAAGGAGCAGGGGGTCGAAGGGCTGGCCTGTGTGCCCAGTGAGTCACCATGAAAGCGTCTGGCGTGGCCTCACCTGCCCCGGCACTGGCGGTGCTGGCCTCCCGCTGGGAGCCGGCTGTGGGCACAGGGCCTCGTGGACGGAAGCTGGGCTCCTGTCCCCTCTGCTGCCGCTCTCAGCTCTGGCTCCAGGGCCCCCGGACACCTCCCCCGGCCCCTTAGCGATGGGAAAGCCCGGCCAGCATCGCAGATGCCCAGCCACGTCAACGTCACTTGTCCATGGGACTGGCCACTGTGCGGCCATTAGGAAAGGGCGATCTGTACACACGACAGGGAAACGTACACAGTGGAACAAGCAGCACAGCCAGGAGCAGGATGTCTGCAGGCCCTCTGCCCAGTAAGCAGACCCCCACTGCGGCCACGTGGGGGGTCGGCACAGAGGAAAAGCCAGGGCCGTTCACCTCGGCAGAGGGACCCAGCCAGCAGGCGCATGGCGTGCATGTGCCTTGTTCCCTTAGGGAGCGGGACGGGGGAGGGAGGAGGCCAAGGAGACGCTTCTCTCTCGGGACCTCCCTGGAAGCTGTCCCGTGTCTTGAAGGAAGTCGGCGA
This sequence comes from Eptesicus fuscus, assembly GCF_027574615.1. Lineage (NCBI taxonomy): Eukaryota > Metazoa > Chordata > Mammalia > Chiroptera > Vespertilionidae > Eptesicus > Eptesicus fuscus. The sequence goes on along the minus strand of NC_072495.1, from coordinate 6,061,433 downwards.
CGTGCCCGGCGCTGTCCCGAGCGCTTACCACGTCGCTGTCCCGTTACCACTGATGCAGCCTCCCACGGCGGGCTGCCTGCGGCCCTTACAGGGACGGCCAGGGCCGGGGCCAGGCCGCTTGTGCCGCGGACAGGGCTCTCCCTCTGTGGTTTCTTCCTTTCCCTTGGTATACACACTTCTTTAATGTTATCAATGCAGCCAGCCCTCAGATGCCCGTCACGGGCCCAGGCAGAGTGGCTGTCCTGTCCCTGCGGGCAACCCCCGTCCCCGGGGCAGCGAGGAGAGCCAAGTACAGACAAGGCCCCTGGCCCGAGCCAGGCCGCAGGGCACCCTTGGAAGGAAGGAGAGGGGGGCTCGGGGAAACACCCCAGGCCGAGACCCCAGCCAAGCAACGCCCCTCTGGAGCCCCAGGAAGCCTCCCCAGAGAGAACACTCCAGAAAGAAGCCGCTGCCGTCAGTGACAGGCCTTGACGTCCACTGAAGGGGTGATGGGTCCTGAGTGTGGGGGCGGCGCGGGCAGACACACTCAGAGACCTCAGAGGCCAGCAGACCTGACACGCACGCAGCTCGTCCGCTCCTCCGGCCCACGCCGCCACGGAGAGTGTGACGGGCCCACGGAGGGTGCGGTGCCTAAGGAGACGGCGCTCGGGCACGGCCGGGAAGCGGCGGCTCGACACGCCCGCTCGGGGCTGTGCGGGGTTTGTGCCGTCAGCAGCCGCGAGCCGCGCTTCCTACAGCGCGTGCAGACGGCGCGCCAGGCGGAGCGGGGGCCGGGGGCGGCTGAAAGGGGCGCGTGTGGTTCCGTCACATGGGACTGGGCCTCACAACCGGTGGGCATCCCCGCGCTCCCCGTGGGGTCCCCAGTCTTTCCGTGGCAGTCAAGTGCTGCGTGGGGTGGTTCCTCGGAAGCCAAGCCTGCCGGCGCCCAAGCAGCGGGCAGATTACATACAGACCAACAACCCCCAGCCCCACCCGGGGGCAGGCCTGGCCTGCGGTGGCCCCTGGGCTCAGGCTCGGGGCACAAACAGCAGGTCCAGCAGGAAACAGCCCCCCCCTCACCACCCTGCCACACACACAGACACACACACACACACACACACACACACACACACACACACATGCTGTGACCCTCAGCCACAAAGGCGTGTACAGCGGAGCTGACCGAAACACAGGAGCAGGGAGGGACGGCCCAGTGGGACCCCGACACCCAGGGAACGTCCATCGAGACGGCCCCTCCCCCCACGAGGGAGCGGACTCAGCACAGCCCAGATTCCGGGAGCTCGTGTCCCTGAGCCTCGGTCCCCACCAGTAAAAACGAGGCTAAGAATCAATGCGACGCGGATGTGAAGGGCCCCGCACAGTGGCCGCCCAGGCTGTGGTCGCCCTCGGAGAGGGGCCTCCACCCCCCACAGCAGCGTGAACGCGGGCAGCGGCCGCTCCTACGGGCACGCGTGGCGACTACGTCACTGGGCATTTACCCGTGACCCGCAAATCCAATGGCTCTTCGCTGGGGAGGATTCCTCCCTCCCCCCGACCCTCCTCCCCGCGGCCCCCCTCCCCGCGGCCCCCCTCCCCCCGGCCCCTCTCCCCACGGACATTTGGCAGCGCCTGGAGACATTGTGGTTGTCACACTGGGAAGGTGCGGCTGGCACCGGTGGGTGGGGGCCCAGCAGGCCGCCGCCAGGCCACGTGCCGTGCGGGGTGGGAAGCCGGCTCCAACCCGCCAGCTCAGCACAGCTGACCTGCAGCCCTGAGCAGGGCCCGGCCTGTCTACACCAGGTGGCCCGGCCACGCTCACGTGTCCTGCTCGGTGCTCATGCCCGTGGGTCCTCCCCGACCCCAGCTCTGCCCGCCCGGCCTGAGCAGTGGAGGCCTGGGGGCTCCCGCCCTCCGCAGCCGCAGCTCTGAAGGCGGAGCCCTCGCCCACATTTCAGGTACCCCCCCCCCCAGCTCCTCAGGGCCCCAGACCAGGTGGCCCTACCTCAGGGCCTCAAATCCCCTCCGAGCCCGCAGGACAGACACAGGAGAGCGAGCCTGCGCTCCCCACTGCCCGGCCCTGCCACGGGGCCAGGCGCTGCCGCTGCCGGTCGCTCAGAGGCCGCACAGCTCGTCTCCAGGCCCCCAGCCGGCCGCCCTGGCCGGTCACTCACCATCTGCCCCACGCAGACGCTGGCCGCCTCCATCATGGCCCCGTCGGCGATGGAGCGGGCCGAGTCCTTCTCGATGTGCGGGTTCCCCGAGAGCAGCTCCTCCACCACCTGCCGGCGGGCAGAGACGTGACCCAGGGCCTCCGTCCCCGCAGGGCGGGAGGTGCCAGGAGCCCTGGCCGGGCGGGCGAGGAGCATACTTTACATTTCGATATTCCTCCAGGGTGATGCGGCCGTCGCTGTCCGAGTCATACATGTGGAACAGAACTGGGGCGGCAGGGGAAGGCTCAGTCAGGGAGGTGGAGGGCGCCGGGCCCTGCCCCCTAACCCTCCCAGCTCCTAACCTACCTCACACTGAGCAAAAGACCCTAACAGTGAAACCTGAATGCCAGAGCCATAGGGGTCAAGGGCAAAGGCCAGGGGGCAGACTGGCCGCTGCCTAGTGGGTGACCTTGGGCAGGTGACCCAACCTCTCTGAGCCTCAGTTTCCTCACCTATAACATGGGAATAGCGAACATCTCCCTCATGGCGCTGCCAGGCTCAGTGAGTGACAGCGGGCGGGTTAGGGCCCAGGATGCCTGGCACACGGAGCGTGGATGATGTGGCAGCCTCGTTGGCATGGAGACAAAGCAGTGTTATTTCACGGTTTTGTCCCTGGCTGATGGGAGCTCCCCACTGCGGGCATGAGGGGCGTTAGCGCCTCCTCCTGGTGACATCCACATGTTCCTTTGCTGCCATCACTGGCGCCCACAGCAACAGAGGCACCTCCCGCCCTCGGGGCTCAGCCCCAGGGAGCCCCAAGCTCAGGAGCCCCCTTTGCTGGCATCTGTCCAGCGCTGGCCAGAGGCCCTGGTCCAACACCCTCTCCCCTCATCCTCACACTCCCCCCCATGAGGCTCAGAGGGGCTGTGGAAGCTCATGGAAGTTAAGGTGCATGCCCTCGGCCCCCGTTAGGGAGGGGGAGCCAGGGCTTTGGACCCAGGTCCATCGATTCCACGGCCCGGTCATCCCATCAGCCTCCGAGCCAGCCTGGGTGCACAGATCCCCACGTGCAGGCCAAGGTCACAGGGCCGCCCAGTGGGAGGGCCTGCGGGAACCAGGTCCGTCTGAACCCAGGGCCTTGCTCTTGCTCGTCACCTACAACCCCTTCTAGGCCCGGGACCTCCCCTGCTGAGGGTGCTCACGGGGAGCCGCCCCAGGGCCATTTCGGAGGCGGGAGAGCCACCCTTTGTGGTGGGGTCGTTGGGACCCACCTCCCCATGCCCGTCACCCCCGCCCCCGCCCACGGAGGGTGCGCACATCGCAGCTTCTCCTTCCGGCACAGCTGCACCTGCTCCTCGTCCATGGTGATGTCGATGGGCTGGAAGTAGGCCATGATGGTTAGGAAGTCCTCAAAGTTGATCTCGTCGGCCAGGCCGCTGGGCCCCTTGCGCAGGTTCCTGCGGGAGCGGCGAGGCGTGTTGGAAATGAGTTAAAAACCCCGCAGCGCGGAGAACTCGGCCCTCTGGGACACATACTCCGCCCTCCATGGCCTCCGAGCTTGGGTTCCATTTCCCAACAGCCTGCTCTGGGCCCGGGGCCTGGGAGGTGCCACGCAGCCCCCCCCTTACCCCACCATGAGGTCTCTGAGAGCTCACACCCGGGGCCTGGGAGGTGCCACACAGCCCCCCCTCCCACCCCCATGAGGTCTCTGAGAGCTCACACCCGGGGCCTGGGAGGTGCCACGCAGCCCCCCCTCCCACCCCCATGAGGTCTCTGAGAGCTCACACCCGGGGCCTGGGAGGCGCCACGCAGCCCCCCCCTCCCACCCCCATGAGGTCTCTGAGAGCTCGCGCCCGGGGCCTGGGCCGCAGGGCCGCCTGGCTGTGCTGCGGGCACAGAGCTGGGACTCGCACCTGGGGAAACTGAGGCTCCGAGCAGAGCAGCAGCTCACCGGGCCCATCGGACACGTGCCTGTGCACCGGGGCCGCCTGTGTTTGCGCAGCTCAGGGACCGGGAGGGTCTTCATGTTTCGAAATGGTTGGAAGAATGTTGGGGGAAACCCAAAAGGATGGCACTTCACGACAAGTGAAAATCACATGAGATTCCACTGTCAGTGTCGGCAAGTGAAGCGGTATTGGCTCCCGGCCACGGCCACTCCCCGCCTGTGGCTGTGGCTGCGTTCCGGCGACCAGGGCTGGGAGCCTCTGGGACAGAGACCCCGGGCCCCGGGCCTGACACGTCTGTTCTCTGGCAGCGTCCCGGCACCTGTCACCACCAGGGCAGAGGTCACACGGCGCCGGGTGTTAGTAATCAGGGCAGTGTGCCGCCGTCCCTGTCCGGGTGCCTTCCTGAGGGCAAGAAAGGGCGTGTGCCGGGCGGGGCTCGGAGCGCACGGCAGGCGCGGTCACGGACACCCAGGCGGCCCGGCGACACGGCTCTGGGGAGGGCCTCCGCCACGGCCAGCCCTCACAGGACCGGCCGGGCGGCTCCCGCAGGAGGTGCCATCAGGACGGCAGGCGGGGTCCCGCCCGTACTGTGTGTCCTGGCCGGGGCACTTTCCAGCTGGCCCGGGACAACGAGCCGTCGAGGGCAGGGCTTCAGATTTACTGGGGTCCCCTCGGGTCGTGACTGTCCTGGGTTTAAAAGAAAATATGTGGTCTCTCTTTTTGGGACCCATCTACTCTCGTTCAGCCACTGACTGACCCTGACCTGGGACCACCCTCCACAGTCTGCCTATCTCCCTCGTCCCAGCTCTCCATCCCGGGAGACTTCCCAGAAAGAGGCGGATCCCAAGTCTGGAGCAGGGAAGGCGGGCTGCGGAAATGCAAATCTGAGGTGCAGGGAGCCCGGCCTCCCCTAAAATCTTCTATCTGATAGCGTCCCACTGCCCTCCCGTCGGTCCTGGGGACCTCGGAGCTCCCGCTGCCGGGGCACAGGCCCAGCCCAGGGCAGAGAACAGCCAGGCACCGGCTCCTCGGCGCGGCTCCCTGTGGCTGGCTCAGGCGTCCTTCCCCAGTGGCTCCGGCTGCAGCCCCGGGAAAGGCAGGCCTATGTCCTTCTCAGGGGAGGTCAGGAACCAGGCTGCCTCGCCATCTGGTTTTTGTTCGGACGAGAGAGGGACCCCCTGGCGCCCTTCGCAGGATTAACCGGGACCTACCTCCCATGAGCACCCCTCGCGCTCGTCAGGGGAGCGGGTCCCTTCCCTCCTAGTGTCCCTGCGAGGCCCACATGAGACAACATCATGGTCTCCAAAGGCAACGAGCATGCAAAGGCCAAGGAAACACAGACTCGGCTCCTGGAGCCAGCCATACCTGCTCTCCACCCCCATGTCCTAAACGGGGCGCCCAGAGCCAGGGCCGGTGGATGGAGGAACAGGGGTCCCCACCCAAACCTGCAACCCAGCACGGGAACAGGGCAGCTTTCGTTCTTTTTGCAAAGGTGCCGATTTGGAGCGGTATTTCTGCTTCCCTGCACTTTCTGCTGATTCTGTGAGGAGCCCCTGGAGGTCCGGACAGACCCTGCCCTCGGCTCACTGCCCTGGTCCCTGAGGGTCTTGGGAAGCACGGCTGGTGTTTCTGGAAAAGAAAGTCCCCCTGAGGTGCTCCCTCGCCTCCTTGTCAGACCTGGTTCGTGCTCCACATCCCACCTTCAAACCCATCAGCGCTCCCCACTCGCTGCTCCAAGCTGCAGTGAGGACGCCTCTCGCTGGTATAGGGGCTGCACAAGGCTGCGCTGCCCTCCCACCCCGCTCACCACGCTCAGCCTCTGCACGCCAGCCAGGCGCCCTCTGCCCTCCTGCCAACTGCCCTGCCTGCCGCTGGGCCTCTGCACGCGCAGCTCTCCGGCGGCATCTTTTCTCCGCTTCGCCTGCTGAACTCCTGGTGGCTCTCTCCTCAGGCCTTGCCCATGAGCCCTGGAGGGAGGCCTCCACGTCTTCGGGGGCAGCCTGAGGACTCCCTACGCCCCACCATGAGCAGGCGAGGCTCAGAGAGGCTCAGCATCCTGCTCGGGCCTCGCAGCCCCAGTACAACCAGAGCTGAGCCGGTCAGGCTCACGCTACTTGAAACGGGCCAGGGAAGTCCTTATGGCCCGATCCCTTCCTTCCTCTTTCTGCTGGTTCTTCCTGTGTCAGCCAGCTCTGCAGACAGAGGGGGTCGGGCCTGGGAGGGCGTACCCACCCTCGCCGCCCAACGGAGCCTCACACTCCAGGAGCCGCCATCCGGTCATGTGAGTCCTTCAGCTCCAAAACACGGCACTGGGTGGAGGAGCTCTGGCCGGAGCCTCAGCTCTGGGACTCGGGCAGCCAAGGGCACCGTCTCCCTGAACCTCAGTTTTGCTGTCTGTAGTCCAGGGCAACAAGCAGGATAGCCCTTAGTGCTTTAGCGCATCATCTCTGCACCCTCACAGCGACCCTGCAAGGCAGAGGCTGTTATTACCTCCATTTAACAGATGAAAAAACTGAGGCAGCCTCCCAGGTGGCCCCCAGTGATCCCACGCCGCTGCTCAGTCCCTTTTCCAAGTGTGGGGTGACCTGTCCCTTGAGAGATTGGGTTACCAAAACTGGTGGCTTCTATCTGGGGTGCCCAGTCAGTCCCCCTCCTTGTCATTGGGACATCTCAGCCGGGGGAGCCAGCAGCTGCCACGTGCACGTAGCCCTATGGAGAGGTCCTGAGATGCCGCCTGCCAACAAGGTGCTAGGGAGCTAGGGAGCACAGCCTCCCCCAGTCGAGCCTTCAGATGACTGTAGCCCCAGCTGACCCTGAGCCCGAGGACTCAGCTTGTTTGCACCCAGATGCCTGATCCACACAAACGGTGAGAGAATAAATACTCATTGTTTCAAATTGCTAAGTGTTGGGGTAATTTGTTACGCAGCCATAGCTGACTAATACAGAGGCCTAGAAGGACTGAGTGAGCCACCCAAGTCACCCAGCTACGACCCCAGAACCGTGTGACCCAAACCTGTGCTCACAGCTCCTACCCCAAACAGCTCCCTCCTCCTCCCTGCACCAGCTCCAGGGCTGTTCTGAGCACACGAGGGCTGCGAGACGTTAGTTACAAGGGCGAAATGCTCCCCCGAGGACAGTCCCCTGCCACGGGAAAAGGCCCACCGGTTATCGAAGAAGGCACGGACGATTTTGGATCGGATCGGGTTGAGCTCCAGGTCAGGGACGTTGTTGAAGTGCTCCTTGCTGGTTCCGGAAGGACGAGCACCAGGGAAGGAGAGAGAAAAGAAAGCAGGTGTCATATAACACTTCACCATGTACCAGGCTGTATTCTTTTTTAATCCTCTACTGCTGAGAGAGAGAGAGAGAAACATCGATGTGAGAGAGAAACATCCATTGGTTGCTTCCAGTATGTGCCCCAACTGGGGATCGAACCCGAAATGCGTTTGGTGTACAGGACGAGGCTCCAACCGACTGAGCCACTGGGCCGGGGCCAGGCTGTCCCTCTCATCCTGAGTGGGGCCCACAAGAGCAGGTCAGCAGGACTGAGTGTGCTGCCCTGACCCAACCCTGGACTGGCAGGCACAGGCGGGTCTGGAGGCTCAGGGAGGCTTTGGGGAACCCCGGGGAACGGGCAGGCACGCCCGGGCAGGAGGAGGAAACCTCCACCTCAAACAAGCAAGGCCAGGGATCCCACATCCCAGAGGGCCCGGCATCCCACCCAGGACGGCCTAGGAGGCCGTGCCGGGAGGGCGGGGGGCGGGAGTGCCACGTATGCAGAGACTTGAACACGGTTTCAGGTGAAAGTTTCCCTAAACACACGGCCGGCCCCTCTGTGCAGAGAGAACGCCCCAGACCTGGACAGCCTCTGCTCGCTGCCCCGGTGCCAGTTCCCTCCCCTGCCTGGCGCTCCCAGCTGGGCCCACAGAGCCAAACCCAGGCCCCAGGGCAGAGCTCAGCCCCTAAGAGCCCAGTCCCACCAGAGCGGCTGTAGCCAGTCCCGAAGGGCGGAGCCTACTCCAAAGGGAGGAGCCTACCCCAGGGGCCCAGCCGCGCCCCTAAGCATCACCCCCCCCCTCTAGCAGGCCCCGGGAGCCAGCCTCAGCGTGTCCCAGTGGCTTCCACAGGCACCGCCCCCTGGAGAGTCAGCAGCCCTTTCAACCTCGGGCTCCCAGGCCGAGTGTGCTCACTTAGGGTCCTCTCCTCTAAGGCAGTCTTGTGGGGACCGGGGCTTCCCCATGGCCGGGTCCATTTGATTTTAATGGACTTAGCCCGGGATGGCCCAGCCACGGCCTAAGAGCTGGATCTAGTCCCAAAGGGCTGACACTGGTTCTGAAGACCCGAACCTGGCCCCTGAGACCCCAACCCAGTCACAAATAGCTAACGATGAAGAGCCCAAAATGTGGAAGCCGCAGGTTCTGTGGGGCTGGGAGAGACCGAGCCCCCATGCGTGTGCACACGGCCAGAAGGGGCCCTGGGGCTGACCCGAGAGGGAGGACAGGCAGCAACGTCCTGGGAGGGAAGGTGAGGAGAAAGGATGGAGGGAGGACCAACCCCGCAGGGCCAGGCCACCCCGCAGGGCCAGGCCACCCCACCCCGCAGGGCCAGGCCACCCCACCCCGCAGGGCCAGACCACCCCACCCCGCAGGGCCAGACCACCTCACCCCACAGGGCCAGGCCACCCCGCAGGGCCAGGCCACCCCGCAGGGCCAGCAACTCCCAGAGCCAAACCACATGTCTGGAAAAGCAAGTTACACACAGAGGCCTGCTCTCCCGCCAGCAGAGGTGAAGCAGAGCCGGAATCAGCAGGTGCATGAGGATGTCTGAAGCCCAGCCGCCCCGCTCCTTCCTCAGAGGTCACTGCCGGGCCCACAGGCTGGCAGAATCCCCCCTCCCCCTCCTCACACAGGCACCTTCCTGAAGCTCGGAGCCTCCCTCTCCTCATCTGTGAATTGGGTGCAAAGCTCGCACCTCCCATAGCAAAGGGCATGTGATGTCAAGCTCAGCGGGGGAGGGGGTGGTCCAGGTGAGCCCCAGATTTCTCACCTGAGAAATGGCATCGTGGGAGTCAGCAGGTAACACCACGGGGCTAACGAGACGACGGAACAAGACAAAGGCACGCACGGTGCAAAGCGAACTGCCCGCACTCATGAGCTCTTCGCTTCAAACGACGATGATGACGATGACAGCAGCTAACCTCCCGTGTCCTCCCTAAGTGCCATCATTACCCTACAAGGCAGGGACTCATCTCCGTCTTAAAGGCGGGGAAACCGAGGCCGAGAGGTGAAGGAACTCCCTACCCCTGCTAAGGATGACACCGAGGCCGTGGGCCGCACAGCCCTGGCCGGGGCAGGCCCTCTGAGAGCCGGGGGGGTGGGGGGGGTGTGTCTGGCTCTCAGGGACACTCCCAATTATTTGCCAGCCTCTCTTTTCAACAAGTTGGACGCAGGCCTTGTGCCCAGAACTGGGAAAGGCCAACCACAGTCCACGCCCCATGAATGCTGGTTTTGGCCTTCCTCCCCTTCCTCCCCGCCGGCCCCCAGGTGCCCCCTGGGCTGGTTGGACCGGCTGGGCCGACGGTGTCTGAGCCGTGGGAACAGGCCTGCCTCACCCGGGACAGGACACTGCTCTGGGGCCAGAGCTGAGGCACGGCGGCCGGGGCCCCTCGAAGCTGCCCCGTGACCAGCAGGGGGTGTTGGCCCACGAGGCCCCCAGGGGCCCACGGCCTCCCGCCCCTCCAGGAGGGCTTCACGGCGTCCGGCTGTGCCAAGTGCCGCCCCATTTCACAGGCACGAAGTGAGGCCCAGAAAGGTGCAGTGAGGGAGCCCCGGCCACACAGAAAGGCTGCGCATCGGCTCCCACGCCCCGTGCACTTCCTCTCTCGCTACTCCTCCCGCCTGAGCGCTCTTACTTTAAAGGAAAGAAGAGCAGAGACTTTATGGGGCACCTGCTCCCTCACAGCCCGAGAGGCCGCAGCCAGGACCCAGAAAGAGGGCAGGTGTCGGCCCCCAGGGAAGGACAAGACGGAACGCACCACGGAGGCCGGCCGGGATCTCGTGCAGCCCGTGGTGCGGGCTGGTTTCCGGCGGCTCAGCTCAGCGGCCAAGTTCCCGGCGGCTTCTGGCTCTCGGCTACCCCAGCCACCCAGCTTCCCGAGCCCCGAGCTGAGGGCGCAGGGGGCCCAGATCCTCGGTCTGGACCTCCAGCCTCCCCATCGGATCCCCGCGCCCAGGGCCCAGCACTGAGGAGGGCCTTTCCTCCCGCCTCCCCGACCCCTCCCCGCTCTCACCGGTCAGCGTCTGCCGCCCACGCGGGGCCACTAGATGTTGAGCAGGGAGGGTGCTGGGCCCCGGGCCGTGAGGGAGGGACCGCACCTCCTTCAGCAAGTGTCCTCCCGGGCAGTGGCCAGCCCCTCCCAGCGCGGCCCGGCCAGCAGCGGCGGCACCGCCTGGGCCCCGGAGAAGGCCGAGCCCGGCCGGCCCAGACCGCTCCTCACCTGCCTGTTAGCCCATCTCAGGGCGGGGGTGGGGGGGGTGTGCACCCCGATGGCCCAGTGCTGGGGACTCCCCAGCGGCACGGGCGCCCCCAGCCACATGCCTGTGCACAGACGCGCTGGCAGGAAAAGGCCACGCTCCTTCGACGCCGCCTCCCCTCCCGCCACTGCTGCTGCCCGCACCCGCCATCCCTCTGGCACCGCGTTCTGACCGGGGGAGCGGCGCCGGCTCCAGCGCTGGCCTCGCAGGGACGGACCGGCAGCCCTCCCGAGGGTCGTGGGGAAACGCGAGGCGGAAAGCGTGTCTCCGGTGTGACGGGCGCTTGGCCGCACCCTGAGCGGGGCCGACCGAGCCCGCAGGAGCCGGAAGTCCGCGGGTGGCCTTGGCGAGGGGGACACAGGAGCAGAGACCGGAGAAGGCCGTCACCCCGGGGACAGCGGGCACGTCTGAGGGCATCTCTCTGTCGTGGTGGGAGAGGCGTGGCTGTGGGCGCCGAGGGGGTGGAGGCCAGGGCGCTGCTCAGCACCCTACAATGGGCATGACGCCCCCAGCAAGGGTGCTCTGGCCCCAGGTGCCCGGGAGAGCATTCCAGAAGGTGGACGTGGGTGCTGGACCCGAGGCGGACCAGGGCCGCCCACGTGGCTGGAGCAGGAGGAGGCGGGGGGGGGGGGGGGCCCATCGCACAGGGACCTGCGGCTGCAGCGGCCTCGGGGCTCCGGCTTCATTTTTCCCGGCGGGATGGACCGTTCGGGGCAGAGCAGCGCCATTCTAATAGGATCCCCGCACATCCTGTGTCTGTGGGGGGCCGTCGGGCAGAAGCCGGGGGTCCAGGGAGGAGGCCGTCACCCCGGCGGGCGGTGGAGGGGAGGAGCGGCTTGCGGGGAGCACATCTGTGTGAGACGGGGACGGGGTGGACGGCCGCGGCGACGTGGCCTGTGTCAGGCGTCCTCGCGCCGGGCGGGCGTGGCATCCCCTCGGGTGTTCCAGCCACGAAGGAGCCCTCGCTGCCAGTCCTCCCGATGCTCAGCCCCTGCCTGCCCGGCCCAGCGTCCCCCTCAGGAGCCGGAGCTCAGCCCTCTCCCTCCCCCGGACAGGGCCTCCGCCCACAGCCCTCCTCACGGCCCCTCCTCCCCACGCGGCTCCCAGCCCCGCACCCGCACCCTCCGGCTCCTTCAGCACCGCCTGTCCAAGGCCCTTCTCCCTCGGGTCCCTGTCCTTCCTCTACCACCACCAGGTTAAAGGCAAAGTGACTCGGTTAACAAGTGACTCACGGCGGACGGGAGCGCCTCACAGCTCTGCTGGGAACTTAACCTCTGGGCCTCAGTTTCCTAATCTGCAAAACGGGGTGATGATGTGGACTCCAGAGGGTTCCCGTGCCCGGCACACGTCAGCACTCAGCTGGAGGCGGCCGGGGCTCCCATGTGTGGGGCTCACCCCGAGTGAACCTCTGACTCAGTAAGGCGGCGGGAACGCCCACCCGCTGGGGAGGGGTGCCGTGGGTGCCTGGTGTGGGCCGAGGGGGCACCGCCTGCACCGGGGCCTGCAGCAGTGCACCCCCTCCTTCCCCGGGCGCCTTTATCGCAGGAGCCACCCCTCGGGGCCTCAGGAGCCTGTCGCGGCCTATCTAATCGCCGCCGCTCCGCCCGGCTGGAGCGGCCACGGGCTATTTCTGGAAGTCGGGGAGCCTGCCAGGCGCTCTCAGGAGTGGAAAGTCGCTGTTTAAGGCCGTCGCCCGGTGAGGGGCCCAAGGAAAGAAAGTGCACGCGGCCATGACTGCATTCTTGTAGAGGGTCACTGGGGGGTCACTGGGGGGGGGTCACTGTGGGGGTCACTGTGGGGAGTCACTGTGGAGGTCACTGTGGGGGTCACTGTGGGGGGTCACTGTGGGGGAGTCACTGTGGGGGGTCACTGTGGGGGAGTCACTGTGGGGGGTCACTGTGGGGGGTCACTGTGGGGGGGTCACTGTGGGGGAGTCACTGTGGGGGGTCACTGTGGGGGGTCACTGTGGGGGGTCACTGTGGGGGAGTCACTGTGGGGGGTCACTGTGGGGGGTCACTGTGGGGGGTCACTGTGGGGGTCACTGTGGGGGGTCACTGTGGGGGGTCACTGTGGGGGAGTCACTGTGGGGGGTCACTGTGGGGGGTCACTGTGGGGGGTCACTGTGGGGGAGTCACTGTGGGGGGTCACTGTGGGGGGTCACTGTGGGGGGGTCACTGTGGGGGTCACTGTGGGGGGTCACTGTGGGGGAGTCACTGTGGGGGGTCACTGTGGGGGGTCACTGTGGGGGGTCACTGTGGGGGAGTCACTGTGGGGGGTCACTGTGGGGGGTCACTGTGGGGGGTCACTGTGGGGGTCACTGTGGGGGGTCACTGTGGGGGAGTCACTGTGGGGGGTCACTGTGGGGGTCACTGTGGGGGGTCACTGTGGGGGAGTCACTGTGGGGGGTCACTGTGGGGGGTCACTGTGGGGGTCACTGTGGGGGGTCACTGTGGGGGGTCACTGGGGGTCACTGTGGGGTCACTGTGGGGGTCACTGTGGGGGGTCACTGTGGGGGTCATTGTGGGGGTCACTGGGGGGTCACTGTGGGGGGGTCACTGTGGGGGGGTCACTGTGGGGGGGTCACTGTGGGGGGTCACTGTGGGGGGTCACTGTGGGGGTCACTGTGGGGGGGTCACTGTGGGGGGGTCACTGTGGGGGGTCACTGTGGGGGGGTCACTGTGGGGGAGTCACTGTGGGGGGTCACTGTGGGGGTCATTGTGGGGGTCACTGGGGGGGTCACTGTGGGGGGGTCACTGTGGGGGGTCACTGTGGGGGTCATTGTGGGGGTCACTGTGGAAGGTCACTGGGGGGTCACTGGGAGGGTCACTGGGGTGTCACTGTGAGGGGGTCATGGGGGGTCACTGTGGAAGGTCACTGGGGGGTCACTGTGGAAGGTCACTGGAAGGTCACTGGGGGGTCACTGGGAGGGTCACTGGGGTGTCACTGTGAGGGGGTCATGGGGGGTCACTGAGAGGGGGTCATGGGGGGTCACTGTGGGGTCACTGTGGGGGTCACTGTGGGGGGTCACTGTGGGGGGGTCATTGTGGGGGTCACTGTGGAAGGTCACTGTGGAAGGTCACTGGGGGGTCACTGGGGGGTCACTGGGGGGTCACTGGGGGGGTCACTGTGGGGGGGTCACTGTGGGGGGTCCCCCTCACAGCAGAAGAGCTTGTGAGGCAGGAGAGGCTCGGCACAGCGGGTGTCAGACGACCTTTCCTATTGGAGCATCCACCAGGAGGCTCAGAGCTCAGCATTTAGATTTGGGGGTCCTGAATATAATTTGGGGACCCTCTTAAGGAAAAGAATGCAATATGATGATCTTTTTAAAAATTAGGTGCTAGGCTGTGGAAGGAACCGGAGGGGGCCCTGACATCCTAGCTTTAAAGGCCTCGGGGTAACCCCTGCCCCCCCCCGCCCCCCCCATGTCCGTACGTGACGTCTAGAAACTTATCCCACCAAACGGGTAGGAAACTAGTGGGTTAACATTAAAACCAATTTTGGCAGTTTTACTTGTTTGACTTTTTAAAGCTATATTCAAGTTATTAAAGTCACAAATTGCAAACCCCAATTCTCCATTAAACTTTTAAAAACGCAGCTTGCAAATCTTACCTGTCTGTGCACAAAGCCTGCGGGTTTGAACGGCCACCTTTAAGAGACCTGTGCACTCGAGGTATTTCAGCATCCCCTGTGGGAGGCTTCCCACACCTCACAGACTGGGTGCTGGGGCCACGCTCGGGGATCCCCAGTCAACGCCTTTCTCATGGTCCGGAATGTCCCCACAACCTGGCCAGCCTCCACCAACAGTTTTCCAAACACTAAAGAGACGAACCCCTGCCCTGCCCCCAAACCCAGCACAACCCGGGCCCCTGACAGCCCTTGGATGCCGCAGGGACCAGAGAGGTTGAGGCCTGGCCTGAGGTCACACAGGAGACCCTTGGCAGAGTGGGAACCGCGCTGGAGACCAGACCGCAGCCCACGCTCGCTTCTCATTCCTCCTGCCTGGGAAGACGACGGGGAAGCCCAGACACCGAAAAGCTGCCCGTCTCCCCTCTCCGAGCCCCAGAGGGGGGGGGGAGGGGGGATCAGGAACAGGCAAAGCGGTTCCAGAGCCGGGAGGAGGCCCTTCCTGCAGCCTTTGCACCGGACGCTGTGGCCAGCCCACCTGCTTCCTGCAGGAGAGGCAACGACTCCCCTCCGGCACAGGCTGAGGCGCGGGGCAGGGGCCGCGTGAGCTGCAGGCCCGGACACGGAGGCTGGTCCGAGGCAGACAGGAGGCCGCTTCCTTACGCAAGAGCTCAGCACTGGGTGCAAATCCGCTCCTCCACCTCAGGCGCTGCCTGAGCCAGGCCAGAGCACGGCCCCCTCAGCCGTCTGTGAAGTGGGGGGGGGGGGGGGGGGTCTTCCCACCACGACTTCACGTGTGTGTGGGGAGCGGGGACAGGACTGGACAGGCTCTCGCTGGCAGCGCAGGGACAGGCTCACGTAACATCTGGGAGCAGGTCCCGTGTCAGGGCCCCGGGGAAGTCCTGTGCTGGGCGACCCTCTGAGGGAAACACTACCACCTGCCGCCTCGGCCCCTCACGGACCTCGTTCCAGGGACTCACCCACCACCCGAGACTGAGCTCACCCCGGAGGCACCCCACAAGCACCCGTCCTCATAAAAACGTGACCTGCCGGCTTCCGAAAGGGGAGCTGGCTGCCACCTGCCACCTTCCATTTTAAACAGATGTGTCTGGTGATTCAGAGAGAGGAAGGGAGAGGGAGAGGGAGAGAGAAACATCAACGATGCAAGAGAATCCGCAGTCAGAATCGAACCGAGACCTCCCGGGTCACAGGTTGATGCTGAACCGCTGAGCACACTGGCCAGGCCGGCACCCGCCGTCCTCACCAAGGGCAGCACTCACAGCCAGGGGAGAGTCTGAACCCACCCCGGCTGCACCCGCAGTGGGCGGGCCCCTGGCATTGCACACGGCCTCCACGTGTGCCCGGCGCCGGAGACGGGGAGCACGCGCCATCTGAGGAAGCAGGGTGAGGGGGGGCGGCTGGCTAGCCCTTCCGCCCGCCCCTGATCATCCTCAAGGGAGAAGTTCCTGGTCCCAGAAGAAGCGGTGGCTCCTTCTCTCCTCGTGGAGAGCATCTTGCCCTGAAGGCGCCCGGAGCATGAAAACGGCTCCAGGAGATGGGCACCCCAGGGGCACGCAGGGAGAGACCCGGAGAAACTCCCCAGCTGCCCGGACCTGCAGCGCCCACCCCAGCTGCCCGTCTCACCGAATGGTGGGCTGGTCTCCGCTCAGCTGCTTAAACCTCCGGCGGAGCTGCTCGATCTGGTCCGATGAGACTGCGAAGTGAGAGAAGGAAAGAAGATGAGACAGAAAGACAGAGAGGCTGCTGACCTAGAGCCACCAGAGGGAGGCTGGAGCCACTGCTCTGCCCGCCCCCCCCCCCCCCCTGCCCCTCTTCCATTCATTCTCATGCCACCTCTCCACCGCCCGCCCCCCCACCCTCCTCTTCCATTCATTCTCATGCCACCTCTCCACCGCCCCCCGCCCTCCTCTTCCATTCATTCTCATGCCACCTCTCCACCACCCCCCCTGCCCTCCTCTTCCATTCATTCTCATGCCACCTCTCCACCGCCCTCCTCTTCCATTCATTCTCATGCCACCTCTCCACCGCCCCCCCGCCCTCCTCTTCCATTCATTCTCATGCCACCTCTCCACCGCCCTCCTCTTCCATTCATTCTCATGCCACCTCTCCACCGCCCCCCGCCCTCCTCTTCCATTCATTCTCATGCCACCTCTCCACCGCCCCCCCCTCCTCTTCCATTCATTCTCATGCCACCTCTCCACCGCCCTCCTCTTCCATTCATTCTCATGCCACCTCTCCACCGCCCCCCCTGCCCTCCTCTTCCATTCATTCTCATGCCACCTCTCCACCACCCCCCCTGCCCTCCTCTTCCATTCATTCTCATGCCACCTCTCCACCGCCCTCCTCTTCCATTCATTCTCATGCCACCTCTCCACCGCCCCCCCGCCCTCCTCTTCCATTCATTCTCATGCCACCTCTCCACCGCCCTCCTCTTCCATTCATTCTCATGCCACCTCTCCACCGCACCCCCCGCCCTCCTCTTCCATTCATTCTCATGCCACCTCTCCACCGCCCCCCAAGCAGATGAGGAAGCCAGGACAGGGCTTCCCATTCTTCCTGGTAACGCAGCTCTGGGGGCCATAGCTCTGACCCCGTAGCAATCATACAGCTGTCACTGGCAGCTGCTGGGACAGGGCAGCTGGCCCAGCTCCCCGCCTTCTCCAGGCCCCTGAGATCAGCCCTTCGGCCGCTCCTGAAGACGGCTCTTTCCTAGCTGAGAAAGGGGCTCTGTGAGCCACATGTGAAGAGAAATACATCAGACAGGCAGACAACTACCATGTAATTTCACTTAGATGCAGACTCTAACAAACACAACACACACACAAAACAGAAACAGACTCACAGAGAACAGACTGAGGGGTGCCAGATAGGAGGGGAGTTGAGGGACTGGGTGAAATATAAATTTCCAGGTATAAGTACAGCACAGGGAATATCCTATATAATAAAAGCCTAATATGCTAAGTGTCCGGTCGTTGAGTCGGCCGTTCAACCAATCAAAGTGCAATATGTTAATGATATGCTAAGACCGCTCAACTGCTCGCTATGACGTGCACTGACCACCAGGGGGCAGACAGTCGACCTGTTGACCAGTTGCTATGACATGCACTGACCACACCAGGGGAGCAGACCCTCCAACCAGTAGGTTAGCTTGCTGCTGGGGTCTGGCTGATCAGGACTGAACCAGACAGGCTGGACACACCCTGGAGCCCTCTCACAGTCCCTCCCTGGCTGGCCAACCTCCCCCGTCCCTCCCCGTCCCTTATCGTGCACTGGTGGGGTCCCTTGGCCTGGCCTGCCCCCTCTTGCAATCTGGGACCCCTCAGGGGATGTCGGAGAGCAGGTTTCAGCCCGATCCCACAGGCCAGGCCGAGGGACCCCACTGGTGCATGAATTCGTGCACCGGGCCTCTAGTAGTCAATGATATTGTAATAACTATGTATGGTGTCAGATGAGTACTAGACTTATTAAAGTGATCCTTCTTTTTTAAAAAATATTTTATTGATTTTTTACAGAGAGGAAGGGAGAGGGATAGAGCGTTAGAAACATTGATGAGAGAGAAACATCCATCAGCTGCCTCCTGAACACCCCCTACTGGGGATGTGCCCGCAACCAAGGTACATGCCCTTGACTGGAATCAAACCTGGAACCTTTCAGTCCACAGACCGACGCTCTATC
The DNA here is from genome assembly GCF_027574615.1 of Eptesicus fuscus. Taxonomy (NCBI): domain Eukaryota; kingdom Metazoa; phylum Chordata; class Mammalia; order Chiroptera; family Vespertilionidae; genus Eptesicus; species Eptesicus fuscus. Next base: position 6,043,508 of record NC_072495.1, on the reverse strand, counting down.
CTCTGAGCCAAACTGGTCAGGGTGTCAAAGTGATCACTTTCTAAGTTATATTAATGTCTAACCACCATGCCGTACACCTGAACCTAATATAATATTGAATGTCAACTGGGTTAGATATTTTTAAAATCCTCTTTTATGGCTAAGTAGTATTCCATTGTGTACATGTACCATGGCTTTTTTATCCACTCATCTACTGATGGACACTTGGGCTGCTTCCAAATCTTGGCTATTGTAAATAACTCTGCAATGAACATAGGGGTGCATGTATTCTTTCAAATTAGTGTTCTGGGTTACTTTGGATACATTTCCAGAAGTGGAACTGCTGGGTCATAAGGCAGTTCCATTTTTAATTTATTGAGCAAACTCCATACAGCTTCCCACAGTGGCTGCACCAGCCTGCATGCCCACCAGCAGTGCAGGAGGAGGTTCCCTTTCCTCCACGTCCTCGCCAGCACTTGTTTGTGGGTTTATTGATGATAGTCTGACAACTCATCCAAGTCACTGCACATACTGCTTTTTCGCGTTCACTATGTACATTATTCCATGTTTGAAGAGAGGACACTTTATCTGTTCTGCTATTGCTGGGCCTTTGGATATTTTCCAGCTTAGGGCTACTCAAAGCATACAGCCCCAAACATCCTGTACACATCTTCTGGTGAACGGAATTATTCATTTCTGTTGGGTACATACCTAGGAGCGGAATTGCTGGCCGATCAAGTATCCAAATGTCCTTGCTAACATACATGTGATATGCATGGCCACATTTACTCCAGAAGGGTGGTCACTGCCCTCAGTGGTTACCTAACTAACCTTTCCAAGGATCAGTTTCTACATCTGTAACCTGGGGATACAACCCCCTCCCAGGGTGTCAAGAGGAAGAGAAGCTAATGCGTGGAGCGGGCCCTCAGAATCAGTTGACAGTCCTAATGACTATTTTCTAGCAAACAGAAGCTCCTAGGAAGACTTGAGAATGCTGAGCTGTAGATTTTTTTTTTAATCCTCACCTGAAGGTAAGTATTTTTATTGACTTTTAAAAAGAGAGGAAGGGACAGGAGGAGAGAGAGAAGCATTGATGTGAGAGAGACATTGATTGGCTGCCTCCCGTACATGCCCCCACTGAGGATTGAACCCACAACCTATGTATGTGCCCTGACTGGGAATCAAACCCACAACCTTTTGGTGCACAGGACGACACTCCAACCAACTGAGCCACTCGGCTAGGACGAGTGTAGATTCTTGAAGAGATTCCAGTTTGAGCCAGGGGCCAACAAAAATGAACAGGAAGTAGGGTTAGATGCCTCTTGAACAAGAGGTGGTTAAGGGATGGGGAATGCTGAGCGGACAGTGGTGGGAGAGAGCCGATCTCCAGCTCACCCACTATTTTGGACAGTTTTGCGTGTAGTCCCCAGGAGGCAGACCTAACGGCGTTGAACACCTGGACATTCTGGTCAATCAGGCCGTCTGTACAGCAGGGAAGGGCAGGCTTTGAGTCGGGCAGACTTGGAACCGAGTCCCAGCTCCACCACTTACCCATTGTGTACATTTCAAACTGTAAGACAGAGGGAAACGTGGCTTCTGACTCACCGGGAGGCTCCGAGGACGAAGCGAGAAGGTGCATGTCTGTGTTTAATACTGTGTTTCATCGAATAAGCACTCACGTGCGGCCAGAACCTTCATAAAACCTGGAGCCTACAAGGCCCAGGCGGAGCGGTGGAAGGAACATGGCCCATGAGCCCAAAGTGGTGATTTAAACAAGTAAATCTCCTGTGCTGCGGTTTTCTAAATTCTAGGTTATCGGGGAAATCGAAACACGTTGTCCACAGCAGCAGTTATTAAAATTTCCTTTCTTTTCCCTCCTCTCCCCTTCCCCACCCCCCAGAGTCCCTGTACATTTCTCACGACAGGTCTCCCAAGGAACTGCCAGCACCAGCCCGAACCACCTCCCCCTCCCTAATCCTCTCTTAAAATGTTAATTGAATTACTGGGGTGACACTGGTTAACAGAATTAGACAGGTTTCAGGTGCACAATTCTACATCACATCATCTGTAGATGGTACTGAGTTCAGCACCCCAAGCCAAGTCTCCATCCATCACCATTTATCCCCCTCCACCTCCCTCCACACTGCTGTCTGCGGTAATCACCACACTGTTGTCCGTGTCCATGAGTTTTTTCCTTTTTCTTTTTTTCTTCTTCTCAATCCACCCACCACCACCCCAGCCCCACCCCTAGAGCTGTCAGCCTGCTCTGAGTCTGTCACTGTTTTGCTTCTTAGTTCATTTTGTTCATTAGATTCCACATATGAACTGACTGGCTTATTTCACTTAGCATAACGCTCTCCAGGTCATCCATGCTGTCACAAAGGGTAAGATTTCCTTCTTTCAGAGCAGAAATAAATAAAACAGAGTCTTAAAAAACCTAGTCCAAAAAAAAAAAATCAACGAAACCAAGAGCTGGTTCTTTGAAAAGACAAACAAGATTGACAAACCTTTAACCAAACTCATCAAGAAAAAAAGAGAGAGGACCCAAACAAATAACATCAGAAATGAAAGAGAAATGCCAACTGACACCAAAGAAATACAAAAGATTGTAAGAAAATATTACAGACAACTATGTGCTAACAAATTGGACAACGTGGATGAAATGGGTAAATTCCTAGAAACTTACAGTCTGCCAAAACCGGATCAGGAAGAATCAGAGAACCTGAACAGATTACAATGTGTGAAACTGAAGTAATAATTCAGAAACTCCCAACAAACACAAGTCCTAGACTGGATGGCTTCACAGGTGAATTTTACTAAACATTCAAAGAAGAACTAACACATATTCTTCTCCAACTATTCCAAAAACGTCAAGGGGAGGGAAGTCTCCCAAGCTCATTTTATGAGGCCAGCATTATCCTAATTCCAAAATCAGATAAAGACACTACAAAGAAAGAAAATTATAGGCCAATATCCCTGATGAACATAGATGCTAAAATCCTCAATAAAATATTAGAATACTAGATCCAGAAATACAATAAAAAGATCATACACCATGACCAAGTAGGATTTATTCCGGGGATGAAAAGGTGGTACAATATCTGCAAATCAATAAACATGATACATCACATAAACAAAATGAAGGATAAAAACCACATGATCATATCAATAGCTGCAGAAAAAGCATTCAATAAAATCTATCACCCGTTTATGATAAAAACTCTCAGCCAAGTGGGAATAGAGGGAACATTCTCAACATAATTAAGGCCACATATGACAAACCCACAGCCTACATCATACTCAATGGACAAAAACTAAAACCTTTTCCCCTAAGAACAGGAACAAGACAGGGATGTCCGCTTTCACCATTCTTATTCAACATAGTACTGGAAGTCCTAGTCATAGCAATTAGACAATGAGAAGAAATAAAAGACATCCAAATTGGGAAGGAAGAAGTAAAATTGTTACAGATGACATGATACTGTATATAGAGAATCCTAAAGATTCCACCAAAAAACTATTAGAACTGATACACTGATTCAGTAAAGTAGGAGGACACAAAACAAATATCCAGAAATTAGTTGCATTTTTATATGCCAATAATGAACTATCAGAAAAAGAAAGAAAATAATCTCATTCACAATTGCTTCAAAAAGAATAAAATACCTGGAATAAATTTAACCAAAGATGTAAAAGATCTGTACTTGGAAAATTAAAAGACACTGAAGAAAGAAACTGAAGAAGATACAAGTGGAAGCATATACCATATTCATGGATAGGAAGAAGAAACATCATTAAAATGTCATACTACCCAAAGCAATCTGTAGATTCAATGCAATTCCTATCAAGATACCAATGACGTATTGCACGGAACTAGAACAACTACTCAAAAAATATATATGGAGTGGGGTTAGGGGGACGGGGTGAAAAAGGTGAAGGGATAAAGAAGTACAGATTGGTAGTTACAAAACAGTCACAGGGTGTAAAGTACAGCACAGGGAATAATAGTGTAATAGCTATGTATGGTGTCAGGTGGGTACTAGACTTTGGGGGTCACTTTGTCAGTTATATAAATGTCTAATCACTGTGATGTACATCTGAAACTAATAGAAAACAATATTGACTGTCAACTTCAATTGAAAAACTTTTAAAAATCTATTGTATACTTGATATGGAAATGTGTCGCACATATAGAGTTAAAAACAGCTTGCTACAAAAGCAGCATGTTGGGGAAATATATAAATATTTACAAATGTACATAATTATTGAAAGAAATCTAGACTTGTTTCTCCAAAATAATAGCAATTATCTTAATACTGGGATTAAAGACTTTGTTTGTTTTGCTTTAATTCATCCATATCTTCCAATTTTTTTTCTTATACACAATGTATATTTGTTATGTAATGAATATTTCAAGCACACAATATGGCCCCATATAGGACAGCCAACGGATCTCAAAAATATTGTTACTGATGAATCATCCACTGGCTACAGACCATGTTTCAGGCACACATGTTCCTATTTAACCCTTTCTATGAACCCATGACAGACTGTTCCCATTTTACAGAAGAGCAAACTGAGGCTCAGAGGGGATGGGTAACTTGAAAGAGGCAGACCCAGGATTTGAACTCAATTTGTGGTTTTGCTTTATTTTTCTACTTTTTATGACACCCCACACTGCCTCCTTTTGGGTGGTCAGATTAGATTCACTGATTAAAGAGTCCCCGGGTGTCACCTGAGGAATTAGGATTAGAAATTACAGCAACACATGCTCTTAAACAACCGCTATTAGAGATGAATTATCTCGAACACATCACGCCAAATGGGAGGCCACACACTGCACAATCCCATTTATATGAGATGTGCAGAGAGACAAATGCAGGGAGAAGGGAGGGAGACCACGGTGGCTGGGGAAGGAGAAGAGGGAGTCACTGCTAATAGTCGCCCCTTTTCTTTGGGGGGATGAAATGTCCTACAATTAGATTGTGGCAACGGGAACACCATACACGTGTGCCCGAGTCACACCCCCCCCCCACGGGAAACGTCTGCTCTTGCCCTGGAGGGTTCCTGGGAAGGAAACTTCCCAGCTTCCCTGCTCCTCGCTCAGCCCTTTCTCCAGGCCCCGTGAGGTCACAGTTGCCATGGGAACGGGTGACAGCGACACTGCTCTCCAGTGCCTGGCACGCCAACCTCCTTACCTCGGTTTTAGATTTCACCCTGGGGAAATGCACCCTTCCAGGTGGCTGGGGGAGTGTCACTGGCCCAATCTTTGACACGGGGGTGGGGGGTGACATCACTTTGTCTCCAAAACGTAAACAAAGAGTTAGATGCCTGCACCGCCCCACAGGAGCGACCGGCCGCATGTGGCCGCTAATCCCTTGAAAGGTGGAAGTGCGAGCTGAGATGCGCCCAGCGTGGCTTCCGGACCTGATCCAGATGAGTGTAAACTGTCTCAGTGCTTCTGACAGTGATTATACGTGAAAATTGTATTTTAGATAGAACGGGTTAACATACAGGATTCAAACTCGTTTCACTTGTTTATGTGGCTCCTGGACGACTCAGGAGGTGGCACCTCGCGCTGTATCTGCCGTGGGCAGTGCCCATCTGTGTGCTTCGAACAGAAACTTAACCCCTCGTAACGAGTCCCGAGGACTGAGACGGGGTACAGAGGAAAACAGACAGTAACTCTCTGTGTCTACTTAGAAAAGTAAAAAATAAAGACATGCTGAGCCTCGGGTTAAATAAATCCCGGTACGTCCTGAAGACAGAATACCACACGGCTGTAAAAAAATGTTGTTTGAAAATTGTGAGACACAGAAAAATGTTTGTGGTATATCATGTGGAAACTTAACAGGCTACAAGGTCTCATGTACATGAAAGTTCACGTTGATATACAAGTTGTGCTGATTTATTACAAAATAGTAAATTGTTTCCAGATGTTACGATTATAGGACAGTTCTCTCCTCACCCCTTATTTTTATTTATCTGTCCTTTACCTTTCTTACAATTGACAGGGATTACTTGTGTAATCTTATTTAAATGAAAATTTTTAAACCTTGATGAGTATCATAGGACATACAGTAAGTGTGGACACGGCTGTGTGGACCTGGGACCCACGTCCATTGCTTGGTGGGAGGTGGCCTGGTGCGGCCACTGGAAACAGTTTGGTGGTTTTTCGATGAACTAAACGTAGATTTACCAGACGATCCAGAAATCCCACTCCCAAGCACATACCCGAGAGAAACAAAAACATGTCCACACAGGAACCGGAACGCATGTCCACAGCAGCACTGGTCACACAGCCAAAAGGTAGAAACAACCCTGATGTCCATGACGGATGCACAAAATGTAGGCTCTCCACACCATGGAATAGTATCTGGCCATGAGGCGGAATAAAGCACTGACACATGCTACAACACGGATGAACCTGAAACACACTGGGCCAAGGGGAAAAGAAGCCACACACATGAGCCAGGCAATCGACAGATGCAGAAAGCAGACAGTGGTTGCCAGGGCTGGGGTGGGGAGGAGGGAGCAGTGCCTCTAACAGACACAGAGCTCCTGTCTGGCCCTGGCCTCTCACCTGTAAGGCCGTGGGGGCCAGCTTGCAGCCTTCTATGCTAAGCAAGGGGTCCTGGGGGTTGGGCACAGGGGTTGGGTGGGTGGAGGAGTTGTATAGACCAGGGAGTCAGAGACCACCCTCAGGGAGGCAGTGGGAGGAGACTGGGGGCAGAGATGGGCCGGATGTCCTCAGTGAGGTCCAGGCTCTGGAGGAAGAGGAACCCCACATCCAGGATTGGAGGGGGAGGGGGTTAGGAATGCTCGAGCCCTATCCCAGGGGCCCAAGTCTGATGGAAGGGTCACAGAAAATACCACTTGCTCCCCAGAATCCATGTTGGCTCACAGGGATTTGGGGGGCCTGGTGGACTCCCCTACGGCCCACCTGTGTCCACTTACCCTCCCCATTCATTAAGAGGTATTTACTGAGGGGGGAATACCTAGGGCCTCCTCCTAGGGCCAGGCCAGAAAAGCAACTAAATCGCAGAACATCCACCATGAATTTGGAAATTAGACACAGCCGAGGAGACAATCCTATATAATAAAGAGGTAATATGCAAATTGACCGTCACACCATCACAAAGATGGTGGCACCTACAGTGGGGGCGAGGCCGGCTGCTCCGCGCCTGCCGCTGGAGTCCCCTCAGTCCCACTGGGGGCCTCAGGTCCTCCTGCACCCCCCACTGACTGAGGCTCAGGCAAGCAGGGCCAGCCGAGGCACAGGCAAGCCTCAGATCGCAGCTGCCCAGCTGCCCAGCGCCGCCTGAGGCTCAGGTAACCAGGGCCGGCCGAGGCTTGTGCTGCCGGCAGTGGCAGCAGCAGAGGTGTGATGGGGGCGTCGCCTTCCCCTGATCGCCGGGTTGCCTCCCACCCCTGAGGGCTCCCGGACTGTGAGAGGAGGCAGGCCGGGCTGAGGGACCCCCCCTCCAGTGTATGAATTTTCATGCACCGGGTCTCTAGGAAGGACAGAGGACGCCTAGAGAACGCCGCTTGCCAGCCATACCCCGCGTGGAACCACCACCGTGCCCTGGCAGTGAGTGACGCAGCACCTCCTGGCAGGCTCCCAGACATCTGCGGGGAGTGCGTGCCACCAGAGTGAGCTCCCACACCAGGCCTCCTCACCAGCCTGCTGGGACCCAGTGTCCTAGGATCCGGCTCCAAGACCCTACAGTGAGTGCAAGCCAGGAAAACCCAGTGTCCCACCCCCACCCCAGAACCAGGCTTTTAGCCTGACCTGGAGCCACCCAGCACCAGCTCCACCCCCAGCCCTGGGACCTGCTGCCGGGGTGACCCAGAGCAACCCGGAGCATGCCCCAGTCCAGGCCACAGGGGAGCTCTGACTGTGCAACCCAGAGCAACCCGGACCAGCTCCAGCATGGCCCCCAGGACAGTCCTGCCAGGGCCACTCGAGCAACCCAACGGCACCTCACCCCGTGCAAGGGAGCTGAGACTGAACAACCCAGGGCAACCCGCCCCTGTTCCACACTGAGGAGGGGCGAACTGGAGCAACACACTGCGTGTCTCACTCCGGGCTACAAGAAAGCGGGGACTGTGCGACCCAGAGCAAGCCACGCCCACTCCACCGAGCCCAGGGTTTTGCTGCCGGGGCAACTTGGAGTAACCCAGTGCGCGCCCCACTTGGGCCACAGGGGAGCTCTGACTATGCAACCCAGAGCAACTCTCCAACGCTTCTCCCCGGCCCCTGGAATAGTTGCAGGGGCTACCGGAGCAACCCAGCACACGCCTCCCTCGGGCCATAGGAAAGCGCTGCCAGGGTGATCTGGAGCAAGCCAGCACCAGCTTCACCCCCAGCCCTGGGACCTGCCAGGGGCCACAGGACCACGGTGCAAGTGTGCTGCCAGAGGGACCTAGGGTGCCACCCTACCACGGGTGCCAGGGCCACACAGTAAATTGCATGCCATAGGGCTCTGGGTCCTCACAGGGAGTCGCACATCAGAGGAACTGTGCACATGCTCCCACCACCCCAAGCATCTGAAGCAGACAACTTAGGGACCAGATCCGTGGGAGAAGGGGATACAACTCAGAGCAGAGACAGTAAAGGCGTGACACTCAAGGCAGACCCAGCCTCTGGGATAATGATTTCCAGACCATTGCCCTGATAGGGTCTTCAACCTCTCAAACCCCAAGCAGGGTGCCCAGAGCCATAAAGAGACAGCAAAAATGGGGAGACAAAGAAACAACCCCTAAGGAACTGAAAAGGATGAACTGCCAGGAAAGAAACTAAATGAAATGGAGGCATGCAATATGTCAGAAAAAGAATTCAGAGTAAGGGTCATATATTTCATAAACCAAATGGATGAGAAAATCAACTTATGTGAGAAATCAAGAGGAAATAAAAAATGATATAGCTACAATAAAAAACACAATGGAAGGTTTCAACAGTAGACTAGAAGAAGCAGAGGACTGAATTAGTGAATTAGATGATAGGGCAGAAAAACATACCCAACCTAAACAGCAATTGGAGAAAAAAATTAGAACGCAGTAGGAGAGACTAAGGGAGCTTTGGGACAACATGAAACGAAGTAACATACATATAACAGGGGTGCCAGAAGGGCAAGAAGAGGATCAAGGATTAGAAAACCTATTTGAAGAAATCATGACAGAAAACTTCCCTGATTTTTTTGGGGGGGAGGTCCCCATGGGCACAGAGAGTCCCAAACAAGATGAGCCCAAAAAGACCCACACCAAGACACATTATAATTACAATGACAAATGTTAATGACAAAGAGAGAATCTTAAAGGCTACAAGCGAGAGACACAGAGTTACCTACAAAGGATCTCCCATTAGATTATCAAATGATTTCTCAACAGAAACACATCAGGCCCGAAGGGAATGGAATGAAGTATACAAAGTGATGCAAAGCAAGGGACTGAATCCAAGAATACTCTATCCAGCAAGGCTATCATTTAAAATTGAAGGGGAAATCAGGAGCTTCGCAGACAAAAAACAGCTAAGGGAGTTTATCACTACCAAGCCAGCAGGGCAAGAAATGCTAAAGGGACTGCTGTAAAGAGAAGAAATAGAAGAGGAAGAAGGAACACAGGCATAAAGAGTAAAAATGGTTACAAACAAGTACCTATCAATAATAACCTTAAATGTAAATGGACTAAATGCTCCAATCAAAAGACATCGAGTGGCTGAATGGATCAGAAAACATGACCCATATATATGTTGTCTACAAGAGACCCACCTCAGAACAAAGGACTCACACAGACTGATAGTGAAGGGATGGAAAAATATTTTTAGGCAAATGGAAATGAAAAAAAAAAAGCTGAGGTAACAATACTTATATCTGACAAAATAGACCTCAAAGTGAAGGCCATAACAATAGATAAGGAAGGCCACTACATAATACTAAAGAGAGTGATACATATAACTCTGGTAAACATATATGCAGCCAATGCAGGAGCACCCAATACATAACAAAACTTCTGGAAGATATAAAGGGAGAGATCAACAGCAATACAATCATAGTAGGGGATTTTAATACCCCATTGACATCATTGGATAAATCCTCTAGACAAAAAATCAGCAAAAAAAAAAAAAATCAATCCTAAATGACTCGCTAGATCAGATGGACTTAACTGACATCTTCAGAAAATTTCACCCCAAAACTACAGAATATACATTCTTCTCAAGTGCACATGGGACATTTTCAAAGATAGAACACATATTGGGACACAGGCAAAGTCTCTTCAAATTCAAGAAGATTGAAATCATATCAAGCATCTTCTCAGATCACAATGGCATAATATTAGAAATAAACTACAATAAAAACAATAAAAAATTTAAACACTTGGAGGCTAAATAGCATGTTATTAAACTATTATTGGGTTACCAAAGAGATCAAAGAAGAAATAAAAAACATCCTGGAAATGAGTGACAATGAAAACACAACAATTCAAAATCTATGGGACACAGTGAAAGCAGTCCTGAAAGGGAAGTTCAGAGCATACCTCAAAAAAATAAGAAAAACTGCTAATAAATTATCTAACTCTATAACTTAATGAATTAGAAAGAGAGTAACAAGAAAAGCTCAGAGGGAAGGAAATAATAAAGATTAGAGTGGAAATAAATGACATAGAGACCAAAAAAAAACCCACAAAAAACACAATACAAAAGATCAATGAAACGAAGATCTGGTTCTTTGAAAGGATACACAAGATTGATGAACCTCTAGCCAGGCTTACTAAGAAGCAAAGAGAGAGGACCCAAATAAAATCAACAATGAAAGAGGCGAAATAACAACAGGCCCCAAGAAATACAAAGGATTGTAAAAAAATACTATGACAACTCTATTCCAACAAACTAGTCAACCTAGAAGAAAAGGACATATTCCTAGAAAAATACAACCTTCCAAAACTCAATCAGGAAGAATCTAAACATCTCAATAGGCCAATAACTATGGAAGAAATTGAAGCAGTCATCAAAAAGCTTCCAGCAAACAAAAGCCCGGGGCCTGATGGCTTCACAGGGGAGTTTTACCCAACATTCAAGGAAGAACTAAAACCTATCCTCCTCAGACTATTCCAAAAAGTTCAAGAGGAAGGAACATTTTCAAGCTCTTTCTATGAAGCCAGCATGACCCTAATCCCCAAACCAGATAAAGATACTACAATGAAAAAGAACTATAGGCCAATATCCTTGATGAACATAAAGGCTAAAAATCCTCAACAAAATCCTAGCAAATTCGACCCAGCATTACATTAGAAAGATCATACACCATGACCAAGTGGGATTTATTCCAGGGATGCCAGGCTGGTACAATATCCACAAATCAATAAACCTGATACATTGCATAAACAAACAGAGATAAAAATCACATAATCATATCAATTGATGCAGAAAAAGCATTTGACAAAATCCAAACCCTTTCTTGATAAAAATTCTCAGTAAAGTGGGAATAGAGGGATCAGACCTCAACAAAATAAAAGCCTTATATGACAAACCTACAGCCAACATCATACTCAATGAGCAAAAAGTAAAACCATTTCCCCTAAGAACAGGAACAAGACAGGGATGCCCGCTTTCACCACTACTGTTCAACATAGTACTGGAAGTGCTAGCCACAGAGGTCAGACAAGAAGAAGAAATAAAAGGCATCCAAATTGGAAAAGAAGAAATAAAACTGTCATTATTGGCAGATGACATGATACTGTACATAGAAAACCCTAAAGACTCCATCAAAAAACTACTAGATTTAATAAATGAATTCTGCAATGTAGCAGGATACAACATTAACACCCAGAAATCTATGGCTTTTTTATACACTAATAATGAACTCACAGAAAGAGAAACAAAACAAAACAAAAAATCCCATTTACCAAAAAAATTAAGATACCTAGGGATAAACTTAACTAAGGAGATAAAAGACCTGTACTCGGAAAACTACGGGACATCAAAAAAAGAGAGGAAGAAATAAACATATGAAAGACTATACCGTGTTCATGGATTGGTAGAATCAACATCATTAAAATGTCCATATTACCCAAAGCAATCTATCGATTCAATGCACTCCCCATTAAAATACCAATTGCATATTTCACAGACCTAGAACAAACTCTCCAAAAATTCATCTGGGATAAAAAAGACCCCAAATAGCCGCTGCCATCTTGAGAAAGAAGAACAAAATTGGAGGGATCACAATATTACAAAGCCATTGTTCTCAAAACTGCCTGGTACTGACATAAGAACAGACATATAGACCAATGGAACAGAACAGAGAACCCAGAAATTGACCCAAGCCATTATACTCAATTAATATTTGACAAAGGAGGCAAGAACATACAATGGAGTCAAGACAGTCTCTTCAATAAATGGTGTTGGGAAAATTGGACAGATACACGCAAAAAAAATTGAAACTAGACCACCAACTTACACCATACACAAAAATAAACTCAAAATGGATAAAGGACTTTAATGTAAGATGGGAAACCATAAAAATCTTAGAAGAATCCATAGGCAGCAAAATATCAGACATATGTCGTAGCAAATATCTTTACCGATACAGCTCCTAGGGCAATGGAGACTAAGGAGAAAATAAACAAATGGGACTACATCAAAATAAAAAGCTTCTGCACAGCAAAAGAAACCATCAGCAAAACAACAAGAAAGCCCACTGCATGGGAGAACATATTTGCCAATGTTATATCTGATAAGGGCCTAATCTCCAAAATTTATAAGGAACTCACACATCTTAACAAAAGGAAGATAAACTATCCAATCAAAAAATGGGCAAAGGACCTAAATAGACACTTTTCAAAAGTGGACATACAGAAGGCCAAGAGACATATGAAAACATGCTCAAAGTCACTAATCATCTGAGAGATGCAAATCAAAACAACGAGATACTATCTCACACCTGTCAGAATGGCTATCATCAACAAATCCACAAACAACAAGTGCTGGCGAGGATGCGGAGAAAAAGGAACCCTCGTGCACTGCTGGTGGGAATGCAGGCTGGTGCAGCCACTGAGGAGAACAGTATGGAGTTTCCTCAAAAAACTAAAAATGGAGCTCCCATTTAACCCAGTAATCCCACTTCTAGGAATATATCCCAAGAAACTAGAAACACCAATCAGAAAGGATATATGCACCCCTATGTTCATAGCAGCACAATTCACTATAGCTAAGATTTGGAAACAGCCTAAGTGCCCATCAGCAGATGAGTGGATTAAAAAACTGTGGTACATCTACACAATGGAATACTAAACTGCTGTAAAAAAGAAAGAATTCTCACCATTTGCAACATCACGGATGGAACTAGAGAGCATTATGCTAAGTGAAATAAGCCAGTCGGAGAAAGATAAATATCACATGATCTCACTCGTTTGTGGAATACAATGAACAACATAAACTGATGAACAAAGATAGAGACATAGAAGCATCAAACAGACCATCAAACCTCAGAGGGAAGGCAGGGGAGGGTGGAGGTGGGGGTAAGAGATCAACCAAAGGGCTTGTATACATGCATATAAGCCTAACCAATGGGCACAGACACTAGGGGGGTGAGGGCATGTGCTGGGGCGTGGGGGTGGCCAAGGAGAGGTCAATGGGGGAAAAAGGAGACATATGTAATACTTTATGTAACTAGAGGCCCAATGCATGAAATTCTTGCAAGGGTAGGCCTTCACAGCCCCGGCGGCCTCGCAGCCCCGTGACCCCGCCCCCTGCCCACTTATCATTCCAGAAGGTCGTTCTGCTGTCCGGTCTAATTAGCATATTAGCTCTTTATTATATAGGATACTTTAAACAATAAATAATTTTTAAAAATAAAAAAAATGAACTGCTTTAAATAAAAAAAAGAAGAAGAGACATTTACTGAGCGCCTCTGATCTGCCAGGCACCTGCTAGATGCTGGGGTGCAGTCATGAAGGTGCGCGTCACCTGGCCGGGACCCAGGATAACAATTGCAGAGTCAGCTTGCCAGGAGCACCCAGGTTGCAATGGGGCTTCCAGTCCATGGGCTGGGTGGGAGACGATGCCCGATGGGGGCCTGGAGGGGAGGGCAGGACTCACAGAGGCAGAGTGGGGAGCGCTGAGGGAGCCCCAATTCTTCAGCAGGAGTGGAAGGCAGGTGGGGAACAGGGGGCGGGGGCAGGGGCACAGGTTGGGCTAAGGCCTTGGTCGGCAAACTGCGGCTTGAGAGCCACATGCGGCTCTTTGGCCCCTTGAGTGTGGCTCTTCCACAAAATACCACGGCCTGGGCGAGTCTGTTTTGAAGAAGTGGCATTAGAAGAAGTTTAAGTTTAAAAAATTTGGCTCTCAAAAGAAATTTCAATCGTTGTACTGTTGATATTTGGCTCTGTTCACTAATGAGTTTGCCGACCAGGGGGCTAAGGCATTTAGATTTCGCCCTGAGTTTATGGAGGGTGCTAAGGCAGGGAACAAGATTCCATGTGTCTGGGGGCAGAATGGAGGGTGGATGCACATGAAGGGGCTGGGAACCTGCGAGATGCGGGCAGGTGGAGCAGTCCAGGTGCTGGGGTGGGGGTGGGAGTGGGGGGATGGTGGAGTGGGGGGCTCAGCAAGGGCGTCTGAGAGCATGCGCCCGCTCTCTCCAGGGGTGCCCAGGTGCCACCCTGCTCCCCCGCAGCGCCTGCCTGCATGCGGGCCCTGGGACACCACGGGCATCCCTGGGAAGGTCTCAGTGGCTTTCAGGGCCCCAAAGCTCTCCTGCTGCAGGTGTCCCTCAGACTGGCCAGGACTCGGCCCAGGAAGGGCTGCAGCCCGGAGTACAGAGGTGAGGCAGGCCAGACAGAGGGGAGCCCACGCCCCTGCCCAGAGCTGCTGCCGCGTCCTACTCCGCTGTCTTCCTGGGCTGCACCCCTCCTCCGCAGACGCAGGTAATAATAGCGCCGCCTTCACGAAGCTGCTCCCCCATGAAAAACAACCACGAGCCGAAACCGGTTTGGCTCAGTGGATAGAGCGTCGGTCTGCGGACTGAGGGGGTCCCAGGTTCGATCCCGGTCAAGGGCATGTACATGGGTTGCGGGCACATCCCCGGTGGGGGGTGTGCAGGAGGCAGCTGGTCGATGTTTCTCTCTCATCGATGTTTCTAACTCTCTATCCCTCTCCCTTCCTCTCTGTAAAAAATCAATAAAATATTTTTTTAAAAAAAGAAAAACAGCCACGAGCACATCACACCACGCACCATCACCAAAATGTGGAAACACCCAATGTCCGTCAGCTGGTGGGGGGTCACCAAATGTGGTCCCTCCGTGCACTGGAATGATTCCACCCCCCCCCCAAATACGCAGTAATGACACGCCACAACATGCATGAACCTGGGAAACATGCTAAGAGAAAGAAGCCAGTCCCCAAAGCCCACGATGCTATGCTCCCCTATGTGTGAAATGTCCGCACAAAGAACACAGGGACACAGAAGTGGCTGCCAGGGCTGCGGGTTGGGGGATCAGAGTGACTGCCGACGGGCAGGAAGTTCTTTCTGGGGCGATGAAGACGTTCTGGAAATACTGGTCATGCTTGCACCACACTTCGGAGGCACTTAATGCCATCGCCTCAGACACTTCAAAATGGCGAAGATGGTGCATTTGATGTGACGTGAATTTTGCCCCAATTTAGCAGCAAACCACCGGCACACTTGGCACTGGAGCTGGCAGGAGCCCGAGACACGCGAGCGGCCACGAGAGTGGCCCTGATGAGGCTCTTCGGTGGCTCCGGGCTCGGGAGGGAAGAGGCCACCGCTGTGTGCCGCCTGGGGCTACAGGCAGAGCAGTGACAGCCGGGGCCTCCCAGCCCCGCCCTCGCAGAGGGCCCCGGCTCCTCTCCTTCACCTGCCTCCCCCTGCAGCCACGTGCCCAGTGGGTACACGTTACAGACCACGCCCTGCTGCCGGGACTCCACAGTGAACCGAAGATGACCTGGGCAGTCGGCCTTGAGAGGGAGGCTATCAAACCCAGTTCTGTTCCGCAGCAGCTGCAGCAACTAGAAGATGGCTGGCTGGCTTTGATCCCGCGCCTTCACGCCCTTTTCATGCAAACTCCAGCCCACTGGGTAAGTGCAAAGCCCAGGCATTCCCGGCGTGAGCGGCCCAGGCCATGGCAGCGTTTATTTTAACCTCAGGCGCTGCTGGTCTCGTTTCTGGATCTCTGCGCGTCTTCCCTACACAGAAGGGAGCCCCCGCTTCTCGGACTGGAGGGAAAGCTGGACGGCGTGACGTGGCTGATTTCTTCTCAGAAGCGACGAGACAACTGGGAAAGCTGTCCGAGTGGGTGTGCATGACTCCACATCACGCAGCCTGCGCTTCGCTCGTCCTCGCTCAGCTCCCTACCGCTACGCTGTGTTCTCTGCCATTTGCTTTGCAAAGTAATAATAACTGCCATGTGTTAGCATTTCCTCGGCGGCAGAGACCAAGCCAAATGCCTGGCAGACATTATCTTATGTGGCCTTCCGAACAGGGCCTGCCTCCGAGGGCGAGTATCCACCCATTTCACAGGTCAGGAAGCGGAGTCTCAGAGGGGTTAAGTCACCGGCTGAAGGTCACACAGCTGCAGACGACAGGTCTATGACTCCGGCATTGTTTCTCGTCACCGTTTACTATGCTGTATGCCCAAACCGAGAAGGGACTG
This sequence comes from Eptesicus fuscus, assembly GCF_027574615.1. NCBI lineage: Eukaryota > Metazoa > Chordata > Mammalia > Chiroptera > Vespertilionidae > Eptesicus > Eptesicus fuscus. The sequence continues at coordinate 6,026,858 of NC_072495.1, read as the reverse complement.
GAGTAATGAAGACATGACATTGATGTCACTGAGGAGACAAAGATGTCTCTATTCTAATAAAAAGACTAAAGATGATAAGGAGGGAGCAACAGAGAATCAGAGATTTAGGGAGTGGGTGTTGTTCAGAGCATCTGAGGAACTGGTTTTCACATCCTCTTAGAACTATCTTCAGCTCCAGAATTATGCGGAGGCCACACCAAGCGGAGATGGGCTTATGGAAGGTGTGAGGGCTTCTTCTTTTTTGTTTTTAATGTATTTTTATTGATTTCAGAGAGGAAGGGAGAGGAAGAGACAGAAACATCAATGATGAGAAGGAATCACTGATTGGCTGCCTCCTACACGCCCCCTACTGGGGACCGAGCCCACAACCCGGGCATGTGCCCTTGACGGGAATCGAACCCGGGACCCTTGAGTCCACTGGCCGATGCTCTATACACTGAGCCAAACCAGCTAGGGCGTGAGGGCTTCTTAGGCAAAGATATTGGATAAAGAACTCCAATCCTGCTAACAGACTCGCCATTCCACTGCAAACACATAAAACACTGGATAAAATAAGAAAAACAAAACATGAAATACACCCCTAAGCTGAGAAGAAAGGGAAACCCCCAGGTGCCAGAGCAAGGAGGGAGCTCGGGCCCAGCAGGGTGGGCGTGCCGATGCTGCGGAGGGTGCGGAGGGGACCGCGATGGCCCGGCTCCGACAGCCCCGCGTGGGGCCTCAGCCCGCCGACTGACAGAGTGGCCTACGCTCTGCATGAGCTGGGAGTGTGGCTCCCAGCAAACGCTGAGGCACAAAAGCTGCTTCTCCATGTAGGTGGCCCAGGGCGTCAGCAAGCAAGATGAACCGCGGAGGAGGTGGCAGGGTGCAGAGGAGAGAGCCAGGCCTCTGTGATGAACCAAACCAGCCTGTGCCGTCACGGGTGGAGGATCCAAACCTCTGTGGGGCAGGAGAGGCAAATGGAGAGTTCACGTCAACAGTGCTTCCCAGCCAGTGACAGCCCCACGGACCGAGCACATCAACGCACAGCGCTGTGTGAGGCGCTTCTGTGACCCAGGGCACCCGGAGCCTCGTGGGAGTGGTGCTTCCAGTAAGCTCACCTCCCCTGGTTTGGCTTCGGCATAAATGCGGAGCTGAAGATAGTTCTGAAAGGATGTGGAAGCCAGAGGGGGAGACAGCACAACCGAAGATGAGCTCATAATCAAAAATCAAACCACACAGCAAATAAAACACCATATGGGAGAGTCAGCAGACACAATTCACAAGAAGGTGAAACAGAAGAGACTATGTAGTAAGCTTTACGTTATTACGAAAATAAAAAGCAGTATCTCATGACCAAAGTAGTGAATTTGAAAACCATATAGAACTTTTACAATGTTTTAAAAAAGTCATTGAGGGGAAAAAAAAAGTCATTGGAATTAAGAAACTTAATAGTTAGGCTAAAGCAGCAAAGTTGTAATAGCTAAAGAGAGAATTAGTGAACTGCAAGACAGACCTAATGAACTGAGCCAGATAGCATAAAGCAATAAAAAGAAAATATGAAAATAAGATAAAGAAGTATTCAGGACAGAATGACATATTTCTGGTCCTACATATTTCTTATAAGAATTATTGAGGAAGATGATAAAAAGAAAGGAGAGAGATAATATTTTTGTGATGGAAGACATGAGTTGCCTTTAGAATAAAACAGCATAAACCATTCTCAGACAGGATAAATAAAATAAATCCACACCTGAGACACAGTATAATTAAAAAAACAAAAACAAGTAAAACAAGCAAAAAAAAAAAAAGCAGATTTCTACAAAGAAATATTAGACAACAGAGCTGACTTCTCAACAAGAGACCATAAAGTGCTGAAAGAAAATATGCAACAACCTCAAATTTTATATCCAGGTAAATGATCATTTGTGTATGCTGGCAAATAACCACATTTTCAGACAAAACTGACAACACACAGAGACTCATGGGAAAAAAATCTATAAAAGGTATGTTACATAAGAAGAAAACAAAACCTATACAGAACAGTTGCAATAATTAATAGGGTCTGCACAAAACAATAAAACCAATCCTATCTAATAAAGAGGGAATATGCTAATTGACTTCCCCGCCCTCAAAGATGGCAGCGCCCACAGCCAATAAGGAGGGGATATGCTAATTACTGCCCTGCCCTCAAAGACAGTGGCGCCCACAGCCAATAAGGAGGGAATATGCTAATTGACTGCCACGCCCTCAAATATGGCAGCACCCACAGCCACAAGGTGGCAGCGCCCAGTCCCCTCAGGCCCACCTTGCCTCGAGCCTGTCTCTGGAGTCCCCCAGCCCTCTCAGCCCCCAGCCGCCCAGGGCCAGCCTGAGACACAGGCAAGCCTCGGATGGCGGCTGCCCAGCCGCCCAGGGCCGGCCTGAGGCGTAAAGCCTTGGATGGTGGCTGCCCAGCCGACGCCTGAGGTGCAGGCAAGCCTCAGATGGCAGCTGCCCAGCCGCCCAGGGCTGCCCGAGGCTCAGGTAACCAGGGCCGGCTGAGGCTTGCAGTGGCAGCAGCAGAGGTGTGATGGGGCATCACCTTCCCCTGATCGCTGGGTCGCCTCCCGCCCCTGAGGGCTCCTGGACTGTGAGAGGGGGCAGGCCGGGCTGAGGGACCCCCTGGTCCAGTGCATGAATTTTCATGCACCGGCCTCTAGTAGGTTTTATAAATAAAGAAAATACGTTACATGGTGTTACAACTTAAAGCATGTGAAGGTCCCTGGTTATCAGCACAAGGGCAAGATAATGACTGATTTCAGGGATGTCACAGATGGCAGACACGTCAAGAATAGAATTACTGAAGAGAGTTAACAATGCCCTTAACCAGGAGAAATGTAGCCAGCTTCTGAAAGGCTTATAAGCAACATGATTAGTAGCTACCGGCCACTACTGAACACTTACAGTGTGTCCAGAGCTTTACTTATTCTCATTTCATCCTAACAACACCCCTGTGACACATTCCCATTTTACAGATGAGGAAACTGAGATCTGGAGGCCAAGTTACTTGCCTCGACAGTGAACCAGGCACCGTGAATCAAACCCACATCTGTCTGCTGGTCAAGGTCAAGGTGGGGGGAGGCCCACGTGTGACCCTAGTGGGCCTCTGGCTGAGCTCTCAGGAAGCTGGTGATGACGAGACAGAAGAGCTCCTCAGCATCACCAGCTGGGTGAGGCCTGTGCTGGGCACTCACAAGGGCTTCTTTGATCACTGGGACCCTGGCCTGGGTGCCAGGAGGAAGGAGGGAACACCCGTCCACCCTCAGGGCACAGGGGAGTCATTCACGGGAGCCACCTTCTCTTCCCGTCGCTGTCAGCAGGCTGGTGCCTCCTGCCTGGCCCCCTGCCCACGCTCCGGGAGGTGCTGCGGCCTTCGGACCTGACCGCTCCTGCTCATCTCCCAGGGAGCTGTGCCCAGAACGGAAGACCCACTGCTGACAGCCTGCCAGGCCCCAAAGGTCACACTGCTGGGACAACAAAGGGTCTTTTTGTCCTCGTGCTTAAGGTGACCGCCACCAGCGGAAACCACCCACTCAACCGCCTGGCTTTATGAATTAATAATACAATTAGAGCCGGAGACAGGGCGGCTGGCAGGACCCGGGTGCCGGCTCCTCCCTGTCACCTTGCTCAGTGCCACCAGCACGAGCAGGAGGAGGCCCTGCCGTATCTTCCCAGAGCACGGGGCACTTCTGAGCCAAAAACGCCTCGTTCCCTCAGCTTGCGGTACGAGATACCAAAGTGCCTTGCAGCAGGAAACGCGTCTTATCGACGCCCGAGGTCTTGTCTGTGTGACTGGGCGTGTGGTGCATCTGAGCGTTGATTCAATTCACGCTGCATTCTGGGGACCATTAACTCACAAATAAGTGTCCTGCCAGCGTGGGGGTGGGAGCGGCAAGAAAGAGGCACAAGGGATCTAACTGCTACGAATCCGTGGAGCTGAAGAGTCTCGATGTGGATTCCACGCCGAGAAAACACGAACCTCCTGAAACACGTGGGCGACACAGCGAGGCTCCAGAAACGGACGGACGAGGTGGCGGAGAGCAGCCTCTTCCTCCCAGGGCTCCTCTCTCCGCTCACACTGCTCACCGCTGAGCCTGAGCCTGCCCTCCCCCCCACCCCACCCCGGGATAGCCCACAATTCTAGAACGTTCCACATCACCCAGAACCTTTCTGCCCCGAGGTCCCGTTCTCCCCTTGCCAACTCGGTCAGCGAGCACGGGGGACACTGTTAACAAGGTCCTGGGGCAGCAGCGAGGCTTCTCCCAGACGGACAGACCTGCCGACCCGGCCTCGGTCTGCACCAGGTGGGGCTGGGTCACGGGGGAGAGGCTGTTTCTCCTTGAACTTACTGAAAGGCCTGGGTCCCGCACTCCGCACCTAAACGACCTGAGCAGTCCCCGAGCCTCAGTGTCCTCATTTGTAAACTGGCTACAGTTGTGGCCCTGCCTCCTGGGGGCTCTTAGGAGGACCAGGTGATAGACATGAGGTGGCCAAGAAGGAGCCACCGTTGCCTCATGCACATCCCGGCTGGCTGGCCAACCGCCCCACTTTCCACGGGCGGACACGGTGGCTCAGGGAGGGCCATGGCCCTGCCCAGGCGTCTCAGCGAGGCAGCCCGGGACCAAGCCGGGACCACAGCTCCAGGCCGGGCTGCACAGCTGCTCCCGGGAGGGGCCTGGCCCCGCCGGACAGAATACAAACATCAGCACGGGCCAGCGCGGTGCTTCCCCAGAAGGCAAATTCACTCGCTGCCCAGCCCTTTGGCAAACTTCCAGGCCTACCCGTTTCCACAGTGAGCGCCAGGGAGGGGGCAGGGGAGGTCTGGACACCTCCCCCCGCTACCAACACGGAGAGGGCTCCTCCCACGGTCTTGACCACTGTGCCCAGGATGCCAGGCCTCTGCCTCCGGGGACCTGCCCTGAGAGCTCAGCCGGTGGGGACTGGCCCTCCCCGCCAGGGAGCCGTGCTTTTTCTAATTCGCTAAGTGCTGCCATGCTTCTCCTACGGAGGTATGATTTATGCACAATGGAATACACCTCCACACTGCCGACAGCTGGAGTGCTGGGGTCCACGGCCCTCCTCCCCTTGAGTCACACAACATAATCCTGCACCCTAGTTCATGGGGTGCAGAGACTCCCCGAGCACCCCAAGTTAAAAGCCGCTGTCCTCTCCAGAGGAAGTGGAAAGGAGCTGGGCAGGTTCTGCTGGTCTTGGCGACAAGAGGCGGAGCACAGCGGCACCGGTCAGCCTGTCCTCGCCCTCCAGCCCCTGAGCATCTGGAGGGAGGGGAGCCATCGGGTCCCCCAGGGGATCCCGCACCTGGAGCACAAGTGGGAACACGGCAGGTGGTGAAGGGGGCGAGGTCATGGTCCAGGGCCACCTGGAGACTTCCTGACCTGGAAGTATTGGCCAACAGCGAGAATCCAGTGAAACTGCACCCCACCGGCCAGGTTTCCCCCCGCCCCGCCCCCAAATGTCGAGGTCTGGGGCTTAGACCAGGGACGGAACCCTGACTCTACTCAGTAGTCCGTGGCCTTGGGCAAGTCACACCATCTCCTGAGCCTCGAAGTCCTCGTCTCTAACAGGGGAACGGCAGTGCTGCTGAGAGGGCCCATGGGCGAATGTGGAGGAGGACGGCTCGGCCGGCCCTTGGCAGATGCCAGCAGGGGGAAAGCATTCGCTGCTACCATTAAGCACTCAGATCGGGGAGACTGTTTTTTCTTCCTCCTTCTGGCAACGTCTTGGCATCCACACGGACGTGCAGTGGAGCTGCTGGGAGCCCGAAGGAAAAAACAGACCCTTCACCTTTCCCAGAAGCCTCCTCTCACTATTTCCTTTCCAAGGCCCGGAGCAGGCACAGCCGGGGGGGTCAGGAAGTGGGGCTCCCTCCAGGCCAGCTCGAGGTGGCGAAGGGGCAGGACTCCCTCTTCCTGTCCAGGGACCATTTCACACCTCGGGACCCACGCCCGGCGTGATCAGAAGGAGCACAGGACCCCACGCAACCAGGACGCCTTCGCTGGAGTTTTTAATGGTTTTAACCACCAGCTAATCCGCTTTCCCGGCTCCGAAGTGACGGCTGGGAACGCTTGTTTATGCTTTCAATCAGGCAGTGAGGCTCCACCAGGCAGAGGCGGTGGGCGCGCAGCCCCGGCGATGCCCTGCGTGGGCGAGGAGTGCTCGGGCCTATTTTTGGTGAAGCTGCTTCAGTGCTGAAGCCAATGGGATGGATGCACGGCGCAAGGAGGGAACCAGAGAAGCCTGGGGGGGGGGCGGGGGGGCAGCATGGCCAAGGCCAGCTGGTGGGTAGGGGGAGGACTAGTTTTCTACTGGACACAGGCTCCTGGGCAATACTCCTCGGGTTATCCAGTCCTCAGTCATCACCCCCTTAACGTGAACCTCGTGTTGTCAGTGAGGACCACACATCGTGTACAAAGTGGGGGGCACCTTCATTCCCATCTAAGGGCACCGACGGGTGACAGCACCAAGGACAGCAGGCTGTCACGTGGCTGCTGTGGGAGGGGACGCAGGGCTGCGGCGTCCTGAGGTCAGCGTTTCACCCACACAAGTTGGACGGGGAGAGAGGAGCCAGGGGTGGCTTTCTGGACGGAACCACAGCTCAGCTGAGCCCTGAATGGCGGAGAGCAGGGGTAGGGAATGTCCGGCCCGCGGGCCGTGTAAGGGCCTCGGAATCATGCGGTCTGGCCCTGCGGAGGCTTTGGGGGGAGTTAATTCAATGTTTGACCAAACAGCAGGCTAATGTGTACGTAGGTAATTCTGTCTGGCCCGAGAATGATGTTATAAATACCCACGTGGCCGGTGGCGGAAAAACGGCCCCCACCCCTGCTGCAGGGCATGAGCTCGTAAAGAGGCAGAGCGAGGAGGACACGTTTGCAGCCTTAACCTGGGCGGTGGTCACAGAGGATCCCAAAGGTAAACCCCGCGTCGTGCACAGTAAAATGAAAGCGTGCGCCAGGCAGAGGCAAGGCCTGTGCAAAGGCCCGGGGGTGAGGAGGAGAGATGGGCAGGCTCCCCGCCCCCCCCGCCCCCCGAGGCCGCTACACCCAGGGAAGCAGTGGCGCCGGACCGTGCACAGGGGATCCTGTGACCCACCCCCTCCTCCACTGACAAGCTGTGGGACCACAGGCAAGTTTTACCCTCTGAGCCTCAGTTTCCCTGTCTGCAAATCTGCCTTCCCTGGAGGAGGAGGATGAAGAGTCCACCCGAGTGCACAGAGAGCTCGGCACAGAGCCTGGTGCTCACGGAACCATGTCAGCCAGCACCAGCCTCTGCTCGCCCGTCTCATGGCTTCCAGAGCGGAGTCTGCAGGAAGGGAGAGGCTGGGAGAGCCCAGCAGCCCAGGATCCAGGGGTGCTGGTGCTCAGAGAGGGAACGTGGCTTGCTAAAGGTCCTGGCCCGGGAAGAAGTGAGGCCAAGATTTAGCCCTGAGCTGTGCTCAGCGACCAGCCATGCGGCTGTGCGCAAAGCCGGGCGGATCTTACTGAGCACCAAGCCACATCCCGACCGAGACCCTTCAGTGAGTGAGGCTCTCGCCACAGGCTGAGCCCTGACTGTGCTGGTTTGCACCTCAGCTCTCACTCCCTGTCCTCAACGGGACCCTGCAGCTGCTGTTCCTTCTGTCCAAACTGCACTTCCACTGACCATGTGACTGGCTCCTCCTCCTCTGGGTTTCTGTTCCATGACCACCTCCCTCCTCAGAGAGGCCTCCTGTCCACCCTAAAGACATGCGTCCCTGCCCCTGCTCTGACCCTCAGGCTCCCACGGTGCCTTGTTCACAGAGCTTGATGCTTGGGAGTTGATGTGATTGTACCGTGTGTCTCCCCTCAGGAACGGCCGCCTCCCCAGTCCCCGGTCCATAAATACCTGCTGACCAGGTGGAAGTGCTCAGACTGGGTGGGCCCCTACAGAGGACTAGCAGGAACTCCTATTTACTTCCAGTTCAGAGAGCGGAAGGCACTCCTCCTCCCCTCAGACCTCAGAACCCCTTCCCCGACCCACCATCTGCCTTCCTCCCCCGGGAGGCGGAATCCGAGTTCCGGCCAGCAAGAGGGGACGCTGCTTCAGCCACGCCCAGGAGGGCCGTGGAGCAGGAACTCTCTGCATGTCACCCCTCCGCCCACCGGGAGCAGCCCCAGGAAACAGACAAGAATCCCAGCATGCTCTGCGGCTCCATCACCTGTCAAACCCACAACCCGCCGAATTCCCCCAGATTGCCTGCCAGCCTGCCGTGGGGGCTGCCTGAGAGGTGGGGCCCCTGGTGGCCAGCCCACCCTTCTGGGAAAGCTGTTAGCTACAAAGAACCCCACTCCCACCAGCCCAGATACAAGACAGTGAGAGGCGACGAGAAGGCATTCGAAAAATAAAATCAGCGCCGAGCCAAGGAAGGCCAAGGGGAACCCTACCTCCTCTCTGTTAGCCTGGGGGTGGAACTGGACTTTATAAAACATCTGAAGAAGTGAAATATTCACACGTGGTTCAAAATGAAAATATGACTAGGCTTACAGTGAAAAGCTCACTCCCCCTATCCACCCAATCCCCCATATATATTCATTATTCTTACTGCCTATGGGTCCTTCCCAAGTCCTTGATGCAAATATGGCATTTACAAATATATACTTGTATTCCCCCCTTTTCACAAAGGGGTTCCGTATTATACATCCTATATAATAAAAGGCTAATATGCAAATCAACCAAACGGCAGAACTACCGGTCGCTATGACATGCTCTGACCACCGGGGGCAGACGCTCAATGCAGGAGCTGCCCCCTGGTGGTCAGTGCGCTCCCACAGGGGGAGCGCCTCTCAGCCAGAAACTCGGAGCCCGGCTCACGGCTGGCGAGCAGAGCTGTGGTGGCAGGAGCCTCCCCCACCTCGGCAGTGGGACATCCCCTGAGGGCTCCCAGACTGCTAGAGGGCGCAGGCCAGGTTGAGGGACCCCTCCATCCCCCCCACCCCCGTGCACGGATTTCATGCATCGGGCCTCCAGTATGTATGTATGCATATATACATATATATCACCACACCTTTTTTCCTATAGATAGTTCTGTATTTGCGCACTGAAGATATATACATACGTATGTGTATGTGGACATGTGTGTATACACACACACACACACTCACTCACTCCAATTGTTAAGGGGTTTCTGTCATTTCCACTCAATTCTCCTGAAAGAGGTGTTCAGATTGAGGGTCAGGAGTCGGCTTGCAGCCCACGCACAAACGGCTGGTTTCCTCCCATCGCTGCCTACAGACACGGGCTGTCCGCACCCAACTCAAAGCAGGTGCCAGGAGCCGGCTCCTTAGAAATAACGTCTGCAGCTCCCACCACGGGGGCATCTACCAGGTACTGGCAGGAATCCCGCTCCCAAGAGAGGAAACCAAGACCCGGCGAGGTAAAATGACTGGTCCAAGGTCACACCGCCGGGCAGGAAGTGGTGCAGGCAGAGTTCCCACCCTGTCTGTCCATCTCCAAAGCCAACCTGCCCGCTCCCCAGGCCTCCCTGGTCTCGGGTCCACGCACCTCTTCACAGCCGGCTGAGCCCGGCCCCGGAGCCCACGGTCCAGTTTGCAGCCCGGCGGGGCTTGGGCAGACAGGCGCTTCCGCCCGGCAGGTCCCTGCGGTCACCTCGGCCGCCCGCGCCGGCCTCCCCGTGCGCCCCGCCTCTGCGGGTCCCGGGAGTCCCCGCGACTCGAGGAAGGTCGCCGGGCTCCCGCAAAGTGCTGTGTGGACGCTGCCTCGCTCACACCTGCCCGCTGCCCGGGAGGTGCGCCCACCTGAGCCCATTTTGCAGAGGGGAGGACGAGGCCGGAGGCCGGAGCGCGATCCCACCCAGCTGCGGCCGATTGCAAAACTTTCCGCCCCCTGCGCAACGCGAAGCCGGAGGACTTGCAGGTGCCTGCGCGCCAGCGGGGCGTAGCCAGGCGCTCTCCCCGCCGGCGCCGGCCCTGCGCGGGGAACCCGGCCCTGCCCTCCCGGGTCCCCAGGCCGGGGGTACCCGCCAACTCGCAGAGCGGCCAGGAGGAGCGGCCGCGGCACTTTTCAGCATCCCCTCTGGCTCCGCGCCGCAGCCGGCCACCTGGCCGGCAGGAACCCCTTGGAAGGCAGCCGAGGCTGAGCGCAGAGAGGGCCAGCCACTAGCCCAAGGTCACACAGCAAGCGGCGCGAAGCCCGGCAGGCGGCGGCGGGCTGGGACTCCCCGCGCGAACCCGCCGGCGGCCCCGCCCGTGTCCCCGCGCCCCTGCCCCGCGCGGTACTCACAGCCCGTCTTGCCCGCGAGCTCCCGAATCTCCTCGGACGCGGACTGGGCAGCGCCCATGGTGCCCACGGCGGGGGCTCCGGGGCGCGCGTCCCTCACAGGCCCGGGGCGGCGTCGGTTGCGCAGCGGCCGGTCCGGCCTCGGGTTCAACGCGAGTCGGGACGCCGGGACCGGTCTGAGCCGCGGGTTCCGCGTGGGGCGCGAGCGCGGCCTCTTATAGCGGCGGAGGGCGGCGCGCGCGGTCCTAGCGCGCGCCGGCTTCGCGCACTGCGGGGAGTGGGAGCGCCCCGCCCCGGGGCTGGGAAGGGCGGGGAGGGGCCGCGGAGCCCACCTCCAAGGTCCTTCCGTCCCCGCCGCAGCTGCCTTGCAGGTCGAGCCTCGCCCCTCCCTCACGGCGGCGGCTCTGGAAAGACGCAGGTGTGAGCAGAGGCGGGTCAGACCCCGGGAGGGTCCGTGCTCACTCCCACCGGTGCCGCCACACATCCTCCGGTCTCGGGAGCGGAAACTCGCCGGGACAGCGAAGGAGGCCGGCGGCGTTCATTGGCTCCGTGGCAGCAGCTACAGGTACAACAGCACCCACCTTGGATGCACCGGGCACCGGGTGCTGTGCGGCTTGTTCCAGGAAAGCCCTCCCCGCTCCCAGCTCCTAATGACGGGGACACACCGCGGGCCAGCCCGCCACCCAGGAGCTTGGCCTTGGGGGTGTCCGACCTTTAGGAGCCGGGAGCGCTGCCCCCCGCCCCCGTTCTGACTCCTGCGGGCTGCATTTCAGACAAACTGCCAGAGATGCGATGCTGTGGTTCCAGGCAGCGGGAGTCCTGCGTTAAGACGCTCAAAGGGGTGGGGTGGGTGCGGCAGCCAGTCTGGGCCATGGGGGGTAGTCCTGCCGCCGGTCTCACCAGGGTTCCTTCTCCGAAAACGGGGGTAACATGGGTAATGAGAGGCCCGTCGGAGGGCCCGCAGGAGACACAGCTCCAGGCGGTCCCAGTGGAGTCCTGTCCACTTTGTGAGACGCGGGTTCTCAGAGAGGTCACACAGGAGAGCTGCCAATCAAAGTCCAGACTTCCAGGTTCTCAAGCTCAGGGCTGGGGCTGCTGGGCGACTGACGGGGCCATCAGTGATGGGCGTGTCCGCTGTCCTGGGTGCCAGGCTGAGCGAGAGTGCTGGGGTGGGGGCCAGGGCCCTCCAGTCTCACCCGGATTTGGGTGGCGCTGAGGAGGGGGTGCCCTGGCTGCAGGCCACAGGCCCAAGCCCTCTCCAGGGGCAGGGTGCCTTCAGAACCACCAGGGGCTCCTGAACCCTGCCAGAGCAGAGAGGGGCAGCTGCTGGAATGTGCATTGTCATTTTTTTATTTTTATTTTTAAAAATATTTTTATTGATTTCAGAGAAGAAGGGAGGGGGGGGAGAGAGAGAAACATCAATGATGAGGGAGAATCATTGACTGGCTGCCTCCTGCACGCCCTTCTTCCCCCCCCCCCCCCCACTGGGGATGGAGCCCACAACCCGGGCATGTGCCCTTTACCAGAATCGAACCCGGGACCCTTTGGTCCGCAGGCCGATGCTCTATCCAGAGCCAAACCGGCCAGGGCTGGAGCGTGCCTTTTTAAAACACCCGCAGGCGGTGCTGAGACCCAGCCTGGCTGGGAACTCGGACGCCAGCTGGTCTCCGTGGCCGGGGAGGCTGCCTGGAGACTGCACTTTGGGTCAGGAGGGAGCTAGAAGCCTAGACTGGCTTTGGGTTAGAAAGGGGGATCCCGGGCCCCTTGGGAATGACCCACAACTGCTGGGAACTATTTTATTCTGACTTAAAACATCAGTTCCTGGAATGTTGTTGTATTAAATTATTCAAGGGGTCAGTGACGGGGCTTTCTGCTGGGGTACAGAAAAGGCGTCCTCAAACTGCGTCTCCTCCCCGTGGCGGGGCTGCTCCCGGAGCTGAAGACAGTGCCTGTGGCGGGGGACGAGGCCCTGGATGGTGCTGGGGCAGGACGGCGTCCTCTGCCCTTCAGGTGACCGGAGCCCCCACCCCCGTCTCTACCGTCAGCGTCGCCTCAAGGCCCACTGGCCGCTGTCAGCTCCCAGACAAGCACTTACACTTGTTCCCCTGCCCGGAACTCCCTTCCCCTCCCTCTTCCTATGGCCGGTGCTTCCTCTTCAGATCTCAGGGTAATCACTTCCTCCCAGAGGCCTCCCGGGGTCCCCACCCGCTCTCCTGGGTCTGCTGCCGCACCAGCCGCTTAGCCAAGAGAAGGCTGGGGTGTGCGGACCGAGGGGGACTGACTCCTGATGGCAGGGCTCCGAAAAGTAATGGGGACTCCTTGTGGCAGCTGTGGGCTCCTCCCTGCCTCCCCGCATTGCTCCCTGCACATTCGTGGGGGCCTGATGTGTGTGTTCAGGCGCGGGAACTCCCGGAGGAGTGGGGGCACTGACACCCTGGAGGTAAACAGGCCGCTGGAGACCTGGTATCCCTAAAGCTGAGCTTTGGCGAGTCCATGATTGTCCCCAACTGTGGCAAACACTGGGTGGACGGACGTCCCCATGAGTTTGGGGGGCCCGGCGGGGACACCCACCCCTCCCTGGGCTTTGCCCCTTCTCTGGCAGAGATGCACACCCTCGGCGGGCTCGGCACACCAAGCCCCTGGCGCCGGGCCAGGCCGTCACGGCTCTAATGCAGTCTCACCCGTGGCTCTGCTGGCGTCAGAGGAGGGAGGCCTGAGCTTCCGTGGGCTCTGGCTGGGCTGATTGGATCTGCCGTCTGCAGCCCTGCACGGGGGGCACCCCGCGTGGCGATCTTTATCCCGCGGCACCCGGCGTGACCTTCTGGGGGTTGGGACATACTTTGGTCACCAGGCAACTAACCACGTCTCCCCGCCCGGAGGAGCTGATTAAAAACCGCGGCCGTGATGAGGATGGCTGGAACCTGTGGGGCCGCATGGGCAGCTGAGCCAGAGACGGCGAGAGCAGTCTCCGCCCGGCTCTCGCCTTCCTGTCAGGGAAGGCCACGGAAGCCACTTCACCTGCTTCCCATCTGTAAAAAGGCAGTAACAATGGTGGTTGTCAAGGTTAAATGCGGACTCCTGTCTGTAAAGCGCTGAAGCAGTGCTGACCGGCTAAGAGCGCCCCGCGGTGTGCTGGGAAACAGGCTCCGAAAACGGGGGAGAAGCCCGACTTATTTCCTGGTACAGACATCCTCACCGTGGTCAGTGTCAGGCTACCAGTACTTTAACCATTTGGGCTGGTGACGTTCCTGAATGCTTAACACTTTGCTCTTATAAGCCGTCTGCGACAACAGCAGTAGACGGTTGTCCCCATTCACACATTCATTCATTCATTCATTCACTCACTCATTCATTCACACACTCACTCAGGACTCAGTGCCAGGAATTCAGACTGCAGTGAGCCAGTCAGTCCCTGACCTCAGGGATCCCAGAGGCTGGAAGGAAAGCGACATGAACAGACCATCACTGAAGGGCACACCCGTGGGTGCCAGCTGCTGTGGGAGCCTGGAGGAGAAGGACCCAACACACACCCACCTTATGGATGGGACAACCAAGGTGTTTCAGAATCCGCGTGCAGATGTGAAGCTGGGTAAATGGCAGCTCCTAGCATCCCCCCGGCTCACTCCCCGGTCCCTCTAATCATGGGCTTGGGGGTGTTTCCAGGGCTTGGCTACGTTCCGGGAGCAGCAAGACACCTTTAATCTGGAGGCGCTGATCTAGGAAATTTACGGGGGCTCTAAGTGGTGTCTTGCTTAGCCTCTGACTTAGAGGCCCACGCCCAAACCACTTCAAACAAGGAAGGATTAGTGATGCTCTCGTGAAATACATCCAGGGAGGGAAACTCCACAGGTGCCCTACGCCTGTCTCAGCTCCAACACGGACAGTTCCTCTTGCGCTCCTTCAGGCTCTGATGCTGGTCTCGTACGTCCTGGCCTCTTGGTTTTAATGTGGATGCACTCAGAGAAGAACATCCCCAGTTTGCAGTTTGAATTAAAGTTATATTTCTAAGAAGGCTTTCTCACCCAAGGCCCCTGGGGGGACAGCGTGTGCAGGAGACAGACTCTGATCTGAGTTGGATCGCCTCTGCCATCCCTGGCTGGGTGTCCTTGGGTGGGTCACTTTGCCGCTCTGAACCTTGGCATCCTCATCTGTATAATGGGTCCACAATCCCATCCTTATAGAGAGGGGTCAGCGAGGGGCCAGTGGCTGGCAGAGCACAGCCTCCACACCGTCCATCCCCTCCTTGGAGGAAAAGATCCAGGACCTCCCAGCCAGACTCTCCTCTCTCTGCGAGCCCTCTCTTCCCACGATACCGATACCGGGTGGGACAAGGAAACAGAACCCACCTCGACCCTGTCCAGCCCCCACTTTTTAGGAAATCACTGTCAGTCTTAGGAGAGCGGTCTCTGCCATGGGATTTTAGAATTGCCCCCCTCCCACCGCAGCCACCAGCATCTCCATCTCAGCCCAACCGCAGAGGGAGAGACAGATCCCCGGGAGGGAGGGCTGGCCGCCTAAAAATAGGAGGCCGGGCTCCCTGGGGAGTGCGGCCTGAGCGTGCTTTCCTATTATTTCTTTCATTATAAATAGGGACGGATGAGGGAACTTGCAGGGGCAGACAGAAGGGTGTCCCTGGATGGGCCTCACACTCTGCATCGTTGTCCAGGAAGCAGACTCGCCAGAGCAGCAGGAGGTGGCAGGAGCCCCAATGCCACTGAGCTGTTTCGCCATCCCCCGCCCCCCAGTAGCTGCTAATGCACTGGAGGCTGGAGCCCCTGCGAAGGCCATGCTGAGGCGAGGGCAGCAGGGGTGGGCGGTGAGCGCAGGGAACTCCCCGAGGGGAGGGTGCCTGAGCCATCACAGCCTCATGACAGCTGACTGGGCAATTTAGGGTTCCCATTTCACCGATGTGGAAACTGAGGCTCACAGGGGCTCAAATCACATGGTCAAGCTCACAGTTAAGAGGCAACAGAGCCCCGAGCCCCGAGCCCGCGATGCCTCCTGTAGGCGTCTGTCTCCACCAAAGGTTACGTGGCTGGCAGAGAGAGAGAGAAAGCAAATGGAGAATCCACTCCTTCCATCTGCTGAGCTGGTTTGCCACCTCTCTGCCCGGCTGCCGGGTGGTGCCTGGGCGTTGCCCCCAGTGCTGAGCACTGCCGGGGTCACCCCGCCCCCCGCGGAGTTCCAGAGCACGGAGGGTGTGTTTGTCACACCCCACTGTAAGAACAGGAGCTGAGCGCTCAGGGAAGCGGCCCAGTCCGAGCTCTGTGCTTCCTCAGGGGGCGGGGGGACCTCAAATGGTTTTGTGCTTCTGCGTGTAAATGTGGGCCCAGGACTGTGCATTTGTGACAGGGATCCAAACTGTTTCTGATGCAGGGCGTCTGAGGACCGCACGTGAAGAAATGGCACCACCCCAAAAGTCTGGGACAGAGGAGGGGGCTGGGTGTGCTCACATGACACCCCTTCAGCAAGTCCCCCAAATCCTTCGGTGAAAGGTGTGGGGCTGGCGTCCAGGACTGTGCGGGGGGCAGGGGCGGTTAGAGGCCCTTTGGACGGAGTCACTGCTTCTCATGTCCCAGGCACCTGAGGTGATGGAGCCCAGACCGGGGGACCCCTCCCCAAAGGGCCACCTCTGTGGCCACAAACGAGCAGGGACCCTGAGGAAAGCCAGGTTCTGGCACGTTCTCTGCGATTACTGACTGTCCCTCGGCTGCCTGGCCTGCAGGAACCCCCCCTCCCCCCCTCCTCCCTCCCCCCTCCTTTCCCCCAGTGTGCAGCAGGTGAGCTCAGGGACAACCGGGCAGCTGTCAGCAGGGCAGTGCCACTGGCCTGGCTCAGCTCAGCACCGCAGCCAGAGGGTGAGGATGGGGCAGGCACAGCCATGGCCCCCTCTCCCTTCTCCCTTCACTCCTGGGACACCTGAGGTACGGGCGAGACCCGGCCGAGTGCCTGGGAGGCAGGGTGATAAATATATGTTGGGGTTCAGAGCTGGCGCGGTCAATAATTTGGGGCTTACCTGGGAGAGGAGGCTGCAGGCACCTACCATTTGGGCCAGCTCGGGCAGACTGCGGCCGCGTGGGCAGGGGCAGGCCTGGGGGCCGTGGAGGTAAGAGGCGGAGGTGGGGAGCCCCACCGGCCTGGCTGGCAATGCTGACTCGGCAGAGCCCAGGGCCCGGGCCTGCTGACGGTGCACTTCCCAGCTGGCCACCCAGCGGCCTGAGCGCTCTCCGGGGCGGCTGAGAGCAGGGTGGGCACGCCAGCTCTGCCCTTCGTGAAGGAAGAAGCGGGTGTGGAGGCAAAGGCAGGAGGCCGTGGGCAGCGGGAGCCCCTGCCGGAGACTCCAGGGCAGTTGGGGGATGCTTGGGGGCTTCAGGGCCGACCGCATGTAGCGGCAGGTGAAAATCCAGGGCAGAGGTCACTGACCCGGTGGGGGGCCTGCTGGGGGAGAAGCCCTCCTCCTCCCCTCCCCGCATTACATTGGGTGGGAGCCAAGGAGGGGACTCAAGGCACAGTGAAGACCCCCTCAGACTGGCTAGCTCAACCCTCATTTTCAACCTGGAAGAAGTTCAGAGGGTCAAGGGCATGCAGCAAGGATGAGCCTGGCTGGGCTGAGGCTAGAATAGGTCCTGAGCCTCAGAGCAGGTAGGAACTGGGGGAAGGGGGAGGGACTCTGGGGAAGGCTGACCCCCAGCCATCGATGTCAGGGTCATTGCATTCTTGTATAAAAATGCAGGTTCCCGGGGCCTGCAGAGATAGAATCGCTAGGGTGCTTTTCATGTCTCCAGTTTGAGAACCTCGGCTGTAGAGGTTGGGGCGAAGTTGGAGGTCTGGGTTCAGACCCTGTCTTTGGCTTTAGGCTATGACTTTCCCTCTAGAATTCTTGGTCTCCATCTGTGAAATGGGTCCGTGAGACCTTACACGAAGGGCGTGCTTACACGGAGCTGGCCCGAGGAGGGGGCTCTGTCCCCAGCGACCAAGACACCGGTCACTGACTCGCGCAGGGACAGGTGCCTGTTCTGGCCCCGTCTTGGTGGGTGGAGGGCAGGTCCCTGCAGCAGCTGATGTGCCTGGGGGACAGTCTGCAGGGGAGGCTGTGCTCAGCTCGTCACGAGGAGGACTGTCCCTCGGCCTGCCAGAGCGGAGACGGGCCCCGAGAGGCCGGGCCTCACAGCCTGCATGAAACCTGGCCTCGCGCCCAGCCGCCGGATGTCACAGGGTGCAGAGGGCCTGTGGTTTCCGGGGAGAGGGAGGCGGTGCAGGGAGGAGTGAATCGGCACGTAGGCCCCTGTGGGCTTGCAGGTCAGAGTGAACAGGGGAGCACAAGCTGGGGCGGGCCTGGGAGCTGGCGCCAGGAAGGAGGCCTCCCTCCAGGGACCTCAGTCACCAGGTGACCGGGGCCGAGGGAAGGGCTCCGGGAGCCGCCCTGCGGCTGTCCTGAAATGCCCGGGGGGCTCTGTGGGCTCCGGTCCTGCAGTGAGCATCCCGAGTGCCAGGACTGGGGCCGGGTGACAGACGGCACAGTCCCCCGTCCTGGCTGTGCCACTCACGCTGAGCTTTTATTTGCTCCTCAGGAAGGTGGGGACAGGAGACTCATTGCTCTGGATTCACAAAGTCAGGAGCAGAATTTTCCCTGGAGCTGCATGTGCAGCCTTAGAAGCAGCGCCACGGGCTGAAGTCTCTCTTGGGGGACGTCTGAACCCCCCGGGAGCTTTGAGAACTAGTGCTCAGGCCCCACCTTAGTGGGCTGGGGCGGGCCTCGGTGTGTCCACCCGCAGGGATCCCAACACCCTGGCAGGTTGGGGAGCCTCTGCCTCGCAGCTGCGTGGGAATGAGCCCCCGGGGCGCCCTCAGCGCGCACCTGTGGGGGGAGAAGGCCCAGGGGTGGGTGTTTGCGGACGGTGTCTCCTGGGTGAACCACCGGTCACCTCAGGGCGAGGGGACTCCCCTGCCGCCTGGCATCACGTGCCTGGGCCGGAGAGGGCCCGCAGTGTGACCTTGAGCTGAGCCCAGGCTCTTGGCAGCTGCCCTGAAAGTCATAGCTCGTTAATCCCGTGCCCGAGGCGAGGGCCACATCGGCCCTGAGGGCCTCGGAGCCAGAGGGACGGCTCACAGGCGGCCCCGCCGCGCCCGTCGCCTCCCCGCCACCTCTTTGGACTCACAGAGCATCTGAGGCCACTCAGTGCAGGGGCCATCCTGGCGAAGGGAACACTGGGGTCTGCGGAGAATGTCGCCGTGACCTCGGGCAACGGTGTCTCTTCTCCGGCCTTGGTCCTTCCTGAAGACAGCACGTGGCCAGCACCTGGGCTCTGCAAGTCGGCTGTGATGTTTCCAAGGCGACATGTCAGGCCCTACTAGATGTCAGGAGGTAAACCCACGCCGCAGAAAGGGGGAAACTGAGGCCCAGGGGGCTAAGTTTCGTGGAGCCAAGGGTGCAAGGTCAAAATCCCGGGCAGCCAGTTACCCTCAAGCTCCCCCCAGCGGCAGTACAGCATGGTGCCCCCGCTCTGTGCACACAGTAAACCCGAACACAAAAGCGCAAACGCCCAGGAACATGCCAGGAACACACGTGCCTGACAACGGGGTCTTAAATGGACCCACTCTAACTGCTCCGGTCCCTTTCCCCCCCTCCCCCGGCCCCTCTCAGCTCTCCACTGAAAGCTGCCAGCTGGCAGGAACCGCAGTCCCACCTCGGCTACACGCCGTCTTTATTCTCCCCACAGAACTCCCCCACTCCTGTCAGGGCCACCTGCTGGGGCTTTTCTCCTTCCGGAGGCCCAGAGTTCCAAAGGGGGTGGGTTTGAGAACCCGTGGGCGGGGGTGCAGTGGGGGGAGTGGGGCGGGTTCACACTTGTTAGCGTCCCCCCAGGAGACGATAGGCAGGGGTGACCAGGACAGAGGCACCCATGTCTTCCACTGCTGGGGAAAATGTAGTCCCCGGGCTGGCCAGGGACCTGCCCCGACCTCCCCCTGCTGACCTCTGCCTTTGTCCGGGCCCTGCTGGGGAGGCCGGATGGCCAGCATTCAGGGAAGGGGAGACGTGACAGATGAGAAACTCCAGACTCAAGATAAAACCCGCTCACCTTGGGGGTCCCCTGGCCCGGCCCTACACCTCCGTAGAGGCCCAGGCTCAGTGCAGCCTTCGAGGGGGGCCGCGGAGCCTGCAGGGACTGTTGTTGCTAAGCCGGAGAAAACCTGCGTCCCCCCAAATTGCCACTCTCCCGGCTGTGAGTGAGGGGGCTGCTGCTCTGATGTCACCAGAAAGCGGCTCCTGTCAGGCCTCGGGAGCTATTCTTAGTCTAGAGAACACACCTCCGCCTGGTAGAAGTCTCTAGACTTCGGCAGGCTTTTTATAAATCAGAATCGTCATGTGCCGGCAGCTGGGCAAGTACTTACTTGACGCACAATGTTCCGAGTCTCGGTGGGGGCACCCCTCCCTGGAGAGCCTTGTAAAATGCCTGTGATAACAGTGATGCCCACAGCCCAGGAACTGACCTGAGCTGCCACCTGCAACAGCACGCAGCAGGGGGTGCGAACTGTCGAGCGGCCCCTGAGCCCCCAGCCGTTTCGGAGGCCGTTCTGCGGCAGCTGGGCGGCCGGGGCTCCGACCCTGCCCGGCCGGCACTGGCCCCGGGGCCTTGGGGGACTCAGGGGCTCCTCTTTGCCTCTGGGTGGACCGTATGAAACCAGGACGACAGGAGAAGCAGCACAGGCGGCCCCGAGCTCTGTGCGGCCCGTGATGCAGCGAGAGGCACTCTGAAGCGGCACTGTTCTTCTGACGTGCCACAAACCACGGAGCCCCGTCTCCAGGTTAAACGACTTCCGCGCTCTCTCAGGAACAAACAGAAGCAGCGTTTGAGCCACTACCTGGGCCGCTGTGAAGTGCACGGTCAATTCTGGAGCTCTGCTGCCCCCTAGGGTTTGGGGTAGGAATCAGACCCAATGCAGGTCAGTGGGGCTTCCCGACCTGGGAAGCTGGGACCCACCTGGGAAACCAGCCAGCACCACCCCACTGGGGAGCCACCCTCCACCATCTGTTTCTTTCTGTGCCTTTTGCCTTGAGACCTCGGGCCAGTCGGTGCACCCTCGCTGAGCCTCAGTTCCTGCATCTGTCAAATGGGTTAATAGGCATAGCATCCACTCTGCAGAGTAGCACGAGGGTTAAATGACAGGTTTATTTGAAAGCACTGACCCCACCCTCAGGGTGGGGGCCATCTTCACCTCCTGGATAAGGCAGCCCCTCCGGGAGCAAGGACTTCCAAGGGGTGCCCAGGCCGGATGATCGGGTCTTCCTCCGGGTCTCCCCACAGACCCCCCCGCCCCGAGTTCATCTTGGCACAGGCCCTCTGGGGGCTTGCCTTGGTTGTTCGTGTGAAAATCTCTCTCGGTGGATGCTGAGGCTCTGCTGATGTCCTGGCTGGGGCAGGTACCCGGGGGGTTGGAAATGATCCCCCGCACCGCCCCCGCCCCCCGGCATTATGGAGTAACTCTGCGCATGGGGACCTTACCCAGGCGTTTCCGGTTTCCCACTGTGATGGACCCACACTTGGCAGACCTCACAGCGGGACCAGGGCCTCTTGCCAGCTCCACGAGGGAGTGACGTGACCCCTAAGGTGCAGGGAGGGGGACCTGGCGCCCTCCAGTCTGGTGGCTCTCAGTTAACACAGGGCTGCTCACCCCATTTCTGGCCCCATCCCCCCCTTGCTGGACCCCCATCAGGTGATGGGAGGGGAGGAGCCCCCAAACGATTCGCTTATGGGGAAGCTTGCTGGGGGCTGGGGGGCAGAGGAGACAGTGAACTCCCCTCGCAAGGCTTCCTTCTCCTGCCGGCTCAGCCT
This sequence comes from Eptesicus fuscus, assembly GCF_027574615.1. Lineage (NCBI taxonomy): Eukaryota > Metazoa > Chordata > Mammalia > Chiroptera > Vespertilionidae > Eptesicus > Eptesicus fuscus. The sequence continues at coordinate 6,005,733 of NC_072495.1, read as the reverse complement.
CCTTTCTGGACCGTCCTTCTCCGCGGTCCGGGACGCCCAGCAGCCTCTTCCGTGTCTGAAGTGCAGTGGGGGGGGGGGGGGGGGGGAGCAGGTGCAGCACCAGCGGGGCACTGGGTGCTGTCTGAGCCATGCAGGGGGGCAGCGGTCAGTACCAGGAAAGCCGGGGGGCTGGGCAGGCGGCTGAGGAGCAGGGGGCTGGAGACCCCAGCTGGGGCATGTGAGGCCACCCTGTCGGTCATCGGACCAGGGAACCGGGCATCGAGGCCACCACCCGCCTGCAGGGAGAAGCGACCTGGAATCTTCCATCAGCACAGTGGCTGTAATTAGGGTTCAGCCCAGGTCCCTGGACAAATGAGTTCCGTCTTCCTGGCCAGGGAGCAATCTGCAGTGTTCTGTTCTTGGCGGGCGCACGGACCTGCTCCGGACGGCACAGCGCCCGCCTCAGCGGAGTCTCCAGTCCCCAGAAGAATCGGTGTTTCGTACGCAGACGATGAACGAAAACAAAACCTAGCTGTGTGTGTTGGCACTGTGGTATATCGGAAGGTAACCCATGCACATTTCGTATTTCAGGTGTTTGGAACGTTGGAGAGAGTCTGACATCATCGAACAGGAAGGCTGACGGGAGCCAGATGGCTCTCCCCCCGGGGGCTCTGCTGGCCTCTGGTTCCCCGGAATCTACGTTTCCACCACCAAACTTCTCCTCAAGGCCTCTGCATATGTGATTGGAAAGTAAACAGGGAAAGGATTCAAGACCGGGAAGTCACGGCAGGAGGACACCCATTAAGCTCCTTCTCTGTCCTGATGAGCACTTATCTGTGCGATGATACAGCCACAGAGCGATTTAGGTTATTTAGTATCTGCGCGTGGAGAGTGCTTGGTGCAAACATCACGGGCGGGTATTATCCCTCTTATCCAGAAGTCGGAGAGGGGGCATTTCCAGGGTTGGCACACTAATTCAGCCCGCGGGGGCTCCAGGCTGGCATTTCTGAAAGTCTTTGGGCCTTCCCCTCATGGCGGCAGTGTGGCTGCAGCAGCACCAGACATCACGTTGTCTCTTGATAAGATTCACATCAGGAAGGAGGCAAAAAGACAATGTTCTCTCCCCGTGTCAGGGGCCAAATCTTACCACACTGTTTGTGCAATGTAAGACAGACTCGTTGGCCGTGCCGGCTTCAACCTCTCACAGTTAGTTTATATCCGGGAGCTCGGTCCCTGCTGCCAGAACAAACTCCGGGTCTACTCGTAAGAACGAAGGAGAAAGGGCTGTTGAACAGGCAGCACATGTGCAAGCTGCCCTGGCGATGGGGTGGTGAGGCCTTGCTCATTTCCATGGGAACCAGGAGCTTCATCTGCAACCCTCCCTGGCAGGCCCTCTGGAGAGGGAGGCCCTCTGGGGAGGGAGCAGCACTTTCCATGCGCAGGGTGAGGCCATAGAACTGATTCCCCCCTAAGACCCTTCTGGTTTATGTGCCCAGTGAGTCACCCTCCTCCATGGGCCCGAAACAGCCACCGATGGGGAAATGGCAAGTCCTTCCCCACACTCAGCCGGTTCTAGGCTTTAAGTGAGAAACAGCTGGTCCTAGCCAGGGGGGACAGGAGGAGAGGAACTGGGTCTGTCACTTGCTGGAACCGAGGGAGTCCACTTTGATAAGCATATGATTCCCAAAGGCAGTGTCTCGGAAGGCGTGGCCTCCCTCGCGTGCCCTTCCCAGCCTGCTGTGTTCTTGTGGATTTGTGGCACATCCCACAGGCAGCAACGCGTGACCGAAACCTCGTGTCCAAGCCTCCTGAACCCCTCAACACTGGGCCACCAAGGGGCAGCGGCATTTTCATGTGAAACAGAACAGACAGACAGCATTTCCAGGCAAGTGCGGGGCCTGGGCAGATGCCAGGCGTCCGGAGGTGCAAAGGGAGGCAGGCCGTGAGAACGTGGGACCAGGCTAGGGTGTGGGGCAGACAAATCCCGCCCAGCCTTTGCTCTCCACGGCTCAGCGAGAGAAGTGACAGAAGTAACAGAACAAGCTTGGAACAGACTTTGCTTTCTTGTGAGTCACCGGGGACGGAGGATGGAAAATTCCCACCCACCCCCTCCCTCGCTCCCAAATGGGAACACGGGCTCCTCGGAGACGCAGCCGGGGTCCGCGACCAGCTGGCAGGACACCTGGGCCATCTGTGTGGCGGCTCGGTCCCTCCGGGCTCCTGGTGCTCCCTGCCCAGCACAGCCGTCTCTTGGCAGGCCGCGGAGTGCAGGAGCTAGTGAGCCTTTAAGGCGGGTGGGGTGTCCGCTTGGGGCTGCTGTGCAATCTAGACAGCGGGGCGGCTCACCCCGAGCGAGCCTTGCTGCACTGTGACACTCAGCAGAGTCTATCCCCACCACATAAACGGCGAAACATCTGCCCCAGGCCCCATCACCCTCCCTCACTCCGGAACCTTCTGTTTGTCTCTATTACGGCAGCACAGTGCTGTGCCGGGGCACTTCTCCGCCCTCCCTCAGGGCTCACTTTGGGATCTCCGCTCCACGTCACAGAGCTGTGCATCTCGGACCCGGAACCCGCCCTCTGCTCAGCAGCAGCTTGTCCACTCCCCAGCCCCCAGCGGAGGGCGAAACCCAACTCCAGTGACTAACAAATGGTAAATGGTGCTCAGATGATTTCGGGGAGTGATGAAGAAACAAGGAAGGTGGAAGTCCTAGCACACACGGGGGAACTCTTAGCTGTTGTTAAATAACATCTATATATATAAAAGCCTAAGCGACCATCGCAACCGAAACAACCGGACAACCGAACAGGCTGCGTGGGGCGACCAGGCCGGCAGGGGGGTTAGTGAGGGACGACCTAACGACTGAGCAGTGGGCTGCGTGGGGCGACCAGGCCGGCAGGGGGGTTAGTGAGGGCCAACCAAACAACCGAACAGTGGGCTGCGTGGGGCAATCAGGCTGGCGGGGGCGGCAGTGAGGGGCAACCAGGCTGGCGGGGACACCCCCCCCCCCCGCCATGCACGAATTTCATGCACTGGGCCTCTAGTAGTAATATAAATACATGATTGAGAAACCAAGAAACGAACACAAACATTCAGTCTATGTTCTCTGAACATCTTTGCCTGGCAGCTACTGATCCCTGGAAAGGCAAAATACCGACGTGCACACGAATAAGTCGTGCTTTGGCAAAAGGCCCGAGTCCACCTTTCTGGGGTTCACTGACTCAACCAAACTGCACTCGCTGAACTTCGTCACAAGCACGATCCCTGGAAACTGTACATACACACCTCTGTAAGGGAGAGCTGCCTTATTCTAGACCAGGGCTCCTCAAACTTTTTAAACAGGGGGCCAGTTCACTGTCCCTCAGACCGTTGGAGGGCCGGACTATAGTTTAAAAAAAACTATGAACAAATTCCTATGCACACTGCACATATCTTATTTTGAAGTAAAAAAACAACACGGCAGAAACACCCGCATGTGGCCCGCGGGCCGTAGTTTGAGGACGCCTGTTCTGGACGTTTCAGGAGGAAAAAAGCCAAACTCTGCCGGAGAAGTGGTTATCTTAATCTGCTCAGGCTGCTGCGGGGCTCAGACACACGGGTCACTCACCGTCCCGGAGCCTGGGAGTCCAAGATCCAGGCGCCGGCAGACTCGGTGTCTGCAGGGCTCGCCTCCTGGTTCACAGGTGGCAGCCTCTGCTGTCCTCGCGGCGGGAGGGGTGAGGGGTGAGGGGCCTCGGGGCTGGCACAGAATAAAGGCCAGGAGACAGTGAGCTCTGACACAGTGTGAAATGTGTGTGCTTTTTGGAAGGAGTGTTTTGCTCACAGGACGGTAAATGACTTCACCTCACATTCTAGAAGCGTCCGCCTGCCTCTTATGTGTGAGCCGCTGTGGACACAGACAGGAGGAAGTGTGAATGCCGACCCCAGGGGCTCACACTTTACATCCCACTGAAATCTACGAGAAAGAAAAGCCAGCCCCTCCCCGACCCCCTCCAAAAACATGCACAAGGAAAGCCTGCTTCATTGAACACGATGCCAACCAGACTGCGGGGATGAGCGCCTGCTCCCCAGCCAGGTGGGGTCTGAACAGCCACGTCACCCCTGTGCCGCCTCGAGTCTAACCACCCCCTCCCCCCACAACACACACACACACACACACACACACACACACAAGCACTTCTTCCAGGCTCTGCTCACTGTGTTTTCCACATGACGAGGTCCAGGTCCCACAGCAGAGCATGAGCAGACTCATCCCCACGCCCAGCGACCCACACCAAGCAGACAACTGGCCCGTGAGCAGAGCCGCAGTTCTCAGGGACGGTGTCAGCTGAGGCCGAGGGACCTGGCTGAGCCCCAGCACAGTCTCTCCAGCCAGTAGACTTCCGGCTGGGCCTCCAAGTCCAATGCTCGGACGTCTCTGAAAACGGACAGCACTGGGAGACACGGACCAGCATGTTTCTGTTCCCCACAGCCCGGAGGCAGCGGTGCCTAACAGATGGAAGATGGGATGATGGGAGGGAAGAGGGGCTTGCTTACAAGAAACGTAAGCAAGCTGGTATGCAACCTGAGCGGACGGAGAAAGGTCAACCCTCAAAGAACAGGAGGGGTGAGAGGTGCGTCACACAGGCCGCCTCCCCGGGAAGCAGGGCGTGTCCGCCGGGGAGGAGCACACCCAGGCGTGAGACGCGGACAGCAGCTGCTAGCCACACACTGCTCTTCTGGATTCCCAGCCCCGGGGAGTGTGAGTGGAAGTGGCAAGTTCCACTGCAGCCTCGGCTCCCTGAACCCCCTCAGGCAAGTCCCTCCAGGCTTGCTCCCCTGCAGGTTGGATGGAGATGGGCTCAGGGTGCTCCTGTAAGCACACAGCCAGTGGCTCTGTGACTGCCCCAGGGCCGCCCCACCCACCCATTCCCCTGCCCAT